>NC_052160.1:125679046-126279046 GCF_902713615.1 Scyliorhinus canicula | reverse complement strand
GGGGAGGCTGGTACGGGAATCGAACCGTGCTGCTGGCCTGCTTGGTCTGCTTTAAAAGCCAGCGATTTAGCCTGGTGAGCTAAACCAGCCCCTTGTGACTCCAGACCCACAGCAATGTGGTTCACTCTTTTTTTTTTTATAATTTTAGATTACCCAATTATTTTTTCCAATTAAGGGGCAATTTAGCGTGGCCAATCCACCTACTCTGCACATTTTTGGGTTGTGGGGGCGAAACCCACGCAGACACGGGGAGAATGTGCAAACTCCACACGGACAGTGACCCAGAGCCGGGATCGAACCTGGGACCTCAGCGCCGTGAGGCGGTTGTGCTAACCACTAGGCCACCGTGCTGCCCTTTGTGGTTCACTCTTAAATGCCCTCTGAAATGGCCTAACCATTTTTATTCAACTGCAATAAAAGATACAAAAAAGGAATGAAACTGGACGGCCCACCCTCCATCGACCCAGGCACTGGAAACAACATCGGCAAACCAGCTGTATCGACCCGGCAAAGCCCGTCGTACTATAATCTGGGGGGTTGTGCCAAAGTTGGGAGGGCTGTCTCACAGGCTAGTCAAGCAACAGCCTGACGTAGTCATCCTCACGGAATCATACCTTCCAGATAATGTCCCAGTCACCACTATCATCATTCCTGGATATGTCCTGTCTCACCGGCGGGCCAGACCCATCAGGAGGTGGCACAGTGGTGTACAGCCAGAAGGGAGCTGCCCTGGGAGTTCTCAAAATCCACTCTGGACTTTATGAAGTCTCACGGCACCAAGGCAAACATCGACAAGGAAACCTCCTGCTAATTACTGTGTACTGTCCCCCTCACCCGCTGAATCAGCACTCCTCCATGTTGAACACCACTTGGAGGAAGCACTGAGGGCCGATGGGTGCAGAATGTACTCTCAGTGGGGGACTTCAGTGTCCATCACCAAGGGTGGCTCAGTGGTACTACCACAGACTGAGCTTGCTGGGTCCTAAAGGACATACCTGCTAGATGGGACTGTGCAGATGGTGAGGGAACCAAAAAGGGGGGAAATCATACTTGACCTCATTTTCATCAACCTGTCTGCCGCAGGTGCATCTGTCCACGGAAGTATTGGTAGGAGTGACCACCGTAGGCAGTACGGCGGCACAGTGGTTAGCGCTACTGCCTCATGGCGCCGAGGTCCCAGGTTCGATCCCTGGCTCTGGGTCAGTGTCCGTGTGGAGTTTGCACATTCGCCCCGTGTTTGCGTGGGTTTGGCCCCCACAACCCAAAGATGTGCAGGGTAGGTGAATTGGTCGCGCTAAATTGCCCCTTAATTGGAAAAAATTAATTGGGTACTCTAAATTTATTTTTAAAAAGTAAAAACAAAGGACCACCTAACAGTCCTTGTGGAGACAAAATCCTGTCTCCACATTAAGGATACCCTCCATTGTGTTGTGTGGCACTACCACCGTGCTAAATGGGATAGATTTCACAACAGATCTGGCTACTCAACACAGGGCATCTATGAGGCGCTGTGGATCATCATCAGCAACATAATTGTGCTCAACCATAATCTGTAACCTCATCCAGCATATCACCCATTCTACTGTTAATACCAAGCAACACAATCAACCCTGGTTCAATGAAGAGTGTAGGTGGGCATGCCAGAGCAGTACCAGGCATACCGAACAATGAGGTATCAACTTACTGAAACTGCACACGGACTACTTGCGTGCCAAACAGCATAAGCAGCAAATGATAGACAGAGCTAAGTGTTCCCACAGGCAACGGTTCAGGTCTAAATTCTGCAGTCCTGTCACATCCAACCGTGAATGGTGGTGGACAATTAAACAACTCACGGTGTACGGAACCTCTTTCCAATCCTTGTTTTCCCTTGTTAATTCCTAACTTGCTGGCTGTCTCAGAATTGCAGACCCTGTTTTTAAATCTACAGACTTTTGGTTCAGAACTGAAACTGACACCACACTCCCCCCCCCCCCTCCCCCCACCCACCCACCCACCCAGCACCACTCAAGCTGGTATGCAGACTGACCCAGGCACCCCTTGATGCAGTGTGGATCAGTGGTACTACCACAGACTGAGCTGGCTGGGTCCTAAAGGACATACTGGGACTGTGGAGATGGTGAGGGAACCAAAAAGGGGGGGGGGAAACATATTTTACCTCATTCTCATCAACCTGCCTGCCGCATAGCTCATGATGTCATTTTGATGGACTTGGCTAGCAGCCAATCCCCTCTCCTAAAATTCTGGGGCCTCTTCTATTTTTGATTGAGATTGGTGGAGCCATTGAGAAACTTCTGGAGCAGAAAGGCAGGTTCCTTTTTGGTTTTCAGTTTTCTGCCTAGACCTCAAAGGCAGCACACAGCAGGTCATGTCTCTCTCTCTATTCTCTCGCTGCAATTTAAAAGGCTTCCAGGTGGCCGTGGAAGTTACACTGGAAGGTAAAGCAGATATCTCAACTTTCTGCATGGTGATTTAAAAGGCTGAAGCCTAAGAAAGTAACTTTATATCAAAAGGCTGCAATCAGTCTTCAGTTAGATCTGTAAAAGCCTAACTTCTGTTTGGAAGGCTGGGAAGGCACAGTACTAGTAGCTCTCCCTGGAGGGTACTGGAGGTCTGCAAAAGCCTCTTTTACTTTCTCTTCATTACAGTCAATCTGGATCTGCAGAAATGGCAGATAAATGTTCGATAAGTGGAGTGGACAGCCAACCTTTTAAATTCTCAGATGAAGAATTTTAATATTATGTCAGTAAGAATGAGAGCCAGTTATATGGAGGCATGTGCAACTGAAAATGACTCCCCAGAAAGAATTCGACAGCCTGCTCTAATTGAAGGCAGATTCTAAAAGCCCCAAACCAATCAATTGTTTCAAGATCGCCGACTACAAAGACTAGCACCTCAGTCGCAAATATTTATCCCAATCCCTTTAATCCCGGTTATTCTTTGAACCTTTCCTTCCCTCCCACCGTGTGTCTTTGTTGTGTGTGTCTGGGTGGATTGGGGAATAGTTAGACAAGTAAACCATTGTTCTATTATTTCCATTGCATGTTTATCTCTTCACTTATTATAAAGAAACAGTTTTCTATATGTTTTATTTACAGATCCGGTGCCTTTAACTCATTGGAACAGTCAAGAGTCGAAGATCTCAGGAAAATACACAGATTATAGGTTAATTCACTTATGTTTGGACTCCGGGGCCCGTGGGGCTGGAGTTGACTACAGAGATATCAAGGGTGTCATACAACTGGTGGAGATGGCCCCATAATATCCCCTTCCTCAATGATGGAGGAAACCAGCATATCAGTGCAGAAAAGAAGGTTGGAGCATTTGCAACAATCTTCAACCACGAGTGGATGGTTCATCTTGGCCTCCTCCTGAGGTCCTCAGCATCACAGATGTTAGTCTTCAACCAATTTGATTAACTCCACATGATATCAAGAAATAGCCGAGGACACAAGAGAGTGCAGGCGCCAAGGGCCCTGACAATGTTCCAGAAATAGTACTGAAGGTTTGTGCTGCGTAACTTGCAGCTCCCCCAGCCAAGCTTGTCCTGTACACCTGCAGCACCGGCATCTACCTGGCAATGTAGCAAATTTCCCAGGTATGTCCTGTACATAAGAAAGAGGACAAATCCAACCCGGCTAATTATCGCCCTATCAGTCTACTCTCGAACATCAGCAAAGTGATGGAAAGTGTCATCAACAGTGCTATCAAGCGGCACTAACTCAACAATAACTTGCTCATGGACATTCAGTTGGGTTCTGCCAGGGTCACTCAGCCTCTGACCTCAGTGTAGCGGTGGTTCAGACATGGACAAAAGAGGTGAGAGTGACTGCCCTTGACCTCAAAGCAGCATTTAACTGAGTATGGCATCCAGGAGCCCTCACAAAACTGGAGTCAATGGGAATCAGGGGGAAAACCCATCTGTGGTAGTATGGCTAGGGAGATCACATTACCTTAGAACCAGGCTGCCATTGGTACAGCAGTCCCGCTGCCCATTGGCCCAGGCAAGTCATGTGCCTCTCTGCCAATTGGCTGTGGCTAGTCATGTGACTCCCCGCCGATTAGCCGGGAGGATGGTTACAAAAGCTCGTGCCAGCCGGCAGTCGGCCTTTCCTTGTACGACCACTGCAGGGCTCACATCTAGCTTATTAAAGCCTAATATTTGGATCCTCTCTACAACTCGTGTCAGGTTGATGGTATATCACCCTCTGCTGGCTGGTGTCACACCTGGTTCACCACCATCTCCTCAAGCGCAGCCAGGGATAGGCAATAAAAATACTCGCCTCTCCAGCCACGCCCACATCTTGTAAAATGAATTTTTTAAAAGTACATCTGAAGTGTAATCACTGTTACACTATAGGGAAATGGCAGCTAACATGCGCACATCAAGGTCCGATGAATAGTAAAGTGCTAATGACCACATGAACTGTTTTCCGTGACATTTGTACAGGAATGAACACCAATCAGGACACTGGGTCGAATTTCTATTCTTTTCCATCAAATAGCACCATAGGACCTGACAGGAAAGATAGGGCCTTGATTTTGACGCCTCATCCAAAAGACAGCGCACCCCACACTGCAGCATTCCCTCAGTACTGCACTGCGAGGGGCAGCACAGTGGGGCAGTGGGTTAGCCCTGTTGCCTCACGGTGCTGAGGTCCCAGGTTCGATCCCGGCTCTGGGTCACTGTCCGTGTGAAGTTTGCATATTCTCCCCCTGTTTGCATGGGTTTCGCCCCCACAACCCAAAGATGTGCAGGGTAGGTGGATTGGCCACGCTAAATTGTCCCTTAATTGGAAAAAATGAATTGGGTACTCTTAATTTATAATTTTTAAAAGTACTGCACTACGAGTGTCGGACTAAATTGTCTAGTCAAGACTCTGGGATGGGAATGGGAACTTAGAAGGAAGTGAGTCAGCCACTGAACACGGCTAACAGTCCATTCAGGTAACTCGCCATGAAATGCCAAACGTCCCACCAATGCTCAGTAAATACTAAAAGTGACAATACCAAAAATAACAAAAAAAGTCAAGGATTAGATCCAGGAATGGACAGGGGATTGATCCTTTGGCCTTCCTGTTTGGCTGGCATCATACCACGCTAAGCTGCTTATTCAGTGGGCACCCAGTCCGATCACTCTGCCACACGGGACCTTTAAAACCAAGGAATTGGTTCTTGCTGCAAATTTGCGATGTGGCTGAACTGCTTACACGAATAGGAAGTCTCAGCTGAAGTGGTTTTGATCACCAAAATTCAGTCCAGATTTGGCGTCATTGGGACAGTTGAACAGAGGGTGTGTCACACTTCGAAGCTTTTATTTACAGACACGCATATTGGAAACATGCACCTCCAAATCAATCTGCTGCGAGATATGGCAGTAAATAACAAATTAATGCCCACTGGCTGCAGATAGTTGTTTAAAAAATTCTTATATAGAATGTGCGTGTGTTCAGATGCAGAGTAAAATACCCTCGACACTGTCCCCATCAAACACTCCCAGGTCAGGCACAGCACGGAGTTAGATACAGAGTAAAGCTCCCTCTACACTGTCCCCATCATACACTCCCAGGACATATACAGCACTGGGTTAGATACAGAGCAAAGCTCCCTCTACACTGTCCCCATCAAACACTTTCAGGGCAGGTACAGCACAGGTTAGATACAGAGTAAAGCTTTCTCTACATTGTTCCCATCAAATTCTCCCAGGGCAGGTACAGCACGGGTTAGATATAGAGTAAAGCTCCCTCTACACTGTTCCCATCAAACTCTCCCAGGGCAGGTACAGTACCAGGTAAACTACAGAGTAAAGCAATGCCAAATACTTCAGGTTCAGCTGCAGAGTGAATTTTCTATTGACCTTCCCTAGTGACCTATGATGTTGATTCTTTATCGCCATTGTTTCACGCCAGCAGGAATCTGCAGACACGCTGTAGTAAATGGGAGATTTGATTGAGCGTCAAATTCTCTGTCCTTGCTGACACCTGTAGCGAGGCAGACTAGCACCAGAGAATCCCGCCCAGTATCTTTCCAAGGTAATCCTCCCAGATCTCCTGCCCTGAGAGGTAGGTGACAGCTGTGTGTCAAATAACAGCTGATTAGTGGTCCTAGATTGGTGCACCTAAAATTGGCTTCAGACTGTGAATAAGTTACAGCCGGAGCAATTCCCAAAGAGACATGTTGATCTCAGTCTGGGTTAGACTGCAGCATAGCCACCCTCAAATTTCCATTTATCCGTTTCCTCTGCCTCAATCTTAAAATACATCAGAAATTTCACAACCTTTGGAAAGCTCATGACCCCTGACCCTTCAATCCATCAGAAACCCTCGGACACATTGTCTTCATTAGAGGCCTATTTTTCTTTGCTCGCATCCACTGCACCATTCCTCGGTTTGTACAGACTGTGTGCTGCACTCTCTATTCATTTCTCCCAGGGGTGACGTGGTGTCTGCTTAGAATATACATCTCTGAACCTACGAGGTTGTGCCAGATGGACAGAGAGCTCATGAGCTTCACACAGAATGAAGAATGAATAACTTTGCAATCTTGAAGCCATTATGGGTTTTAAAGGATGAGTGTGACAGAGAGGGTCACCAGGCACGGGAAAAGTTTGAATATTTATTCATCTCGGCTTGGATACCAAGATCCTTGTTTCCATCAATTTTTCAGCCGTTTATTAATTTTGGTTTTCTGAATTTCGTCCTGAGCAAAGCCAGAAATGTTCAGAGGTGACTCGAAATTTTCCTGTTTTCTTTTCTCCATTGTTTTGGGATGTGGGCGTCTCTGGCTGGGCCAGCATTTGTTGCCCATCCCTAATTGCCCTTGACCTGAGAGGCCTTGCTGGGCCATTTCCGTGGAGGGGGGGGGTGGCGTGAAGAATCAAATGCGTTGCTGTGTGGGTCTGGAGTCACATGTAGGCCAGATTGGGTAACAACGGGAGATTTCCTTCCCTGAAGGACATTAGTGAACCAGATGGGTCTTTACGACAATCAGCAATGGTTTCATGGTCATCATAAGGCATTTAATTCCAAATTTTTATTGAATTCAAATTTCACCATCTTCCGTGATAGGATTCGAATTTTGGACTTCAGGGCATTACCCTGGGTCTCTGGTGGATTACAAGACCATTGTGCCACTGTATCCCAGTTATCCTTTCTCTATCCATGTTAGTACATCATCACCAACCCCATGAGCTCTTAATCTCTGCAGTAACCTATCACGAAAAGCATTCCCGCCTACTTTATTTTGCCTCATAGACCATCCTGGAATGGGGGATATTGTAGGATTATTTAAGTAACAGAGAGATGGTTGACTAATGGTAATGTCACTAAACTAGTAATCCAGAGGACCAGGCTCATGCTCTAGGGACATGGGTTCAAATCCCATCACAGGGAAACTGGGCAAGAGAGAAGCCTTGAAGATTTGAGAATGCAGCCGGAGGTTGGTGATTCTGTGCTCCACGCCATTGGGATAAAGGCTCCACCTTGCTGCATTTGTGTTCTGCTTTTGAGGCTGGGGATCTGATATTGTGCTTGGAAGAGGATGCTGGAGTGTGTTTAGAAATGCTGGGGAAAGGAATGCTGGAAGATGAGGCCAAAACCGTGCGACCTGGGCCATTGTTGAAACCTTGGGATCTCTTTCCAAGGTGAGATCTTCAAAAGGTGGAGATTGGAAACCATTGTGAGAAAGACGACAGGTGGGATTTTGCGGTCCTGCCAGTGGTGGGCATCGGCATGGGAGGGACAGGAACATTTGGAGAGCAGCTAAAAGCCGCTGGCAGGATCAGAAAATGCTGCCTGGAGTTCTAGTGAGTCTGATTGGCTCACATTGCGTCAAGCAGCATGTGGGTTTTTGAGAAATCCATGGAATCTGTTTTGGTCTCATATATCATCCATTCTGTAGCGGGATGTGTCTGAGCATAGTTCAGCTGTTAATTCACATGTATCTTTTTCACAGTAACTTCATTTGAAGCCTACTTGTGACAATAAGCGATTTTCATTTTCATTTCATCTTCATCTCAGACTTACTCTGAATGTTAGAGTATAAGGTAGATATTGTAAATTGTCTTATCTTTCTGACTTTGTGTAGGAATGTTTATTTTTGTTTGGCTGTATTCACTCAGGAAGTGTCCTGAATTTCAAACTTTATCTACTTTTCTTTGATAAATTTAGAGCATCCAATTAATTATTTATTTATTTTTTCCCAATTAAGGTGGCCAATCCACCTGCCCTGCACATCTTTGTGTTGTGGGGGTGAAACCCACGCAGACACGGGGAGAATGTGCAAACTCCACAGGGACAGTGACCCGGGGCCAGGATTCGAACCCGGCTCCTCAGCGCCGTAGACAGCATTGCTAACCACTGTGCAACGTGCCGCCCTTAAACTTTATCTACTTTAAACAAAATGTTATCGATCCCTAATTGGATCTGCCCCCAAAACCTGAAGGCGGGATTGAAAGTTAATAAAGGTTTTGATAAAAGTAAACCGAAACGTAGTGAGGCACTGGTTGGCACTGCTGCCTCACGGCGCAGTGGATCGAGGTTCAATCCCGGCCCCGAGTCACTGTCTGTGTGGAGCATGTTTTGCACCGTCATTCCCGATTGGAGAGCCATGATCTCAAATTGACACCCCTCCCCTCCCACATCATCGCAGACATCGGGGGATTGGAGCCCTCTCTCCCTCACCAATGCAGGCATTCCCCTCCCCGTCCCTCACTCCCACCAATGCAGGCATTCCCCTCCCTGTCCCTCACACCCACCGATGCAAGCCACCCCCCCTCACTCCCACCAATGCAGGCAATCCCCCCCCCCCACGTCCCTCACTCCAGCAGCACGGTTCGATTCCCGTAACAGCCTCCCCAAACAGGCGGTGGAATGTGGCGACTAGGGGCTTTTCACAGTAACTTCATTTGAAGCCTACTCGTGACAATAAAGCATTTTCATTTCATTTCATTTCACACCAATGCAGGCAATACCCCCCCCCCCCCCCCCCCCGTTCCTCACTCCCACCAATGCAGGCCAATCCCCCCTTCCCTCACTCCCACCAATGCAGGCAATCCCCTCGCCGTCCCTCACACCCACCGATGCAGGCCACCCCCCCCCCAGTTCCTCACTCTCACCAATGCAGGTAAACCCCCCCCCCCCCCGCCCCTCACTCCCACCAATGCAGGCAATCCTCCCCACAGTTCCTCACTCTCACTAATGCAGGTAAACCCCCCCCCCCCCCAGTTCCTCACTCTCACCAATGCAGGTAAACCCCCCCCCCCCCCCCCATTCCTCACTCTTACCAATGCAGGCCACCAACCGCGTCCCTCACTCCCACTAATGCAGGCAATACCCTCCCTGTCCCTCACTCCCACCAATGCAGGCATCCCCCCCTCACTCCCACCAATGCAGGCATCCCCCCCCTCACTCCCACCAATGCAGGCAATACTCTCCCTGTCCCTCACTCCCACCAATGCAGGCAATACTCTCCCTGTCCCTCACTCCCACCAATGCAGGCAATACTCTCCCTGTCCCTCACTCCCACCAATGCAGGCAATACTCTCCCTGTCCCTCACTCCCACCAATGCAGGCAATACTCTCCCTGTCCCTCACTCCCACCATTGCGGACATTCGTCCCCCTCACTCCCACTAATGCAGACATCCTCCTCCCACCAATGTAGGCACCCGCCCTCCCCCACACCAGTGTGGGCATCTGTCCGCACCGCCCCCTCACTCCCATCACCACCACATACCATTGCCATCTCCTCCACATAATGTAAAGCCCTCAATATGATTCCCAGGAGGCGTCGGCCCTGGCAGTGCCAACCATGTCCTTCACGGCCTGGGGGTTATACTCACCTCTGATCTCCCAGCATGCACATCATGATTGGTGTCCATTTTTGGAAACCAGTACTGATTCCTGCTGGCAGTAGGAGAGGGGTCACATGGTGAGCCCAGGAGGAATGGCATGAAGCCATTTTTGAATATTAAAATCAAGCAAAAGCATGGTAATCTGGTTCATACCCTTGCTGGGTGTCAGCCTGATTACATAGCCGGTGGGGGAGCGTGGGGGTAAGATCTCAAAGTGAGACCTCCCCGGGACAAATCCTCTAATGGCCCTCTCGTGAGAGTTAGCGACCATAACGGGATTTGCGTCTGTTGCAAACGGGGCTGGAAAATCGCCCCCTCAGTTTTTATTTCAGATTTCCAGTGTCTGCAGGATTTTCATAGAATCATAGAAGTTACAGTGCAGAAGGAGGCCTTTCGGCCCATCGAGTCTGCACCGGCTCTTGGAAAGAGCACCCTATCCAAGCCCACACCTCCACTCTATCCCCATAACCCAGTAACACCACCCAACACTAAGGGCAACTTTTGGACACAAAGTCAATTTAGCATGGCCAATCCACCTAACCTGCACATCTTTGGACTTGTGGGAGGAAACCAGAGCACCCGGAGGAAATCCACGCACACACGGGGAGAACGTGCAGACTCCGCACAGACAGTGACCCAAGCCGGGAATCGAACCTGGGATCCCTGGAGCTGTGAAGCAATTGTGCTAACCACTGTGCTACCGTGCTGCCCTTTTGCTTTTGCTTTATTTTGCTTTTATTAATTGGAGAAGATGTTTCGTCTGGAACAATAGAGGCTGATTTAATTGGGGTGAATAAGTTCATGAGAGGTGCAGAGTAGTGTGTGGATAGGAAGGACACATATCCGTTAGCAGAAAGGTTAATAACTAAGAGATGCAGATTGAAAGTGGTTGGTGGGAGGATTAGTGAGGAGTTGAGGATAATTCTTTCTCCAGAGGGTGCTGGGGATCTGGAATCTGCTGCCTGGAAGGGTGGGAGAGGCAGAAATCCTCAACATAACTTAAAAGGAATATTTGGACATGTACTCGAGGTGTCGTGAGCTGCAGGGCTGCGGTCCAAGAGATGTAATGTGGGATTAGGCGGGATAACCTTATTGCGACCCGCATGATCTTTAGTAGGCAGCTTTTCTGCTGCAGGTGTTTCGATATTTTTGTCCAACCTTTTGGGCAGCACTGTAGCATAATGGTTAACACAATTGCTTCCCAGCTCCAGGGTCCCAGGTTCGAAATCCGGCTTAGGTCACTGTCTGTGTGGAGTCTGCACGTTCTCCCCATGTGCGCGCGGGTTTCCTCCGGGTGCTCCGATTGCCTCCCACAGTCCAAAGATGTGCAGGTTAGTTGGATTGGCCATGCTAAATTGCCCTCAGTGTCCAAAATTGCCCTTAGTGTTGGGTGGGGTTACTGGGTTATGGGGATAGAGTAGAGGGGCGGAATTCTCCGACCCCCTGCAGGGTCGGGGAATCGCCCGGGGCCGGCGTAAATCCCGCCCCCGCCATGGCCGGAATTCTCCGGCACCCCCAATGGTGGCCTGGCCCGCGATCGGGGCCCACCGATCGGCGGGCGGGCCAGTGCCGTGGGGGCACTCTTTTTCTTCCGCTGCCGCCACGGCCTCCACAATGGTGGAGGCGGAAGAGACCCCCCCTACCGCACAAGCGCCGGTGGTGACGTCAGCGGCCGCTGACGCACCGGCGCATGCGCAAAGGGGCGAAGGCCTTTCGGCCAGCCCCGATGCCAGGCGGCGGGCGTCAAAGGCTGTTGCCGCCGGTTTTGCCGCCAGTCGGCGTGGCACCAAACACTCTGTCGCGGGCCTAGCCCCTAAAGGTGCAGAGAATTCCGCACCTTTGGGGAGGCCCGACGCCGGAGTGGTTGGCGCCACTCCGCTATGCCGGGACCCCCCCGCCCCGCCGTGTAAGAGAGAATCCCGGCCGAGGTGTGGGCTTGGGTAGGGTGCTCTTTCCAAGAGCCGATGCAGACTCGATGGGCCGAATGCCCTCCTTCTGCACTGTACATTCTATGAAATCACCAGCCCACAATTGTGGAGGGAGTCCTGTCAGCGTCTTCCAGATGCTCAAACAAGATTTCAACCAGATCCCATTTCTCCAGGAACGCCAACCCCCCACCCCCACCCCCCGCTCTCCCCGCTCCCCATACTCTTCCTCCGCCCAAATACTTCAAAATGAATTCAGTGTGAAATGAGAGCACAACCAGAGGATGGATAAGGAGGACTGGGGTAAGAGAAAGGGTTCAGTGTCATCGGACTCAAAACGTTAGCTCTTTTCTCTCCCTACAGATGCTGCCAGACTTGCTGAGATTTTCCAGCATTTTCCCTTTCATTTCAGATTTCAGCATCCGCAGTAATTTGCTTTTATTGTATGTATGCATGTGTGTGTATGCATGTGTACATGCAACTGGATGTTGGCTGGAAACTGGATTGTGATGCTTCTACAGTCAAACAGCCATCCAATGTTCACTGCCTAGTCTCTCACATTAAGAACTGTCGCTTGGCTGACATAGTCGATGAATAAGATGTCTTGCTTTCAATGTAAGGGAAACAAGGAGGGCTTGTTTTAAACGATAGTTTCCCACCCGATGCCTCCAGATCAACGTACCTCTTTCGACTGTTTGATGGCCTGTTGTTGTTGTTGCTGCTGTTGTTGTTGAGTGAGCAGCTGAAGGTGCAATTGTTCCTGTTGCTTCTTGTAATACTCTTGAAGCTGCGAAGAGAAGGAAGAGGGAAAACGCACAGGGACGGAAAATACAAAGGATCTCAGTCAGGGTAAAAAAAAAACCCACAGATGAAGCAATCAGAAAATTAATATCAGAACAATAGCCAGCACACAGTGCAAACCTCGCTGCTATTTTGCGTTAGACAACACCAATTAAATTCTCGGTGGAAAGTTAATTATCTGTCAGTGCGATCCTACAGGGTCTGTGGGATCATTGTGTGCTGGTGACATGTAGATGAGGAACCTGTAAAATGCTGCTTGGGATGACTGCTATGTTTAGAAAGGTTCGAGAAATATATTAATTTGGATCAGTGTCTCATCTAAAGTGAAAGGGAGTGATTACAGCATGCTCACGGCGTCTCGTGTGTGTCAACACCACTGCAATGATCTCTTCTTGCTTCAAGCTACATTCTGCCTCATGGCTGGAGCCCACTCACTGAACAGGGGGCTGTACCGCTCCTGAACCCTGTCCCACGACTCAATTAGATCAAGGCTGACCTGGAACATCACTCCACACACCTACTTTGATTCCTGGTCCCGTCATCGCCTTCCCCAACGGAAAACCATTGAGTCCCAGGCTTGAAATTTTCAATTCAGCCTCCCGGCCTCAACAGCTTTTCTGGGGGAGAGAGTTCCTGATTCCCGCTCCTCTTCCTGAATCATCCCTCAATGTTTGGGCTGGAATACAAAGGTTCTGCCACCTTGATTTTTCCGACCAGAGTTTCTATCGAACGGTCCTATTAGCTCCATAAATCATTTCCAACAACGTGCTTAGATCACCACTCAATCTAATCAATCTGCGGGGATACAAATCTGGAGTGTGCAGCCCATTCCCCTCATTTGACCCATTTAGCCAGGGGATTATTTCACTGAATCATCCTTGAGTGTTTGTAAATTTGAATTTGCCTAAATACTGTATTCCAGACAGACACATTTCTCATCCTCAGCCTCCAGGGTGGAGAGAAACCATCTATCACTTACCCAGGATCATACTGTGTCTGGACTGGCACACACCCACCACCCTGCCCACTGTACCCCCACCACACTGCCCACTATACCCCCCCACACTGACCGCTGTACCCCCACCACCCTGCCCACTGTACCCCCCCCACACTGACCGCTGTACCCCCACCACACTGACCACTGTACCCCCCCACACTGACCGCTGTACCCACACCACACTGCCCACTGTACCCCCCCCACACTGACCGCTGTACCCCCACCACCCTGCCCACTGTACCCCCCCCACACTGACCGCTGTACCCCCACCACACTGCCCACTGTACCCCCCCACACTGACCGCTGTACCCCCACCACACTGACCACTGTACCCCCCCACACTGACCGCTGTACCCCCACTACACTGACCACTGTACCCCCCCCACACTGACCACTGTACCCCCACTACACTGACCACTGTACCCCCACCACACTGACCGCTGAACCCCCCACACTGACCCCTGTACCCCCCCACTGCCTGCTGTACCCCCACCACACTGACCACTGTACCCCCCCACACTGACCGCTGTACCCCCCCCACACTGACCGCTGTACCCCCACTACACTGACCACTGTACCCCCACCACACTGACCACTGTACCCCCCCCACACTGACCGCTGTACCCCCACCACACTGACCACTGTACCCCCCCCCACACTGACCCCTGTACCCCCCCACTGCCTGCTGTACCCCCCCACACTGACCACTGTACCCCCACCACCCTGACCACTGTACCTCCACCACCCTGCCCGCTGTACCCCCCCCCCACACTGACCGCTGTACCCCCCCCACACTGACCGCTGTACCCCCCCCACACTGACCACTGTACCCCCCCCACACTGACCGCTGTACCCCCACCACACTGACAATTTTCCCCTCACCACACTGACCGCTGTACCCCCACCGCACTGACCACTGTACCCCCCCCACTGCCTGTTGTACCCCCCCACACTGACCGCTGTACCCCCACTGCCCGCTGTACCCCCACCACACTGACCACACACTGACCGCTGTAACCCCCCACACTGACCACTGTACCCCCACCACACTGACCACACACTGACCGCTGTAACCCCCACACTGACCGCTGTACCCCCACTGCCCGCTGTACCCCCACCACACTGACCACACACTGACCGCTGTAACCCCCCACACTGACCACTGTACCCCCACTGCCCGCTGTACCCCCACCACACTGCCCACTGTACCCCCCACACTGACCACTGTACCCCCCACACTGCCCGCTGTACCCCCACCACACTGCCCACTGTACCCCCCCACACTATCCGCTGTACCCCCCACACTGACCGCTGTACCCCCACACTGCCCGCTGTACCCCCACACTGACCGCTGTACCCCCTACACTGCCCGCTGCACCCCCCACACTGACCACTGTACCCCCTCACACTGCCCACTGTACCCCCCCACAATGCGCACTGTACCCCCGCACACTGACCTCTATACCCCCCACACTGCCCGCTGTACCCCTCCCACACTGACTGCTGTACCCCCCCACGCTGCCCACTGTACCCTCACCACACTGCCCACTGTACCCCCCCACACTGCCCGCTGTCCCCCCCACACTGCCCACTGTACCCCTCCCACACTGAATGCTGTACCCCCCCACACTGCCCACTGTACCCCCCCACACTGCCCACTGTACCCCCCCACACTGCACGCTGTACCCCCCCACACTACCCGCTGTACACCCCGCACTGACCGCTGTACCCCCCCACATTGCCCACTGTCCTCCCCACACTGCCCGCTGTACCCCCCACACTGCACGCTGTACCCCCCCACACTACCCGCTGTACACCCCGCACTGACCGCTGTACCCCCCCCACATTGCCCACTGTCCTCCCCACACTGCCCGCTGTACCCCCCACACTACCCGTTGTACCCCCCACACTGCCCGCTGTACCCCCCCACACTGACGACTGTACCCCCCACACTGACCACTGTACCCCCCCACACTGCCCGCTGTACCCCCCACATTGCCCACTGTACCCCCCCACACTGCCCGCTGTACCCCCACACTGCCCGCTGTACCCCCCCCACACTGATGACTGTACCCCCCACACTGACCACTGTACCCCCCACACTGCCCGCTGTACCCCACCCACACTGACCACTGTACCCCCACCACACTGACCGCTGTACCCCCCGGCACTGCCCACTGTACCCACACTGACCGCTGTACCCCCCACACTGCCCGCTGTACCCCCCACACTGCCCGCTGTACCCCCCCACACTGCCCGCTGTACCCCCACCTCGCCGGATGCGAGTTACGGTAACACTGCACTGACTGAATATAAACCCCAAACCTCCTGGTTTACGTGACAGAGCAGCAGCGAGCTCTCTGGTACAAATGTGGCCTATCACGCAAGAAACTGCATTCAGCTGTTCCAACACCAGGGATGCGATGGGGGGAGGCTGGAGGAGGGCAGGGAGGATGGAGAGGGGTTGTGTGTCCTGCCCTGGTGGGGGGGGGGAGTGAAGGTCGAAAGAGTGTTGTATATTTCTGAAGATTATGTTTTACGTAGACAGTGGCAAGCTTGAGAACAAACCTACTAATTCCCCAGTGTTGGTCCCTGTGAAATCTGTAATGGAAAGGCCATTCCAGAACTGTAATCGTAGCGGATTGGATCACCCTTACATTGGGGATTGAACCCGCTCTTGAGGAAGGAGTGATGGCGATTTGTACGCCAGCGATGTGAATGCCACTGAGAGCCAGTAGCGGAGATGTGGACGGTCTGGTGAAGCAGTTATCAACCATGGGAGCCCTGCTGTGACCAGATGACTGATTGTGCCAAAGGGTGAATGAGAAGCTGCAGACTGAGCAATGACGCAGTGTGGGTCAGAGAGGGGTTGTCTCTGTAACTCTCCCCTGGGTGATGCGCGGCCTTGCAGCTTACCTGCTGTAACATGACTGCCTGCTGCTGCTGCAGTAACGCCTGCAGCTGAGGTGGAGACAGAATCTGCTGCATCTGTTGTGGGGTGATCACCTGCGGACTCATCATCGCCACGGACACAGGCACCTGCAATCAGAGAAAAGGCCAGACACATTTAATCGAGCTTTTTTCAAACTCAGGAAATGTTTGACAAGAGCCAGCTCAGAAGCTGGAACTGATCCCAGTGGGACAAGGATCGGTCACCAGAGCACACAGGCTGAAAGCGATTGCTAATGAATCAGAGGCAACACAGGGACAATGACACGAGCTGTTGTCCTCGGGAATGTGTTGGTGCAAGGGCAGTGGAAGCAGATTCAGGGGAATTGGATGAACGCGCGAGTGGGAAAACATTCACAGGGCTATGGGGAAGGAGTGTGTGGAGTGGGGCGAATTGCGTGACCGATTGTCCTCCTTCTGCCCTTTACCAATTTACGGCTCTGCAAACAGCACAGGAGATAGTGGGAGAGGATGTCCGAAACAATGTGGCAGAGGGGAAGGGCAGGTTGAGGAAACAGTTGCTTAGCCTGACACCTCAACTTAGACCACAGCCGGCTCTGGGTCACTGTCCCTGTGGAGTTTGCACATTTTCCCCGTGTCTGCGTGGGTTTCACCCCCAGAACCGAAAGATGTGCAGATTAGGTGGATTGGCCACGTTAAATTGCCCCTTAATTGGAAAAAAAAACAATTGGGTACTCTCTTAACAAAAAACTTTGACCACAGATGTGATGTTAAAATAATTGGGTTGGTTTTCCAAAGTAAACTGGAGCTTTATCTGTTCAACGGTAACAGGGTACGCAACAGTTTCAGACAGGAAGATACATCCTTGCTGCCCTCCTTCATTCCTTTGAGAAAGTGACAACCCATGAACATGGTGGGGAGGGCTCTGTGACCAGATTCCAAAAATGTTTTTCTTGATAAAGTTTCACATCAAAAGCACCTTAAACTTAAAGCCCTCAGCATTTGTGGCAATCGGCGTGATTCAAATAAATGGGAACAAAGTCCCGTAGCCAACGCATTTAGCCGCGTGTTTCCTGCTGCTTGCCACGCTAAGAAACACATGGCGATAAAACACCACTCCCATTGAATAAGAGGCTTCAGCGGGGAACGCACGGCAAGGCCGCACGTACCCCATTTTCTACAGCAAAGAGGTCCGCTCGCTGGAACTCCAAGTGTAGCGAGCGATCGGGATGCCATTTTTAAATGGTGTCACAATCCTCGGTTTCCCCCCCCCCCATCACCCATGTAGGGCACCCATACCCCCCATCACCCATGTAGGGCACCCATACACCCCATTACCCATGTAGGGCACCCGCACACACCCCCATCACCCATGTAGGGTACCCCTGGCCCAATTACCAGCATACGAAAAATGCCAGCTTGGCACCTTGACAATGCCAACCTGGCACTGCCCCTGCAAGCTGGCAGTGCCACTTGGGCATCTTGGTAGTGCCAGGCTGGCACCCAGGTGGCACTGCCAGGGTGCCTTGGTGGCACCAGCAGTGCCAGGGTCCCCACCCTGCCCAATGGGCATGCACCTGGGGACCCCAGGTCCCCTGGGAGACCCCACAAGTGCTGTTCCGCCTGGTCCCTGTTTGTGGGGACCAGGGCTGAATAGCGTTGGCCCAAGGTCGCTGATGCGAAGGGGATAGATCCCAACAGCTCGGGTACCTCAGGAATCTACATATTACAGCGAGACTAGCTGTCTTGCTGTAATATGCAGATTTGCTAAAAATCCCATTGCGGGTGGGATTTACATCGCTACAGCTCGCGAGATCGCGCTCGATCTCGTGGGGCGTTGGGAGCTGGGTAGTTCCCGTGAGCAGCGTCGCCGGCTTTTATCGGCCACACTATGCCACAGCAAGTTGCTTTTCGGATGCAGGGAATATTTGAGAATTAATCAGAAACTGGCACAAGGGCAGACAAGCAACAGGAGATTGGTTAGTGGAGGATATGGCACAACGTGGCACTGACAGCAGGGGGCAGTGTGTGGGGTGGGGGATAGTGAATGGGGCACCACAAGGCTTGTTGTTGGGACTTAGATTCACAAACCCAATGTAAAGTGAATAAATGCTTCCAATCTGGCAGTGTAACTAACTGGGGGAGACATTGGGATTCCACAATGGGGTTGGATAAAATATATTTGAGCCAGACAATGTACAGGTGAAAGTCAATACAGTAAAATGCAAAGTGCTTCATTTGGGAGAAAACATTAAATGTGCACATTCTGCTTGAATGGCTTGAACTTCAATAAGGATGAAGTTGAAATGGCCTTTGGTGTGTTAATGGAGGTCGGTAATCTCAGCTCCAGGACATCACTGCAGGAGTTCCTCAGAATCGTGTCCTAGGCCGAATCATCTTCAGCTGTTTCATCAATGGCCTTCCTTCCATCATAAGATCAGAAGTAGGGATGTTCTGATTGCACAATGTTCAGCACCCTTTGCGACTCCTCAGACACCGAAGCAGTCCAAGCCCAATTGCAGTAAGACTTGGACAATGTCCATGCTTGGGCAGACAAGTGACAAGTAGCATTTAAGTGCCAGCTCCAACAAGAGAGAATCAAACAATCACCCCATGATATTCAATGGCAATCCACCACCATCGACATCCAGGGGGTTACTATTGAGCAGAAACTGAACTGGACTAGCCATATAAACACTGTGGCTACAAGCGCAGGACAGAGGCTAGGAATCCTGTGGTGAGTAAGTCACCTCTTGCACCACCCCCTATTCCTGTCCACAAGACACAGGTCGGGAGAGATAGAATAATCTCCATTTGCCTGGATGAGTGCAGCTCCAATAACACTCAAAAAGCTCAACACTATTCCGGACAATGCAGCCCACTTAATAGGCACCCCACCCACAAGCATTCACTTGTCCCACCACCAATGCACAGTGGCAGTCTGTGTGCCAACTACAAAATGCACTGCAGGAACTCACCAAGGCTCCTTAGGCAGCACCTTTCCAACCCACAAGCACTACCATCTAAAAGGACAAGGGCAACTGACACATGGGAACGCCACCACCTGTGAGTCCGCCTGCAAGCCACTCACCATCCTGACTTGGAAATATATCGCCGTTCCTTCACCGTCGCTGGGTCAAAATCCTGGAACTCCCTCCCTAACAGCACTGTGGGTGTACCTACACCACATGCAGTGCAGCGGTTAAAGAAGACAGCTCACTATCGTTAAGGATAACTAGAAATGGAGAATGAATGCTGGCCTAGCCAGGGAAGCTAACATCCGTTGAATGAATACAAAAATAGATTCAACCCTAATCAACCAATGCAGGAAAGCAATCGACAAAGGCGAAACAATGTGGAGCTGTATCATACTGTCATGAGAATGTTGCTTTACGAAATGTTTGGCTACTCATGTTATTGCAGTGATGTCAGAGTGTGGGTGGAGCTGGGCTGTCTGTCAGCTTTTTACTTTCGTTTTAGGCTGTTTGCTGCAGGGTGTGTTTTAGTTTTGTTTTCAGTGTTGGAGCTGAAGCCAGACAGAGCAAGTGTACTGTTGATCTCTCTGCCATGAAAATACTATCTCTTGATCATCCGGTGAATTCAGAATTATAAATGTTCTCAGTAGTGAATGTAAACCTAATGTGCTTCTGTTAAAAGGTGTTTCTTTTGTCTTCTGGATGTTGTTTAGGAAGTTATTGAGGATTACTTAGAGTTGTATTCTTTGGGAGTTGTATTTGAGTTGATGGTTGCTAAGATGTTCACTGTATGTTTTAGAAAGGTTAACTGGAGTTCATAGGATAAACATTGTTTTGCTTTAACAAATACTTTTCCATTTCTGCTGTACCGCACCTGTAGAGTGGGCCATGTGCTCCCCATACCACAATCTATTAAAAGTTGTGGGTCAGGTGAACTCCATGATACACTTTGGGGTTCTCTAAACCCTGGCCCATAACAATACCGACAACAGTCTACAAATCAGAAGACACCGTAATCAAACAAATGATCTGCTCAGATCACATCTTGAATACAAAGTCCGATCTGGTCTTCAGGACGCTGTCGATGGAGCAGATCCACATGTCTGATTCCAGTGTCTGAGCCGTGAGAAACAACAAGAGAAGTTGGGCTCTTTCTGCCCACAAGGTAGGAGCCTCATAGAGCCGGGGTCAACAGGAGAATAAATGATTTGGAAATAGTTTACTGCGACACTAAATTAAACAGTGGGCATAGAACAAAGGGTAACAGATTCAGACTCGTGAAATGTAAATCTCAGAATGACATCAGGAAGCTTTTCCTTACTTCATGGTCTACACTCAGAATAGCCCTCGAGGAAAGGTGTGGGAGGCAATCTCTGAATCTGTAGATATAGAGTTAGGATGTTTCAATGGGAAGAACCGAAATGTCAACCTGGATAGGATAGGCGAATTAGAACATAGAACATAGAACAGTACAGCACAGAACAGGCCCTTCGGCCCTCAATGTTGTGCCGAGCCATGATCACCCTACTCAAACCCACGCATCCACCCCATACCCGCAACCCAACAACACCCCCTTAACTCCACTTTTTTTTTATTAGGACACTACGGGCAATTTAGCATGGCCAATCCACCTAACCCGCACATCTTTGGACTGTGGGAGGAAACCGGAGCACCCGGAGGAAACCCACGCACACAGGGGGAGGACGTGCAGACTCCACACAGACAGTGACCCAGCCGGGAATCGAACCTGGGACCCTGGAGCTGTGAAGCATTTATGCTAACCACCATGCTACCCTGCTGCCCCATTAGGATGGGCAGAATGGCCTTCCTCTTCCATGACTAACTTGTGAGGAGGAGAAGCAGAGAGAACTTCTACACTCAAAGAGGAATTGAGATGTCAGATGTGAAATAAGTTGCTCAGAATCAAGGATATTTTAGCGTGCCGTATGAATGGGCAAATGGAAAAGTGAGCCAATTCCCCAACCGTCAGGGTCAACGTTGGGAATTGTCTTCCTGAATCCAAATTAATAATAATAATCTTTATTATTGTCACAAGTAGGCTTCCAGTAACACTACAATGAAGTTACTGTGAAAAGACCATACTCGCCACACACCGGCGCCTGTTCGGTTACACAAAGGGAGAATTCAGAATGTCCAATTGACCGAACAAGCACGTCTTTCGGGAGGAAACTGGAGCACCCGGAGAAAACCCACGCGAACTGGGAGAATGTGCCGACTCCGCACAAACAGTTAAACTCATATCCACTTTAAAAGAAACAACTTTAGCTATATTTCTGGAAATGATTTGGGATGCAGGGTGAGGGATTGAAGGATAAACCTGTGTACCTCTTCCCCAATAACCTTCCATTGTTAATATAGATGTTGCTCCACATTGTTTGTTTATAGGACCATCAGGGAGACACAGCGAACGATTCTCAGAGCTTGGGTTCAAGGTACTTTGTTCCTTTTAACAGATGGAGTGTCAAATAATAACAGCCAGTGGCTCAGTACAAGTTATATTAAAATGTAATTCCACACTACCTCACTGACACACCCGGCACTCTCCACATCTGCCTGAAACTGGTTAATACAAATTATATATTAAAAAAATTTAAATTGCTAATCAAAATCCATCATCTTCTAATTGGTTTTCAATTAAGTGTAGCAATCCTACTAATTAAATCTTCACAGCTGTGACCCACTAATAGCACCTGACATCACTTCCTGTGCGAAACACAGCAGAGGAGCCAGTTTTTTTTTCAGGCCACTCATATTGCTGAATGGATTCATAGCTGTGAGCTGTCCATCTCACCTAAGTGACTGTTCCCCATGTGTGACTGGGTTATTCCTACATAGAGGATACATTCTTGTGGTGTCAAATTAAGGCCTGGTCTGCCCTCTTAGGTCGATGTAAAAGATCCAATGACTATTTGAAGAAGAGCAGTAGAATTCTTCCCAATCCAGGGTTGCCAAAAGCAACTTGACGGCCATTTACCTAGTGTGCCTCTTGTGGGATCTTACTCTGCACGCTTGTGCAGAAGTGACAGCAAAATTAAAACTGGCTTCAAGGACTCTAAAATAATCCACTGGTTATAAAATACTTTGGATATGCTGAGTTGAGGAAATGTCCAAATTCTGCCTTTGATCTTTGAATATTAATTTTCCTTTTGGAGCTATCGTGTTAGATGACAAAGATTTTTTTTTATAAATTTAGAATACGCAATTAATTTTTCCCAATTAAGGGGCAATTTAGCGTGGCCAATCCACCTAACCTGCACATCTTTGGGTTGTGGGGGGCGAAACCATGCACACACGGAGAGAATGTGCAAACTCCACATGGACAGTGACCCAGGGCCGGGATCGAACCTGGGACCTCGGCGCCGTGATGCAGCAGTGCTAACCACTGTGCCATCGTGCTGCCCTATTAGATGACAAAGTTAAAGAATCCAAATTAGGTTCAGCTCCTCGTTGCTCAATTTACAAATGTTGCTGTGATTCAAACAGGTTTGGCACTTGCTCCTGTGATACCAGGCTCAAATGTGGTTGCGGAGATCAAAGGGCAATGGAGTCTGCCCGAGGATATGGAGTTTTATTGAGCCCTGATTTTAGGCTCATGCTGTTATTTAGGAAAAATAATTAAATATTGCATTTTGATAGCATCTTATTATCTCCAGTGCATTGACTGCAAATTTTTCAAGTGCAGCTCTATTCTGTGCATAACAAAGATCTCACGAACAGCGATGGGATGAATGGTTAGATAATCTGAACGTTATTGGTTTGATTGAAGGAATATTGAGACCAGAACATCCTTGTTTATCCTCCAATAGTGTCATGGAATTTTAACCATCCAAAGCAGCAGACCGAACTCTGATTTCATGCCTCATCTTAAGGTTAGCACCTTGGTCAGTCAGCATTCTCTCAGAGACCGAGTGACTCAAAGTGACACACCTGATGGTGTGCATGTTTCCTGGGGCGGGATTCTCCCAGCCCCAGGCCGGGCCGAAGATTCCCTGCGAACGGCCATGCCGCTCAGACGCCAGCACATGATTCTCCGCCATTGGCACCGGTCACGGGCCACTCTACGCGGCTGGCCCGCAGATTCTCCGGCCCGGATGGGCCGAGCGGCCATAGGAAAAGAGCTGAGTTCCACTGGCGCCGTTCTAACCTGCTCTGGGCCGGTGGGACCTCACCGTGTAAGGGTCGGGTGGCAGCCTGTGGCGGGGGGGGGGTCTCCAATCCTAGTGGGGACTCCGATGTGTCACGGTGTGCGATCGGGACCCATCGATCGGTGGGCCGACCTCTGTGCCTGGGGGCCTCCTTTCCTACGCGCCGGCCCCTGTCGCCCTGCACCATGTTGCGTCGGAGCCAGCGCGTTGAAGGAGGCCACTGTGCATGCGCGCACTGGCGCCGGTGCCACTGCGCATGTCCTGTTTGGCGCCGGCGCAACTGCACATGCGCGGATCCCGCGGCGCCCAGTTAACGCCGGGATCTGGAGTGGCGCGAACCGCTCCAGCGCTGTAGGGGCCCTGTAGGGGCCAGAATTAGACATGGAAGCGGCCCGTTCACGCCGTCATAAAACGCAACGGCGTTTACGACGGCGTGGACCATCTGCCGCGGGATTGGAGAATCCTGCCCCCGGTCTCTTTAGGTAGCAGAGCAGGTGGACACAATGGTTAAGAAGGCATACTTGCCTTCATTAGCCGAGGCGTAGAGTTCAAGAGAGGTTATGCTGGAAATATAAAACATTGGTTAGCCCACAGAGGGCAGGTTTAGCTCACTCGGCTAAATCGCTGGCTTTTAAAACAGACCAAGCAGGCCAGCAGCACGGTTTGATTCCCGTACCAGCCTCCCCGGACAGGTGCCGGAATGTGGTGACTAGGGGCTTTTCACATTAACTTAATTGAAGCCTACTCGTGACAATAAGCGATTTTCATTCTTTCCATTTTTTCAGATAGAGTATTGTGTGTAATTCTGGAATCCACATTATAGGAAGGATGTGACAGCACTGGAAAGGGTGCAGAGGAGATTTACCAGGATGTTGCCTGGGCTGGAGAATTTTAGGTCTTAAGAGAGATTGGTTAGGCTTGCGTTGTTTTCCTTGGAGTAGAGGAGACTGAGATGGGACATGTTTAGGATGTATAAAATTATGAGGGGCATAGGCAGAGTAGACTGGAAGAAACATTTCCCCTTGGTGGAGGGATCAAAGGCTGGGGGCATAGATTTAAGGGAAGGGGCAGGATGTTTAAAGGGGATATGAGGAAAAGAACTTTCCCCCAGAGGGTGATGGGAGTCTGGAACTCGCTGCCTACTGGAGGTGGAAATGACGTCTCGTAATACTTGAGAAGTACTTGAGTGTACTTGCAATGCCAAGGGATACCAGGATATGGGCCAAGTGCTGGTCAATGGGATTGGAATGGTTTGGTAGTTGTTTTCGACCAGCGTAGATGTGATGGTCCTTTTCTGTGCTGTACACCTCTATGACTCTGAGATAAACTTCCCCAGACAGGGACTGGTGGGGAGACGTGGAGGGGGTCTTTATTTGAAACTCATTTAATCCTGATGGCAGAATTTCTTCGTTTCAGTGACGGAGTCGAGCACTCTTAGAGGTCTAACATGCATAAGATCCTGATTTAAACTGTACCACAATGACATTTCCAATTCAAAATTAGATGTCTTTATCTAAATGAAGTGGAATTACCAGTTTGATTTCAATTGGCTTCAGGTCAAACAGTTTTACCTGTGACACTTGGAACTGGATTAAACTTAGACTAAATCCACTTCACGGACGATCTTCGGAGTCTGAGACAAGAGGAGGGTTTCCTTCGGGATGGATTGGAACTCCCATTTGATACTGAAATGTCAAATGTGCCAGGGAGCCCAAATTGCAGGTCACTCCTTTTCTTCAATGCTGAAACCAAACTTTAGAGGTGAGGATAAATTAGGGAAGATATGTGTGAGGGACTGTGCTACGGGCTGCTCTCTAATCATTCCAAATACTCTCCGTGTATTGCGAATCAGATCATTAATTTTGAACGGGTTCCTTTTCCACGATCAAGAATGAGAGGCCTGGTCTTCATCCACCCAAACTTGAGCTCTGGGGCTCATTCCCTGAAATTGGGCCGAGGTGCATTTGTTGAAAATCTGGGAATTGGGTGAGTTCAGAGTGAAGCCCAATTTTATTCCCTATCAGATTTTACACTCCTTTGAAATCAACAGGAAGGGCAGATTACATCAGTAATTCCACCCCTCCCCCCACAAAAAAAAACCTTCCTAATGTTTACATTTACCAGCTCTAAGATCTGCACCCCTCGACAGATACAAAATGCGTAGTTCTAGCAGACAGGACAAGGCTGAGGGAGAATTGAATGAAAAATGAAAATGAAAATCGCTTCTTGTCACGAGTAGGCTTCAATGAAGTTACTGTGAAAAGCCCCTAGTCGCCACATTCCGGCGCCTGTTCGGGGAGGCTGCTACGGGAATGATGAAACCCTCTGGAAAATTCAGAGTCAATCAGAGAGGTGACCTCTTCCTGGAATTCTCTCTCGCTCTCTCCAGCCACATTCATCGCAATCCTATTGTCAGATTAGTAACTCTCCTCAGAGTGAAGTTAGGACACATCTGACAGCCTCTAATTAGTAAACACCGTTAATACAATTTGAGCTAATTAATTTTAAAATGCTTTTCAGTGCATTTCTAAATTAAAATGAACATAAACAACAGCTTATTTGTTTTCAACCAGTAAAACTGTTCTGCCCCTTGTCACTACTCAGTGAGCCTGGCTGGGAAGTACGTGTGTGTGCATGTGGACTGGGCAACGACAGACTGACTTCAGCTCTCATACCTGTCCACGGTTCAATACCTGGCTGTCACTCACGGTTAGGGTTCATTCATCTTTATGTCGTTCATGTCCCTTTAACACTAGGGTCATCCCAGTACAGGCAGGGCAGGGGGTGGGGGGTCGTGTCGTTGAAGCTGAAAAATCCTGAGGTTGGGGCAGAGCAGAGGCCAATAAGGTGAGGTACCGGGGCAGCCTCACCTTGGGAAAACTGACAGTAACACAAATGGATATCAGAAGCCGTTATTTCGAGGCAACCGGGTCGATGAATCCATCAAAGATCCTCTCGCCGGTGGGTGCACTAGCTCGATGCACATTCCTTCCCTTTCTGTTCCACGCCAACAATCCTTTTTACATTACCGAGCCAGTTCAAGTTGAGTCTTTCGCTGCGAGTCACATTCTGTGACAGACAGGCAGATTTTCATGCATCATCTTGCCCATCGTTGGTCATTTGAAATTTGTGAATGGCAGCATTCCTCAGCAACGTTGTCCGCCTGTAGCATGGTGCCATGCACACCTCCACAGTTACTGAGCAAGAAAGAGAATGATGTGTGCCCCACGGTGAATTGAGAACTGAATTGAACGCTGCAGCAGACAAGCTGTGCTGGAAATTGGTCTCTGATTATTCCCATGAATGAGGTGCGATTTTGAGGCAGCAATGCACCTCCTGGGGAGGGGAGAGGCACTCACATGGATGGCTTCAGAGGTCGAATGAGTCTCCCACCATTCCACCCGGTACCACTAGAGGACAGACTGACATCAAAATGCATCAACGGCAGAATGAAGACAGGTCAGAGACACAGCAAGTTCTCCGATGGTAACACCATTGACACAATCAAAATCAAGATACACCACACCTGAAACCTATAGGTGTGTCTGGAGAGCATTCATTTCACAAAAATGTTGCAAATGTTATTCTAGCTTGTTTATAATGGGCCCTCATCGGGCAGCAACTCACCAACGATAGGCTGGATCAGAATCAAAATACACAAAAAGGAGATCAAACTACTAGGGTAGGTGCCGCTTGGCTGGGCGGACGTGTGTGTGCAACCTTGGCGGCAGAAGGTAGGTCATGAGTTCAAATCCCACCCCAGACACTTGAGCACAAATTCCAGGCTGACACTAGCGCTGAGGGAGTGCTGCACTGTCGGAGGTGGAAGAGATGATTCATGTAATTGGCAGGGGAATTCTCCCCAGTGGCTACACCAACATTTATACCTCAATAAACCCATAAAAACACGGTTATTATCACATTGTTGTTTGTGGAACCTTACTGTGCAAAAACAAGCTGCTCAGTTTCCTACATTACAACAATGACTACACTATGCAATTCATTAGCCGTAAAATACTCTGGGCCATCCAGTTATAAATGCAACTAGCTAATACCTTCACATGATTCATATTTCCAACAGGACAGTTCACTCCTACACAGAATCACAGAACGGTTACTGTGCAGAAAGAGGCCATTCGGCCCATCGTTTCTGCACCGGCTCTCCAGATGAGCATCAATGGCAGGTGCCATTCCTCTGTCTTTTCCCCGTAACCCCGAACATTGTTTCCATTCAAATAATCATCTAATGCCATCTTGAATGCCTCAATTGAACCTACCTCCACCACACTTCCAGGCCGTGCATTCCAGACCCAAACCGCTCGCTGTGTGAAAATGTTTTTCCCCACATCACATTTGTTTCTTTTGCAAATCACTTTGGGTCTGAGCCTTCTCGTTCTTAATCCATTTATGAGGGGAACACTTTCTCCCTATCTACTCTGTCCAGCCCCCCCCCCCCCCTCATGATTTTGAACATCTCTATCATATCTCCTCTTAGCCTTCTTCTCTCCCAGCAGAACAGTCCCAGCCTCTCCATTCTAATCTCATAACTGAAGTTTCTCATCCCTGGAACCATTCTTGTCAACCTCTTCTACACCCTCTCCACTGTGTTCACATCCTTCCTACAGTGTGGCGCCCAGAACTGTACACAATACTCCAGCTGAGGATTAACTAGTGTATTGCATAGGCTCAGCATAAACTCTTTGCTCTTCTACTCTATGCTCCTATCAATGAAGCACAGGATAGTATATGCTTTATTAACTGCTCTCTCCACCTGACCTGCCACATTTAATGATTATGCACAAATACACCCAGGTCCCTCTGCTCCTGCATCCCCTTAAGAATTTGTCCCCTTATTTTATATTATCTCTCCATGTTCTCCTTACCAAAATTCATCACCTTAGACTTCTCCACATTGAACTTCACCTGCCGCCTATCTGCCCATTCCATCAATTTGTCTATGTCCTGTTGAAGTTCTACACTGTCCTCTTCATAGTTTAGTGCTTTCAAGTTTCCTATTATCCAGAAACTTTGAAACTGTCCACTGCACACCAGAATCGAGATCATTAATATATATATATCAGTAAAAGCAAGAGCTCCAATACTGACCCTGGGGAACACCACTACAAATCTTCCTTCAGCCCAAAAAATATCCATTGACCATTACTGTCTATTTCTTATTATTCAGCTAATTCTGCCCCTTTTACTCCATGACTTTTCTCACAAGTCTGTTGTGTGGCACTGTATCGAATGCCTTCTGAAAGTCCATGTACACCACATCAACATCATTACCCTCATCAATCCTTTCTTCCTTTTTTTTAATAAATTTAGATTACCCAATGATTTTTCCAATTAAGGGGCAATTTAGTGTGGCCAATCCACCTACTCTGCACATTTTTGGGTTGTGGGGGCGAAACCCACGCAGACACGGGGAGAATGTGCAAACTCCACATGGACAGTGACCCAGAGCCGGGATCGAACCTGGGACCTCAGCGCCATGAGGCAGCTGTGCTAACCACTAGGCCACCGTGCTGCCCTCATCAATCCTTTCTGTTCCATCTTCAAATTACTCCAGCAAGTTAGTTAAACACGATTTCGCTGAAATCCATGGGGGCTCTTCCGAATCAACCCATATTTTTCCATGTGACTATTAATTCTATCCCAAATAATTGCTTCCAGAAGCTTCTCCAGCACTGAAGTTGAACTGACTGGCCTATAATTGCTTGAACAAACATGTCATGTTTGCAATACTCCAGTCTTCAGGAATCACCCCCGAGCCCAGAGAAGACTGGAGGGTTATGGTCAGCATCCCTACAATTTCTATTCTGTGATGAACATAGAAATTGTTATATATTGTATTTCATATCAATTGCAGTAAGGGTTTTAAAAGCCTGGGTTAAGGTATATATTTGTTGCCAGTAATATTATTAAAGAACCTAGGTTACGGTATCCAAACTGTGAGTCTGATAAAATTGTAATTAAGAAGTCGTAAAAGGTAAGGTAAACATGGCTTCTAACCATTTACTTGTTTACATGCAGAGAGCTAATGGAACATTGTTATGATTGCTGGAGATTCCCTGGAGAGTAGATCATTTGAGAGGTTGTATTTAGTGCTAACTAAGCAGGTCATGTGACATCTCAGTGGCATATGGATGATGTAATTAATTGGAGGAGCCGAGTCTGTCTATAGTTTTGCAGTTTGCCATACGATTTGAGTCTGACAAGACAGAAGGATTTTAAGTTGAACCACAGTTTGGCCAAATGCTGCTATTCTCACTTCCTTCAATATCCTTGGATGCATCTCATCCGGTCCCGGTGAATTATCAACTTTAAGTACCAAATGTTTACAACACTTCTTCCTTATCAATTTTGATCCTTCTTTGACAGAGTTTCCTTATCTGTCACCATGGCCTGGGTGGAATCTACCTCCTTTGTAATGTTGGATGCAAAGTATTTATTTAATATCTCAGTTATGCTCCCTGCCTCCATGTATAAATCCCCTTTTTGGTCCCTAATCGGCCCTATTCCTCCTTTTACCACCCTTTTACTATTTATATTCCAATAGAAGACTTTGTGATTTCCCATTTGTGTTTGCTGTCAGTCTTTTCTCACAACCCCTCTTTGCTTCTCCAATTTTCTTTTTCACCTCCCTTCTGAACCTTCTGTCTCCCTCTTGGCCAGTGAGCCTTACTTCTGTTGTGGGAAAAGTCTTGGAAAGGTTTATAAGAGATATAAGAGATAGGATGTATAATAATCTGGAAAGGAATAATTTGATTAGAGATAGTCAACATGGTTTTGTGAAGGGTAGGTCGTGCCTCACAAACCTCATTGAGTTCTTCGAGAAGGTGACCAAACAGGTGGATGAGGGTAAAGCAGTTGATGTGGTGTATATGGATTTCAGTAAAGCGTTTGATAATGTTCCTCATGGTAGGCTATTGCAGAAAATACAGAGGCATGGGACTCAGGGTGATTTAGCAGTTTGGATCAGAAATTGGCTAGCTGATAGAAGACAAAGAGTGGTGGTTGATGGTAAATGCTCTGACTGGTGTCCAGTTACTAGTGGTGTGCCACAAGGATCTGTTTTGGGGCCGTTGCTGTTTGTCATTTTTATAAATGACCTAGAAGGATGGGTGAGTAAATTTGCAGATTACACTAAAGTCGGTGGAGTTGTGGACAGGGCAGAAGGATGTTACAAGTTACAGAGGGACATAGATAAGCTGCAGAGCTGGGCTGACAGGTGGCAAATGGAGTTTAATGCAGAAAAGTGTGAGGTGATTCATTTTGGAAGGAATAACAGAAAGGCAGAGTACTGGGCTAATGGTAAGATTCTTGGTAGTGTGGACGAGCAGAGAGATCTCGGTGTCCATGTCCATAGATCCCTGAAAGTTGCCACTCAGGTTGAGAGGGTTGTTAAGAAGGCATACGGTGTGTTAGCTGTTATTGGTAGAGGAATTGAGTTTCGGAGCCATGAGGTCATGTTGCAGTTGTACAAAACTCTGGTGCGGCCGCATTTGGAGTATTGTGTGCAGTTCTGGTTGCCACATTATAGGAAGGATGTGGAAGCATTGGAAAGGGTACAGAGGAGATTTACAAGGATGTTGCCTGGTATGGAGGGAAGATCATATGAGGAAAGGCTGAAGGACATGAGGCTGTTTTCGTTAGAGAGAAGAAGGTTAAGAGGTGACTTAATTGAGGCATACAAGATGATCAGAGGATTAGATAGGGTGGACAGTGAGAGCCTTTTTCCTCGGATGGTGATGTCCAGCACGAGGGGGACATAGCTTTAAATTGAGGGGAGATAGATATAGGACAGATGTCAGAGGTAGGTTCTTTACTCAGAGAGTAGTAAGGGTGTGGAATGCCCTGCCTGCAACAGTAGTGGACTCGCCAACACTAAACGCATTCAAATGGTCATTGGATAGGCATATGGATGATAAGGGAGTGTAGAGGGACTTTAGAGGGGTTTCACAGGACGGCGCAACATCGTGGGCCGAAGGGCCTGTACTGCGCTGTAATGTTCTATCTATCTATCTTGGTTCTCAATTGTATTTTCTACCTGACTGACACCTGTCATACGCCGACCTTTTCTTGCTTATCTTCATTTCAATCTCCTTTATTTAATCGAAGGAGCTCTGGATTTGTTTGCCCTACCTTTCCTTTTTGAAGGAATATATCTTGCTGTGCTCAAATCATTTCTGTTTTGAAGTTAGCTCATTGTTCAACTAAAAGTTTTTCCCACCAACTTTAGTTACAGTCCAACCGGCCCAGCTCCGTTCTTGCCCGATAGAAGTCGGCTCTCCCCCAGTTAATTATTCTGGATTACCTATGGTCCCTTTTTTACTGTCATCTTAATCTTTACGATACAATGATCACTGTCTCCTAAATGTTTCCCCACTTACACATGATCTACTTGGCCAGGCCACACAGTGCATCCTTTGTTGTTGGTCTGGACACATACTGCTGTATGTTTCCTATACACCATCTGGGAACCTTTGTATCTATCTGTCCGTTACATTACCACTGTCCCATTCTTTGCGTAATTAAAGTCCCCCATTATAACTACTCTACAATGTTTGCATCTATCTGTCATTTCCCTGCAGATTTATTCCTCTACATCCTTCCCACTAGTTTGCTTTCTATAGACTTCACTGAGCAAAGTAATTGCACCCTTTTTAATTCTTAGCTCTAGCCATATTGAATCTGTCCTTGAACCCTCTGAGACATCCCCTTTCTCCAACATTGTAATGTTCTCCTTAACCCATACCGCCACCCCTCCCCCTTTCCTATCTTTTTTGAACACCTTCCCAGGAATATTTAACACCCAGCTCTGTCCTTCCTTGAGCCAAGTCTCTGTTATCGCCACAACATCATGCAATCTGTGCCTGTAACTCTCCAATCTTATTTACTATACTCTGTGTATTCACATAATTGTACAGTAATCCTGATTTATACATTACTTTCTCCCTTACTCCAACCCCACCTCTTTACTTACTACTATTTACACCCTTTATGTCTCTCCCGGTATTTTGTGCATCCTAGTGTTCCTCTTTGACATTCTCTCTTGGTTCCCACATCCCCGTTAGTTTAAAACCCTCCCAACAGTGCTAACAAAACATCCCGCAAGGAACTCAGTCCCAGCTCTGTTCAGGTGTAACCCCTCCAGCATATCCAGGTGCCACCTCCCCCAAGGCAGTCCCAGGAATCTAAAGCCCTCCCTCCTGCACCATCCTTCCAGCCGCACATTTATTAGTCTCACCTTCCTACTTTCGTTCTTTTTCCCTCAATTCTTCTTGGATTTAAGTTGGAAGGAATGTTCCCTTAAAGACTGGTTTAGCACACTGGGCTAAATCGCTGGCTTTGAAAGCAGGCCCGCACCACGGTTCAATTCCTGTACCAGCCTCCCCGGACAGGCGCCAGCATGTGGCGACTAGGGGCTTTTCACAGTAACTTCATTGAAGCCTACTCGTGACAATAAGCGATTTTCATTTCATTTTCATTTCATTTCAACAGAGCAAAAGGCTCTCATTCTGTGCTTGATCAGTGTTGAGTTTGCTGACCTGAGTCCAGACAGTATTCAAATGCAACAATTGGTTTAACATCCCTGGGTTAGGGAGAAAGGAAATGAACCGAAATTTCAACTTTTGGGGACAGTAATTCCCCCCCCCTACCCAATGCTTCACTTGCATTAAGATTGGGCACCGATGGGGTATCTGCACTCCTCTCATTCTGTTGCCCGGGCCCCATGCTCTGGAATTTCCTCCTGACACCGCTCTGCCTCTCTCTCTCTCCTCTTCAATAATACTCCTTTAAAATCTACCGCGGTGACCAAGCGTTTAGTCATCTAACCTAACGGCTCATATTTTGTTTCATACTGTCCTCGCGAAGCTCTGAGAATGTTCTATTACGCTAAAGGTGCTATTGAAATGTAAATTGTTTTTAATGAGTGCTGGGATTAACATCCCTAAACAGTGAAAATTGTCACCACCCTCCCCACCCCCCCAAACCCCCGGCAATTTTTATCTGGTTTCTATGTGACACTTGCGAGTAAGAAGCAAGTGTGGGTGAGGACAGGATGGGTCATATTGGTGACAATCGACAGTGTCCAATAGACTGATGCTTGCACTGTCTATAACAATGGTGAATTGGGGGAAGGTCTCAGAGAGAGAGAGAGGGAGAGAGAGAGAGAGAGAGAGAGAGAGAGAGAATTCCCCCCACCCTCCCCCATAACCAGAGTCAGTGACTTTCCCACAGCTGGTCAAAGTCAAAGGCAAAAAAGCTGAGAGGAGGTTGCAGATCATTTCACTGAAACTTGCAGCAGAAAAAGAGACCGTTCAGCCCATTGCCCCTGTGCTGGTTCGTGAAAGAGCCATCCAATTAATCCCACTCTGCGCTCTTTCCCAGCACCCAGCAGGTTTCTCATTTTCAAGAATTCATCCCGTCAGATCCCTTTCAAAAGAGGGAGTCTCTCCATCAGTCCATCTTTTGAAATCCAGATATTGTCATTAACCTTTCAAGTTTCAGCCAGTTTCGATTAGTTTGCAGCCTTTCGCAGTGCGGTGATATTCAATTTCCCTCTGAATAACCCTCCCTGGTTGGTGATGAATATGGAATTCGTACATTCCACTTTCTTCTCTTCTTGGCTTCAGTGTGTGTGTTTGTTTCTTTAAATAAATATTTATCCCGTACCCCGGCAGGTTCCACACTGCCAAATCATCGGCAAATTTACTGCAAGCCACATATAGTCTCATATCCTGCCTGGGTCAGGCTTCATACAGTCCAGCTATGCAGGGCCTGTGCCAATCTGCATTCCACCCATTCAAACATTTTCTTCTGCTCAATGCTTGTTTCATTAGATCAGGAAATAAAAGAATCTTTTTATTAGAAAAACAGGCTTTAATCCATTACTAACAAAGTAAAGATGCAGGAAGAGATTGTTTTCACTATGGGTGGAATTTACTTTTCTGCTAGTGTGCCAACTGCGGATTCAGCTTTGCTTCCACTGGTAGCAACCTTCCTGCCGAGTGTGAAGGTTGTGAGTTCAAGTCCCAGGCAAGGACGTTATTCCTACATTACAACAGTGACTACAGTTCAAAGAGAACTCCAGTGACTGGAAAGCACTTTGGGATCGGCAGAGGCTATGAGAGGCGCGACATGAATGCAAATCCCATTTCTTACCCAACCTGGACTATCACTTTCGGGGTGACTACAATGCTTAGGGATGCCAGCCGCAAGGCAGGGTGTTAGGCCGAAGGCTGGTTGTCTGTGTGAGTGGCTCATTCTGACGCTGAAACATGAATTGTTAAGATAAAGGGCTTTATCTCACGTCCAACGGTTCAGCAATCGAAACGACAGCTCCCAGTTGTATTTTACAATTTCCCAGCCAGCACTGAGGTTCCATGTCCACGAGGCAGTGACTCACAGCCGGGAGATAACAATACAGCCACTGGCATTCCACTGCACTCCCTTCCCCCACCATATAGACTAGGCAGAATCCATCGCACAAGAGCCAAAACAAACAGAACCACTTCTGTTTGAAGAATGACGTTGAAATAAGAAAGTAGGAGCTAATATAGGGAAGCAGAGGAATGTGGGACATGAAAAGACACAAACATGAGAGGCAGGAAAAGAGAACCAGATGGAGACTGGCAGTGAAAGGTTGGGGGGGGGGGGGGGGGGGGGGGGGGGGGAGATGTAAAGAATGAATGGCTCCTGCTGAACTGCTGGAGTTTTGGTGGGAGCTGAGTGAGACCCCTGTTTGGAGGCAAAACGGTTTTGGTCAGAGTTCTGAAGTTACATCGGTGAAGAGAGTGAAAGAGACTCGTTGATAGGGAAAGAAGGGGAATATGATGGCGGAAGAGAAAGAAAATAGAAGTTAATGTGAGAGGAAGATACGAAACGTGTAGCAAAGTCAGAAGGGGAAAATAAAGACTAATAAGGAGCAAATAGTGGGAGATTGATAAAGCCAGAGAGGGAGAAAGAGGGAGAGGGAGTGCAACAGAGTGAGGATAAGAGTAAACAAAAGCTGCTGAATAAGTACAGAAAATCAACACAGTGGGGACTATTAGTTAGACGGAGAGATTAAATGTTAGTGAGGAGACTGTGCAACTTTGAGAAAGAGAATAAAATATCTGAAGGAGCAATGAGTAAGGTATCATTTCATCATTGTCTGGTGACTCATGGTGGAAAATATGCATATGTGTGCCGTGTTTATATGTGCGATTTGTTTGAGTTTGTATGTGTTTAAAACTGTGCAGTGTGTGTGACTTTGAGTGTGTGTGTGTGGCTGGGTGTATGAGTGTGCTTGGATGTGTGTGTGTCTGGGTGTATGTATATGTGTGTTTTCGGGTGTGTGTATATGTGTGTGTCTGGGTGTATGAGTTAAAATGTGTATGTGTCTGGGAGAATGTGTAGGTGTGTGTCTGGGAGAATGTGTAGGTGTGTGTCTGGATGAATGTGTGTGTGTTTCTGGGTGTGTGTGTGTGTGTATCTGGGTTTGTGTATGTGTCTGGGTGTGTATGCGTCTGGCTGTGTGTGTGTCTGGGTGCGTCAGTGTGTCTGGGTGTGTATGTATCTGGATGTGTGTATGTCCGGGTGTTTATGTGTCTGGATGTGTGCATGTGTCTGGCTGTGTGTGTGTCTGGGTGTGTCAGTGTGTCAGGGTGTGTATGTGTCTGGATGTGTGTATGTGTCTGGATGCGTGTGTGTGTCTGGGTGTATGACTGTATCTGGGAGTATGAGTTTGAGTATGTATCGGGATGTGTGAATGTGTCAGGGTGTGTGTGTGTCTGGGTGCATGGATGTGTCTGGGTGTGTGGGTTTGTGTCTGGGTATAAGAGTGTGTGAGTTTGAGTGTATGCAGTGCGCCTGGGTGTGTGTGTCTTGATATATGAGTGAGTCTGGGTGTATGAGTATGTGTAGTGTCGCAGTGTGTGTGAAGGTGTTGGGGTGTGTGCGTGTTTGTGAGTTTGAGTGTGTGCAATGTGTCTGGGTGTGTGAGTGTGTCTGGGGGTTTGAGTGTGTAGTGTCGCAGTGTGTGAGGGTGTTGGGGTGTGTGAGTGTTTGTGAGTTTGAGTGTGTGCAGTGTGTCTGGGTGTGTGAGTGTGTCTGGGTGTATGAATGTTTCTGGGGGTTTGAGTATGTGTAGTATGTGAGTGTGTTGGGATGTGTGAGTGTTTCTGGGTGCATGAGTATGTTAGGGTGCAAGAGTTTGTGCAGTTTGTCTGAGTGTATGTGCCTGGGTGTGTAAGAATGTCTGTGTGTGTGTTGTTTTTTATTTGTTCTTGGGATGTGGGTATCCCTGGCTAGGCCAGCATTTGTTGCCCATCCCTAATTGCCATTGAACTGAGTGGCTTGCTAGGTCATTTCGGTGGGGGATGGGGAGGGGTTTAAGAGTCAACCACATTGCTGTGGATATGGAGTCACATGGAGGCCAGACCAGGTAAGGACGGCAGATTTCCTTTCCTGAAGGACATTAGTGAATGGGTTTTTACGACATTCGGCAATGGTTTCATGGTCATCATTAGACATTTTTTTTATATTTAGAGTGCCCAATATTTCTTTCCAATAAAGGGGCAATTTAGTGAGGCCAATCCACCTTTCCATGCATCTACCATGTCTAGTCCTGTTAGAATTTTATAAGTCGCCATAAGATACCCCTCATTCTTCTGAACCCCAGCGAGAACAATCATAACCTAGTCAATCTCTCCTAATTTAGCATCCCTGCCATCCCTGGGATCAGTCTGGTAAACCTTCGCTCAAACACACACACCCAGACACATGCACACACAGACACATGCACACCCAGACACATGCACACCCAGTCGTGTGTCAGGGGATGCGAGGGTGTCCGGGTGCGTGCAGTCTCTATGAGTATGTCTGGGTGTCTGGGTGTAAGAGATGTGTGAGAGTTTGAGTGTGTATGGTGTATTTGTGTCTGGGTATGTGCAGTGTCTCAGAATGTGTGCAGCCTAATTTTGAGTATGTGCTTGGGTGTGTGCAGTGTGTGCGTTTGGGTCTGTGTTTGTGTCTGGGTGCATGTGGCGTGTTTGAGTATGTGTGGTGTGTGTGTGTGTTTGTGTGTGTGCAGTTTGTGCATGTGTTTGAATGTGGGGTGTGTGTGTGTCTGGGTGTGTGGTATGTGAGGGTCTGGGTGTAGGTGGTGGGTGTGTTTGAATATGTGCGGGGTGTGCGTTTGAGTGTGTGAGATGTGTCTGTTTGAGTGTGTGGGGTGTGCATGTGTGGGTGTGTGGGCATGTGAGCGTTTCTGAGTGTTTCTGTGTGCGTGTGTGGTGTGCATGTGTAAGTTTGAGTGTGTGGGGGGGGGTGAGTGTATAGGGTTTGTCTATGTCTGGGTGTGTGTGTGTTTGAGTGTGTGTGTTAGAGTGTATGTGGTGTTGTATTTGAGTTTGAGTGCGTCTGGATGTGTTTGTACCTGGGTGTGTGTGTTTGAGTGTATGCGGTGTGTGTTTTTTTGTGTTTGAGTCTGTGGTGTGTTTATTGAGTGTGTGTGTGGGTGTGTGTGGTCTGTGTTTGAGTCTGTGTGTTTTATGTATGTGTGAGGTGAGTGTGTCTGGGTGGGTGTGTTTGTGTGTGAGATTTTGTGAGTACTGTTTGTGTGAGGGTGCGTGTTAGAGTGTGTCAATGTGCAGAGTATGCAGTGTGTGCGTGTTTCTATACCTATGTGTGAGGATGTCTGGTGTGTGTTTTTCTGAGTGTGCGTGTGTGTTTTTGAGTGAGTGTGGGTTTGAGAGTGGCGCTTGTCAAACATAACAGGACTGCTGGTGTTATATTTCACATACACAGAAAACAACTGCTTGGGCGAAAATTTGTGGAATTGTTACTCAGCGAGTGAGCGAAGAAAGGGACAGAACTGGAGGAATAAAAGGATCAAATGTAACAGGAGATTGTGTGGAAGAGTGAGAAGCTCATGTAAATGTGAACAGAAATACAGTCAACAAGGCAGGAACTGGAACAAATTGGAACATTGGCAGCAACAGTAGCGTCGTGTTAATTTGCCTTCACTGCTAGCCTGCCTGAGAACTAAATGAAAGCATATAATTAATTGCTCTCCTGCTTCCCATTTTCCACTGACAACCCATAAATTTTATTTTATACACACTTTCATTGACATTTTCAAGTTTCAGGCATAATAATTACCAGAGTATAACACCTTCATTTTGTGGTAGCAGTAACTGGCTGATTGACGAGTAAGTTGAATAAGGTGCAGTAAAAAGGTTGATGGCATTAATTGCTCCTATAATCTAATATCACAAAAGGCAGAAGAAAAAAAATTGACACGGCAGCGTGAGTCTAGCAATCCGACACCGTGTCTTCACAATCACAGAAACAATGTGGAACCCACCTTCTCCCAAAATAACCTCGGATCTTGATAGCTGCCACACACGGGCACGCACACACACATGGGCATGCACACACACACAGGCACATATACACACACAGGCACATATACACACACAGGCACATATACACACACATGGGCACATATACACACACATGGGCACATATACCAACACACATGGGCACATATACCAACACACATGGGCACACACACACAGGCACATGTACACACACACACAGGCACATACACACACACACAGGCACATATACACACACACAGGCACAGATACACACATGGGCACGCACACACACATGGGCACACATATACACAGGCACATATACCAACACACATGGGCACACACACACAGGCACATGTACACACACAGGCACATACACACACACACAGGCACATATACACACACACAGGCACATATACACACATGGGCACGCACACACACATGGGCACACATATACACAGGCACATATACACACACAGGCACATATATACACACATGGGCACATATACCAACACACATGGGCACACACACACAGGCACATGTACACACACACACAGGCACATACACACACATGGGCACACACACATACATGGGGATGCACACGGGGACATAAACACATATTCACACACAGGGACATATACATGGGCACACACATACCTACATGGGGACACATACACAGGACATGAACACTTTCACACACAGGGGACATATACAAGGACAAACACACAGGTACATAAACATATATATTCACACAGAGGCACATATAAAAGGACACACACACACACACACAGGCATGGGCACACACACACATACAGAGACACACACAAATACACACACACTCACACATACATGGGGATGCATACACTGGGAGACACATTCATGTGGAGACACAGGGACACACACACAAAACCCCAGCTCAGGAACCAACTGTTTTGTTTCCAGATGCTTTGTTACGGTTAAGGATTTGACCATGAATCTTTGTTGGCTTTTACACAGACCCAATTGCAAATGAGCAAACTGAAATCTGTTTAGTTTTGATTCACTCGTCAAGTCAATATGGAGTTGCCAGCCCTGGTTGGATGTATTACTGGAGGTTTAATGCCCCCAATCAGTTCACCCTGCCTAACAGCTTTTTATAATTTGTAAGGTACATAAGCAGAAGCATTCAAAGTGAGTACATGCATGTGGAAGTGAGTACATGCATGTGGGGGTGAGTACATGCATGTGGAAGTGAGTACATGCACGTGTTCAGGTGTGTGCAGGCATGTGGGCTAGAATGGTCTCCATCCTTCCACACGTGTCAGGGTTGAAAATTCCAGGCCAGCTACCGTAGGGCTGTGTGCAACGTCCTTTAGATTTAGCACATTCCCCAACTTTTGGAATATTCTCTCCAAATCTATCTACCTCAATATTTATCTCATGACACTCTGCAAAACACCCTTGGGATGTTTAACTACATTAAAGACGCAAAATAAATCCAAGTTACTGGTGGTGTTATAACCAATGCAAACTTAAAATAACTCTTTTTAAACTGTCAGGGCACGGAAGGGGTACCATCAGAGAAAAGTCTTTTCCTTTTGGCAGCTCTCGTTCCCAGGTGGCTTGTGGCTGAAATGTTATTCCTGATTTTCTGGCGTTAGTGCCTCAGAATCATATCAACTGTCGGAAGCCAGGCCACCAGATCGGATACTCTTCCCCTTCCCAGTCCACATTGAATCTTACAGCCATGTGGCCTGACGTGCCCGTGCCAGCTCTTTGTTTCATTCCACTGCCCTATCCCCAGAGTCCTGCAATTTGTTTTCTTTTCAAGTATTTATCCAATTGCCTTTCAAAAGCTATTATTGAATCTGCTTCCTCCGCCCTTTCAGACAGCGCAATCCAAATCACAACAATTCACTTTTAAAAAGTACCCTTCTCATCTTCACCATCTGGTTCATTGTCCAATTGCCTTCAATCTGTTTCTCCTTACTCACTCCGTCAGACCCCTTCCTTGAAAACCTCTATCAACTCTCCCCCTGAGCTCTGGCTCCTGATTTTTTTTTTAGCACCGCTGTCTCTGTCCACAAAAGAACAATTCTGTTTTATTTCTGAGCCTCCCGACGTGACTGAAGCCCACACCGCTGGTTGCTTTCTGGTGAATTAAGGCTCTTTCCTCCTAATGTGCAGAGGTTGTTAAATGTTATTATGATGCCGGCGGGTGAAGGGGAGGTGGAGTTGTGGTGGCGCTAGATGCAGAGAAGGCCTTTTATAGAGTTGAGTGGGGGTACCTGTGGGAGGTGCTGGAGAGGTTTGGATTTGGGGAGGGGTTCATCAAATGGGTGAGGTTGCTTTATGAGGCCCCGATGGCGAGTGTAGCTACTAATGGAAGGAGGTCAGAGTACTTCAGGCTCTACCGTGGGACCAGGCAGGCGTGCCCCCTGTCCCCCTTGCTTTTTGCACTGGCAATTGAACCTCTGGCTATGGCGTTGAGGGAGTCGGGGAGGTGGAGGGGTCTGGTGCGGGGTGGGGATGAACATCGGGTATCGCTGTATGCGGACGATCTGCTGCTGTATGTGGCGGACCCAGTGGGGGGAATGCCGGGGGTGATGGAGCTGTTGGCTGGGTTTGGGGGCTTCTCGGGCTATAAGCTGAATCTGGGTAAGAGCGAGGTGTTTGTAGTGCACCCGGGTGATCAGGAAGAGGGAATTGGTAGGCTCCCGTTTAAGAGGGCAGTGAAGAGTTTTGGGTACCTGGGGGTGCAGGTGGCCAGGAGTTGGGGGACTCTCCACAAGCTTAATTTTACCAGGCTGGTGGAGCAGATGGAGGAGGAATTTAAAAGGTGGGACACGGTGCCGCTGTCGCTGGCGGGTAGAGTGCAGTCCGTCAAAATGACGGTGCTCCCGAGGTTCTTGTTCCTGTTTCAGTGCCTGCCCATCTTTATCCCTAGGGCCTTTTTTAGGAGGGTGACTAGCAGCATCATGAGCTTTGTTTGGGTGCATGGGACCCCGAGGGTGAAGAGGGTCTTCTTGGAGCGGGGCAGAGACGGTGGGGGGCTGGTATTACCCAACCTCTCGGGGTATTATTGGGCGGCCAATGTGTCGATGGTGCACAAGTGGGTGATGGAGGGGGCGAGTGCAGCATGGAAAAGGTTGGAGATGGCGTCCTGTGGAGACACAAGCCTGGGGGCCTTGGTAACGGCGCCGTTGCCGCTCCCTCCTACGAGGTATACCACGAGCCCGGTGGTGGTGGCTACCCTCAAGATTTGGGGGCAGTGGAGGCGACATGGGGGGAAGTGGGGGGCTCGACGGAGGCTCCGCTAAGGGGAACCATCGGTTCGTCCCAGGGAACATTGATGGGGGGTTCCTGGGGTGGCACAGGGCGGGCATCAGAAAGCTGAGGGACCTGTTCATTGACGGGAGATTTGCGAGCCTGCGAGAATTGGAGGAGAAATTTGAGCTCCCCTCGGGGAACATGTTCAGGTACCTGCAGGTAAAAGCGTTTGCTAGGCAGCAGGTGGAGGGATTCCCTTTGCTGCCCGCGAGGGGGGTGAGGGACAGGGTGCTTTCGGGGGTCTGGGTTGGGGATGGGAAGGTATCTGATATCTACAAGGTAATGCAGGAGGTGGAGGAGGCGTCAGTAGAGGAGCTAAAGGCTAAATGGGAGGGGGAGCTGGGGGAGCAGATCGAGGATGGGACATGGGCGGATGCCCTGGAGAGGGTTAACTCTTCCTCATCATGTGCGCGGCTTAGCCTCATCCAATTCAAGGTGCTGCACCGGGCCCATATGTCCGGGACTAGGATGAGTAGGTTCTTTGGGGGCGAAGACAGGTGTGTCAGGTGTTCGGGGAATCCAGCGAACCATGCCCCATATGTTCTGGGCATGCCCGGCACTGGAGGAGTTCTGGAAGGGGGTGGCGAGGACGGTGTCGAGGGTGGTAGGATCCAGGGTCAAGCCAAGCTGGGGACTCGCAATTTTTGGGGTTGCGGTGGAGCCGGGAGTGCAGGAGGCGAGAGAGGCCGGTGTTTTGGCCTTTGCGTCCCTAGTAGCCCGGCGGAGGATCTTGCTGCAGTGGAAGGATGCGAGACCCCCAAACGTGGAGACCTGGATCAATGACATGGTGGGTTTTATTAAGCTGGAGAAGGACAAATTCGCCCTGAGGGGATCGGTACAAGGGTTCTTTAGGTGGTGGCAGCCTTTCCTCGACTTTCTGGCTCAACGATAGGGAACTAGGTCAGCAGCAGCAGCAACCCGGGGGGAGGGGGGGAAAAAGTGGGGGGGTTGTTGACTATATTTATTTAATTTAATTTATTTTCAAGTTCTCTTGTTGTTTACTGGGTTTGGGGGGGTGGGGGAGCTCGATATATGTGTTGTTACGGTCTTGGGGGTGTTATGCTTATTATGTTGTTTTATTGTTGTTTTTTACTATTTGCTGTTATTTTTTTTTTTAATTTCCCAAAAAATTATTTTTTTTAAAAAGGCTCTTTCCTCCTGGAGGACCTGATTCAAGACGGGACTCATTACTCACCCAATGGCCACAGTTTGAATCTGTACACTCAGAATCATCAAGGCATCTCAGTCATGATGGTCTAGCACAGTGGTTAGCACCGTTGCTTCATAGCGCCAGGGCGCCGGGATCGATTCCCACCTTGGGTCACTGTGTGGAGTCTGCAAGTTCTCCCCCTGTCTCTGTGGGTTTCCTCCGGGTGCTCCGGTTTCCTCCCACAAGTCCCTAAAGATGTGCTGTTAGGTAATTTGGCCATTCTGAATTCTCCCCCTGCGTACCCGAACTGGCGCCGCAATGTTGCGACGAGGGGCTTTTCACAGTAACTTTATTACAGTGTTAATGTAAGCTGACTGTGACAATAATAAATATTATTATTATTATTATCTGGACTGGCCCTAATCCTGACCTGATCTGATCAAAAGCTGTCTGAAGGAGTGGCGCAGTGGTTAGCACTGTGCTTCACGCCGCCGAGGTCTCAGGTTCAATCCTGGCTCCGGGTCACTGTCTGTGTGAAGTTTGCGCATTCTCCCCATTGTGCGTGGTTCTCACCCCCACAACTCAAAAGAGGTGCAGGGTAGGTGGATTTTTAAAAAATAAATTTAGAGTACCCAATTCATTTTTTTTCCAATGAAGGGGCAATTTAGTGAGGCCGATCCACCTAGCCAGCACATTTTGGGGTTGTGGAGGCGAAACCCAAGCAAACACGGGGAGAATGTGTCAACTCCACACGGACAGTGACCCAGAGCCGGGATTGAACTTGGCGCCGTGAGGCAACAGTGCTAACCCACTGCGCCACTGTGCTGCCCTGAGTAGGTGGATTTTAATTGTTCCTTAATTGGGGGGGGGGGGGGGGGGGGGAGAATTGGGTACTTTAAAATGTTTTTAAAATGTTTTAAATCAATACCTGTCTGCGTTGCACAGTTATTGAATTAAAATCAGGAGCGGGGAATCGCTGGCTGAATTTTACACCCCTGTGTGTTCCACCACACCCCTCCCCCTCCCCTTGAGCATGCATTTGTCCAGCACCTTTGACCCACCTCAGGATGTCCTGAAGCACTTTACAGCCAATGATGTACATGTAGTGAGTGGCATTGGCAATGGAGGAGACACAGCAGCCAATTTGTGCTGAAGATCCCAGAAAAGGCAAGGAGTTGTTCACCTGCCAGTACGACACCCCCTCAGCACTTCACTTGAGCGTCAGCTTTAAGCTCCAGTTTTCTGGAGAGGGTCTTGAGCCATGTGCCCTTGTCACTCAGGTGCTACTCACTGAGCCACAACTAACCGATAGCTTAACACCGACCCTAAACTGCACCTGGCTGCTCTGTGGATGAGTAAAATTCAGTGACGTGCCAGAAAGGGGGTCACAAATTTAGCTGTTGGGAGAACAAGAAATGAATAAGGCCCATGGACAATGCCGTGTTACTTCATTTTTAAATCAGGGAACATACCTGAATATGTCCCACCTTCCTGGGCTGCAGCTGCTGAGAGAAAATTTATAATAATGCAGCCTAAAGTTTGTTGCTGTCACGTTGACGGAATTGCTTCTGATGCTGGACTCTGGCACCTATTCACATGTATTTTGCCATTAAAATAGTTAATCTCTCCCAGTGTTCTCCACACAATGCCTCTGCTACCCATTAGACCTGCCAATTAAATCCACTGTTACTGGAGCCCAGGACTTCAAACTAGATTAATCGGTTTTAGTGATTTAAAAGAGATTCTGAAATGATCCTGGACAGTAATTCCCGGTTTTGAGAGATGTTAAAAAGGTTGGGCTTCAGGGGCGTCCCTGGCTCAGTTGGCAGTTGCGTTGCCCCGATGTAACCCAGGCCCACAGCCCGGACTGCAACTCGCATCACACACGATCTGTGGTCTGAGGGCGAGGGTGGAGTTGGAACCAGTCACTGTTCAACCTGTGGAAAATATGTGTGCTCGTGTGGAGGTCGAGCAAGGATTGGATTGGGCTGCATTGCTAAACCCTTAATTGTCCAATATCTGACCAACACTCTTATGTGTGAACCGCGACAGTCAGTGTGGGCAGGATATTGCATTTTGGAAGACCTCATGGCTGAATCCAATCCTGTCCTCAATTTACATCTGTTCACATACAATTCCTGGACAGCAAGCAGGGGTGAAAATCCTGATTGGTTTATTCCCTCCCTGGCTGGACAACAAGCACACAGCCCCAAACTCTCACAGTGCTGGGATCTTCCTTGGTCTCGTGGCTCAGTAGCGACATGGATACAGGGCTTTCCTGTGCGTATCACCAATGCCAACGTAAACAGAGAGCTTGGGCTGGATTCTCCGCACTCGGACGCCGAAACCGCGTCCAGCGCCGGGACGGAGAATCCCCAGTTTGACGAATGGAATCGGGACCGGCGCCGATTACTTGATTCGTCGGCCCCCGAAAAACGGCGTACCCGCGCCTCGTACCCCCCACCTGCGGCCATTGCTTGAGCCCCGCCCCGATATTCTCCGCCCCCGACCGGCCGAAGTCCCGCGGCGTATTTCTAACATTGTGCCAGTTGTTCGGGAAACATGCGAGGGTGCTGCGGACTCAGTCCCCGTCCCCAATGGTCAGGGGTGGGCCGATCAGAGGGCAGGGGGGGGTCTCATACGGGACTGTGCCTTTATTGTGCTGGTGGGCCAGGTTGGCCGCGTGGCCGATCGGGGGCACTATTTCCGTGGTCCAGCTCCGCGTTTTGAGTCCGCCATGGAGCACGGCACGGCCGCTGGAGGCCACCGCTCTGCGCATGCGCGGCCTCTGACCCGGACGTGTGGGAGGCCGTATCTGCAGCTAAAGCTGCGAGCTTCACGACGGCTCCCTGTTGGTTCCCTGTAGGGCCGTGAATATGTGGCGTCTTGAAGCCAGTTTTTGGGTGTAAAAGGCCACAGTTTACACAACGGCGTGGGGAAGGAGTATCCAGCCCCTTATGTTCCGCGTATTGTGTGTGAGAGAGAGCGCGACAGGAGGAGACAATGAGCGACAGATAGACAAAGAGGGAGAAAGAAAACCAGAGACACCGAGTGAGAATGACTGGCTGTGAAAATCTACATTGAGTGAGGGCAGCAACAGGCTTGGGAGTGAAAGAAGGTGAGACGGGTAAGAGAGAGAGAGAGAGAGAGACCGAGGACACACAGAAAAAGAGAGAAAAGAAACAGAGACAGTCCCAAGAGGAGAGAAAGTGGCCAATATTCTTTACACCTGCATTTCAACATCAGCTATTGAACATCGTGCCACTTATACATTCTCCCCTTCGCTTCCCACTGTCTCCTCCAGTCTAGTCTGACCCTGACTATGTTCTCCTTGTCCCTATAATCGGGGGCTCTGTGGTTGGAACACACCGATGTTTGTTCATTTATCTTTGCGGATTTGTTGTTTATTACAGTACATTTTTACCTTGCGTGACCTGACAGCGCAGTGATAGCTCTCTCTGTGTACCAATAATGTCCTGTTGCATCGTGAACACACCAAAGGGAATAAATAAATAACACTGAACAAACATTCATTCTCATTGTAAAATGCATAATTAAAATTTGAGGTAATTACCCACTGCTCATTAAAACAATGCTAATTAAGCTACATGAGTGGCCTTTATTCAATTAGCACACACAACAAACAGTGTTTCCAAATCACTTAGCATACACACTATTAGATTATTATTGCATATTCTTCTCATTTAAATTCTCCTTGTCTAATCCCAGGACCATTACTGAAACTAAGCATGTGGCTATGGGAACCGCAAGTCTCCTAAACAGCTACCCCGTGAGCTCAAAGCTCTAGATCGAAGGACAAGAACGGGATCCAGCATTTCAAATTGGATTCTAATGAGAAGACATCCACACTGCCTCTGAAGACTTTGTAGGATCATTAAGATGCTTGTGGCATGACCAGAGTCACTGACGAGGTTTCTTTAATTGACAGAGGTCAAACTCAATGCTGAGCAGAAGAAAAGCGAAAGCTAAAATAGATTTGCAAAGCTGTGCCGTGTGGCGTGCTGTGAAACTGAGTAATTACAATGATTGTTTGAAGAGCCTCTGAAAACTGATTAATAAAAAGAGGAGGAAAGAAAGTTGGAACAATATCCCCCACGGCTCACGTGCTACGAAAATGCTTTTTGCCTTTTCATTCTGAAGGAATGATAGACATGCATATTCCACAAGGGGTTGGAATCAGGTGCCTAGCCCTACCCTGAAACCGCCCAATGAGACCGTCAGCTTATTTTCCTCTCTCTTGACTAGGAAACCAGCTGAATTTTTAAAAGTTCTTTCACAGGATGTGGATGTTGCAGCCTCAACCAACGTTTATTGCCCACCCCTAATTGGAAGTTGTTGTCAAAGGACCCTTAGTGAGTTCCTGCATGACCTTATATATGGTACATTTGGCTGCCAACTGTTGGTTGGTGGTAGAGGGACTGAATGTTTGTAGATGGGCAGCCAATCAAGCGGGCTGCTTTGCCCTGGATGGTGTTGAGCTTCTTGCGTGTTGTTGGAGCTGCATTCATCCAGCAAGTGGAGAATATTCCATCACACTTCAGACTTGTACCTTGCAGATGGTGGATAGGCTTTGGAGAGTCAGGAGGTGAGTTACTTGCCACAGGATTCCTATCCTCTGACATGCTCTTGTAGCCATAGTGTTTATATGGCTAGTGCAGTTCAAGTTCTGGTCAGTGATAGCCCCCAGGATGTTGATAGTCGGGGAATTCAGCGATGGTAATGCATTGAAAGTCAAATGGTGATGGTTAGGTTCTGTCTTGGGTGGCATAGTGGTTAGCACTGCTGCCTCACAGGGCCGAGGTCCCAGGTTCGATCCCAGCCCTGGGTCACTGTCTGTCTGGAGTTTGCACATTCTCCTCGTGTCTGCGTGGGCCTCACCCCCAGAACCCAAAGATGTGCAGCACGGTAGGTGGATTGGCTATGCTAAATTGCCCCTTAATTGGAAAAAAAATTGGGTACTCTGAATTTAAAGAAAAAAGATTGCTTCAGCATCTGAAGAATCACAGATGGTGTTGAAACATTGTGGAATCATCATTATGGGTGGAAATTGTGGGGGATATTCCACCCTTCTCTGCTAGGCGCTAGCTGACTGGGGAATGATAAATGTTACACCTTTGTTCAAAAAGGATGCAAGGTTAAACTTTGCAACTGCTGGCCAGTCAGTTTAACCTCGCTGGTGGGCAGGTTTTTCACAAATGACAATCTCAGACAAAATTGACAGTCACTTGGTTAAGTGTCAGTGTTATAACCTGACAGGAGGCCCAGGTATCTGCAACCGCCGAGTCCCTGTGGCCTCACCTGAGTATGATTTACCCCAGTGCTTTTCAAACTTTTTTTCTGGGGGCCCATTTTTACCAACCAGCCAACCTTCGGGACCCAACACGGCCGACCTTCGCGACCCATGCCAGCCGACCTTCGTGACCCACGCCAGCCGACCTGCACGACTCACCATTTTCTCTTACCTTGTGTGTTGCTGACAAAAATGGAGGAAATGGTTTTGGGTCCCTTTGGCCCCCCCGAACTTGGAAAAAAAAAGACTGCGACCATATAAAAAACATGCGGCCGCACTGCGCATGTGTGCCCGCTCATCGGTGCATGCGCACGCATGCGCAGTGCGGCCAAATTTTTTGATATATTCGTGGCCATGTTGAAGGCCCCTTGCAGCCGGCATTATTAAAAGCCGGCTGCTGCGGCTGCTGCGGCTGTTGCGTGCGGATTTGCACGATCGGGAGCGCCGCGACGAACGGCTCCGCGACCCTCCCGACACCCACCCGCGACCCACCTGGGGTCACGCCCCCGAGTTTGACAATGCCTGGTTTACCCAGATGAGGGGGGTGGGACTGCCCCCCTTTTCCTACGATTGCTGGAGCTTAAATACCCCCAGCCCCGGGTGTGGGAGACTCTTCGGGGAGTAGGAGGTGCAAATAGAAAGGAGAATAAATCAAAACTTTTCTACGGCTATCACTTCCGAGTGGTTGCTTGCCTGAGAGTTTACAGTTGGGTATCAGGAAATCCCGGCTCGGATAGTTAAGGGAAAATCATGTTTAACCAATTTGACTGAATTTCTTGATGAGAGAACAGAGAGGGTAGATGAAGGTGTTGCTGTTGATGTGGTGTACATAGACTTTCAGAAGGCATTTGATACAGGTCACACAACAAAGTTGAACTAATGGAATAAAGGGACAGGATACAACGTTGGGTGAGTGACAGGAAACAGGCTGATGGTGAACGGTTGTTTTTCAGACTGGAGGAAGGTATGTTGTGGGATTCCCCAGCGGTCAGTATTCGGGCCACTGTTTTTCTTGATCTATGTTAATGTCCTAGATTTGGGTTTGCAGGGAGGCACTTTCAAGATATGCAGATAACTTAAAAGCTTGGCAGCATTTTGAACTACAAGGAGGTTCGTGATAGATTTCAAGTGGACATCGGCAGGCTGGTGGAGTGGGCAGACAAGTGGCCGATAAAATGAATACGGAGAAGTGCGAAGTGATTCATTTTGGGAGGAGGAATGAAGAGAGGCAATAAAAAAAGAAAGGGTTCAATTCCATACCAGAATATATGAGATATCCCACACCCGTGAGTGGAACACTCTGATATCTCCCTCACTCCGACTTATCCAGTTGTGTTGTTGCCAGGCTCTAAGAGCTACTCAGCTATTCTCACTCCCCTCCCTTCTTCCTGAAATCTCTCTCTTCAGATACTTAACCAATTCCTTTTTGCAATCCATGATTGAATCTGCCTCCACCATACATTTCGAATAATAAACGTTTTTTCCTCATATTGTCATCGAGTCATAGACTCTGTCCCTGCTTGTTTTGCCATTCATCAAACATTGCTGTCCTCTGGCCTTCGATCCTTGCGCCAAACTATTTCTGGACTCCGTTCCGTACCCTTATGAATTTGAACACCCCGGTCAAAACTCTCCTTAAACTTCCCGAAGAAGAACAGTGCTTGTTTTGCCAATCTACCTACATGACTGAAGTTCTTCAGCCCTGGAAACATTTTTGTAAATCTTCTCTGATCCTCTCCAGTCCCTTCACAACCTTGCTAAGTGCAGTGACCAGTATTAGACACTAGCCTTTGGTTGAGGCTGAACCAGTGGTATATCTCGCACCCTTCACTGGAACACTCATATTACCATATACTCTTCACTGGAACACTCATATTACCATATACTCTTCACTGGAACAGTCATATTACCACATACTCTTCACTGGAACACTCATATTACCATATACTCTTCACTGGAACAGTCATATTACCACATACTCTTCACTGGAACACTCATATTACCATATACTCTTCACTGGAACACTCATATTACCATATACTCTTCACTGGAACACTCATATTACCACATACTCTTCACTGGAACAGTCATATTACCATATACTCTTCACTGGAACACTCATATTACCACATACCCTTCACTGGAACACTCATATTACCATATACTCTTCACTGGAACACTCATATTACCACATACTCTTCACTGGAACACTCATATTACCAGATACACTTCACTGGAACACTCATATTACCACATACTCTTCACTGGAACACTCATATTACCATATACTCTTCACTGGAACACTCATATTACCATATACCCTTCACTGGAACACCCATATTACCATATACCCTTCACTGGAACACTCATATTACCACATACTCTTCACTGGAACACTCATATTGCCACATACTCTTCACTGGAACACTCATATTACCACATACTCTTCACTGGAACACTCATATTACCACATACTCTTCACTGGAACACCCATATTACCATACACTCTTCACTGGAACACTCATATTACCATATACCCTTCACTGGAACACTCATATTACCACATACTCTTCACTGGAACACTCATATTACCACATACTCTTCACTGGAACACTCATATTACCATATACTCTTCACTGGAACACTCATATTACCACATACCCTTCACTGGAACACTCATATTACCACATACTCTTCACTGGAACACTCATATTACCACATACCCTTCACTGGAACACTCATATTACCACATACCCTTCACTGGAACACTCATATTACCACATACTCTTCACTGGAACACTCATATTACCACATACTCTTCACTGGAACACTCATATTACCATATACTCTTCACTGGAACACTCATATTACCACATACCCTTCACTGGAACACTCATATTACCACATACCCTTCACTGGAACACTCATATTACCACATACTCTTCACTGGAACACCCATATTACCATACACTCTTCACTGGAACACTCATATTACCATATACCCTTCACTGGAACACTCATATTACCACATACTCTTCACTGGAACACTCATATTACCACATACTCTTCACTGGAACACTCATATTACCATATACTCTTCACTGGAACACTCATATTACCATATACCCTTCACTGGAACACTCATATTACCACATACTCTTCACTGGAACACTCATATTACCACATACCCTTCACTGGAACACTCATATTACCACATACCCTTCACTGGAACACTCATATTACCACATACTCTTCACTGGAACACTCATATTACCACATACTCTTCACTGGAACACTCATATTACCATATACTCTTCACTGGAACACTCATATTACCATATACCCTTCACTGGAACACTCATATTACCATATACTCTTCACTGGAACACTCATATTACCATATACCCTTCACTGGAACACCCATATTACCATATACTCTTCACTGGAACACTCATATTACCACATATTCTTCACTGGAACACTCATATTACCACATACCCTTCACTGGAACAGTCATATTACCATATACTCTTCACTGGAACACCCATATTACCATATACTCTTCACTGGAACACTCATATTACCATATACCCTTCACTGGAACACTCATATTACCACATACCCTTCACTGGAACACTCATATTACCATATACCCTTCACTGGAACACTCATATTACCATATACCCTTCACTGGAACACTCATATTACCACATACTCTTCACTGGAACACTCATATTACCACATACTCTTCACTGGAACACTCATATCACCATACACTCTTCACTGGAACCCTCGTTAATATCCCACAAACCTCACTGCAGCATTTGGTAAATCCCACACCCGTCATTGGCACTCATTAGACCCCATATTCTTAACCCTACGACTTGGTATACTCCTCGCTGTAACACTTGTTAATACCCCACTATCCTCACTATAACACTTGGTATTTGCCACACCGTTCACTGTAACACTCAGTAAACCCCAAACTCCTCCTGTAAGGTGATGTAAAGCCACCATAGTCCCAGGTGACCATTTGCTGCTTTCCCCTTTGAGGGAGAGAGCTCACTGGTGGTGATTTAACCTGAGGATCACCACACCTCAGGCGAAGGGCGGGGGTAAGAAGGTGGGGGAGAAATTGAACTCACGCTGCTGGCCTTGCTCTGCATCACAAACCAGCTATCTAACCAAGTCAGCCAAACCGGCCCCACTCCTCACAGTAACACTCGGTATACCCCACACTCCTCACTGCAACACTCGGAATATCCAACACTCCTCATTATAGCACTCAGTATATTCAACACGCCTCACTGTAAAACTCAGTCTACTCAACACGCCTCACTGTAAAACTCAGTATACCCCACACTCCTCACTGTAACACTCGGTATATCCCACACTCCTCACTGTAACAGTCGGTATATCCCACACTCCTCACTGTAACACTCGGTATATCCTACACTCCTCACTGTAACACTTGGTATACCCCACACTCCTCACTGTAGCACTGTGTATACCCCACACCCCTCACTGTAACACTCGGTATATCCCACACGCCTCACTGTAACACTCGGTATATCCCACACTCCTCACTGTAACAGTCGGTATATCCCACACTCCTCACTGTAACACTCGGTATATCCTACACTCCTCACTGTAACACTTGGTATACCCCACACTCCTCACTGTAGCACTGTGTATACCCCACACCCCTCAGTGTAACACTCGGTATACCCCAAACTCCTCACTATAAACACTCGTATACCCCACATTCTTCACTGTAACACTCGGTATACCCCACACTCCTCACTATAACACTCGGTATACCCCACACTCCTCACTATAACACTCGGTATACCCCACACTCCTCACTATAACACTCGGTATACCCCACACTCCCCACTGCAACACGCTGTATACCCCACACTCCTCACTGGAACACTCTGTATACCCCACGCTCCTCACTGTAACACTCGGTATACCCCACACTCCTCACTGTAACACTCGGTATACCCCACACTCCTCACTGGAACACTCTGTATACCCCACGCTCCCCACTGTAACACTCTGTATACCCCACACTCCTCACTGTAACACTCGGTATACCCCACACTCTTCACTGTAACACTCGGTATACCCCACACTCCTCACCGTAACACTCGATATACCCCACACTACTCACTATAACACTCGGTATACCCCACACTCCCCACTGTAACATTCTGTATACCCCACACTCCTCACTGTAACACTCGGTATACCCCACACTCCTCACTGTAACACTCGGTATACCCCACACTCCTCACTGTAACACTCGGTATACCCCACATTCCTCACTATAACACTCGGTATACCCCACACTCCTCACTGTAACACTCGGTATACCCCACACTCCTCACTGTAACACTCGGTATACCCCACACTCCTCACTGTAACACTCGGTATACCCCACATTCCTCACTGTAACACTCGGTATACCACACACTCCTCACTGTAACACTCGGTATAACCCACACTTCTCACTATAACACTCTGTATACCTCACACCCCTCACTATAACACTCCGTATACCCCACACTCCTCACTGTAACACTGTGTATACCCCACATTCCTCACTGTAACACTCCGTATACCCCACACTCCTCACTATAAAACTCGGTATATCCCACACTCCTCACTGAACACTCGGTATACCCCACACTCCTCACTGTAGCACTGTGTATACCCCACACCCCTCAGTGTAACACTCGGTATACCCCAAACTCCTCACTATAACACTCGTATACCCCACACTCCTCACTGTAACACTCGGTATACCCCACACCCCTCACTATAACACTCCGTATACACCACACTCCTCACTGTAACACTCGGTATACCCCACACTCCTCACTATAACACTCCGTATACGCCACACTCCTCACTGTAACACTCGGTATACCCCACATTCCTCACTGTAACACTCTGTATACCCCACACTCCTCACTGTAACACTCGGTATACCCCACACTCCTCACTGTGACACTCTGTATACCCCACACTCCTTACTATAACACTCTGTATACCCCACACTCCCCACTGCAACACTCTGTATACCCCACACTCCTCACTGTAACACTCTGTATATCCCACACTCCTCACTGTAACACTCTGTATATCCCACACTCCTCACTATAACACTCGGTATACCCCACACTCCTCACTGTAACCCCCGGTATACCCCACAGTCCCCACTGTCACACTCGGTATACCCCACACTCCTCACTGCAACACTCTGTATACCTCACACCCCTCACTATAACACTCCGTATACCCCACACTCCTCACTGTAACACTCTGTATATCCCACACTCCTCACTATAACACTCCGTATACCCCACACTCCTCACTATAACACTCCGTATACCCCACACTCCTCACTGTAACACTCTGTATATCCCACACTCCTCACTGTAACACTCGGTATAGATAGAGATAGAGAAATACAGCACAGAACAGGCCCTTCGGCCCACGATGTTGCGCCGAACTTTTGTCCTAGGTTAATCATAGAATTTTGGACAATTTGTCATGGCCAATCCACCCAACCTGCACATCTTTGGACTGTGGGAGGAAACTGGAGTACCCGGAGGAAACCCACGCAGTCACGGGGAGGATGTGCAGACTCCACACAGATAGTGACCCAAGTCGAAATCGAACTTGGGACCCTGGAGCTTTGAAGCAATTGTGCTATCCACAATGCTACCGTGCTGCCCTTAAGAAGTTAACCTACACTCCATTATTCTACCCTAATCCATGTACCTATCCAATAGTCGCTTGAAGGTCCCTAACGTTTCCGACTCAACTACTTCCACAGGCAGTGCATTCCATGCCCCCACTACTCTCTGGGCAAAAAACCTACCTCTAACATCCCCTCTATATCTTCCACTATTTATCTTAAATTTATGTCCCCTTGTAATGGTGTGTTCCACCCGGGGAAAAAGTCTCTGACTGTCTACTCTATCTGTTCCCCTAATCATCTTATAAACCTCTATCAAGTCGCCCCTCATCCTTCTCCGTTCTAATGAGAAAAGGCCTAGCACCCTCAACCTTTCCTCGTATGACCTACTCTCCATTCCAGGCAACATCCTGGTAAATCTCCTTTGCACCTTTTCCAAAGCTTCCACATCCTTCCTAAAATGAGGCGACCAGAACTGCACACAGTACTCCAAATGTGGCCTGACCAAGGTTTTGTACAGCTGCATCATCACCTCACGGCTCTTAAATTCAATCCCTCTGCTAATGAATGCTAGCACACCATAGGCCTTCTTCACAGCTCTATCCACTTGAGTGGCAACTTTCAAAGATCTATGAACATAGACCCCAAGATCTCTCTGCTCCTCCACATTGCCAAGAACCCTACCGTTAACCCTGTATTCCGCATTCCTATTTGTCCTTCCAAAATGGACAACCTCACACTTGTCAGGGTTAAACTCCATCTGCCACTTCTCAGCCCAGCTCTGCATTCTATCTATGTCTCTTTGAAGTCGACAACAGCCCTCCTCACTATCCACTACTCCACCAATCTTCGTATCATCTGCAAATTTACTGACCCACCCTTCAACTCCCTCATCCAAGTCGTTAATGAAAATCACAAACAGCAGAGGACCCAGAACTGATCCCTGCGGTACGCCACTGATAATTGGGCTCCAGGCTGAATATTTGCCATCCACCACCACTCTCTATCTTCTATCGGTTAGCCAGTTTGTTATCCAACTGGCCACATTTCCCACTATCCCATGCCTCCTTACTTTCTGCACAAGCCTACAATGGGGAACCTTATCAAACGCCTTACTAAAATCCATGTACACTACATCCACTGCTTTACCTTCATCCACATGCTTGGTCACCTCCTCAAAGAAGTCAATAAGACTTGTAAGGCAAGACCTACCCCTCACAAATCCGTGCTGACTATCCCTAATCAAGCAGTGCCTTTCCAGATGCTCAGAAATCCTATCCCTTAGTACCCTTTCCATTACTTTGCCTACCACCGAAGTAAGACTAACTGGCCTGTAATTCCCAGGGTTATCCCTATTCCCTTTTTTGAACAGAGGCACGACATTCGCCACTCTCCAATCCTCTGGTACCACCCCTGTTGACAGCGAGGACGAAAAGATCATTGCCAACGGCTCTGCAATTTCATTTCTTGCTTCCCATAGAATCCTTGGATATATTCCGTCAGGCCCGGGGGACTTGTCTATCCTCAAGTTTTTCAAAACGCGCAACACATCTTCCTTCCTGACAAGTATCTCCTCAAGCTTATCAGTCTGTTTCACACTGTCCTCTCCATCAATATGGCCCCTCTCACTTGTAAATACTGAAGAAAAATACTTGTTCAAGACCTCTCCTATCTCTTCAGACTCAATACACAATCTCCCGCTACTGTCCTTGATCGGACCTACCCTCGCTCTAGTCATTCTCATATTTCTCACATATGTGTAAAAGGCCTTGGGGTTTTCCTTGATCCTACCTGCCAAAGATTTTTCATGCCCTCTCTTAGCTCTCCTAATCCCTTTCTTCAGTTTCCTCCTGGCTATCGTGTATCCCTCCAGCGCCCTGTCTGAACCTTGTTTCTTCAGCCTTATATAAGTCTCCTTCTTCCTCTTAACAAGACATTCAACCTCTCTTGTCAACCATGGTTCCCTCACTCGACCATCTCTTCCCTGCCTGACAGGGACATACATATCAAAGACACGCAGTACCTGTTCCTTGAACAAGTTCCACATTTCACTTGTGTCCTTCCCTGACAGCCTATGTTCCCAACTTCTGCACTTCAATTCTTGTCTGACAGCATTGTATTTACACTTCCCCCAATTATAAACCTTGCCCTGTTGCACGCACCTATCCCTCTCCATAACTAAAGTGAACGTCACAGAATTGTGGTTGCTACCTCCAAAATGCTCCCCCACTAACAAATCTATCACCTGCCCCGGTTCATTACCAAGTACTAAATCCAATATGGCCTCCCCTCTGGTCGGACAATCTACATACTGTGTTAGAAAAGCTTCCTGGACACACTGCACAAACACTACCCCATCCAAACTATTTGATCTAAAGAGTTTCCACTCAATGTTTGGGAAGTTGAAGTCACCCATGACTACTACCCTGTGACTTCTGCACCTTTCCAAAATCTGTTTCCCAATCTGTTCCTCCACATCTCTGCTGCTAGTGGGGGGCCTATAGAAAATTCCCAACAAGGTGACTGCTCCTTTCCTATTTCTGACTTCAACCCATATTACCTCAGTAGGCAGATCCCCTCGAACTGCCTTTCTGCAGCTGTTATTCTATCTCTAATTAACAATGCCACCCCCCCCCCCCCCCCCACCCCCCCAACATCTTTTACACATCCTCCCTAATCTTGTTGAAACATCTATAACCAGGGACCTCCAACAACCATTTCTGCCCCTCTTCTTTCCAAGTTTCCGTGATGGCCACCACATCGTAGTTCCAAGTACCGATCCATGCCTTAAGTTCACCCACCTTATTCCTGATGCTTCTTGCATTAAAGTATACACACTTCAGCCCATCTCCTTGCCTGCAAGTACTCTCCTTTGTCAGTGTTACCTTCCCCACTGCATCACTACATGCTTTGGCGTCCTGAATATCGACTTCCTCAGTTGCTAGACTACAGATCCGGTTCCCATTCCCCTGCCAAATTAGTTTAAACCCTCCCGGAGAGTACTAGAAAACCTCCCCCCAGGATATTGGTGCCCCTCTGGTTCAGATGCAACCCGTCCTGCTTGTACAGGTCCCACCTTCCCCAGAATGCGCTCCAATTATCCAAATACCTGAAGCCCTCCCTCCTACACCATTCCTGCAGCCACGTGTTCAACTGCACTCTCTCCCTATTCCTAGCCTCGCTATCACGTGGCACCGGCAACAAACCAAAGATGACATCTCTGTCTGTCCTGGCCTTTAACTTCCAGCCTAACTCCCTAAACTTGTTTATCACCTCCACACCCTTTTTCCTACCTACGTCGTTGGTACCAATGTGCACCACGACTTCTGGCTGCTAACCCTCCCCCTTCAGTATCCTGAAGACACGATCCGAGACATCCCTGGCCCTGGCACCCGGGAGGCAACATACCTTTCGGGAGTCTCGCTCGCGACCACAGAATCTCCTATCTATTCCCCTAACCATTGAATCTCCTATTACTATTGCTTTTCTATGCTCCCCCTTCCCTTCTGAGCCCCAGAGCCAGACTCAGTGCCAGAGACCTGGCCGCTGGGGCCTTCCCCCGGTAGGTCATCCCCCCCAACAGCATCCAAAACGGTATACTTGTTTTGAAGGGGAACGGTCATGAGGGATCCCTGCACTGTCTGCCTGTTAGTTTTCTTTCCCCTGACTGTAACCCAGCTACTCTTGTCCAGTACCTTTGGTGTGGCTACCTCCCTGTAACTCCTGTCGATAACCCCCTCTGCCTCCCGGATGATCCGAAGTTCATCCAGCTCCAGCTCCAGTTCCTTAACACGGTCTCTGAGGAGCTGGAGTTGGGTGCACTTCCCGCAGGTATAGTCAGCGGGGACACCAGTGGTATCCCTCACCTCCCACATCCTACAGGAGGAGCATGCGACTGCCCTAGCCTCCATCCTCTCTTACTTTACAGAATTAGCTGCCCCATGGACCAACTGGACCTCCGCCCTCCGACTCTGCTTCTAGTCAGCTGTACTCTAAACTCCTGGCTCCCTTCACGCTCTTTGATAAATACAGGAAATGAAATGTAAGGAGCACCTTACTCCCTCCTCACCTAACTCCCTCAGTCACCAAACTCTCACTGGAGCACTCAAATGCCACAAGCTCAGCACTCCAGTGCAAACAAAGTCTGCACTGTAACTAGCTCCTATTTATGCTGTGACTCTAGCCTCTGAAAACTGGCCTAATGCAATTAACTAATTAACAAGCTCCAGCTGCAAGTAAGTACAAGTAGAACCTTGTTTAAAGGTGATTCAAAATTCACCTTCTTACAGACCAAACAGCAACTTTTAAGTTAATTAACTAAATAAAAGAAATACTAGACTTTAAATAAAAATGAACCCTTATACTCCCTCAGTCACCAAACTCTCACTGTAGCACTCAAATGCCACAAGCTCAGCTCTCCAGTGTCCTCACACTCCTCACTATAACACTTGGTATACCCACACACCTCACTATAACACTCTGTATACCCCACACTCCTCACTGTAACACTCGGTATACCCCACACTCCTCACTGTAACACTCGGTATACCCTACACTCCTCACTGTAACACTCGGTAAACCCCACACTCCTCACTACAACACTCGGTATACCCCACACTCCTCACTGTAACACTCTGTATACCCCACACTCCTCACTGTAACACTCGGTATACCCCACACTCCTCACTGTAACACTCGGTATACCCCACACTCCTCACTACAACACTCGATATACCCCACACTCCTCACTGTAACACTCTGTATACCCCACACTCCTCACTATAACACTCGGTATACCCCACACTCCTCACTGTAACACTCGGTATACCCCACACTCCTCACTGTAACACTCGGTATACCCCACACTCCTCACTGTAACACTCGGTATACCCCACACTCCTCACTGTAACACTCGGTATACCCCACACGCCTCACTGTAACGCTCGGTATACCCCACACTCCTCACTGTAACACTCGGTATACCCCACACTCCTCACTGTAACACTCGGTATACCCCACACTCCTCACTGTAACACTCGGTATACCCCACACTCCTCACTGTAACACTCGGTATACCCCACACTCCTCACTGTAACACTCGGTATACCCCACACTCCTCACTACAACACTCGGTATACCCCACACTCCTCACTGTAACACTCTGTATACCCCACACTCCTCACTATAACACTCGGTATACCCCACACTCCTCACTGTAACACTCGGTATACCCCACGCTCCTCACTGTAACACTCAGTATATCCCACACTCCTCACTGTAACACTCGGTATACCCCACACTCCTCACTGTAACACTCTGTATACCCCACACTCCTCACTGTAACACTCGGTATACCCCACACTCCTCACTGTAACACTCGGTATACCCCACACGCCTCACTGTAACGCTCGGTATACCCCACACTCCTCACTGTAACACTCGGTATACCCCACACTCCTCACTGTAACACTCGGTATACCCCACACTCCTCACTGTAACACTCGGTATACCCCACACTCCTCACTGTAACACTCGGTATACCCCACACTCCTCACTGTAACACTCGGTATACCCCACACTCCTCACTACAACACTCGGTATACCCCACACTCCTCACTGTAACACTCTGTATACCCCACACTCCTCACTATAACACTCGGTATACCCCACACTCCTCACTGTAACACTCGGTATACCCCACGCTCCTCACTGTAACACTCGGTATATCCCACACTCCTCACTGTAACACTCGGTATACCCAACACTCCTCACTGTAACACTCTGTATACCCCACACTCCTCACTGTAACACTCGGTATACCCCACACTCCTCACTATAACACTCGGTATACTCCACACTCCTCACTGTAACACTCGGTATACCCCACACTCCTCACTGTAACACTCGGTATACTCCACACACTTCACTGGAACACTTGATGTATCATTTACTGGAACTCTCATTACAGCCCACACTCTTCACTCTAACACCCAGTGTACTCCATAGTCTTCACTGTAACACGCGTATACCCCACACACCTAACTAGATGCTCAGTATACCTCACAGTCCTCACCGCAACACTCGGATATACCACAAATTCAGTTGATATAGTAAGTGTTAAAGTGAGGAGTTTGGAATATAGCTTGTTTTACAGTGAGGAGTGTGGGATATACCGAGTGTTACAGTGAGGAGTGTGGGGTATACCGAGTGTTACAGTGAGGAGTGTGGGATATACCGAGTGTTACAGTGAGGAGTGTGGGGGTATACCGAGTGTTACAGTGAGGAGTGTGGGATATACCGAGTGTTGTAGTGAGGAGTGTGGGGTATACCGAGTGTTACAGTGAGGAGTGTGGAGTATACCGAGTGTTACAGTGAGGAGTGTGGGGTATACCGAGTGTTACAGTGAGGGGTGTGGGGTATACCGAGTGTTATAGTGAGGGGTGTGGGGTATACCGAGTGTTATAGTGGGGGGTGTGGGGTATACACAGTGTCACAGTGAGGGGTGTGGTGTATACCGAGTGTTACAGTGAGGAGTGTGGGGTATACCGAGTGTTACAGTGAGGAGTTTGGGGTATACCGAGTGTTACAGTGAGGAGTGTGGAGTATACCGAGTGTTACAGTGAGGAGTGTGGGGTATACCGAGTGTTACAGTGAGGAGTGTGGGATATACACAGTGTCACAGTGAGGAGTGTGGGTATACCAAGTGTTATAGTGAGGAGTGTGAGGTATACCGAGTGTCACAGTGAGGAGTGTGGGGTATACCGAGTGTTACAGTGAGGAGTGTGGGGTATACCGAGTGTTACAGTGAGGAGTGTGGGGTATACCGAGTGTTATAGTGAAAAGCGTGGGGTATACCGAGTGTTAGTGAAGAGTGTGGGATATACCGAGTGTTACAGTGAGGAGTGTGGGGTATACCGAGTGTTACAGTGATGAGTGTGGGGTATACCGAGTGTTAGTGAAGAGTGTGGAGTATACCGAGTGTTACAGTGAGGAGTGTGGGATATACCGAGTGTTAGTGAAGAGTGTGGGATATACCGAGTGTTACAGTGAGGAGTGTGGGGTATACCGAGTGTTACAGTGAGGAGTGTGGGTATACCGAGTGTTACAGTGAGGAGAGTGGGATATACCGAGTGTTAGTGAAGAGTGTGGGATATACCGAGTGTTACAGTGAGGAGTGTGGGGTATACCGAGTGTTGCAGTGAGGAGTGTGGGGTATACCGAGTGTTAGTGAAGAGTGTGGGATATACCGAGTGTTAGTGAAGAGTGTGGAGTATACCGAGTGTTACAGTGAGGAGTGTGAGGTACACCGAGTGTTAGTGAAGAGTGTGGGATATACCGAGTGTTAGTGAAGAGTGTGGAGTATACCGAGTGTTACAGTGAGGATTGTGGGGTATACCGAGTGTTAGTGAAGAGTGTGGGATATACCGAGTGTTAGTGAAGAGTGTGGAGTATACCGAGTGTTACAGTGAGGAGTGTGGGGTATACCGAGTGTTACAGTGAAGAGTGTGGGATATACCGAGTGTTACAGTGAAGAGTGTGGGATATACCGAGTGTTACAGTGAAGAGTGTGGGATATACCGAGTCTTACAGTGAGGAGAGTGGGGTATACCGAGTGTTAGTGAAGAGTGTGGGATATACCGAGTGTTACAGTGAGGAGAGTGGGGTATACCGAGTGTTAGTGAAGAGTGTGGGGTATACCGAGTGTTAGTGAAGAGTGTGGGATATACCGAGTGTTACAGTGAGGAGAGTGGGGTATACCGAGTGTTACAGTGAGGGGTGTGGGGTATACCGAGTGTTAGTGAAGAGTGTGGGATATACCGAGTGTTAGTAAAGAGTGTGGGGTATACCGAGTGTTAGTAAAGAGTGTGGGATACACCGAGTGTTAGTGAAGAGTGTGGGATATACCGAGTGTTACAGTGAGGAGAGTGGGGTATACCGAGTGTTAGTGAAGAGTGTGGGGTATACCGAGTGTTAGTGAAGAGTGTGGGGTATACCGAGTGTTAGTAAAGAGTGTGGGATATACCGAGTGTTGGTGAAGAGTGTGGGATATACTGAGTGTTAGTGAAGAGAGTGGGGTATACCGAGTGTTAGTGAAGAGTGTGGGATATACCGAGTGTTACAGTGAGGAGTGTGGGGTATACCGAGTGTTAGTGAAGAGTATGGGTATAATGAGTGTTCCAGTTTGAATGATTACAATTTGCTGACCTGCAATGTTTTCCTTTGCCGTTCGTAGGGCTCTGGTGATCCTGTCCTGGGATTTTTTTTTATGAATGCAGTTTCTTATTTTAGTTTGAAATTGCCAATGGTTGACGATTAAATGTTTGAGAGCTGGTGCCTCTCAATACCCTCTCCTCTTAGGTGATGCAGTTTGAGAAAAACTGTTGGAAATGGATCAGCACCTTTTGCTTTAATCTACATAGCTTTCCTCAACCAATCTGAATCACACCGCTAACATGCAGCTTGGGGTCTAGAAGCCGTGTCTTCTACCTTACTGAGCCTCAGATGTCCTACAGGAATGTGGAAGAATTTCTGCAGTTTCTTCACTCCCTCAGAACACCCAATAGAATTTCCCAGCTTGTGATATAACAGCCACTGTTATTGTGCATGTAATGCAGCTCACAATTTTCCCACAGCAATGTCCCATTAACAATAATAAGATACATGATCAGTTAAAGTCTGATTTTGGTTGTGGAAGGAATATTGACCAGGACAACATGCTCTTTACCAAATAATGCTGGCTGACACGGTGGCACAGTGGTTAGCACTGCTGTCTCGCAATGCCAGGGACCCGGGTTTGATTTCGGCCTTGGGTGACTGTGTGGAATTTGCACTTTCTCTCCGTGTCTGCGTGGGTTTCCTCTGGGTGCTTCGGTCTCCTCCCACAGTCCAAAGATACACAGGCCAGGTCAGGCACAGGCCAGATACACAGGCCAGGTCAGGCACAGGCCAGATACACAGGCCAGGTCAGGCACAGGCCAGATACACAGGCCAGGTCAGGCACAGGCCAGATACACAGGCCAGATCAGGCACAGGCCAGATACACAGGTCAGGTCAGGCACAGGCCAGATACACAGGCCAGGTCAGGCACAGGCCAGATACACAGGCCAGGTCAGGCACAGGCCAGATACACAGGCCAGATTAGGCACAGGCCAGATACACAGGCCAGATCAGGCACAGGCCAGATACACAGGCCAGGTCAGGCACAGGCCAGATACACAGGCCAGGTCAGGCACAGGCCAGATACACAGGCCAGGTCAGGCACAGGCCAGATACACAGGTGCATTGGCCATGCTAAAAATTGTCACTTAAGAGTCCAAATGTGTGCAAGTTAACTGGGGTTACGGGGTTAAGGTATGAGGTCAGGGGAGTGAGTCCAGATAGTGTGCCCTCTCAGAGGGCCAGTGCAGACCCGATGGGCCGAATGGCCTCCTTCTGCACTGTAGAAATTCTGTTCTATTCTGTGGTCTTCCATGTCCGATTCATCACTTTTTTTCTTAATTTTAGAGTACCCAATTAATTTTTTTTTACAATTAAGGGGCAATTTAGTGAGCCCACTCCACCTACCCTGCACATCTTTGTGTTGTGGGGGCGAAAACCACGTAAACACGGGGAGAATGTGCAAACTCCACATGGTCAGTGACCCAGAGCCAGGATCGAACCTGGGATCTCGGTGCCGTGAGGCAGCAGTGCTAACTACTGCGCCACCGTGCTGCCCCGATTCATCACTCTTAATATTGTACAAGAAATGCACAGTGTACAACCTTCAAACTCTTGAGGAACAGTGCGACCAGCAGAATGAAGCTGTTACTGTAAGGATGATGTGTCAATGTGGGAGCTAATGGTGCAAAGGGAACTCCCCGTGTCTAGGTTCCTCCATGATTCCGAGAGAAAATCATCACCGTGTATAAAATTCTTCAATGTGTTAACTGACACAGCGGTCTGACCCAAAATAAAATCGTCTGCCTCCTCCGCAATCTCAGATAAAAAGAGCAGAGAAACAAAAGAATGGCAGAGAGACAAGAGCTCCCTTTTCTTAATTGTTTCAAGCAGGAAACTAATTAGCAGGACTAATTACCGTGTTAATTTTTAGCAGATTGCACAGGGTATCTGCCTCAAGTTGACTGCTCTATTTGACTAGTCCTTAAGTAGAAAGAATTTGTTAAATATTTTTCTAAGCCTCGTTGATTTAATTTGCTTTTTATTCTATTGCGTGTTGTCATTTATTCAAAAGGATTTGAAGAGTATTTACTGCATCCATTTCCTCTCCACCCAGAGCTGTTTGTTGATCAGAAGTAAGCCATTCAGCCCCTTTAGCCTGTCCTGCCAGTCAATGAGATCATGGCTGATCTGTGACCTAAGTCCATATACAGGGATCACAATAGTCTTTGTGCCTCCGTGGTTAAGGTTTAAGAACATTGAATTTACAGTGCAGAAGGATTCCATTCGGACCATCGAGCCTGCACCGGCCCTTGGAAAGAGCATCCCATTTAAGCCCAGAACTCCGCCCCATACCCGTAACCCAGCAACCCCACCCAACCCCTTTGGACACTAAGGGCAATTTAGCATGGCCAATCCACCTAACCTGCACGTCTTTGGACTGTGGGAGGAAACCGGAGCACCCGGAGGAAACCCATGCAGACACGGGGAGAACATGCAGACTCCGCACAGACAGTGACCCAAGCCGGGAATCGAACCTGGAACCCTGGAGATGTGAAGCGATAATGCTAACCACTGTGCTACCGTGCTGCCCTTAAGCCATAGGTATTGCCGATAGCTACACTGTAGTGCCGTCAGTAAGTCAAATACGTATGTCCAGCTCGCCAGGGCTCCTTAGACAGCCCCTTCCAAACCTGTGGCCTCTACCATCTAAAAGAATAAGTGCAGCGAACACATGTGGATACCACCACCTGCAAGTTCCCCTCCAAGTCGCTCACCATCCTGACTTGGAAATATGTTGTCGTTACTTCACTGTCACTGGGTCACAATCTTGGAACTCCCTCCCTAACAGCACTGTGGGTGTACCTACACGATAGCAGTTCAGGGAGGTGGCTCATCTCCACTTTCTCAAGGGAAATTAGGGATGGCGGTACATGCTGGCCTCAACAGCGTCATTCACACCCCCGGAATACGTAAAATGTAATTTTGAGAAAGGACCAGTTTATGCTCTGTCATAATCCACCTCACGGTCAAACATTTTTGTTGAAATTCCTCGTCTCTGAACATGAAGAACGCTTTCTGCGTGAGGTGTGGGTGTCCAGCATATGTCAAAATGCAGGATACCAGCAGAGGAGGAGGAATTAGCAGAGAAACAAAATGAGAGCAAATCATGAGTGAACACACAAAGTTGCCCAATGAGTTTTGCAATGCTTTGCCATGACCCACAGAATACATTTGTGCTCATTCCAATCTGCTTCCATCAGCAGACAAAGAGATTTTCATGGAAATGTTGTCTGGTGAATGTTTGATCCTTTATAAGTGATATTATAACACCAGTACATCTCCTCAATGCTAAGAGAAAGAGGTTGTGGGATCATATCTAACCTGAAGCTTCCTTACTGCTGAAAATTATTGGGAGAAGGGTAAAGGAAATGGTTCGTTTTACAAGGTCAAAACATTCCTTTTGAGATAGGCAGTAAATTATGATATTTAAGTTGTGCGATGATTGATACGATGTCATTCAATGCTGCTTTTTCTGGATTACTGCATAATTAGTGCATGCTCTTCGATTCAATGAAATAAGCCCTGAAGGAGGCAGCTGTGATTCAGTGTCTGCAATTCAATAATTATGGCTTTTACCTGCTCCGATAATTGTATGCCATAAGAAATTATTGGCCAGATTAATAATCTTTAATCATTCACGTTTGCTTGCTCCGTCTTTCTCTTACAGTCATTGCAGCCAATCTTTTATTCTTAAATCCATATAAACTCTCAGACACTTTCTGCCCTGATCTTTTTAAATACAAAACTTAAACACGGCATTGGCAACTCTCCCAATGAATGTTAACCCTTCGCAAGTAACTCAAATTCTGTGACTCGTCCCGAACGCAAGACTAAATTCCTGAAAATGTTGTGCAATTTGTGTGTGGGTGAGTGTGAATGTGTGCAATTTTTAATTGTTAGTGTCATTATAAGTGTGCTTGTGAGTGTGTCAGACATGCGCGTGTGTGCGTGACGGCACATGTGCATGCAAGTGTAAATATTTACTTGTGCTTTGAGTGTCCATCTGAAAATGAATCTGATTGAGTGTGTGTTTGTGTGTATGCCTGTGTGACAGTGTAGGCGTCTGTGAGTGCCTTTATGAGAAAAAGTGCGTGTGCGTGCGAGAGAGAAAGTGCGAGAGTGTCTGTGTGACTGAGTGTTTGGTTGAGTGTGTGTGAGGGAATGTGGGTGCTTGGGTGTGCCTTTATGAGAGAGAATGTTTGCGTGAGTGTGAGTGTTTGTGAGTCTGTGTGAATGAGTGACTGAGTGCGTGTGTGAGTGTGTGTGTGCAAGTGTGTATTTGCAAGAGTGTGCGCAAACTTGAGAGTTGGGTGAATCCAGGGTTGCTATGTTGAATGCTGATACTGTAGTTCCTTTGGGCCCACTCTATTCCCCAGATGCGTGAGGGTTTGATATGATGTGGATGGATCCCATCTGTTGGTCCAGTTACATGGTGTACATGGTGACCAAGCAGATCAAGGTAGTGTTGCCAATCCATGGGCCATATTGTTGAACTATTTGCCCAAATCTGTTTTATTATGTTTTTTAACATTTGAATTTTAAATGTCTCCTCTCTCTAAACAAGCTGTGACATCCTGAGGAATATTTCCCGCTGCAGCCAGTATTCATCTGAAGTTGCCATTCTGCACATATCTGAATCATGCTATTCAGTAATGCGGCTATAACCACAGAGTTCTCACATTGTGTTACCAGCAGGACAAGGAACATCGTCCAAGATTGTTCTGTAATAAGCACATCTACCACTTACACTCATCTGAGCTCTGTTAATGTGCTCTTGAATCACTCACCATCAATGACCCTGAGCACACATGGTACCTTTAGCAGGACGCTTTCCTTCACTTGCACCTTTACATGAGTCACGTCACCAAACTCTCAAATGGAATGTCACCTCTCCTCGAGCCACAAAGTCCATGTGGCACAGAACGAGGCCAGACAGCCCAATGGGCCCATGCTAGAATTCTGTGTAACACAGCGACACCTGAGATCAAATGCATCTCACAGAAACAGCACAAACAACTAGCATTTATTTCTGGTCTTTCACAAAGTAAAACATCCCAAGACATATAATCAGACCAAAGGTAACACCAAGCTGGAAATACTGGGTCAGGTGACCAAGATCCTGGCTAAAGAGTTAAGTTTTAAGCAGCATCATAAAGGGTATTGGGAGGGGGCGAGAGGAGGCAGAGAGAAGCAAAAACAGAGGGACAGAGGTGGAGAGACACATCGAGGGAGAGGTTGAGAGAGATAGATAGAGGGAGAGAGGTGGAGAGAAGCAAAAAGAGAGGGAAGGAGAGAGGTGGAGGCAGACGGAGAGCGGGAAGGAGGGAGAGAGGGAGGGAGAGAAGCAAAAAGAGAGGTGGAGAGAGGCAGAGAGAGAGCAAGAGCAAGGTGGATAGAGGAGAGAGGAAGCGAAAGAGAGGGAGAGAGGCAGTAAGAGAGAGAGAAGCAAAGCGAGGCGGAAAGAGAAGCAGAGAGGCTGCGAGAGAGAAGGGGAGAGAGAGAGGCAGAGAGAGAGGGAGAGACAGAGAGGGAGGCAGGGGATTTCAGAGAATAGGGCCCAATAAGCTGAAAGGTATGACTGCCAACAGTGGGGGATTTCAGTCAAGGATATGCAAGAGACTAGAATTTAATGAGTGCAGAGATCTTGGAGGACTTTAGGGTTGGAGGATCTACAATGATAGGGGGGCACGAGGTCCTGAAGGAATGTGAGAAAAAGAATGAGAATTTTAAAATGACAATTTGCAATAACTGTGCATATGTGGGTGACTGCTTCCTCCATCAAATGGAAATAATTTTTAAAATGGGATGGAGGCACAAGATGCAGTATAACTCCAATCTCCATCCTGTTTACTGTGACTGAGGGGATGGCCTGGGGTAAAAGCTTTCTCTTTTCCTCTGCCATTGGTCTCCATTTCTCCCTCTCCTCTCTGGTCAGCTCAAAACCCGCTGGGTTTCCGACCATCTCTCCAACATTATGTTAAAAAGAAAATCTAATTGAACAAGGGGAAAAGGACAAACAAGGGGTGAGGAAATGAGAGCTGGGGGGTGAAAAGAATCCTCCAAAACTATAAACTATATGAAAAGAAGACCCTGTAGTGTAGCTGTTTCTACAAACAGGATAAAGTTAGTTCCTATTTCTCTGATTCCGATATGATTAAAACAAACAATGTTGACAGTAGCTGTACTGAAAGACACAGAGCAAAGAGTATATTAATAAAAACATGGTCTTGTAAAGCTAAGATTTCTGTGCTGCCGAGCTGCTATTTTCAGAGCTTGTGCAGCCTCTTCAGGATCTGCACAGCCCAATTACTTGTTGCCAGCTCACAGTTAAATAAATGCTTTGTGTTCGATGTGTGTCCAACTATGGATGGTTCAAATGGAAAATGCACCAACCCTCCATTTACTGCAACTCTATAATTTCACCAATATTTTACCAAAAGGCTGCGCGGTGGCGCAGTGGTTAGCACTGCTGTCTCACGGTGCCCAGGTCCTAGGTTTGAGCCGGGCCCTGGGTCACTGTCCGTGTGGAGTTTGCACATTCTCCCCGTGTTTGTGTGGGGTTCATCCCCACAACTCAAAGATGTGCAGGGTAGGTGGATTGGCCACACTAAATTGCCCCTTAATTGGAAAAAATTAATTGGGTACTTTAAATTTTAAAAAAAATATTTTACAAAAAAGTATATGTAGCACAGATAATACTGCAGCTTTTTGACTAGGCAGGGTTGTCCTATGGCCCCCTGCTGTTTGCACTTGCGATTGAGCCGTTGGCCATCGCATTAAGAGGTTCGGGGGTATGGAAAGGAATAGTGCGGGGGGGGGGGGGGGGGGGGGGAGGTGGTAGAGCATAGGGTGTCCTTATATGCTGATGATCTGCTGTTCTACGGTGTTATATGTGACGGACCCGCGTGTGTCGATATGGGGAATATTGGAGCTGCTTAGAGTGTTTTGGTCTTTCTCGGGGTACAAACTAAATCTAGACAAGAGTGAGTATTTTGTGGTGTCTCGGCCGGGGGTGGGGGCAGGGGGGGTGGGGGGGGGAGCTGCCATCCCGTAGGGCAGGGACTCACTTTAGGTATCTGGGGGTGTAGGTTGCCAGTTGGAAAGGTGCTACTACAGAGGGGAAGGCAGGCAGGGGGTTTGGGTCTTCCAAACCTGATGCATTACTACTGGGCGGCGAATGTGAAATGAAAATGAAAATCGCTTATTGTCACGAGTAGGCTTCAAATGAAGCTACTGTGAAAAGCCCCTAGTCACCACATTCCAGCGCCTGTTCGGGGAGGCTGTTACAGGAATCGAACCGTGCTTCTGGCCTGCCTTGGTCTGCTTTCAAAGGCAGCAATTTAGCCCTGTGCTAAACAGCCCCTGTGGAGAAGGTGCGGAGCTGGGTCAGAGGGGTTGATTCCCAGTGAGTCAGAATGGAGGAGAGTTTGTGCAGGGGGTCAGGACTGAAAGCACTAGCAACAGCGCCGCTCCTGATAGCCCCGGTGAAGTACTCAGGGAGTCCGGTAATAACAGCTTCATTGAGAATTTGGAGGCAGTTTCGCCAACACTTCAGGTTGGGGGCAGGGTCAAGGGAAATGCCGATTCGGGGGAGCCACAGATTTGAGCCAGGGAGGTGGGATGGAAATTTTCGGAAATGGGAGGAGAAGGGGATTAAGACACTAAAAGATTTGTTTCTTAGGGGTCGGTTTGCAGGGCTGAAGGAGCTGGAAGCGAAATATGGGCTGGAGTAGGGGGAAATGTTTAGATACATGCAGGTTTGAGATTTTGCCAGGAAGGAGATACAGAGCTTCCCGGTGGAGCCGGCCTCCACATTGCTGGAGGAGGTGCTGACGACAGGGGGACTGGAGAAGGGGGCAGTGTCAGTGGTTTATGGAGCTATTTTGGAAGAGGACAAGGCACCACTGGAAGGGATCAAAGCAAAGTGGGAGGAAGAGTTGGGTGAGGATATGGAGGAGGGGTTGTGGTGTGAGGTGCTCCAGAGAGTGAATGCCTCCACCTCGTGCACGAGGTTGGGGCTGATACAGCTGAAGGTGGAAAACAGAGCACACCTCACGGGGGCGAGGATGAGCCGCTTCTTTGAAGGAGTAGAACAAGAACGTTGCTGGGTTGGCCCGCTAATCACATCCATATGTTTTGGTCCTGTTCAAAGCTGGAGGATTACTGGAAGGAGGTTTTTAGGGTAATTTCTAAAGTGGTGCACATGAAACTGGACCCGGGCCCCCGGGAGGCCATATTCGGGGTGTTGGACCAGCCGGGGTTGGAAACGGGTGCGGAGGCAGATGTTGTAGACTTCGCTTCGTTGATTGCCCGAAGGAGGATCCTGATGGAATGAAGAGCAACCTCTCCACCCTGTGCCCTGGCGTGGCGGGGGGGACTTGTTGGAATTCTTGACTCTTGAGAAGGTTAAGTTTGAACTGAGGGGAAGGATGGAGGGGTTCTACAATTCATGGCCGTTATTCATTATACACTTTCAAGAATTGGATAACATCGAACATTAGTTGGGGATGAATAGGATGGGAATAGAGGGATACGGACCCAGGAAGTGCAGAAGATTGTAGTTTAGTCGGGCAGCATGGTTGGCACGGGCTTGGAGGGCCGAAGGGCCTGTTCCTGTGCTGTACTTTTCTTTGTTCTTTGTTCTTTGGGTGGGTGGGAGGGTTGGGGGGGAGGTGGGCGATAGGTGATTCCTGATTCCGTTTTGTCATTTGTTGATGTGAACATGCAGGCGAATGTTTAGGGTTTGGTGGGAGGATGGGATTGTTGTTATTGATATGGGGATTGACATATTTGTTACTGATTATTGTTTGTTGTTGTTGGGTGTAAATTTGGGAGAAAATGTGAAAAAAGAGAATAAAAAATATTTTTAAAAAATACTGCAACTTTTTACATATCTGATTTGTGAGCTCTACATCTCCCAGGCAAATGTGTTCCTTCCTCTTGCTCCAGCCCCTCTCTTCAAATAAAAAGTAAGTAACAATTGGCCATACAAGCCGCCAGCTGCAACCCCACCCCAAAATAAACTCTACCCAGTTATTTAATCCACTCCCACAGCTCAAGTGCACTCTCCCCTATCACTGACTCTACCCACCCATTTAATCTGCTGAAGGAAAATTCTGTCTTGTCATGAAGGTGTGCTTTAGGCACGTTGCACAGTGGTTAACACAGCTGCCAGGGCGCTGAGGACCCGGGTTCGATTCCCGGCCCTGGGTCACTGTCCGTGCGGAGTTTGCACATTCTCCCCGTGTCTGCGTGGATTTCACCTCCGCAACCCAAAGATGTGCAGGTTAGGTGGATTGGCCACGCTAAATTACCCCTTAATTGGAAAAAAAAGAATTGGGTATGCTAAATTTTAAAAAAGAAATTAAGGTTTGCTTTATACCAAGTGATGATTTTGTTATCCATTGGCTCTGTCTGAATTGAAGATTTAAAAACACTGACGCGAAAGTAATTTGAACTCACAGCCCAAGATGCCTGCCCTCAATTTACATTACTATACGTTCCACGTTCCAATTCATTGGAGTGGTGTTAGTCCGTTTGTAAAACCCATCAAATAGAATGCTTTCAAGGGAGTATGAAGGACTCACATATTCTGCCTCATTAGCAAGGCATCTATGGCAATCACCTGAGGTATTCAACTGTTGGAGATGGGCCATTAAGACTAATCGCTTGGACAATGGGACCCTGGCTTGGTTTGCTCCCAGGCATGAGCTAATCAAGTCACCTTTTGGAAAACACAGACAATGTATTTTTTAGTGCCACCCCCCCCCCCTTCCCCCCCCCTCCCCCCTTCCCCCCCCCCTCCCCCCCCCCCCCCCCCGGCAGTTGCAAAGGAAGGTCATGTGGCAAGCCAACCCTTTTGGCAGAATTTTCCACCCCCCCCCCCTCCCCCACCACGTCTTTTCTGGCAGTGGCCCGCAATAAGGGGCTGGTTTAGCTCACTGGGCTAAATCGCTGGCTTTTAAAGCAGGCCAGCAGCATGGTTCGATTCCCATACCGGCCTCCCCGGACAGGCGCCGGAATGTGGCGACTAGGGGCTTTTCACAGTAACTTCATTGAAGCCTACTCGTGACAATAAGCGATTTTCATTTTCATTTCATTTTTCATTTCAATTAGCTGCATCTCCCAGTCCTGTTGCTGTCAATGGGCTTTCCTGTTGTTCGCAGCTTCTTCTGCCGGGGAACCCACGCCGGAATGTCGCCGTCGGCAGGACTGGAAGATCCCATTGGTAGTTACGGCCGGAAAATTTCGGCCTTTGTCTGTTTTCGGCAAATGTCTTCTCAGCAGCACTGAGGACAAGCAGCTGAGGGAGAAGACCAAAGTCTGGTCCCTCCTGCCTCCACCTTACTCCAATCCACCTAGTAAGCTTCGAGCCCTGTTTGCTGACTGTGATCATCCAGCAACAGCCTGCTGCAGACAGAGATTTCTCAAAACAATTCACCCCAGAAAAGCCATCTCCCGAAGAACAACCAACTCCATTGTCTACACCTTTAAATTGGAAACATTAACACCATCGCGTTCAGTGCGAGGCCAGCCGAGTCGTCAAACCGGGAACCTTGGGAATCTGCACAGTAGTGTGAGACTAGCTGTCTCGCTCTAATATGCAGATTAACCGAAAAGTGACCCCGCCCACAATGGGCGGGATTTACATCGCAACGTCTTGCGAGATTGTGTCGGATCTCGCAATGTGTTGCGAGCTGGGTAGATCTGGGATTGGCGTCTCTGGGCTTTTATCGGCCATGCTGCGCCGCAACGGGCTGCTTTTCGTGTGTAGTGTGGCTATTGGATCGCGCCCTGAGGCAGTGCTGCACTGTCAGAGGGTGAGATATTAAACTGAGGCATCTGGGCCGACAGCCGGACCTCAGAATGTCCCCACCATTATTTTGAAGAGGAGTTGGCGAGTTCTCTCTGGTGCCCTGGTCAATACTTATCCCTCAAACAAAGTGACTAGAACCCATTTTCTGGTCATTCTACATGGTTACCTGCGGGAGCTTGTTATGCACAAATTGGCGATTCGTTCTCTGGTCCCCCAGCCGTGTGTTTCTCACCAGCCCGCCATTCGCTGGAGGCGAGACTCTCTCTTCACGCTGCTTGTCAATGGGATTTCCCCATTGAAGCCACCCCACGCCACCGGTAAACCACCGGGGGGGTGGGGCGGGGGTGAGCTGCCAGCCGGAAAAGAGAATTCCAACTGCCAGAGAATTCTGGCCCGGATCTCCTACATGACACCTCAAAATATTCAGGTGCGGGCAGCACGGTGGCGCAGTGATTAGCACTGCTGCCTCACGGCGCCGATGCCCCAGGTTCGATCCCAGCTCTGGGTTACTGTCCGTGTTTGCATGGGTTTAGCCCCCACAACACAAAAGATGTGGAGGCAAGGTGGCTTGGCCACGCTAAATTGCCCCTTAATTGGAAAAAATGAACTGGGTACTCTAAATTTATTTTTAAAATTCAAGTGCTTTGCGATGTACCCAGGTTGTGAAAAGAGTGATTGAAATCAAGTCTGTCTCTCTTTTACTTCAGAGTAAGGCAGCTCAAGCTTGGTGGCATTCTTGATGTTACTTGGAGTGGCCCGTGACCTTTCATATCGGCGTCCTGGCTGTTTGAGGATTTTTAGGTGTCTGATGAATAATCGTCTCCTTCTCTCACACTGCTCAACATGCTGGCTTACCCTTCCTTGGCCAAACAGGAGAAAACTTTTGTGCCTTCGACCAGTTTTTGAGAGCTGGCAATCTGTTAGCCAACTCAGAGCAATGTTCATACTGTACTGTTCACTTTGCTGTCTGTACATCCTGGACTCAGTTACAAGACAGTCTTCAAAAAATAGATCAAGCAGCATCAAGTACATCCTGGACTCAGTTACAAGACAGTCTTCAAAAAATAGATCAAGCAGCATCAATAACAGAACGTTAGCCCCTGCCGTGATCAGAATTCAAATCTCTGTGACAGACCCCTCCCAGAGTCGAGGCAACAGTAAACAGGGTGAGAATACCCCACAGCGGACGTTTACTACATGTTCAATGGAGGCAGCAGGTTGTGCAAAAATTGAAACTCAGTGAAGAGATCATGTTTTTAAATCCTGCTATTCGACAGCAGCACACAATCAGGAGCAAGGTCAGGAAAACAGATTATTGAACAGATGCTGGAAAGCAGAATCCCTCAGCTATTGAAAAAGAAAATCTGATGTTGCAGGAATATACAACAGGTCACATCAGAAGCGAGGATGGGGGGTGACATTGGCGAGGTTGGGGTGATATTGGCGAGGTTAACCCGATATTTCACTTTCTCCTGAGTGGTCCCCACATTTACTGCCATTGTTCCAGATTTCCATCTGTTGATGATTCTTTTTATTCTTTGATTCCAACTGTAGGAATTCATATATAAAGGCAGGCAGCACGGTGGCACTGTGGTTAGCACTGCTGCCTCCCGGCGCCGAGGACCCGGGTCCGATCCTGGCCCCGGGTCACTGTCCATGTGGAGTTTACACATTCCCTCCGTGTCTACGTGGGTCTCACCCCCACAACCCAAAGATGTGCAGGGTAGGTGGATTGACCATGCTAAATTGGCCTTCAATTGGAAAAAAAGAATTGGGTGCTTCAAATTAAAAATAAGGAAATCATATATGTGCCGAAATTGGGAAGCAAGTGAGTGTGGGCAGGCTCGTCAGCTACAGGAGGCTTCATAGCCAAACTCAACATTGCACGCACATTGACACATTTAAACACACTCCCATGCATACACACTCTATACACACACACACACATGTGTATGCACACAGCCGTGCACACGTTACATGGGAGGCGTCTCTGGATAATGGCCAGAAACAGGAATCCTGGTTGACATCTCCCTCCTGAATCAAAGGGCAGAGGAGAGGGATGAAAATCAGTCCCCCTATCGCTGGATGTACAGTGAGGACCTGGGATGGCTCTGCTCCTTCCTGCTCTCTAACACATTGCCAAATAGACCATCTGGGATCTCATTGCATTCTTTTAATTCTGTAAAATGACACAAGGGAATTTATGATGTGATGCAGTTTTAAGGTGTCAAAATATACCGTGATGTCTCAGTGATACTGTTACCATCAATTAATGCTGCGGCTGTTTCTCACACGAGGGAGCAGATTTAAAGAGTTGAGGCCTGGGACATGGTGGTCCATGTTTGTCAGATTAGTAAATGTTACGCATCCATTCAGACCACATCCAGCTTTACAGTCATAACCACAAACCTCTGAACACATCAACCACTAATTATATTCATAATTCTAGCTCCCTTCAACAATGTACATGAGCAACCGGCATTATTCACTGCTATGCTTCACTGAATCACATTTTCAGCCTCCACCCATCACATGAAATGAAAATGAAATGAAATGAAAATCGCTTATTGTCACGAGTAGGCTTCAATGAAGTTACTGTGAAAAGCCCCTAGTCGCCACATTCCGGCGCCTGTCCGGGGAGGCTGGTATGGGAATTGAACCGTGCTGCTGGCCTGCTTGGTCTGCTTTAAAAGCCAGCAATTTAGCCGAGTGAGCTAAACCAGCCCCAATGCAGCACGGTAGCATTGTGGTTAGCACAATTGCTTCACAGCTCCAGGGTCCCAGGTTCGATTCCCGGCTTGGGTCACAGTCTGTGCAGTGTCTACACGTTCTCCCCGTGTGTGCGTGGGTTTCCTCCGGGTGCTCCGGTTTCCTCCCACAGTCTAAAGATGTGCAGGTTAGGTGGATTGGCCATGCTAAATTGCCCTTAGTGTCCAAAATTTCCCTTAGTGTTGGGTGGGGTACTGGGCTATGGGGATAGGGTGGGGGGGTGGGGGGGTCTTGGCTTGGGTAGGATGCTCTTTCCAAGAGCCGGTGCAGACTCGATGGGCCGAATGGCCTCCATCTGCACAGTAAATTCTATAAAAACTCTATATGATATACATACTAACCAGTGATGTGGGAGTTACTGTTCGCTCAGGGAGTCCGAGTTGCTATGATAACATCCGCTTTCCCATGTATGGAGCAGTGGACTATGATGGTAAAGGCTCCAACCTTCTTTCCATCACATGGTTGACCGGGCGACTCTCCCACTCTTTCCACATGCCATTGGTGTGCATTGGTAGGATTTGCAAGTTGATACTTGACCCATTTGGCTGTGTTGCAAATGCACCTTCCTTGGTCATCAAGTCCTGGAGTGGAACTTGAAACCGGAACTTCTGGCCTAAAGGCAAGGATGGTATCCTCTGTGCCACAGGAGTTTCAACCAGTCCTGCACAATATGATAATCATCACTTTAACAGCCTCAACACAATCCAACAACACCACTCCTCTCCTCACCCAACAGAACCATTCAACTTGGAAGAACAGGCAATAGACTGCAAATGGCCCAACAGACCAGGATCAAATTCATTGCCAAATGACCAAAGATCCAGAACAGGGAGGGAAAATATTGGGGAGGGGAGCCAGGAGAAATGAGGGTGCGGATGGAACTGGGAAAGGGTGAGAATAAGGAGAGAAGAATTGGGCAGGATGAAATGGGGACGGACAGGGTTTGAGATGATGTCCTAACTTCTGAGGCATCTATCCTCAGTTGACTGGCTTCAATGATTAATACTCTCCCCGTTGGTGGGCATTTTGTATCACTGGTGGGCGGAGGATTGCATGATACGGGGGTGTGGCCAGAGAACACCATTCTCTGTCCCAAATGCTGGAAAACAATTGGGAGTTTTCTTGATTGAAATGGATGGATATCTGTTGGGTATAATTTTCGAGAGACCTGGAGCACGAACGGGGAAATGGAGAAAATGAAACTTGCATTTACATAGGGCCTTTCTTGACCACTGGGTGCCTCAAAGTGCTTTACAGCTTTTCCCTTGAAGTCTCTACAGCAGCCAATTTGTACGCAGCCATATCCCATTACAGCAATGTGCTAATCACCAGATAATCTGTTTTTGTTGATGTTGATTGAGGGATAAATGTCAACCAGGACACCGGGGGAGAACTCCCCAGTTCTTCTTTGAAATAATGCCATTGGATCCCATACATCCATCCGAGAAGACAGATGGGGGTCCCGGTTTAGCACCTGAACCAAAAGATAGTACCTCCTACAGTGCTGCACTGGAGTGTCAGCTGTGATTTTAGCACTGAAGTCCTGGGGTGGGACTTGAACCCAGAACCTGGTGACTCAGAGGTGAGATTGTTAGCCATGGCTAACCTGAAATGAGATAGCAATCAGTCATGATCTAACTGGATAGCAGGGCACACTCCAGGGCCAGAATGGCCTCCTCTCCCATTGCTCGTTCCATGAACTAATACTTAAGACGTCTGCACAGATGAAAGGAAAAGCCCATTAATCCAAGCTGAATACTAATGGATGCTTGTGAATATAAGGAAGTTAATATCGCAATGATTTCATGATAGTCAAGAAATTCACAGCAAAATAAATACATGAGAGTCTCTAGTTCACCATCTTTTTAAAAAATACTTTCACGGGTTGTGGGTGTCGCTGACCGAAATGGCATTTGTTGCCCTGCCCGAATTGCCATTGATGTGAGTCGCTTGCTTCAGAGAGCAGTTAACAGTCAACCACATTGCTGTGGGTCTGGAGTCACATGTAGGCCAGACCAGGCAAGGACGGCAGATTTCCTTCCCTAAAGGACATTAGTGAACCAGATGGGTTTTTACAACAATCGATGATAGTTCATTATCGAATCCCTACAGAAGGAGGCCATTCGACCCATTGACTCTACACCAACTGTCTGAAAGAGTATTCCCTCCCAGGCCCACCCTATTTCTGTAACCCCATAATTCCACCTAACCGTTGGACACGAAGGGGCAATTCATCATGGCAAAACATCTTTGGACTGTGGGAGGAAACTGGAGCACCCGCAGGAAACCAACGCAGGGAGAAAGTGCAAACTCCACACAGATAGTAACCCAAGGTTGGAATTGAACCGGATCCCTGGTGATGAGAAGCAGCAGTGCAAACCACTGTCACCGTGCCGCCCAATGGCCACCATTACTGAGACGAGCTTTCAGTTCCTGATTTATTTTACTAATCAATTGAACAGTTTAATTAATGAATTGAATTCAAATTCCACGATCTGCTGTGGTGGCATTTGAACCTCACCAGTGAGCCCCGCCCCTCAGGACCATCAGCTGTCTCCTCCTGGCGAGGCTGGCAGTACTGACTGCCTCTACCACCTCCTCCCAGGCGCTGTTCAGGAGGGCAGGCTTGAGTCTGAGACTGACCCTGGGGAAAAGGTGAACCTCATCTCTTCACTGGTGTGGAGCTGTAGGTCCATCTTGGACTCCCGACCTTGGGAAGTGGGGGGGGGGGGGGGGGAGGTTTGGGGGGGGGGGAGGTCGCTGTGAGCCATCCTTGTGTGTGCGAAGTGAAGCGCTTAAAAACATTTCCAGCTGTCAGACGTTTTGGCGCTGCTCCACCCCCAGCGGTTCCAACGTCTGCTGAGCTGGGAAATGCTCTCAATTGGCACCAGCAGAGTGCTGGTCCATGTCCTGACCCACTTACCGAATAACACCCCCAATGGAAGTGTAAATTGCACACAATTTAGTCCCGGCGGCAACACTTCGTAGAATCATAGAATCTCTACAGTGCAGAAAGAGGCCATTCGGTCCATCAAGTCTGCACCGACACTTTGAAAGACCATCTTACCTAGGCCCAATCCCCCGCCCTGCAACCCCACCCTAAGGGGCAATTTAGCATGGCCAATCCACCTAACCTGCACATCTTTGGTCTGTGGGAGGAAACCGGAGCACCCGGAGGAAACCCACGCAGCCACCGAGAGAACGTGCAAACTCCACACCGTGCAAACTCCACACCGACAGTCACCCGAGGTCAGAGTCGAACCCGGGTTCCTGGTGCTTTGAGGCTGCAGTGCTAACCACTGTGCCCCCATGCTGCACTTGGGGAGTGATTCACCTGAAAACCCTCTATGTCCGGTTTTGAGCCTGTTCAGCGGGATGGTCCTCTCCGGCTGCAGAGAGGGATTTCCTGCTGGCGAGCTTCAGGCTCCTTGTAGACTCAGGCATCATTGTGTCTGGCAGTCCCGATCTCTGCCGTGCACTCCCCCCCCCCCCCCCCCCCCCCCCCCCCACCCCCATCATTTCAAGGCCACCCCCATCTTCTACTCTGCCTTCCCTCCTACAACCTTGGGGAGGCCCCAATGTGTTCAACCCCCTCCCCCTTTACATGATAAGACCCCAGACCTGGTCCCTGGCATTGCCAACCTGGCACCCACACACCCTGAAATTGTTACCCTGGCAGTTCCCTTGGCACCAAGTTGGGCGAGGTGAGGCTGCTGAATCGTGCCCTTTGTCTCCCAAACGGAGAATCCTGGCCTTAATTAGAGAACAGAAAGGGATTTATTTTGTGACCGACAAAAGCAGCAGCATGTTTGCAGCGAACTCTAATATACTTAATAATATACTTAATCACCTGCAAATGCTCGCATTCGAAGCATTGTCTGGCATCTTTGAATTTGTCTATATTTATGTTTCTGGAACATACCTCTTCATTCACCTGAGGAAGGAGCAGTGCTCCAAAAGCTAGTGTTTGAAACAAACCTGTTGGACTTTAACCTGGTGTTATAAGACTTCTTACTGTGCTCACCCCAGTCCAACGCCGGCATCTCCACATCATGACCTTGATATTGTCACCTTTTTGTGATGTCAATGGTTTACTGGGTGGGTCGCTCCTTTCTAAGTCAGATGGTTGTGGGTTCAAGGCCCCCTCCACTGGCTCAGGTGGACACTGAGCTACATAAAGGAATGATTGCTTGGATAGGTTACAAAAGATTTCAATTTTATTTTAAATATTTTTAAGGCAGAGATAGATAGATTCTTGGTTAACGAGGGTGAGTGAAAGGTAACCGGGGTTGCCAGCAATGTGGGGTTGACATTACAATCTAATCAGCCATGATCTTATTAAATGGCGGAGCAGACTTGAGGGGCCGAGTGGCCTTCTCCTGCTCCTGATTCATATGTAACTTTGTAAAAGAGCAACTTGACAGAAGAGAGAGGCAGAGAGGTTTAGCACTGCTGCCTACGGCACTGAGGACGCGGGTTCGATCCCGGCCCTGGGTCACTGTCCATGTGGAGTTTGCACATTCTCCACGTGTCTGCGTGGGTTTCACCCCCACAACCCAAAGATGTGCAGGGTAGGTGGATTGGCCACACTAAATTGCCCCTTAATTGGAAAAAAATAATTGGGTACTTGAAACTGAACAAAAAAAAAGAGCAGGAATTCCAGAATTTACAGCCCAGGTGGTTGAAGGCACAGCCACGGGAGAGATTAAAATTGAGAATGTTCAAGGTCCCAGAATGTGAGGAGAGCAGAGATCTATCTCCCTGGATTGTTGGGCTGGAGGTGATGATAGGGAAAGACAGCAAAGAGGCCATGGTGGGATTTGAAATCAAGGTAACAGGAGCAGAGGATGATAGATGGAGTTTATAACAAACAATGTGAAATGGGCAAGAGTGTAACAGGCGGTTATGTAATGAGCAGACTTATAACGGGCAAGAGCGTAACAGATGTGTAGAGGTGTAACAGGCAGATGAGAAACAGGCATGAGTATAATAGATGTGGGGTGCAATAGGCAGAGGTGTAATAGGCAGGGGTGTAATAGGCAGAGATGTAATGGGCCGAGCAGTGGTGGGCAGGGGTGTAATGGGTAGGGGTATGATGGACATGGCTGTATTGGGTAGGTGTGTGATGGGCAGAGGTGTGATGAGCAGGGTTGTAATGGACATGGTTGTAATGGACATGGTTGTAATGGACATGGTTGTAATGGGCATGGTTGTAATGGACGTGGTTGTGCTGTGCTGTGCTGGGCAGCAGTATGCTGACAGAAGTGTGATGGACAGGGGTGTGCTGAGCAGAGGTGTGGTGGGTAGGGGTGTAATGGGCACATGGCTGTAATGGCAGAGGTGTGATCAGCAGAGATGTAATGATCTGGGTGGGGTGTGATAGGTATGGCAGTAATGGGCTGAGGTGTGATGGGCAGGGTGTGATTCACAGTGGTGTGGTGTGGGTGTGGTGGCAGGGCTGTTATGGGCAGGGCTGTAATGAGGTGTATAATGGGTGCCCTGTGCTCTGCCACCAGATTTTCCCCTCAATACATACAGGTGTTGTTAGTGTCAGTGAAAGCTGTAAGGACATCGACTGGGTATATCTGTGATGCACCCCAAAGCCAATTAGCCTAGCAGTCAATGTTGTGGCTGCAAATGTGTAGGAATGTGAAGAAGAATTAGAGAAAAAAGGAGCAGGGATATACTGAGAGAAGCATTCTTTGAACGCCCACAGTTATCAGTAAAAGCAATTCTCAGATTCAATTCCTTAGAAAGGACGGAAGAAAGTGACAAACCACTGAGCCTGACTCCGACAGTAGCAAGCAGCCACGTGTCACAGCTTTGTCCAGTTTATTTTTCCCACTTTAGCCAAACCACTAACTCGGTTGACTCAGGAATCACTGCAGATGGCAGTATTTGGCTCGGAACAATAGTCTCTTTATAACACTTTCATTGCCGAGTCAGCAGGCAGTCAGGATTGTTAACTCAGTGAAAGGAACTCAAACTCATTCTTGCACGCACACCCACACACACATTTGTGCATACACACACACTCGCACTCACACACAAACATTTGTGCCCACACTCGCTCACATGTGTCTGCAAACATATACACACACACACACACACGATCTCAAACTAAACTGACAATCCTGGGGAGTGTCTGAAACCAGACTCACTGAACACAGACAGAGGGAAAGGGCAGATTGATCGGCCAGTAGGGCATATCACAAAATCATTGTGTAAGCAACAGAATCACAGAGGCAGTGGTGAAGGAGTAGCCTTGAAAAAAAAATTACTTTCTTTTCCACAGATAAGTCCATGGCAATTTCTACTGCATCTGACTGAAAGGTCAGAGGTTGCTTCTCACACCCATGTGAAAGACAACGACAGTCTGCATTTACAGTTTGTCTTCTTATTCATCTGCCGACTGGTTATTTTCTTTGTAAGGTTCTGCATCTGGTTTCTAACTTGGCGAGAGTTTCATGACGCCCGTGGCGCATTGATCATTTCAGCCCCCTTGCCAAAAATCTGTGACTAAATCTTGCAGCAAAACCCATATCACAACAAGAATATGGCTTCCTGTAGCGCCTCTGACAGAGGGAAATGTCCACATGAGGCAAGGAGAATCAGACAGCAGTCACAGAAGATATTAGGAGGAGACATATAGGGATATATTAAATAAATAAAGAGCTAGCTGGGCAAACTTCTTTCCCCAGAGAATGTGGAACACACTTGCACAAAACGTGGTTGAGTTGAACAGCATTTAAGAGGAATCTGGATAAACATAAATACAGCAGAAAGGAATTGGCTGATAGGATTAGATGAAGTAAAGTGAGAGGAGATTCTTGTCAGTCGGCCCCAAAATTCCATTAGATCCTGTTACACACAGAGACCATGCCAGACAGCAGAGGGTGAGGGGGTTCAGGGAGGTAATCCCAGAGCTGACTCAGCAAAGGTAGAAGAATTAATTGCGTTCTCCCAGTGTGATGGTCATAGTGGTTTGCATCAACATTTAAAAACAGGGAGGGAGGTAGCAGGCAGTGAGGTTCAGGAAGGATTCAAGTATAGACGCTGTGAGCCATGCGACCATTGGAGAAACACTCAGAGAGGCTGGTGGACAGGAGATCACTGCAGGCTGACTTTAGGGGCCAGCTGGAGGAGATTGCAAACACAGGGATGGATGAGAGGAGGGGTTGCCAACCCTCCAGGATTATCTGGGAATCTCCTGGAATGACGATTAATCTCCAGGGCATTGCTGGGAGTAAAGCCCGTGGAAGAATCTGACAAATAATCCAAACGTGTTTATGTTCAGTTTATTTCAACACTTTGGCTCATTTGTTCTAAACATATTTCAGATGGGAAGAAGGTTATCTGACTTGGGGGAATAGCTGGCGACTCCTCCAGCCCTATAATCCTCCAAGGTCTCTGTGCTCCTCCAACTCAGCATCTTGTCTAACTGCCAGTCCCTTCACTCCACCATTAGTGGCCATGCCTTCAGCTGTCCAGGCCTCAGGCTCTGGATCTCTAATATATCTAATTCAAATAGACAAAGATGGGTAAGGCTGTGGCGGGATTGGCAATCTGGATTTAATCCTCTCCTCTGCCATGTTTCCCCATTCACCAACTCCATGATCAAAGGCGAGCAATGAAGCTAATGGAATTAGTGATGAGGGATTCCAATTGGAAACAGCAAAGCTCAGGAAATAGTTGGATGCGGAAACCCTTTTCCTTTCTCACTCTTTCAAATTCTCCCTTTTAATACAAAATAATACATGGGGCCGAAATTTCTTTCTGGTGCTTAGGGTTAGGGTTTGGGTTAGGGTCACCCACATTAATGTAACCCACATTAGTTCGTGCCTGATTTTCAGTTCCATCCCATTCATTGGAGTTATATATCATATGCTGATCCAATGTCAACCACTTGGTTCAACTGCCCCCGCTGACTTGCTACCCGATAGTATTCGCAACACGGAACAGACCATTCAGCCCAGAGAGGGCAGTGTTTGCTCTCTACATCAGCCTCCTTCAACCCGTCTTCATCACAGCCTAAATCTTTCTCACTCTCCGGACGGGATTCTCCGACTCACCGCCGGGTCGGAGAATTGCCGGGGGGGGGGGGGGGGGGGGGGGCGGTGTGAATCCTGCCCCCGCGAGCCGAATTCTCTGGCACCGGGAATTTGGCGGGGGCGGGAATCGCGCCGTACCAGTCTGCGGCCACTGGCAGCAGCCCCCGCCGGCGATTCTCTGGCCCGCGATGGGCCGAGTGTTTTGCCGGTCCCACCGGCGTAAAGGTCCTTATCGGCGGGACCTGGCGGCGCGAGCACCCTCCGGGTTTCTCGGGGGGATCTGGCCCCGGGAAGAGCTCCCACGGTGGCCTCGCAAGTGATCGGGGCCCACTGATCTGCAGGCAGGCCTGTTCCGTGGGGGCACTCTATTCTTCCTCACCAGCGGCTGCAGCGGTCCGCCATTGCTGGTGCGGAGACAAAGCCCTCTGTGCATGCGCTGGGATGACACCAGCACATGCTGGCGCTCCCCCGCATGCGTCAACTTGCATCGGCCGGCGGAGACCCTTCCCCGCCGGCCGGCACGGCGCAAACCACTCCGGGGCCGGCCTAGCCCCTGAAGGTGCGGAGGATTCTGCACCTTTGGGGCGACCCGACGCCGGAGTGGTTCACGCCACTCCTTCCCACCGAAGTTGCCCACCCCGCCGATGACGTCAGAATGCCACCCTCTATATCTCTTTGTGCACCTGATTTGACTCGAGTTGACCTGATTTTTTCTCTCTACTGTTCCACTGTTTCTCTCTCAGTCCTTAAATCTCATTGGTTAAGGAGTTGAGCTGGTTGGCCCACCGCTCCCACCGTACTCAAACCCCCAGCAAGTTACAGAGGAAGATATCGTTGAGATGAAGGGTGAATGGGAAATGATTGGCTGGAGGAGTTGAGTGGCATTGCCGGAAAATGGAAAATTTAAAAGGTCCTTACACTGTTAAGTACCAGCCCTAACTTTCTGTGGCGGGTTGAGTGGGCAAATAATGTGCGAATGCAGCAAGTTGGTAAGGGTGAGGGTGAGAGGCCATTTTCTGCTGCAGAGCAACACAAATTGTCCAGAAACTCTCATCTCACGGTGAAGGGAATCTCTTACACATCCCAAGCTGCTCCTTTCCAGTGGTATCCGAGGAATTATTAACATCATAGAGCACGTGACCAAACCTCAGATTGAGTCTTTGCTCTTCAGGGGATACATTCCACTGGCTGAGTGGGCACATGCATGATAAATGCAGCATAATGTGGATAAATGTGAGGTGATCAACTTCAGTAGAAAAAATAGGAAGGCAGATTATCATTTGAATGGGTGTAAATTGAGAGAGGTGGATACTCAGCAGGACCTTGGTGTCCTTGTGCATCAGTCACTGAAAGTAAGCATGCAGGTACTGCAGGCAGTCCAGCAGGCAGTAAAGAAGGCAAATGGTATGTTGGCCTTCATAGCGAAATGATTTGAGTATAGGAATAGGAAGTTTTACTGCAATTGGACAGGGCATTGGTGAGGCCACACCTGGAGTATTGTGTACAGTTTTGGTGTCCTTATCTGAGGAAGGATGTTCTTGCTATGTAGGGAGTGCAGCAAAGGTTTACCAGGCTGATTCCTTGAATGGTGGGACTGTGATATGAGGAGAGACTAAATTGGTTAGGATTAATTCATTGGCATTTAGAAGAGTGAGAGGGGATCTCATAGAACTTTACAAAATTCTAAAAGGATTAGACAGGGTAGATTCAGAATGTTGCCAATGGTGGGGGAGTCCAGGACTAGAACATAGAACATACAGTGCAGAAGGAGGCCATTCGGCCCATCGAGACTGCACCGACCCACTTAAGCCCTCACTTCCACCCTATCCCCATAACCCAATAACCCCTCCTAACTTTTTTGGACACGAAGGGCAATTTATCATGGCCAATCCGCCTAACCTATACGTCTTTGGACTGTGGGAGGAAACCCACGCAGACACGGGGAGAACGTGCAGACTCCGCACAGACAGTGACCCACCGGGGAATCAAACCTGGGTCCCTGGCGCTGTGAAGTGACAGTGCTAGCCACTTGTGCTACCGTGCTGCCTGGGGGGGGGGGGGGGGGGGGGGGGTCATAGTTTGAGGTTAAGGGTTAAACGTTTTCGGACTGAGGTGAGGAGAGATTTCTTCACCCAGAGAGTGGGGAATCTGTGGAATTCACTCCCATAGAAAGTAGTTGGGCCAAAACATTGTGTGATTTCAAGAAGGAATAAGATAGAGCTCTTGGGGCCAAAGGGGTCAAGGGATATGGAGGGGAAGGCGGGATCAGGATAATAACTTTGATGATGAGCCATGACCATAATGAATGGCGGAGCAGGCTCGAAGGGCCAAACTGCCTCCTCCTTCTTCTATTTTCTATGTGTATTTCTATCTATGTTTAGCTGCTTCCTGGTGATGAGCATCGAGTATTGAGAAGGATATTGGTGGTCTGGGTGGGGGCTATCTATGATTGTCAATTGGTGATTCACTCCTGTGTCTGTGAAAAGCAACGGCCCCTTTAAACATTCACACAGAGCCAGCCCAGCCCAGCAGATTACAACATTCAATGGGCTTTTATTTTTATTTGTTTTAACTGGAAATCTTTGGTTTTTCTGTTTTTGCAAAAAAACTTTACAGACAGTGACAGCACTTCCTTCCTGAGCTAACTGTGGAAAACATGCTTAACAAGCAAGTCTCTTACGGATTTGTGTCCCCAGGGAACCTTCTTTAAAGAGAAAGACAGACTGAAAAAGTGAATGTGATATTTTGAAAAGGAAAGACTTTTTTTTTTGGGTAAAAAAATTATTTGTTATTTTTCACTCCACAAAGTTATTAGTGTCGATTTGGATCTCTCTGATCCAATCTCCATACCTAACTGTGTCTATTGCACTGGCAATGATTAGTCAATTAGGATTAGGCGGAGAGTCGCTAATGTTTTTATTTATCTTTTTTAAATGGTGAGAAGTTGGTTTGAACAGTAAAAACAAAGGGTTTTCTGTGTGCGTTTGCATCTCCACATTTCTAAAAAATAAATTTAAGTACCCAATTATTTTTTTCCAATTAAGGGGCAATTTAGTGTGGCCAATCCACGTAACCAGCATATCTTTGGACTGTGGGGGCAAAACCCACACAGACACAGGGAGAATGTGCAAACTCCACATGGACAGTGACCCAGAGCCGGATTCGAACCCGGGTCCTCAGCACCGTAGTCCCAGTGCTGAGCACTGTGCCAGCGTGCTGCCCTCCACCTCCACATTTTAACCCATTTCTCTCCTGGTGGTGCTGGAGATCAGGGGGCATGGTGGTCACAGCACAAGCAGTCCAGCCAGGTTGCACACGCTCTTTGTACGTGAGCACAGACAATGCCTTTGGCAGCTATTTGATTGTCGTGGCAGTACATTATTATCACAAAACCTCAACCTGGCCTCACAAGTGTGCGCTGCCACATACACACCCCTAAAGACCCACCTAAAGAATGATCCACTTAGAACATAGAATCACTACAGCGCAAAAGGAGGCCATTTGGTCCATCGAGTCTGCACCGGCCCCTTCTTTTTTTTAAAGAATATTTTTATTAAGGTATTTGAAAAATTTTATAATAATGACATCAACAATGACATCAACATGGTATAATAAACATTTCCCTCCCCCCATCCCAATCTTCACACACCCCAACTATAAAACAACAATCCGGCCCTCTTCCCCCTCCCCCCCCCCCGCCCCCCTCCCCCCACTTGGAATACTGCATCTGCGGACATTTTAATTTTCCCCGAGAAAGTCAACGAACGGCTGCCACCTCCGGATGAACCCGACCATTGACCCTCTTAAGGCGAACATTATCTTCTCGAGACTGAGAAACTCAGCCATGTCGCTGACCCAGGTCTCTACACTCGGGGGCTTCGAGTCCCTCCACATTAACAAGGTCCGTCTCCGGGCTACCAGGGAGGCAAAGGCCAAGACATCAGCCTCTTTCGCCCCTTAACTCCCGGCTCTTGCGGACTTGCCACCACCTGTGTTTTTAGTACCGTGGACATTGCATTAGCAAAACCCTGCCAAACCCTCTAAGCTTTGGGCATGCCCAAAACATGTGGACATGATTTGCTGGGCTTCCCGCGCACCTCGCACACCTATCCCCTACCCCGAAAAACATACTCATCCTAGCCACTGTCATGTGTGCCCAGTGGACTACCTTGAACTGTATCAGGCTAAGCCTGGCACATGATGAGAAGGTATTAACCCTGCTTAGGGCATCTGCCCATAGACCCGCCTCTATCTCTCCTCCTAGCTTGTCCTCCCACTTGCCCTTAAGCTCCTCCACTGGAGTTTCCTCCGCCTCTGAAAGCTCCTGGTATGCATCGGCCCTTTCAAAGAGCACCCGACCCCACTCCCCCGCCCTAGCCCCATAACCCCACCTGACCTGCACATCCCCAGCCAGTAAGAGGCAGCGAGGGAGTGCAGTGAAGGTTCACCAGGCTGATCCCTGGGATGCTGGGATTGTCCTGTGAGGGGAGATTGAGGAGATTGGGCCTGTATATGCTAGAGCTTAGAAGGAAGGGAAGTGATTTCATCATAGCACACAGAATTCGTACCGGGTTAGATGCAGGAAGGATTTTAGCTGCAGGAAGGTGGTGGGGGGATGTCTGGAACCAGGGAACACAATGCCTCAGCATAAGGGAGTTAGGACTGAGATGAGGAGCAATTTCTTCATTCAGTGGGTGGTGGATCTTTGGAATTCTCTACCCAGAGGGCAAGAGGGGCTCAGCGTCTGTGTATATTTTGGTCATAGGTCAATAGATTTCTAGCTGTTATTGAGATTAGGGATTGTGCAGAAAATCTGTTGATGGAGAAGATCTGTCATAAGATTATAAAACCATAAGGCACAGGTGCGGAAGTAGGCCATTCAGCCCATCAAGTCTACTCTGCCATTCAATGAAATCATGGCTGATCTGATGGGATCCTCAAATCCACCTTCCCACCTTATCCCCATAACCCTTGATTCTCTTACTGATTAAAAATCTGTCTATCTCAGCCTTGAACATACTTAACAACCCAGCCTCTACAGCCCTCTACGGTAAAGAATTCCACAGATTCACTATCCTCTGAGAGAATAAATTCCTCCTCACCTCTGTTTTAAATGGGCCCCCCCTTACTCTGAGATTATGCCCTCTGGTCCTAGATGTTTTCTCCCACAAGAGGAAACATCCTCTCAGCATCTACCTTGAAAAGCTGCCTGACAATCCACGTCTCGCTAAGGTCACCTCTCACTCTTCTAAACTCCAGTGAGTACAGGCCCAACCTGTGAGGTTATCCACTTCGGTAGCAAAAATAGGAATTCAGGTTATTATTTGAATGGGTGTAAATTGAGAGAGGTGGATACTCAGCGAGACCTTGGTAACCTTGTGCATCAGTCGCTGAAAGTAAGCACGTAGGTCCAGCAGGCAGTAAAGAAGGCAAATGGTATGTTGGTCTTCATTGTGAGAGGATTTGAGTATAGGAATAGGAAGTTTTTCAGCAATTGTACAGGACGTTGGTGAGGCCACACCTGGAATACTGTGTGCAGTTTTGGTGTCCTTATCTGAGGAAGGATGTTCTTGCTATGGAGGGAGTTCAGCGAAGGTTCACCAGGCTGATTCCTGGGATCGTGGGACTGTCATATGAGGAGAGACTAAATCGGTTAGGATTATATTCATCTGAGTTTGGAAGATTGAGAGGGGATCTCATAAACATTTACAGAATTCTAACAGGATTAAACAGGGTCGATTCAGAAAGAATGTTCCCGATGGTGGGGGAGTCCAGAACTAGGGGTCATAGTTCGAGAATAAGGTGTAAATCTTTAGGACTGAAGTGAGGAGAAATGTCTTCACCCAGAGAGAGGTGAATCTGTGAAATTCACTACCACAGAAAGCAGTTGAGGCCAAAACGTTGTGTAATTTCAAGAAGGAATTAGATGTAGCTCTTGGGGCTAAAGGGTTCAAGGGATATAGGAGCAAGACGGGAACAGGGAATTTAACTTGATGGTCAGCCATGACTGGATGAATGGCAGAGCAGGCTCGTAGGTCGAATGGCCTCCTCTTGCTTCTATATTCTATATTGTTAACCTACATAACTAGTTGTTTGATGGAGCAGGCTCAAGGGACCAAATGGCCTAGACTTTCCGCCTACCTCCTATGTTCACAGGCATACAGACACACAAATTCATGGACAAACACACACAGACATGCATGTGTGCAGACACACACAAGTGCATTCATATAAAGATACTCACACTCTTGCAGGATTCATTGAGTCCTAATTAAGAGTACAAAGTCCAGTTGATTTTTTAAAAATTCCTGCTCCTAACCTCCACCAGCAGTTGGGCTAAATGTTGTATCCTACATTACCCAGCTCACTGTCCAACTGATTGTGAAGCATGAGAAACCAGGCCATTACATGTCACAAAATCAACTGAATCTTCCCCAGGACACTGAAGCACCTGACTGGTCGCAGCCTCACTGACCGACTGCCCCAGGTACAGAGATCAGTGTCGACGACCTCATCACAACTAAGCAGCCATGGATCAGCGAGAGCAATATAGCAACGGTTCAATATTTCCCCATCAGTGTGGACACACTTTAGTGATTATCCAATGTCGAATCGATGGAGCCTATCATCGTTCAAAGTGAAACAGGAAATAAGATGATCGCTCGAGTTTTATGCTGTGATTGAGACTCAGCGGGACCAGGGAAATATCACCAAGGAGCATAAATGCAAAGATTGGAAGAACACTCCACCCACAAGATACACTGCACAGACCTAGGAGAGGGGGTCAGGAGGTGAGACATACATAATAATAATATTAATAATAACCTTTATTGTCACAAGGGGGCTGACATTAACACTAATGAAGTTACTGTTAAAAACCCCTAATCGCCACACTCCGGTGCCTGTTCGGGTACACATGAGGGAGAATTCAGAATGTCCAATTCACCTAACAGCACATCTTTCGGGACTTGTGGGAGGAAACCGGAGCACCCGGAGGAAACCCACGCAGACATGGAGAAGGAAAGAGTCAGAGATAGCGAGAAAAAGTGAGAGAGAGAGACATAAGGGAAGTAGGAGGGTGAGAAAGAATCAGAGGACAGCAGAGCTAGCGCAGGAAGAAAGACACAGAGAGAGATAAAGGAAGATGCGAATGATACAGACTGGGAGAAGAGAAGGAGGGAAGAGACTGAAAGGAACAAAGAGAGGAAGAAGGTGAGGGAGAAATAATCACAGAAACAGGAGAGAAAAGGGAAAGAGCTACGATGAAGAGAGAGATGGAGAAACAGTGGACACGATCTACCCGAATCGGGACAGAGTCTCACAGCACGTACTATTACCCGGGGTGTTTCCCAGCACTCGGAGTAGCGAGAAACACCCCACTATCGAACACCCATTCGGGCAGATCAGGGCTCAGCAGGGAACGCAAGGCCGAGGCAGCACTTAGCCCCAATCCCTGCACGGAAGACCTCCACTCACAGCAACTCTCAGTGCAGCGAGAGATCAGGACGCCATTTTTAAATGGCATCCCGATCTCTCAAGCCCCCAACACAAACCCCCGTCACACCCCATACAAATCCCTGCCGTGCAGAAAATGCAGTGCCACGCACTTGGGCACCTTGGCAATGCCAGGGCGCCACCCTGCCAGGAGGACATGCACCTCGGGGCCTCCAATCCCCTGGGAGACCCCCACGAGTGATATTGCACGTGGTTCCCGTTTGTGGAGACCGACACTGAACGGCGCTCACCCAGAGTCTTCAAGGCGAGGGGGTCAGATCCCACGGTTAGCTGTCGGGAACACAGATTAGAGTGAGACTAGCTGTCTCAATCTACTATGCAGATTTGTCAGTAACTGATCCCACCCACAATGGGCGGGATTTGCATCGCGACATCTCGCAATGTCACATTAGATCTCGCGAGGCGTGGTGAGCCAGGTAGATCCCGGAAGTGGGATCACCCAGCAGCTGACGGCCGTGCTGCGCTGCTTTTCGGGCGCAACGCAGCCGGTCGACCCCACCCAGAGAGATAAAACACAGAGACAAACAGAACATGGACAGGCAGTGGGACAAAGATGAGCAGAGAGAGAGAGATCTGTGAGATTCATCCAGAGTCAGACAGAGGAATGAGGAGATAGAGGAAGGGGACACACGAGAGGGATTAGATGGGGGTGAAGGATAGGAAAGAATGACACCAGAAAAGGAACTGTAGATGGTAATAAAAGTGAAGGAGAATGTGTCAGGAGAGGGAGGGGAAAGGAGAGAGAGGAAGAGAGAGAGAGAGACCTTCAGTTTATTTTGTCTGCTTCAAATGTAAACCACAGCCCTGGAAATAAAAACACTTCTGTGATAAATACCAATCATCCAGCTGCTTCTGGGGAATACATTTCCAACATGTTGAATCATGGAATTCCTGCCTCAGGAACCGTCAGACGTGTTTGCGCGCATGTGTATGCACGTCCACACACTTGTGAATGCACATGTTCCTATGTGCGTACACACACGCGCATGCGTGTACGATCTGCTCAGACATGTGGCAATTCCTCTCCCAGCACCCAACTTCTACATCACCCAACATCCCTTCTTTAAATCTGTCATTCAAGGAGGGTGGTGTCCTGGCCCTGACTTATAGACAGTATCAAAAGCCACATTTGTCTGCTGGACAGATCGCAATTCCCATAAAAAAAATAATGGATTAATTTTTAAGCATTTTCCAATAATCCTCCCCATCAGTTGTAGTCACAATCTACAATGATTGCGCCAAAATATTGGTACTTTACTGAGGTACCAATTAGCAGTATAGTCTCCCGCTACTGGGCCCATTCTCATTCAATGACCAGAAAGTAGAGTACAATTCATTCACCTCAAAGCAGCTAACTGTGGAGCTTCAGGGGCTAACATGTACAGGGCAGGTGGATCAACTATTCCAATCTTCTCCTGACAAACCTCCTATCTCTCCACCCTCTGTAAACCTGACATCATCCAGAACTCTGCTGCTGGAGTCCCAACTCACATCAAATCCTGCTCGTCAATCCCTCTGTGCTCACTAACCTAGGTTGGCGTCTGGCCTGACGACAACTGACTTCAAAATTCTCACTGCCTATTCCAGATCTCTCCATGGCCACGTCCCCTTCCATTTCTGTAACCTCTGTACAGTCCTCCAAGATCTCTGCGCTCAAGGTGGCACAACCTGTATTGACCCTCACCTTCACTCAGCTCTCACTCTGTCTGCAAGTAGGGCAGCACGGTAGAACACGTGACTAGCACTGTGGCTTCACAGCGCCAGGACCCCCGCTGGGTCACTGTCTGTGCGGAGTCTGCACGTTCTCCCTGTGTCTGCGTGGGTTTCCTCCGGGTGCTCCGGTTTCCTCCCACAGTCCAAAGACGTGCAGGTTAGGTGGATTGGCCGCGCTAAATTACCCCTAGTGTCCAAAAAGGTTAGTAGGGGTTATTGGGGTTATGGGGATAGTTTGGAAGTGAGGGCTTAAGTGGGTCGGTGCAGACTCGATGGGCCGAATGGCCTCCTTCTGCACTGTATGTTCTATGTTCTAGTTGTTAGCATGCGACAGTGACCACACCCCAGTAAACAGTTTCCAAGGCAGACCAAACCAGGTGAGGGTCTCCTATCCCAGCAAATGAGGGGTTTGTCTACCCTGGTGTGTGAAGACTGATTCCAGCAGACTGGGTAAATGAGAAAAATCTCAGATCCAATGGACATGAAGGTGGGTCAGTAGCATGTTGTGGAACGTGCTGAGCTCAACACCCTACAGAAGATATCCTGGTCACCCCTTCATCCAGATTCCTCTCCACCCATCCAAAATCATCCAGTCACTGGACTGTGATGGGTCAGGACGAGCAAGTGAAAGTTATGTCCATCATCTTTCGATCATCTCTCACCCATCACCTCTCTTCACAAGTCCTGTGGCAATGGGCGAGTGATGGAGCAGCAGGTGTGGATTCATTGGGAGCTGCTGTCATAAACCTGACTCAGGGGTCAGGTCACAGGCTCACTGGACTGAGGCAGAAGTGGAACCCGGCAGCCCGCTGAGCGAGTGAGCAGGCCCTTTTCAGGACCACACTGAGCTCTCCTCCCGAGTATGAGGAAGGGGCGAGAAAAGGTGCCCTAAACATTGTCTGCTTCACTTCCCTGGCCAGCAGGCTGCAGCTGGCAGGAGTCCTATCAACACGGCTGTGAGTAAATCTCAAAAAGTAACGGTGACGTGGGTCACCATTGGCACAGGGAACGTGTGCCCCCTTACGGACAACACCACAGCCAACAGACCTGAGAGAACTTCTCCTGTCAGCAGAGAGCTGGATCAGTCCAACATTCAGATTACCACCCCCAGCGAGACGCATCTACCTGAGGAGAGTCAGCTCCAGGAAATCGGGGCAGGTTACACATTCTTTTGGAGTGGCTGTGGAAAAGAGGAACAGTGTAGCTGCTGCAGGCTTTGCTGTCGTGAACCATCTTGTCAAGTTGACTTATCTTCCGAATGATGCTAATGATTCTCTGATGGTGCTTAAGCTCCCCCTGCATGGTAACAAGCAAGTACACCCCTCTTACCACGACCACCCCTGACAAAGCCAAAGATAAATAATTTTATGATGACCTCCACTCCTTGATTGTTACTGTGCCAAAGTCAGGCACGCTGTGGCTTCAACACAAGAGATAGCATTCATGTTGAGAGGGCTAGACGACAAGACCAGGGATGTTCTTCTGAGGCTATATAAGGCTCTGGTCAGACCCCATTTGGAGTATTGTGAGCAGTTTGGGGCCCCGTATCTAAGGAAGGATATGCTGGCCTTGGAAAGGGTCCAGAGGAGGTTCACAAGAATGACCCCTGACAAGCTTGTAGCTTGTCGTATGAGGAACGGTTGAGGACTCTGGGTATGTTCTCGTTGGAGGGATGAGGGGGGATCTTATGGAAACTTACAGGATACTGCGTGGCCTGGATAGAGTGGACGTGGAGAGGATGTTTCCACTTGTAGGAAAAACTAGAAGCAGAAGACACAATCTCAGACTAAAGGGACGATCCTTTAAAACAAACAAAGAACAAAGAAAAGTACAGCACAGGAACAGGCCCTTCGGCCATCCAAGACTGCGCTGACCATGCTGCCCGTCTAAACTAAAATCTTCTACACTTCCGGGGTCCGTATCACTCTATTCACATCCTATTCATCTATTTGTCATGATGCCCCTTAAACGTCACTATTGTCCCTGCTTCCACCACCTCCTCCGGCAGCGAGTTCCAAGCACCCACTACCCTCTGTATAAAAAACTTGCCTCGCACATCTCCTCTAAACCTTGCCTCTCGAACCTGAAACCTATGCCCCTAGTAAATGGCCCCTCTATCCTGGGAAAAAGTCTCTGACAGAGATGAGGAGGAGTCTCTTCAGCCAGAGGGTGGTGAATCTGTGGAACTCTTTGCCGCAGAAGGCTGTGGTGGCCAAATCACTGAGTGTCTTTAAGACAGAGGTAGATAGGTTTTTGATCAATAAGGGGATCAGGGGTTATGGGGAGAAGGCAGGAGAATGGGGATGAGAAAAATATCAGCCACGATTGAATGGCGGAGCAGATTTGATGGGCCGAGTGGTCTAATTCTGCTCCTATGTCTTATGGTCTGATCGTATGATGGTGTAGATCACCAGGTGTGAGAAAGGTTCTCAGAGAAACAGGGTGTTCAACTGCTCTCTTGATGACCATCACATGCTGTTAGAAACAGTGAAAGCTATCAAACTCCAGTCTAGCAGAAAAGCTCCATGTAATTCCCGCATTGGACCTACGGGGTAGGAATGCTTGTCTTCCCCATTCTCCATGCGGAGTACGAACTTTCCCACTTGGGGCGGGGTATCTCAATTAGTCCCTGTATAAGAGGTTGGCCAGTAGGCTATTGACCAAAATAGGAACCCGGTAGGGATCTACCGGGTAGTGTATATATAGAATGTTGTTTGTTATTTTACTCTGTGTAGCCTCACCGTATCCTTATTAAACTCCAGGTGCTGATGCTATCCCAGCTGACCTGGACCAGACTGGAGGCCAATACCTGGTCACTGAACTCTTTCAGTCTTGTCGGAGCAAGGAACCACCGTGTAAGCACACAAGGATGCCTCAATTATCCACCTGGGCAGGCGAAAAGGAACTCGCCACTCTTGTGACAATCACAGAGGAATCTCTTCACCATTGATGGCAAAATCTTCGCCGGAATCCTTGTTAGTGCAGCACCTCAACCTGAAACATCTGCCTGGGAGTTAGTGCAGCTTCAGGAAAACTTGAGGAACCATTGATACCATTATTGCCGATAGAAAGTTCCAGTAGAAATGACAAGAGTAGAAAATGGTCCTCTGTGACACAGTCAGCTTTGTGTGCCTTTGGGAGGGAATGGAGAAATTCAGCTACCCTGAACACAACAGTTCAACCATTCCATGGCTGCATTCTTACCTGTGTCCTGGATGGTGGTGAGTCTTTTACCCATTCCCAATCACTAATGAGTTAGACAGGGCTATGTGCTTGCACCAATCCTCTTCAACATGTTTTTCTCTGCCATGTCTTCCATGGTGGTGATCCTGGCATTGAAATTGGATATCACATGGATGGGAAGCTGCTCAATCTGTGAGAAGCCCAGGCACAGAGCAAGGTCCCCAAGGACATACTCTGATTTCCTGTTTGCTGATGACTATGCACGAGCTGTTCAGAGTTCAGAGATAGACATGCAGCGTAGCACAGGCTTGTTCTCCAATGCATGTGTCAACTTCAGTCTTCTGATCAGTATGAAAAAAACTGAAATAGCAGCCTGCCCCAGGAAAGCCCTATCTCGAGCCCAAAGTTTCGTCCATGACCAAAACTTGTCAGCTGTGGATAAGTTCACTTATCTCGGCGGCACACACTCTCTCTCTCACTCCCGAGCTGTCTATATTGACGACAAGACGCATGCATGAATTGTCAAAGCAAATGTACCTTTGGCAGACTTCGATCATCCATCCAGGAAGAAAGGGGAGAAAGTCTGCCTCCCAAACTGAAAGTCTACAGAGCACGGGGTGGCATGGTGGCACAGCGGTTAGCACTGCAGCCTCACAGCACCTCGGGCCAGGGTTCAATTCGGCCTCGGGTGACAGTGTGGACTTTCTCCCCGTGTCTGTGTGGATTTCCTCCGAGTATTCCGGTTTCCGCCCACAGTCCAAAGATATGCAGGGTTAGTTGGATTGGCCATGCTAAAATAGCCCCTTAGTACCCAATGGTTAGGTGGGGTTACTGGATTGTGGGGATAGGATGGGGGCGTGGGCCTAGGTGGGGTGCTCTTTCCAGGGGTTAGTGCAGACTCGATGGGCTGAATGGCCTTCTTCTGCACTGTAAGGATTCTATTCTAATAGTCCTGCCCACTCTGCTCCACACATGCGACACATGTACTGTGTGTCAGCGTCATGCCAAGAAGATTAATCACTTCCATTTGATCTGCAGAAGCTTCTGGAGATCGGATGGCAGGAACGTAGTATCCAACACCGATGGGCACACCTGAGCTGGCATTCACACCACACCGAGCATCCACACCATATTGAGACAGTCACAACCGAGTTAGGCAGGTCACGCTGCCAGAATGCCTGACAATCGCTGATTAATGCAAATCTTCACTGGAGAGTTTGAGTCTGCAGTGCACACTCATGGCGGTCACAGGAAGCATTGTACAATGACACCCTGAAGGCCTCACTTTAGAGTTTTGATATCGACATTGACTCCGAGCAGAAGCTCAGCCAGAATCGCTGCATTTGGCACAACCAAATAAAAAAGTGGTGTGGCTTCTTTCGAAAGCACGCAAATTTCAGAGGCAGAGGGAAAACTCAAGAAGAGGAAATCTTGAGTCAACAATTCGTTCAAACACAATCACCCGGCGTTTCTTGTGTTATATCGTTCATAAAGAGCTAGGAACACATTGTTCTGTGATATATCCCAGGATTCCACATTTATTATCGCATTGCAGTCGTGTAACAATCTATCAGTTGGTCAGTCTATGAGTCACGTGGAGGACAGCAAGAAATACACTCATGAAAATCCAGCATTGAGTCTAAAGTATGATCATTTCTAACTTATGGGAACAAGAAAACACATCACCTGTCCTATTTGAAGCAGAGCCTTCCAGGCACAGATTGGCCTTAGCAGCCAACTTTGGGCACAATATCACGGCGCTGAGGTCCCAGGTTCGATCCTGGCCCTGGGTCACTGTCCGTGTGGAGTTTGCACATTCTCCCCGTGTCTGCGTGGGTTTCGCCCCCACAACCCAAAAATGTGCAGAGTAGGTGGATTGGCCACGCTAAATTGCCCCTTAATTGGAAAAAATAATTGGCTAATCTAAATTTATTTTAAAAAACTTTGGGCACGATACGTTGAACCTCAAAGTTGGACCTCTTTACATCCATTCTGAACGGAGACAACAATGGCCAAATTTTACCCCTGTACAGTTTAAGTCTATGTGCTGAATAAAACATATGATTATGCATTCAGTAAGTCCTTCAACCCAATGTTTTCTGGTGATTTAGGAGATTCCAGGTGAATGCAGGAGGAGGTGGTGTTGGGGAGAGTGAGACAGTGAATCCCTGATTCTTGTCTTGTGGCTTCCAAACATTATTTGACAGTCAACCAGCCTCTGAACCCCAGCCTCTGAACCCCAACCTCTGAACCTTAGTCTCTGAACGCTAGCTCTACACCCCAGCAATCAGAACCCAGCCTCTGAACACCAGCCTCTGAACCCTAGCCTCTGAACCCCAATAATATTAACCAAAGTCTCTGAACCTGAATAATTTGAATCCCAGCCTCTGAACCCTAACCTCTAAACCCCAGCCTCTGAGCCTGAATAATTTCAATCCTGCCAATCCAGCCCTCCTCGCCTGGATGATTCAGAGCTATCTCTGCCTCTATTTCTTACTTGTCAATATGTTCTGTCTGAACTCTATGAGTTTGTAGATTTGGACCGAGATTTCCCTCCACACCCAGACCGTGTGCCTCCTGACACTGACCCCAGGAGATTTTCTGGGGTCAGATCTATTTGCATTCTTGATGGGTTGATGGTGGGGCATCTAGACACACGCAGGGATCCCACCTGCATGAGCATCAGTGTTGAAAGAGTCTTGTGCCTCCTGGGCAGCTGGTGAAACTGACCGCTACTGTTAAGAATTCCAAACTTGCCATCTTGCTCATACTGCACTGGGCTGCCAGCCAGTCAATAGTTTCAAACCGAGGGCAGCACGGTGGCGCAGTGGGTTAGCCCTGCTGCCTCATGGCGCCGAGGTCCCGGGTTCGATCCCGGCTCTGGGTCACTGTCCGTGTGGAGTTTGTGCATTCCCTCCGTGCCTGTGTGGGTTTCGCCCCCACAACCCAAATGATGTGCAGGGTAGGTGGATTGGCCGCGCTAAATTGCCCCTTAATTGGAAAAAAATAATTGGGTAATCTAAATTTATTCAAAAATAAATATTTCCAAACCGCTTGCTCTCCTGAACAGTATTGCGATGCTAAGGCACAGTGGCTAACCTCATCCTTGAAGTGTTGGGCACTGTGGACCCGTGAAGCAGACATATGCCACCAACACTGAAGAAGGTTCAACACTATTTTATTAACTCTTATAAAATACTAGACATACTATAACTGTGGGTTTACACGATGTTAGTTTAACTAGAGACCTGTGCCTGTCCGAACCAGTTGAATCACTCAGCACGTGGTGTGAGTTTGTACTGTACTTGATGAGCTCTTGTGCATCTGAGAGGCAGCATCCAGAATGAGCGGGAATTATGCCCTCTGTCTTTATAGTGCGTGTGTTCTAACTGGTGATTGGCTGCGGTGTTTGTACAAGTTGATTGGTCCTAGTGTATGTCCATCAGTGTGTGTCTGCACCATGATATACTGGTGTATATTATGACAACCCTCACTGCAGCCATTGCACTATCCAAGGGAACAGCCTGATTAAAATGGTGTCAACTCTGTCCCTGTATGCAACACACATGTCTCTGGTTTCGGATGTTGTGGGTCCAAGCCCCACTCCAGAGACCTCCGCACTTAATCCAGACTGGCACTATAGTGCAATGCTGCAGGGGTATTGCAGTGTCAAAGGTGCTTTACTTGGGATCAGACATTAAGCCCTCTCTGCCCTCTCAGGTGGATGTAAAAGATCACACGATACTAAAACATAGATTACATACATAGAACATACCGTGCAGAAGGAGGCCAGTCAGCCCATCGGGTCTGCACCGACCCACTCAAGCCCTCACTTCCACCCTATCCCCGTAACCCAATAACGCCTCCTAAACGTTTTGGATACTAAGGGCAATTTAGCGTGGCCAATCCACCTAACCTGCACGTCTTTGGACTGTGGGAGGAAACCAGAGCACCCGGAGGCAACCCACGCAGAGACGGGGAGAACGTGCAGACACCGCACAGGCCGTGACCCAGCGGGGAATCGATCCTGGGACCCTGGCGTTGTGAAGCCACAGTGCTATCCACTGTGCTACCGTGCTGCCCAGGTTGGGCTGCCCAGAAGGACAGGGTGGGCTCATTACTTGGCCATCAATTAATTTAATGAAAACAGATTACCTGCTCATCATATCATTGAGGGCGGGATCTTGCTGTGCCCAAATTGGCTGCTGAATTTCCTAAATTATAAAGGTAACCAGACTTTGAACAGATTTCATTGGCTTATATCCCAGGCAAGCAGCTCAATATATGGCTAACAATGATAGAGTGATTAAAATTGGGGATATGTGAGAGGCCATTTCAATATAAAGGTGCTATAGAAATGCAATCTTCCTCAATCCTTTTTCCCAGACTGTACGTGTGTGTCGGGAGGGGTTGTAGCTATAATGCCTGTCATCAATGCCGTGGGAATGTCATGGGCAGTGCAGGAACAGTGTTTCACAATACACTCACACCCAAACAGGGTCCGAAGATGGGGCTGAGTAGGCCCAGGCTGGGGCTTGATGCTGCTGCCCAATTGGCGGATGAATCCTAAATCGGGAGCCAAGATCTGCTTCTTTCAGAAACTTGAGATGTTACCATGGAAACCATTGGCCCTGGTTGTTGCAAACATGTCTTTAATTGGGTGTGTGTGGGGTTACAGCTTGAACTTTCAATTAAATCATTCATTAGCATCCATTTTATCCCAAGCTTTGTTTTACTCATTCCCAGGGAAACGTTTGCCCTGATCTGTGACCTTTAACCTCCTGTGTCGGTTGCCAAAGTTTTACTGGGACAGGACTTTACTTTCTGTCACTGATAATGGGCTGAAATTTTGAAGTTTGGTATTTTTTTAAACTAAAATAATTATATCAAAATTGTTATTTATTTTGCTGCCAAATCGCTCCCACAAATCCTCGTAAGGTTAGAAAAACAGATCTGGGTGGAGAGCAGCACCTGTCCAAACACAACAAATGTTCTGGCAGCTGTGAGTAATGCTGGCAAACTGCAGATTGTCAACCTCAATCGTGACCTTTGGGAGAGAGAGGGGAAAAGAGGGAGGGGTGAAAGAGGTACAGAGTGGGAGACAGGCAGAGAGTGGTGAAGACAGGCAGACAGAAATGGAAAAGGAGAAACAGAGAGCGAGACAGATAAAGAGACACAGATGGAAGGCGGCATTTAACCAACGGGTTTCTATGTGCGCCAGCGAGCGTAAACTGCCGCGGGCTTCCTGACGCTCGGGCCGACGAGGCCGCACCGCTAGAAAACGTTAACCGAGGGCAGCATGGTGGCCTAGTGGTTAGCACAGTTGCCTCACGGCGCGGAGGTCCCAGGTTCGATCCCGGCTCTGGGTCACTGTCCGTGTGGAGTTTGCAAATTCTCCCCGTGTTTGCGTGGGGTTTCGCCCCCACAACCCAAAAATGTGCAGAGTAGGTGGATTGGCCACGCTAAAGTGCCCCTGAATTGGAAAAAATTACTCGGTAATCAAAATTTTTTAAAAAAGTAAAACGTTAACTGGTCCACTTAACAAGGCCCCACGGGCTTCACGCCGCAATGATGGTCCTGCCGGCTGATTCGCCAGGACTGTGCTCGCCAGCCACCCCACCAACAAGGGAGAGCAGCACATAAACCGATGCTGCACAGCTAACCCCACTCAGCCACCGAGGAGTCCAGCCCTGCGATTCAGGGCGGATTGTTGGGCACGATGGAGACGTGGCGGGATGCCCTGCTCCACCGAGGGTCTTGGTGGGTCTGCCACAGGGCAGCCTGTGCCGCCTGGGAGGAGGTGGCAGCGGCCGTCAGCTTGGCGAGCGTCACCGGGAGGACTAGAACCCAGTGCCGTCAGAAGATCAACGGCTTCCACCGGGCCGCAGGAGTGGGTTGTCCCCAGACCCCCAAACCGCCCCCATCACCGGAAATGCGCCTGGCAACACCCTTGCCTAGCACCGTTCTGTGCCTCGACCCACCCATGTCCAGCAGTGCCGCCCACACTTCACCACCCTCATACTCCCCACTTCCTTCTCGCCATATCCCTCTTACCACCCATCCATCCCATCCCCCGTCTCTCCAATACAATTCCCCCCCCCCCACCAATGCTCCATCTCCCCCCGACCCAAACAGCCTCCAACCGCCCCTCCCCCCACACCCCCACGATGAACAATGTGTGCAGCTCAGGATACCCTCTCTGTGTCCCCATAGTGGACGGGAGAGGGCCCAGACAGGCGGTGAGATGCCAGGCATCAGAGTCCTCACCCACTATGAGGAAGGGGCCCTGGGGGTCGCGGGGGTGGCTGAGGACAGATCCGTCACCGACACAGAGGTTGACGTACGGCGCTGAGGTGAGCTTCCACCAGCCCAACCCAGATGATCTGTCAGACGTGAGTTGTTAATGCCATACAGACTGACCCGTCCCTCCCACTGACCACATGTCCATTCTCCCGCAGGATCCTCGTCCAATGATGCCGGCCAATCCGGAACCCCCCCCCCAATCCGGGGACACCCCCCCCCCCCCCCCAAACCCCAGAGTCTCCTCCACCCCCCACCCCTTTGCTTTCCATGAGAACACCTTGGAAAGGGGAGCTTCGAGGACATCACCGTATTCGCGGCACAGCTGTCATCCCCACCCTCCACCAACGCAGAGACACACACCTCGGTGGGCGACAGTAGTGGGCTGGCTTCTGGGGCACATTCTGGTGAGCAGCACACAGCTGTGATGCAAATCAGGTGGAGGCAGGAACTCCCAGGCCAGACAGTAGTCGGAGGTCTGTTGGATCCCAGGAATGTTGACCCTCTGGACCAGGTTTACCCGGAGATGCTGCAGACGCTAGGCAGTAGAATTGAGAAAGGGATGCCAGTGACACCCCAGCAGGTCAAAAGCCCAATGGAGGGGTCCCAAAGGTTACGGGTGCAGAAGATGGTGCCGGCGATGTGTGGCACCGAGGACAACAGTGCTTGGGGTGATCATCGCAGTGGAGAGTCTGGTGCACAACGTCAGCAGCATGCGTGGAGTTGTCCAAGGCATAGCTCAGTCGGTGACTGACTTGGTCGAGCTCCTCGACAGCATGTCCCAGTCGCTGGGGGACGTGAGCTTGATAAGGTGCTGCGGTGGGCATTGCTGCGGTGCTCCAGATCCCCTCCCAGTCACTGCGGAGCATCGCCGAGGGCGTCGACACTGTGCTGCACACATTGGGGAGCCACCAGGACTGGCAGAACCAGATGGCGCAGGGGCAGCCGGGGCTCGGTCCAGCTGTCTCACCTCCCTGGGGTGACTCCAGGGCTCTCTGGGCGTCGACTGGGAGGAGGCGGCGTTGGCTAAAACCCAGAGCTACCCGATGGAGAGGTGACAGTGCCCACCAGCTCCCCTCAGACTCACCCCCTTGGCAAGGATGCGTCTCGGAGTCAGCATCTGGAACAGGGTGCACAACGAGGCATGTGCCGCCGGCAAGTGGCGTGGGGACCTTTGGCCCCAGGGCCCCCAGAGCATCCCAGCAGGGGCATCGAAGGCCACGGGACACGGTAGGCAGCAGGCTGCCTCCACCTCTGAGGTGCATCCGAGGTACACACCTCGGCACAGCGTTAGAGCACGGAAGGCGAAGTAGGTTGAGGATGACTGAGAAGGAGGGGGTAAGGGGGTGAGGGTATGGGGTGGGGATGGGGAAGGGGTGGGGGAGGGGTTAGAATAGTGTGGCAGCACCATCGGGGCAGTTAGGGCCACATGTGTTTAGAATGTTTAAAAGTTGACCTCGATTAATTTGACGCCTCTGGCACTTTCTTCTGCAATGCAGGCTGAGCACCATACCATGCCCCAGCGACCCGATATGGAGCCCCTAGATGCCTTTTCCCCCCTGACCCTGCCCCCTGCACCCCCCCCCCCCCAGCACACCACGTGCTGGTGTTGGGTGTGAACGAGCCCCCCCCCCCCCCCCCCCCCAGCACACCACGTGCTGGTGTTGGGTGTGAACGAGCCCCCCCCCCCCCCCAGCACACCACGTGCTGGTGTTGGGCGTGAACGAGCACACAACAGACAGGCAGGGGTTAGACTATGGCATAAATTGAGGAGCACCAGCGTTCAGCTCTCAGCGGATTATCATCACCCTTGTCAGTGACCCACTGACACACTCCCATCATCCTTTAGTGCAGTTACACACAACCTGCGAGGGTGAAACAGGCTGGGGGGAGTGGAAGAGGGAATGGTGGGGTGGGGAATGCAAGGCAGAGAAATAGAGGGGGAGGGTTTGAAGCAGGGTGGTGGGGAGAAGCGGAATGACAGACGAAGCTATGTCCTATATGAAGCAGGCGAGGACGAGGGCCTCCCTGGCTCTATGGGCTTTCTGGACCCTCGCCTCTGCTGCCAGTCCCTCATCCATCGGCTGGTCCTGCAGGTCCTCCCCGGGCTCGTCCTCCAGCCCCTCCTGGTCTGGTGTCTCCTCGTCCTCCTCCTCAGAGGTGGCCACATCTTCCTCCTCCTCCACCTCCAGCACATTTCCCCACAGCTCTGCCAGGTGGTGGAGGACACGGCAGATCACCACAAAGCGGGCGGCCCTCCGAGAGGTGTACTGCAGTGCGCCACCAGCGCAGCCAAGGCATCGGAACTGCATCGCCAGGAGCCCGACGCACTGCTCAATGACAGCCCGGTAGCCACATAGGCCTCATTGAATCGGATCTCTGCATTGGTCACCGGCCTCTGTGCTGGCGTCATCAGCCAAGTCCTCAGCAGGTACCCCTTATACCCCAAGAGCCAACCAGCCATCCTGGAGTGGTCCTTTAGGAGGGGAATCTGACTGCCCCAGGATTTGCTGTCATGCACACTGCCTGGGAAGTGTGCACGATCTTGAGGTGGTGGTCGCACACAAGCTGTATGTTCAGGGAGTGGAACCCCTTCCTTTGATGTTCGGGAACTCCCTGACAGCCCGGTCAGCACAGGACAACACATGTGCCATCCACTAACCCCTGGACCTGGGGCATCCCGTCAATAGCAGAGAACCCTCCTGCCCAGGTGTCTTGTTGGGCCTGGTCCATATCAAAGTTTATGTAGTTCACTGCTCGGTCAAACAAGGCATCCGTGACTTCACAGGTGGCACGGTGACGCAGTGGGTTAGCACTGCTGCCTCACAGCACTGAGGACCCGGGTTCGATCCTGGCCCCGGGTCACTGTCCGTGTGGAGTTTGCACATTCTCCCCGTGTTTGCGTGGGTTTCGTCCCCACAACACAAAGATGTGCAGGATAGATGGATTGGCCACGCTAAATTGTCCCTTAATTGGAAAAAATAGAATTGGGTACTCTAAAATTATTTTAACAAAGGGAGCGGGTAGCCTCCTCCTCCACAAGGTGCCATGTCCGCTTGCTGAGGCGGAGCCTCCTGCGGCACACTGTGTCCTTCATCTGTTCGCAAGACCAACAACGCCTGTACTCCTTGAGCCATAGTCGCTCCCCCCCCCCCCCCCCCCCCCCCGGGTCTTTCCCTGGCCTTCTCTGGCATCTGGCTGCCTGGCCACAGGGTCTAAGATATCATCCATTGCATGTAATATCTGTGAGGAATTGGGAAAGGGTGACTGACTGACAACCAATGGTGACCCAGCCGGGACCTTCAATTGTCCCATTGCTCGCCCCGCCTCCAATTTCCCCATTGCTCCCCCTCCCCCCGATCCCTCATTACTCCCCCTTCCCCCTTCCTCCTACTCCACCACTGCTCATCACTGCCCCCATGCCCCCCCCCATCCCCCCCCCCCCATACCCTTCCATCCAACCCACCTATTCCAGATATTAGTCCAGTAAACTTTCTCTGAACTGCTTTCAACTCATTTACATCCTTCCTTAAGTTAGGAGACCAACACTGAACATAATACTTCAGATGTGGAGCTGGATTCTCCGATTCTGCAGCTAAGTGCCGATGCCGGCGTGGGAACTGTGGCGTTTTACGACGCCAAAATTGTCGCCGAACCCTCACCAATTCTGGGACCGGTGAGGGGCTGGCAGTGGCGCCGGGTAGAACTCCCGCGCCAAAAACGGCCCGATAATGGCCGGGTCCATGCCCACGCATGTGCAGAGCGATGAGCTGCTGCAGTCACGGCGTAGAACATGGCACCAGCCGTGCGCGGACCCGACCTGCCAGATACGTGAACTCAGCCCATTGGGGGAGGGCCTTCACGTAACGTCTGCCCCAACGGCGTGCGGTGTACTCCCCGATGATGCTGTTTTGGAGGGGGCGGAGCATCCAAAAACAGGCGCTGCCCCCGATTTGGTCGTTAAAAAGGGATTCTCTGATCGATCGCAGATTACAAAATTGCCGAAGCAAGCGCAGAATCCCGTCCATGGTCTCACCAGTCCTCTGTACACCTGCACAACTTCCCTACTTTTGTACTCAATTCCCATTGCAATAAATGAGAACATGCTATTAGCTATCCTTATTACTTGCACATTATTTATCACATGAATCTCTGTACAGAACTGTACTTCTTCCATCGGGCAGGAGATACAGAAGTCTGAGAACACGCACGAACAGACTCAAAAACAGCTTCTTCCCCGTTGTTACCTGACTCCTAAATGACCCTCTTATGGACTGACCTCATTAACACTATATGCTTCATCCGATGCCGGTGCTTATGTAGTTACATTGTGCACCTTGTGTTGCCCTATTATGTATTTTCTTTTATTCCCTTTTCTTCCCTTGTACTTAATGATCAGTTGAGCTGCTCACAGAAAAATGCTTTTCACTGTACCTCGGTACACGTGCCAATGAACAAATCCAATCCAAAACAGGGATTGAATGAGGCACAATCAGGAATGTGTATGCCAAGGACCTATAAGTAGATTAATGTCAATCCGTGAACAATCATGGAGTTAATTTCCCCAAATCGTTTTCAAACTCCATTAGAAATTAAGAAAACATGTTCAAATACAGCCCAGTTCACAAGAGATACCCCCGCTGAGCCAGTCTGGAATATCGGCTGGGAGAGTGGACAGCACAAGATTCTGTCACTAAGATGGCGGACTTTCCCTTCCCATCACTGAAAGAGTTCGTGGCCAACACATTGACAACAATACTGGCTTTCCTGCAGCAATTTTACACACTGAGATGTCCTAATTAACTGGAGCTGGGACTTTCAACCCTTAGTCGAGAGGAAGTCCTACCATACAGCCAATCTGATTGACCGGCATCTGTCTAGCCCCAGCAGAGCCAGAAGCTACAGTGGACATGACTGGAACTCCAAGCAGTCCCCAGAATTTCCGCCCCGGGAATCAAGGATCCAGGACGTGTGGGGTGGGGGTCTCAGATCAATGGGGCGAGTCGAGACCTGGGGTGGGGGGTTTTGATGGAGCACATGTTGAGGACGACCCTTGTGAGGGGACACCTGGTGTTAAAAAGAGGTTGTTGATGGAGGAACCATCCCCCACCCACCCCTGCCAACTCCCACCTGAGGCCTGCCCCTGAACACCTGCCAGTCTGTAAATTGAGGCTGGGCAGAAAACAGTGGTCATTAATTGGCCACTTAAGAGCTGTTGAGGAAGGACAAGTGGTGCCGGCCTAGCCCTCACCAATCTCACTGTGAAATCATACAGAGGTCAAGGCAGGTAGGTGCCCGGTGGGAAGGCCATCCAAGAACCTTTTCGGGGCAACCTGCGAACTCACCAGTGGAGGAACGTCAAATTCTGCTCTATACTTTGGGGCAAGTGTGTGTTAGCTCGCCAGTGAAGTAGAGACCTCAATGAGCTGCATTTTCTCTCTGTTGCTGTGCTAATAGCTGCTGGCACTGTTGGTGACCTTCCATGACCTCTGCTGGTGATCTTCTATGATCTCAGATGATGATCTTCTATGATCTCTGCTGGCAATCTTTGATGGTGGTATCAGATGCTGATCTCCCATGCACTGTGCTGGCGATCTCAGATGATGATCCTTGTTGGTGATAGCCCATGACCTCTGGCGATCTCTGCTGGTGTACCCTTTTGAATGAGAATGTCCCAGGAGTTAGAGCTTCCTCTTCGGGTGCAATTGTGAAACTGCATCCGAAATGTGCAAGACATTAAGCTGGTCAGGTTGATGTTTAAGTATTAAAATTAATTGTCCTGGGACTGGATTATTCGGCCCTGCTGCAGTGAACGGATTTTTGGCAGAGCACCTAATCCTCCGTTCTTGCTGGTGGGGGGGTTTGGGGAGGGTTGGGGGGGGGGGGGTTGCTGGGGTGGTGGTGGGGGGTGGGGGGGAACCCGGATCAGAGACCCCAGGTCAACATGTTCACTGAATCAGCACAATTGGACCGAACAATAGCATTGTCTTTACTTTCCATTCGAAAGTATTTCTTATAGAACATAGAATATAGAACATATACAGTGCAGAAGGAGGCCATTTGGTCCATTGAGTCTGCACCGACCCACTTAAGCCCGCACTTCCACCCCATCCCCATAACCCAATAACCCCTCCAAACTCTTTGATCACTGAGGGAAATTTATCTTGGCCAACCCACCTAACCTGCACGTCTTTGGACTGTGGGAGGAAACCGGAGCACCCGGAGGAAGCCCACGTAGACATAGAACATAGAACAGTACAGCACAGAACAGGCCCTTCGGCCCTCAATGTTGTGCCGAGCCATGATCACCCTACTCAAACCCACATATCCACCCTATACCCGTAACCCAACAAGCCCCCCCTTAACCTTACTTTTATTAGGACACTACGGGCAATTTAGCATGGCCAATCCACCTAACCCGCACATCTTTGGACTGTGGGAGGAAACCGGAGCACCCGGAGGAAACCCACGCACACAGGGGGAGGACGTGCAGACTCCACACAGACAGTGACCCAGCGGGGAATCGAGCCTGGGACCCTGGCGCTGTGAAGCCACAGTGCAATCCACTTGTGCTACCGTGCTAGATGCGTTCAAGTGGATGACAGCTGATGAATCACAACCAGCAGCACACCCCTTCAACTATTCACGACAGGCGGGCTACTGGCCTCTGCTTGTGAAACTCAGATCATAACATCTAACACCAGATATCATTCCACAATTGGCCAGCATTTGTTAAACAATCCCGACTCTGCTAAGAATTACACTAACAACTAATTTAACAATATCTTTTCCCCTTGTTGAAAGCCACAAAAATTCAAATGCAGTTACCTGCACCCTCCAGTACTATCCAGACATTGCACTGTTTTTGAATATTGCTGTACTTATCCAGTTGCAGCTGAAAATGTCTTTCAACAAACATTTGAATAAAGATATCCAGCCCTTCGCCTGATTTGAAATCAATGGAGATAACATAAAAAAAATACGCTCCCATTTAATAATTTAGTGGGCGTACACTAGTCCGCTTCGTAGGAAATTAAATATTTCTTGAAAAGCAAAAAACTTTGACATTTGAACTCGTGCCTGGGCACGGGGGGGTGGAGGGGGAGGAGGGGAGGATCTAAGGAAATGAGCATAAACAGAAATAACTTCAGGTGGGAGGAACGAAGGAAAAACACAATAGATTGTGTGCAGCAAATCCCAAGGCTATTTTCATCGTGTTCAACTGCATCAACAGATCCACTCTGACTGTACCACTTTCTTTTATTTAAAGTGCCCAATTGGTTTTTTTTCCCCCCAATTAAAGGCCAATTTAGCTTGGCCAATCCACCTACCCTGCACATCTTTTTGGTTTGTGGGAGTGAGACCCACGTAGACATGGGGAGAATGTGCAAATTCCTCACGGACAGTAACCCGGGGCTGGGATCAAACCCGGGTCCTCGGCGCCGTGAGGCAGCAGTGCTAACCACTGCACCACCGTGCCGCCCCTGACTTTACCACTTTGTTTCGTGCCTTGCACCACTTTGTGAGCAGTCTTTAAGAGTTTACCATTCCAACTACTTCACGAAAATCGAATGCCTCTTTAATAAGAGGGCAAAACCACTGAGGTCTCAGCAGAGTTTTCATTGCGAGTACGGAATCATCAAATGATTACCAATTCTCACCGTCAGTTCTTGCTGATAATCATGAGTGAACTGCAGTGGGGAGTAGACGGTGATTGACCCGGAACTGTTAGTGAGTATTTCACTTGTACAGGATGGACAAATGTGAGGCCTTGCTCCCGCAATCTCCTGGTGGATTTGTGCTACGCTCACCCCGGTCGATTTTTAAAGATTTTATTCCCACAATCAGCCCACTGAAGTTAAATTGGCCACCGCCTTGCTCTCGGGGACTTGTATGTTTAATGAGACGAAGCTTCTTCGTCAGAGTTGGGTGGCATGTGTGTGTCCGCCATTGTACTGATTGTGGGTTGGTTGGACCACCCTCTGGGTGAAAGGTAGTCCATCATTCCTGCCTGCAACTGTGATATTCAACTGGACGTAACGACGGCAGGACAGCAATCACCTCATTTTCCAATCGTGTAACACATTTTGTGAATTTATGGGACTGAACCGATTGTATATACAGATTGGAACAGTTTGGGGCTATAATTCGGCAGTGAAGTCATTTCTCCAATTCTGTTTCCCTACAGGACAATAGAAAGGCATCTTCTGCTTCACTCATCTAAGTATCAATTCCTGCCCACATTAAAAATGTTGTAGGTAAAATGGGAATGATTCACTGCTGTCTGGTATTATACAACCCACGTGTGCCTCAGTGTCAGCTCCTGTGTGTATGTCTCAGTGTCAGCTTCTGTACGGTTTGTGTGTGTCTCAGTGTCAGTTGCTGTATATTCTGTGTGTGTCTCAATGTCAGTTCCTGTACTGTCTGTGTGTGTCTCAGTGTCAGCTTCTGTACGGTTTGTGTGTGTCTCAGTGTCAGTTGCTGTATATTCCGTGTGTGTCTCAATGTCAGTTCCTGTACGGTCTGTGTATGTCTTAGTGTCAGCTCCTGTACTGCCTGTGTATGTCTTAGTGTCAGCTCCTGTATATTCTGTGTATGTCTCAGTGTCAGCTCCTGTACGGTCTGTGTGTGTCTCAGTGTCAACTCCTGTACGGCCTGTGTGTGTCTCAGTGTCAGCTCCTGTATGGCCTGTGTGTGTCTCAGTGTCAGCTCCTGTATGGCCTGTGTGTGTCTCAGTGTCAGCTCCTGTATGGCCTGTGTGTGTCTCAGTGTCAGTTCCTGTACGGTCTGTCTGTGTCTCAGTGTCAGCTCCTGTACGGCCTGTGTGTCTCTCAGTGTCAGCTCCTGTACGGTCTGTGTGTTTCTCAGTGTCAGCTCCTGTATTCTCTGTGTTTCTCAGTCTCAGCTCCTGTATATTCTGTGTGTGTCTCAGTGTCAGCTCCTGTATATTCTGTGTGTGTCTCAGTGTCAGCTCCTGTATATTGTGTGTGTTTCTCAGTGTCAGCACCTGTAGGGTCTGTGTATGTCTCACTGTCAGCTCCTGTACGGCCTGTGTGTGTCTCAGTGTCAGCCCCTGTACGGTCTGTGTGTGTCTGAGTGTGAGCTCCTGTACGGTCCATGTGTGTCTCACTGTCAGTTGCTGAACGGCCTGTGTGTGTCTCAGTGTCAGCTCCTGTATATTCTGTGTGTGTCTCAGTGTCAGCTCCTGTATATTCTGTGTGTGTCTCAGTGTCAGCTCCTGTACGGTCTGTGTGTGTCTGAGTGTGAGCTCCTGTACGGTCCATGTGTGTCTCACTGTCAGTTGCTGAACGGCCTGTGTGTGTCTCAGTGTCAGCTCCTGTATATTCTGTGTGTGTCTCAATGTCAGCTCCTGTATATTCTGTGTGTGTCTCAGTGTCAGCTCCTGTACGGCCTGTGTGTGTCTCAGTGTCAGCTCCTGTACGGCCTGTGTGTGTCTCAGTGTCAGCTCCTGTATATTCTGTGTGCGTCTCAATGTCAGCTCCTGTATATTTTGTGTGTGTCTCAGTGTCAGCTCCTGTATATTCTGTGTGTGTCTCAGTGTCAGCTCCTGTATATTCTTTGTGTGTCTCAGTGTCAGCTCCTGTATATTCTGTGTGTGTCTCAGTGTCAGCTCCTGTATATTCTGTGTGTGTCTCAGTGTCAGCACCTGTATATTCTGTGTGTGTCTCAGTGTCAGCTCCTGTACGGCCTGTGTGTGTCTCAGTGTCAGCCCCTGTACGGTCTGTGTATGTCTCAGTGTCAGCTCTTGTACGGCCTGTGTGTGTCTCAGTGTCAGCTGTTGTATATTGTGTGTGTGTTTCTCAGTGTCAGCTCCTGTATATTTTGTGTGTTTCTCAGTGTCAGCTCCTGTACGGTCTGTGTATGTCTCAGTGTCAGCTCCTGTACGGTCTGTGTGTGTCTCAGTGTCAGCTCCTGTATATTGTGTGTGTGTTTCTCAGTGTCAGCTCCTGTATATTCTGTGTGTGTCTCAGCGTCAGCTCCTGTATGTTTTGTGTGTGTCTCAGTGTCAGCTCCTGTATGTGTGTGTGTTTCTCAGTGTCAGCTCCTGTATATTTTGTGTATGTCTCAGTGTCAGCTCCAGTACAGTCCATGTCTGTGTCTCAGTGTCAGTTCCTGTGCAGCCTGTGAGTGTCTCACTGCCAGCTTTCATGAGGCCTGTGTATTTTTCTGTGTCAGCTCTTGCATGCTCCATGTGTGTGCGTCTCAGTGCCAACTCTTGTGCAGCCTGTGTGTTTCTCAGTGCCACTCATGTGCGGCCCGTGTATTTATCTGTGTACTTATCTGTATAAGAGCTGCCAGCTCTTACACACTCCGTTTGTGTGTCTCAGTGCCGACTTCTGTACGGCCTGTGTATTTCTCAGTGTGAGTTCCTGTTTGGTCCGTGTGTTTCTCAGTGTCAGCTCCTGTACAGCCTGTGTATTTCTCACTGTCAGCTCCTGTACGGCCTGTGTATTGCTCAGTGTCAGCTCCTTTTCGGTCTGTGTGTGTCTCAGTGCCGACTTCTGTGCGGCCTGTGTATTGCTCAGTGTCAGCTCCTGTTCAGCCCGTGTGTTTCTCTGTCTGAGTTCCTGTATGTTCTGTGTGTGTCTCAGTGTGAGCTCCTGTATATTCTGTCTATGCCTCAGTGTCAGCTCCTGTATATTCTGTGTGTGTCTCAATGTCAGCTCCTGTACGGTCTGTGTGTGTCTCAATGTCAGCTCCTGTTCGGCCCATGTGTTTCTCAGTGTGAGCTCCTGTTCGGTCCGTGTGTTTCTCAGTGTGAGCTCCTGTTCGGCCCGTGTGTTTCTGAGTGTGAGTTCCTGTACGGCCTGTGTGTTTCTCAGTGTGAGTTCCTGTTCGGTCCGTGTGTTTCTCAGTGTGAGTTCCTGTTCGGTCCGTGTGTTTCTCAGTGTGAGTTCCTGTTCGGTCCGTGTGTTTCTCAGTGTGAGTTCCTGTACGTCCTGTGTGTGTCTCAGTGTGAGTTCCTGTTCGGTCCGTGTGTTTCTCAGTGTGAGTTCCTGTTCGGTCCGTGTGTTTCTCAGTGTGAGTTCCTGTTCGGTCCGTGTGTTTCTCAGTGTGAGCTCCTGTTCGGTCCGTGTGTGTCTCAGTGTGAGCTCCTGTTCGGTCCGTGTGTTTCTCAGTGTGAGCCCCTGTTCGGTCCGTGTGTTTCTCAGTGTGAGTTCCTGTTCGGTCCGTGTGTTTCTCAGTGTGAGTTCCTGTTCGGTCCGTGTGTTTCTCAGTGTGAGTTCCTGTTCGGTCCGTGTGTTTCTCAGTGTGAGTTCCTGTTCGGTCCGTGTGTTTCTCAGTGTGAGCTCCTGTTCGGTCCGTGTGTTTCTCAGTGTGAGTTCCTGTTCGGTCCGTGTGTTTCTCAGTGTGAGTTCCTGTTCGGTCCGTGTGTTTCTCAGTGTGAGTTCCTGTTCGGTCCGTGTGTTTCTCAGTGTGAGTTCCGGTACGTCCTGTGTGTTTCTCAGTGTGAGTTCCTGTTCGGTCCGTGTGTTTCTCAGTGTGAGTTCCTGTTCGGTCCGTGTGTTTCTCAGTGTGAGTTCCTGTTCGGTCCGTGTGTTTCTCAGTGTGAGTTCCTGTTCGGTCCGTGTGTTTCTCAGTGTGAGTTCCTGTTCGGTCCGTGTGTTTCTCAGTGTGAGCTCCTGTTTGGTCCGTGTGTTTCTCAGTGTGAGTTCCTGTTCGGTCCGTGTGTTTCTCAGTGTGAGTTCCTGTTCAGTCCATGTGTTTCTCAGTGTGAGTTCCTGTTCAGTCCATGTGTTTCTCAGTGTGAGTTCCTGTTCAGTCCATGTGTTTCTCAGTGTCATGTTAAGCTACTAGATCAGACTTCAAAATTTTTTACAACACTGGACAAGAAACCCAAACAATTTTTCATAAATTTGTAAAACTGTGAGGAAAGGATACTTCAGCCAGGAGTGATGATTCTGACCAATAGGAATCTTTCATGTGAAAACAAACTTTAATTTAAACACAGAATTAACCACATTAACATCAAAGAAATAGCTTTACAATTATCTGTTAACAGTTCTTAGAGACAAGGAAAGACTTCAACTATCTGTACCTGCTACTAACTCCAAGTAAGCAACCCATAACAGTTCAAATACCTCCTATAAATAAAGTTAACAAAACAGATTACTTGCTTATTTGTGTACAGATGTTTGGAGGGGGAGACACTTTCAAGAACAGATTTGGGACACTTTGCTCAACCTAAGAGCAATTGGTAAAACTGCGGTTCAACTTAAAATCCTTCTGTCTTGTCAGACTCAAATTTTATGGCAAACTGTTAAAAAGTATAGACAGACCTGGCTCGTCCCTGCAATTATATAATCTGTATCCCACTAAGATGTCGCAACTACAACCCTCATAAATGATCTACCCTCCAGGGAATCTCCAGCAATCATAACAATGATCCATTAGCTCTCCAAACGTAAACAAGTAAATGGTTGGAATCAATCATGACCTCACCATTTACGACTCCTTAATTACAGCTTTAGAAGACACACAGACTGGATACCTTAACCTAGGTTCTTCAATAATATTACTGCAACAAATATATACCTTAACCCAGCTTTTAATAACATTACTGCAACAAATATAAAATATAATATGTAATAATTTCTACATTCAACACAGTCAGCTCCTGTATAATCCGTGTGTATCACAGTGTCAGCTCCAGTATGCTCTGTGTGTGTCTCAGTGTCAGCTCCTGTATGGTCCATGCATGTCTCAGTGTCAGCCCCTATACGGGTTGTGTGTGTGTTACAGTGTCAGCCCTGTACAATCCATGCGTGTGTGTCTCAGTGTCAGTACCTGTCTGGTCCATGTGTGTGTCTCAGTGTCAGCTCCAGTCTGTATGTGTATAGAACACAGTAGATAAAAGGGAATGATTCACTACCGTGTGTGCCTCAAAGACAGCTCCTGTGCATACAAGACAGATATTACTATTAAAGCACCAATACAGTGTCAGCTCCTGTATATTAGATTTCACAGTCTAACCAGCACTGTTTACACACGATCTATTACACAGACCTGGACTGTCTGCTGTTGCTTGTCATTTGCGCTGGGAGAGTTGAGGCCTGTTGCTTGATGAAGTAAAAGCTGTCTCGCTGCTTGGAGAGCCTGAAATCAAAGAGGAAGAATGGTGAAAAGTGGAGAAAAAGCAGTAGATCCCAATTCCTTTTTCCATTATCACGCCATGAAACACTGCCACTTAACAACAGTGCAGATCCAGAATTGCCAATATTTGGGATGTCGGAGGATCCGGGGGCAAAGCGGGGGAGGGAGGCCGATATCCTGACCTTCTCCTCCCTGGTGGCCCGGAGTCGGATCTTGCTGAGATGGAGGGACTCGGAGCCCCTGAGGTCAGGAGTGTGGGTCAGCGATTATGGTCGGGCTTCTCAGTCTGGAGAAAATCAAGTTCGCTCTGAGAGGATCAACACAGGGATTCACCCGGAGTTGGCAGCCGTTCATCGATTTCTTCAACAAAAATTGAATGTCAGCAGTAAGGGGGGAAAGGGAAAAGCGGGGGGGGGAATGAAAACAGGAGGCATAGTAATGTTAAATAAGGACAGGGAACTCCGAATACGGGCAATTGGGGACAGGGCGGGAGAATGGGGGGGAACGTTGTTTGTTGTTCTTTTAGGGGGTATTTTGTTCTTCGACACGTGCGGTTGTTTTAGAAATGTCAACATGTTAAATTGTGAAAATTACAAATGCTTCAATAACATATTTCTAATAAAAAAAACAGTGCAGATAAATCATCGCAAACTAATAACTAATAATAATCTTTATTGTCACTAGTAGGCTTACATCAACACTGCAATGAAGTTACTGTGAAAAGCCCCAGGTCGCCACATTCCGGCACCTGTTCGGGCACACCGAGGGAGAATTCAGAATGTCCAAATTACCTAACAGCACGTCTTTCAGGACTTGTGGGAGGAAACCGGAGCACCCGGAGGGAACCCACGCAGACACGGGGAGAACGTGCTGACTCCACACAGACAGTGACCTAGCGGGGAATCAAACCCGTGTCCCTGGAGCTGTGAAGCAACAGTGCGACCCACTGTGTTACCGTGCCCCCTCACACACTTAAATGTGACAATATTTAGGTTTTCTGGTATCTTCAGTAGATTTTGGGAAAAGCCTCCACGTGTAGCAGAAACTACAACTACTCTAAGTTTTTTCCAATTAAGGGGCAATTTAGCGTGGCCAATCCTCCTAACCTGCACATCTCCCCGCAGACACGGGGAGAATGTGCAAACTCCACACAGACAGTGACCCGAGGCCGGGATCGAACCTGGATCATGAGCTCCAGAGGCAGCAGTGCTAACCACTGCGCCACCATGCCATGCCCCGTTACAGTTAGAACATAGAACATAGAACAGTACAGCACAGAACAGGCCCTTCGGCCCTCGATGTTGTGCCGAGCAATGATCACCCTACTTAAACCCACGCAACCCGTATACCCGTAACCCAACAATCCCCCCATTAACCTTACACTACGGGCAATTTATCATGGCCAATCCACCTAACCCACACATCGTTGGACTGTGGGAGGAAACCGGAGCACCCGGAGGAAACCCACGCACACACGGGGAGGACGTGCAGACTCCACACAGACAGTGACCCAGCCGGGAATCGAACCTGGGACCCTGGAGCTGTGAAGCATTGATGCTAACCACCATGCTACCGTGAGGCCCCATGCTTCTCATGCTTTTTTCTCCCACTCTGGGTCTGGGGTTCACAGAATCTGAAGCCTCGAATCTCCATCCTGGGTCTGCGTAGTTAAGCAGGAGTAGAATGATCCGCAGGTTCCCAGGTTAAGGTTGGGGGGGGGGGGGGGGGGGGGGGGACAACTTTACCCTGGACAACCACAGACATACCTGGCAACAACAACAACTTGTGATTCTTTGACAAAGGGAAGCAACTCACAGGTTCTGGTTCAGAGAAGGTTCACTGGATTGGTTCCGGGGATCAAGCACTTGTCTTATGGAGAGAGATTGAGCAGTTTAGTCCGGTACTCGCTGGAGTTTCGAAGAATGGGAGGAGATCTAATTGAGGGATACAAGATGCTAAAGGGATTGACAGAGTTGATGCAGAGTGGGTGTTTCCCCTTGCTGGATATTCTAGAACACAAGGCCATAGTTTTAGCCTAAAGGGGTGGCAGAATTGAAACATAAATGAGGAGAATTACATCACTCAAAGGGTGGTGAATCTCTGGAATTCTCTACCCCAGAGTACGGTGGACGCCAGATCACTAAACAAATTTGAGGAGGCGAGAGATAGGTTTTTAATTAGTAACGGGATGAAGGGTTATGGGGAATGGGCAGGAAGGTGGAGTTGAGGCTCGCTAAATTGCCCCTTAATTGAAAAAAAATGAACTGGGAACTCTAAATTTTTTTTTTAAGTGCATTGTTTTTTAAAATAAATTTAGAGTACCCAATTAATTGTTTCCAATTAAGGGGCAATTTAGCGTGGCCAATCCCCCTACCCTGCACATCTTTGGGTCGTGGGGGCGAAACCCAATCAAACACGGGGAGAATGTGCAAACTCCACACGGACAGTGACCCAGAGCCGGGATCGAACCTGGAACCTCGGCGCTGAGAGGCAGCAGTGCTAACCACTGCACCACCTTGCTGCCCAAGGTTAATACATTTAAGGGGAAGCTGGATAAACACGAGGGAGAAAGGAATAGAAGGACGTTCTGAGACGAAGAAGGGTGGGAGGTGGCTTGCGTTGAGCATATACACCGGCACAAAGTGGTTGACCCAAATAGCCTGCTTTCTGTGCTGTAAATTTTATGCAATTCGATGTAAACCTGGCAGCTTTGAGTGATTTGGCAAGTCAATTCCATTCTATTGCACATTCCCAGATCCTAACCAGTGTCCTCACAGAGAGTCAGCCCAGCATACTGCCACGTGAAGTGGAACTTCAGAGAAAATAGCTGCACAGGAAAGAACCGGAACTGTGTGACAGACAATTCCAACCATTCAGCAGTGGCACGGAGACAATTGCACGGCTGAGAGGAAGGAGCTCCCCTTGGGGATTGGCCATTCAATGTTCTTCAGATAAATATGAGACAGCACACTGACTCAGATACATCAGGCGTTCGTTATTAACCAATCTTGGACCGCAGCGGTTCAAGAAGGCGGCTCACCTCCACCTTCCTGAGGGCAATTAGGGACAGGCAACAAATGTTGGCCTGGCCTGCGGGAGCCGCCAACCTGTGGAATACTTTGTTTAAAATCTATGAGCTATTAATTTTTTTTTTTTTATAAATTTAGATTACCCAATTATTTTTTCCAATTAAAGGGCAATTTAGTGTGACCAATCCACCTACCCTGCACATTTTTGGGTTGTGGGGGCGAAACCCACGCAGACACGGGGAGAATGTGCAAACTCCACACGGACAGTGACCCAGAGCCGGGATCGAACCTGGGACCTCAGCGCCGTGAGGCAGCTGTGCTAACCACTAGGCCACCGTGCTGCCCTACTATGAGCTATTAATGCAGCTACATAGTGATAGAGGGATAGACAACCCCAACAATAGGGGAACACGGGTCAGAAAGATAAATGGGCCGGAATTCTGGGGCTGTTCCTGGGTTTTCTGTCGGCATGGGCTGTTCTCAATAGGAATTCCCACTGACAGCAGCGGCAGCAGAGGATTCCGCTGCCTCCCGCCGGCAAGAAACACAGAACCTGGAGTTCGGAGAACCACCCAAAATAACAACATTGTGGTTTTTTTGAAGATAAACTAAATTATACATTGATCGCGGCGCTTGTAACCCAGTAATACTGAGCGACTCCATAATCCTGTAACAACCAACACACTGACATAATAATCACTGAGAGCAATTTCCTGATTGAGAGACGACTGAGCAACACAGTAACATCTCAATGGAGATGCCACAGTGTCAGTAACACCATAACTGAATTGTACAACTAATCGAGGATCGAGACGCCTAATAATTGATTCACAATCAAGATACCGAAGAGTCAATAATCAAGCAATATACCAGTTTATTGATCGTGTGGGTGAAAGCTGAGTGGGGGGTGGGCGGTGCTCTCAGGGGTGTTATGGGGGTGGGGGTGACTGTTGTTGGTGGTGCAGGGACAGATATATGTAACCCCTCATATACATGACCACATATGGCAGGTTTTGGGGACAGGAGCGTGGTGGTTATGGTACTGGAACTCACTGTCTGAAAGGTTAGTGGAGGTAGAAGCCCTCAACTCATTTAAAAGGTTGTCTTCCAGGGCAGCACGGTGGCACAGTGGTTAGCACTGCTGCCTCACGGCGTCGAGACCCGGGTTCAATCCCGGCCCCAGGTCACTGTCCGTGTGGTGTTTGCTCATTCTTCCTGTGTCTGCGTGGGTCTCACCCCCACAACACAAAAATGGCCCTGTTCTGTACTGTAGCGATTCTATTATTCTATGATTTGTGATTAATAGTAAACTGGAGAGGGTGGTGGAGTTTGGTGATGCCACTCAGAAGTTGCAGGCAATAAATATAAGTGACAGATCTCTAGCAGATATAATCCAGCACAGACAAGCGTCTGACACAATCAAAGATTAAAATAGGGGGAAGTTATTTTACTGCATGAACGGTGTTTAACCAATGAGGTGAAAGCCTGAGAGAAATGGAGGAGCAACTGTTGAATCGACACTTTCAATGTCCACTCCACTCTGTGAAGCCATGACTAACAAGAAGAAAAAAAAGAACTTGCATTGTTCTGGCGCCTATTCGGACACCCTGAAAAGCTTGACAGCCAGTGAAATACTTTTAGGCGGGATTCTCTAATAATGGGGCTATGACCCCACGCCGGCGTGAAAACCGGCGGCAACCACTCCGGCGGCAACGGCCCCCGAAAGTGAGGAATTCTCCCCTTCCTCGGGGGCTAGGTTGGCGCCGGAGTGGTCCCCGCAGGTTCAGCCGGCGGCGAATGGCCAGCGCGAGTTCACGCATGCGCAGAACGGGCAGTGTACTTTCGTGCATGCGCACTGCGGCCGGCGTGATTCTGCGCATGTGCGGGGGTTCCTTTCTCCGCGCCAGCCCCCGGGCCATATGGCGGAGCTCTACTGGGGCCCGGTGGGGAGTAAAATAGGCCCCCACAGATCCAGCCCACCCGCCGATCAGTAGGTCTCGATAGCGGGCCAGGCCACCGTTGTGGCCTCCCCCCACCCCCCCCGGGATAGGATCCCCCCCCCTCCAGGATGGCCTCTGCACACTCACCTTCCAGGTCCCGCCGTGTGGGACCTGAGTAACCCACGCCAGCGGGACTCGGCCAAATGCGTTGGCCACTCGGCCCATCGGGGCCCGGAGAATTGCAATCCCGCGGGCGTCCGAGAATCGGCGCCAGAAAATGGGGAAGCTGGCGTCGAAGCGGCAGTTCGCGGCGGTCCCGGCGCCGGGTCGGAGAATCCCGGCCACGAAGTATATTCGCTCTGTGGTAATGTTGGGAACAGCTGTGCCAATTCAGGAGCCTGCAGGTCCCCGGCTGTTGAGTTGAAACTGCATGGTGCTCTGACCAGAAGCCAGTTTGATTTTGTACCTCAGAACTGATCACACAGGCACTGGGAAATATTCAACATCTTCAGGAGGATGCAGGGAAGGCACCCTTGGACTGACCTCCAGTGTGAAAGGGACAGAGTTATGGAGAAAGGTTTGGAAAAAGCACACATTTTAAATGTTAAAAAAGTCAATGAGAAAAGATTTCACTGGTGTCCAATGTACTGAGACCAGGAAGAAAGACTAATCCTGAGATAGCATTTTTCAAAATAATTTTAGAGTACCCAATTAATGTTTTTCCAATAAGGGGTAATTTAGCGTGGCCAATCCACCTACCCTGCACATTTTTTTGGGGGTTGTGGGGGCGAATCCCACGCAAACACGGGGAGAATGTGCAAACTCCACACGGATAGTGACCCAGAGTCGGGATCGAACCTGGGACCTTGGCACTAGGGCTGCAGGATAGGGGGCATATGACCATAAAGATAGGCATGTTGGAAATGGGAGCAGAGTAGACTATTCGGCCCCTTGAGTTTGTTCCACCATTCAACTAAATCAAGGCTGATCTTCCAGCTCCACGTCCTTTTCCCCACTATCCCCGTATCTTTAATATCTAGAAATCTTCCAATCTCAGTCTTGAATATACTCAATGGGCTGGATCCTCCGGTTCCCCAGCCGTGTGTTTCCTGGCAGTGCGCCGTTCGCTGGAATTGAGATTCTCTCTCTCCCCGTCGCTTGTTAATGGGTTTCCCACCGAAGCCACCCCATGCCGCTGGGAAACCCGCTGGCAAGGGTGCGCTACCGATGGGAAAAGTGAACCGCAACGGCCTGAGAATTGCGACTGAGCCTCCACAGCCCTCTGGGGTAGAGAATGCCAAAGGTTCACCACCCTCTGATGGAATAAATCCCTCCTCATCTCAGTCCTAAATGGCCGGCCCCCTAGTCTGAGACTATGTCCTCTGGTTCTCGACCACCCTCCTCACCATCAACCACCCCCCCCCCCCCCGCCCCCCCCCCCCCTCCCCACCCCCACCCTCACCCACCCACAACCAGGGGAATCATCCTTTCTACATCTACCCTGTTTTGTTTTTGCTTTTTTGTTTTTTCAAATGCATTTTATTCAGACTTGTATCAAAAGTAGGTTACAGCAAATAAACACCCCGGGAAACATTCTTCCCAACAATCAACTATACAGTTTGTGCAGATTTTTCTCCTTTTTCAACACCCTCTCCCCATCACCCACCACCACCCCCCACCCCCCTGCGACGAACAGCTCCTCAAACACGGTCACAAACATCGCCCACCTTTTCTCAAACTCCCTTGCTGAGCCCCTTAACTCATACTTTATCTTCTCTAACCGCAGGAAGTCGTACAGGTCACCCAGCCATGCTGGTGGCGATGCCGACCGCCACTCCAGCAAAATTCATGCAATCAGAGAGGCGAAGGCCAAGACATCGGCCTTCCTCCTCTCCATGAGCTCCAGCTTCTCTGAAACCCCAGATATCGCCACCAAAGGGTCCGGATCCACTCACTCCTCCACTATCCTGGCTAAGACTCTGAACACACCCGCCCAGAATCTTCCCAATTTTTCACAACTCCAAAACATGTGCGCATTATTCGCTGGCCCCCGCCCACACCTTTCACTCTCATCTGCTACCCCCTGAAAGAACCCACTATTTCTCGCCCGAGTCATATGCACCCTGTGCATCACCTTAAACTGTATCAGGCTCACCCTTGCACAAGAGGAGGCCCCGTTTACCCTTCACAGTGCCTCACTCCATACTCCCCAACTGATCTCCATTCCCAACTCCACTTCCCATTTCTCCTCGATCTTCACCACCCGCTCACCTCCCTGTTGCCCCAGCCCTTTATATATATCCCCAATTCTTCCCTCCCCTTCTACATCCGGAAGCAGCAGTCTCTCCAGCAGGGTATATCCCGGCAATCTAGGGAACCCCTTCCAGACCTTTCATGCAAAGTCCCTAACCTGTAGATACAAGAACTCACTATGCTTCGGCAGCTCTACCCTCTCCCTTAGCTCCTCCAGACTGGAGAACCCTTCCTTCAAATACAAATCCCTCACCTTGACCAGCCCCACTTCCCTCCACCTCCTGTATACACTATCCATCCCCCCCCGGCTCAGACCCATGATTCTTGCACAGCGGAGTTAGCACCGACATCCCTTCCTCTCTTAAATATCTGCTCAGCTGATTCCATATCTTCACCGTGGACTGCACCCTGGGCTCCCTGACTGCCTACTCGGAGCCATTGGCAATGCTGCCATCACCATAGCCCTCAAACTAGACCCCTTACAAGATTCCTCCTCCATCCTAACCCACTACCCCTTCTCCTTCCCACCACCACCGCACCTTGTCCACATTCGCCGCCCAATAATAATGAAGCAAGTTTGGCAATGCCAACCCCCCCCTGCTGCCTCTCAGCAGGGTCCTCCCCACCCTCGGCACCTTCCCCTCCATACAAAGTCAGAAATGATTGTGTCCACTTTCCGAAAAAAGGCCTTTGGTATAAAGATCGGAAGAGCCTGAAAGATAAACAAGAACCTCGGCAGAATATTCATTTTCACCACTTGGACCCTCCCCGCCAACGTTAAGTGCAGTGTATCCCACCTCTTAAGATCCTCCCTGGCCTCCTCCACCAGCTTCGTTAAGTTCCACTTATGGAGCCCCGTCCATTCCCTCGCTACCTGAATCCCCAAGTACCTAAACCTATCCCTCGCTACCCTAAAATGGCATCCCCCTAAATTGGCCCGCTGTGCCAGCTCATTCACTGGGAATACCTCGCTTTTCCATACATTCAGCTTGTATCCCCTCACTATCACCTGCTACCCTGCCGACCCCCTGAGAGCCATCGCCAATGGCTCTATGGCCAGCGCAAACAGCGGCGACAGCGGGCACCCCTTCCTCGTACCCTGGTGTAAGTCAAAACTTTGTGAGCTCATATCATTCGTCCTCACCCTCGCCCTTGGCACCAGATACAGCAACCGCACCATGCCACAAATCTCGGCCCAAACCCAAACCTTCCCAAAACTCGAACAAGTACCGCCACTCCACCCGATCAAATGCTTTCTCCGTGTCCATGGACACCATCACCTCGGTACCAGAGCTCTCGACGGATTCATCACCACATTCATCAGCCATTTTATATTACTCGCGAGCTGCCTGCCCTTCACAAAGCCTGTTTGATCTTCTGCAAACACCCCCGGGACACAATCCTCCCCGCCAACAAATTAGCCAATACCTTCACATCCATGTTCAATAGTGATATGGGTCTAGACGACCCACATTCCACCGGATCCTTCCCTTTTTTGGGGATTAGTGTGATTGCTGCCTGCTTCATCGTCTCTGGCAACTCCCCCTTCTCCAGTGCTTCATTAAACGCCCCCAACAGATGTGGTGCCAGGTCCGCCGCAAATTCCTTATAAAATTCTGCCGGGTACCCATTCGGCCCAGGGGCCTTCCCCGACTTCATACCCCTGATACTATCCAGCACCTCCCTCAGCCCCAGGGGCTCCCCCAGCGCCTGCCTCTTTGCTTCCTCCACCTGAGGAAATTCCAGCTCGTCCAGAAACCACCCCATGTCCCCCTCCTCTCCTCCTGGGTCTGCCTCATAAAGTCCCTGGTATATCTACCCTGTTGAGCACTGTAAGCATTTTGTATCTATCAATAAAGTAATACAAAGAGAAGATTGACAAACTGCTCCTTTACTCAGACAAAGGGTGGGATTTTCCAGCCCCTCCTGCCCACAGGGTCGTCTCATCCTGCCAGTGTTAATGGGGATGTTAAAAGTTCGTCGCATCTGCTGCTAGAAAAGCGGCTGCGGCAAGGCCGAAATGTCTCAGAGAATGAGAGAGAGAGAGAAAGTGAAAGAGAGAAAAGAGAGAGAAAGGGGGTGAAGAGAGAAAGGGGGGGGGGGGTGAAGAGAGAAAGGGGGGGGGGGAGAGAAAGGGGGGGGAGAGAAAAGGGGGGGAGAGAAAAGGGGAGAGAGAGAAAAAAGGGAGAGAAAAAAGGAGAGATGAAAAGGGGGAGAGAGGAAAGGGACTGAGAAAACAAGGGGGGAGAGAGAATGAGTGGGGAGAGAGAGAAGGGAGCGAAAGAGAAAAAAGGATGAGAGAAAAGGCAGAGAAAGGAATAGGGGAGAGAGAAAAAGAGAGAAAGAGGGGGGAGACAGAAAGAGGAGAGAAAAAGAGGGGAGAGAAAAGAGGGGAAGAGAGGGAGAGAAAAGAGGGGAAGAAAGAAAGAGAGAGAAAGAGCAGGAGAGAGAGAGAGAGGGGCAAAGAGAAAGAGGGGAAGAGAGACAGGAGGGCGAGAGATGAAAGAGGGGAAGAGAGAAAGAGGGGGTGAGAGAAAGAGAGAGTAAAAGATGAACCAAAAGAGAAAATGCTGGGAAATGCTGGACAAAGTAAAAGAGTGAGATGGAGAGAAAGAGAGGAAGAGAGTGAGAAAGAGGGGGGAAGAGAGAGTGGGGAGAGAGAAAGGGAGCGAGAGAAAAAGAGAGAGAGAGAGAGGGGGTAGAAAGAAGGAGGGAGAGAGAGAAAGACCCAGAGAAATAGCCCCAGGTTAGATTCAAGGTAGGGGAGTGAATTCATACCTAACGTAGCTATGCCCCTTGCTGGAGGGTCCATGGGCTTCAGTGAAGGACATGCTGGTCAGTCTCCTGCAGTTTGCCTTTATCTTTGCAAATTTACACATTACCCAACTCCCCCTATTTTTCATACCAACAGGAGGTAATCCTACTTTTGGAACACAGTTGGCGATAGAAGCAAGACCAGCTCCTGTAAATCAGACCTCATAAAACTAGTGATGTGTGAAGGTTTGCAACATCAAAGGCCCAAGTTCCAACACTTTTTCCTCTCTCTCGCAGGGTCCTAAAGGCAGCAATAAAAAACAAATCTTTAAAATGATTTGTCCAAATGTGACTTCAAAATAATTTTTTTAAGGATTTGGTGGTGACAGAAATAATAGTCCCAGTGTCCCACTCACTACCTCGTCTCCTCCCAGCTTCCCACACACTTCAGATCAAATTTAATTAAAATTTGAAACGGAGGTTTATCTCTTCATTGCCTTCTCCCCCACAACTCCCCCGCCATCCCAATCCCATACGCCCACCCACCAAATCTCTCTGCTTCCTGCCACTCCTCACTCTCCATGTACGAAGGGTGGATTGACACCTCTCAGTACTTAGAAAGGCTGAGTTAACAGGTGTTACCAGTTAACAAACCACAAGGAAAAATTGCACAATGCAGCATTCACCTGACATCGACAATAAACTTCACAGTCTAATTGTAACCCAGCTTTTAACCCATACCCCGAACGTTAACCTAAAAATAATATATGGCCTTGAATCTTGACCCGAACTCCTTAACCCTAATTATAACCTCAACTCTAACCCTAGCTACCAAACATTAACCTAAGCTCAACTTTAAACCTTATTCCTGATCCTAACACTAACCCCAACACCCTAGCTCAAAGCCCAACAAATTAACCCTGCAAAATACAGATCGACTGTGGTCTAATTGACTGGCAGAATGTGCTGTTGGGCTGAATGGCCTCCTCCTGCTCCAACGAACTTACAGGGCCGTTTTACCTCAGTTGGCAGGACAGCTGGTTCGTGATGCGGAGAGATGCCAACAGCGCAGATTCAATTCCCCATAGCGGCTGAGGTTATTCATGAAGGCCCCGCCTTCTCAACCTTGCCTGAGGTGTGGTGATCCTCAGGTTAAATCACCACCAGTCAGTTCTCCCCCCTCAAAGTGGAAAGCAGCCTCTGATCCTCGGGAAACTGTGGCAACTTTCACTTTCATTCAATGCCAACCCAGGGTATGGCAGCAGGGGTGCGGAAAGAGAGCCGCACCTGCAGGAGGTCTGAAACCACCCATGGGAGCTGGTTTTGCTGAAGATCTTTGGGAGGCCCGGATTCTGCCAGTGCCTGATTCCGTTTTGAGCTCTTTGGCCACCTGTTTGTTCCCAGTAGTGCTTGGCTGGCAAGTTCGGAGTTATCCTTCAATGTGGAAAATGCCTGCAAAGGTCGCAACTGGAAATCACACTCAAGTTCGAAATTTAGCACAAAACTTCAGACACGTGGGCACTTTGTGGAAGTTACCATAAAGTTGGGTACACGTCGAACTTTGAAGCCTCAAAATTTCTTCCAAAAACAGAAGTCAACTTAGGAGGTGCAAAATATAAAAGTAAACCAGCAGTATTTGTGTGGGTGGTCACCATTAATAATAATAATCTTTATTAGTGTCACAAGTAGGCTTACATTAACACTGCAATAAAGTTACTGTGAAAAGCCCTTAGTCGCCACACTCCGGCGCCTGATCGGCTACACCAAGGGAGAATTCAGAATGTCCAATTTACCTAACAGGTACGTCTTTTGGGACTTGTGGGAGGAAACCAGAGCATCCGGAGAAAACCCACGCAGACATGGGGAGGACATGCAGATTCTGCACAAGCAGTGACCCGGAAATTGAATCTGGGACTCTGGTGCTGTAAAGCAACGATGCTAACCACTGTGCTACTGTGCCGCACAGCGATACACACAGTCCCTCTCACTTGGCTGATCCCTTTGCCTGCTTATAAGGCATTGGTAAGTAAGACATACATTTGGGTATGATTGCTAATGCAGAACAGCATCTCATCGATGGAAAGAGCAAAAATTTGCAAAAACATTATTTTGGGGGCTGGAAAGCAGCATTGTTTTATAATCTGGGTCAATTTATATGGCACGGGTTTTAAATGCACAAGTGTCTATTCTCTCCCTCCCTCTACCCCATTTGCCTCCTATTCAAGTAATAAGTCCAATGCTCAATATTTAGTTGGTCTGTTAATAATATTCTCCTCTCTGAGTTGGTGAAATTTTTCTTCAAAACCCACTCCAGAACTTTGGGATAAAAATCAAGACTGATATTCCAGGGAGTGCTGCACTGTCGGAGGGTCAGTACTGAGGGAGTGCTGCACTGTCGGAGGGTCAGTACTGAGGGAGTGTTGCACTGTCGGAGGGTCAGTACTGAGGGAGTGCTGCACTGTCGGAGGGTCAGTACTGAGGGAGGGCTACACTGTCGGAGGGTCAGTACTGAGGGAGGGCTGCACTGTCGGAGGGTCAGTACTGAGGGAGCGCTGCACTGTCAGAGGGTCAGTACTGAGGGAGTGCTGCACTGTCAGAGGGTCAGTGCTGAGGGAACGCTGCACTGTCAGAGGGTCAGTACTGAGGGAGTGCTGCACTGTCAGAGGGTCAGTACTGAGGGAGGGCTGCACTGTCGGAGGGTCAGTACTGAGAGAGTGTTGCATAGTCAGAGGGCCAGTACTAGGTGAGCACTGCACTGTCAGAGGATCAGTACTGAGAGAGTGTTGCATAGTCAGAGGGTCAGTACTAGGTGAGCACTGCACTGTCAGAGGGTCAGTACTGAGGGAGTGTTGCATAGTCAGAGGGTCAGTACTGAGGGAACGCCACACTGTCAGAGGATCAGTACTGAGAGAGTGTTGCATAGTCAGAGGGTCAGTGCTGAGGGAACGCTGCACTGTCAGAGGGTCAGTACTGAGGGAGCGCTGCACTGTCGGAGGGTCAGTACTGAGGGAGTGCTGCACTGTCAGAGGGTCAGTACTGAGGGAGGGCTGCACTGTCGGAGGGTCAGTACTGAGAGAGTGTTGCATAGTCAGAGGGTCAGTACTAGGTGAGCACTGCACTGTCAGAGGATCAGTACTGAGAGAGTGTTGCATAGTCAGAGGGTCAGTACTAGGTGAGCACTGCACTGTCAGAGGGTCAGTACTGAGGGAGTGTTGCATAGTCAGAGGGTCAGTACTAGGTGAGCACTGCACTGTCAGAGGGTCAGTACTGAGAGAGTGTTGCATAGTCAGAGGGTCAGTACTAGGTGAGCACTGCACTGTCAGAGGGTCAGTACTGAGGGAGTGTTGCATAGTCAGAGGGTCAGTACTGAGGGAACGCCACACTGTCAGAGGATCAGTACTGAGAGAGTGTTGCATAGTCAGAGGGTCAGTACTAGGTGAGCACTGCACTGTCAGAGGGTCAGTACTGAGGGAGTGTTGCATAGTCAGAGGGTCAGTACTGAGGGAACGCCACACTGTCAGAGGATCAGTACTGAGAGAGTGTTGCATAGTCAGAGGGTCAGTACTAGGTGAGCACTGCACTGTCAGAGGGTTAGTACAATGGTGCATTGTTGGAGGGGCAGTCTTTTGGATGATACTTTACATTGCGATCCTGCCCTCTGAGGTGAACATAATATCCTGGAACGGGATCTTTTTACAATAATCTTTATTGTCACAAGTAGGTTTACATTAACACTGCAATTAAGTTACTGTGAAAAGCCCCTCGTCGCCACATTCCGCCGCCTGTTCGGAAGACGGTGGGAGAATTCAGAATGTCCAAATTACCTAACAGCATGTCTTTCGGGACTCGTTGGAGGAAACCGGAGCACCCGGAGGAAACCCACGCAGACACAGGGAGAAAGTGCAGACAAGTGACCCAAGCCAGGAATCATGCCTGGGACCCTGGTGCTGTGAAGCAGCAGTGCTAACCACTGTGCTACCGTGCCACTGTTTTAAGAAACGCAGGGGTGTTCTCCCTTGTGTTCTTATCAACGTTGTCCTTCAGGCAGGACAATGAAAACAGTTTACCTGTTCCTATTTCCACAGAATTGCTAAAAAGTCTAGTTATTTTGTCTATTTTACACCACCCCCCCTCTTCAAATAAGTCATTACTTATTGTTTGTCCATTTAAGAGGGGAGATGAGGCCTCAGTGTAAAATCTCATCAAAGGGGACAACATTTGCCATAGTGCACTGCTGTGAACATCGGCTCCAATACGGGCCTAAGCTTCTGGAGTGGGACTTGAACCCACAAATCTCCCTAAATCAGCGAGGAGAGTGCTGCACCACTGAGCGACGACGTGGAGATGCCGACGTTGGACTGGGGTGGGCACAGGAAGAAGTCTCACAACACCAGGTTAAAGTCCAACAGGTTTGTTTGGAATCACTGGCGAACTCCAGGAGAGGCGCAGTGCAGCCTTCCACAGCCGAGCAGACCTGGGGGTTCGCACGAAATGATGCACTCGGCTGTGTGAGGTAGTGGAGTGCTGTTGACACCCGCGCGGCGAGCGTCGAGTCAGCAGCTTGAGGTGTGGGGGGGGGGGGGGGGGGGGGGGGGGGGAGCGGACTGGAGTGACAGGAAACTGGAGTTGAAAAAGCCGCTTTCAACACAGCCAAAGTGCAATAAGAAACCGCAGGTTAAACATGTGTCCACAAGATGCCTGGTGCACACTATAAGCAGCAATGTGTTTCCTCAGAGCTCATACTGAGCGTGGAGTCAGTCTTTACACCCTGACTGCCCCCTGCTTAACCCCACTGGAAAAAAAGAAGCAACAAAAAAAAAATAGCAAATTGACTGACCCCCGAGAGGGGGTTGGGCATTTCCATTAAAAGTAATATTTTAGCAGACTTAGAAAGAGGAGAGATAATTTAATTCTACTGAGGCATTCGTCAGATTTATGAAAAAAGGCTGGATTGTGTCAAACCAGAAGTCTGATGTTTCTTTGCAAATTATTTTTTGTGTGTGAGAGGCCTTCCCCCCCCCCCCCCCCAACCCCTCCAGACAAACAGGGAGAGATAGTGTTTCTTTTACAACCCAGCGCTAAATCCAACCCCGTTGCTCTCTCAAGATGAAAACCATCTGTCTCGTAAAAACTTTTCTCTCAAGTGCACAAGGAAAACCCCACACCCTGCCCCTGCTGCCTCTGACTGGCTCACAGGGCGGCCATTTCACTTCAATCCCACCTTAATAAATAAATAAAAATAATAATTCCCCAACCCCCACCACCTTTAACCAGACGCAGCTACAGAAGTTTGGTCTCGGTTCCAACATAAGCAGGCAGCCCAGCGAGGGCTCTGAAAGAAGCAACCCATTAATTTTTCCCCTGCAAGAACAAAACGCGTATTGTTTGTTGCCCTGTGTGTCTCTGACAGGTTTTATTAGGCCTGAGAGCTGAGGGAGGGAGACAGAGAGAGAGAGAGTTGGGGGGGGGGGGGGGGGAGGGGGAGACGGAAGGGTCACCAGGGCGAGTGCAGAGTCTGGCACTGTGGCTGACAGCATGCTGCTGAGGCGGCTGCTCAGTCATGTCAACAAGCCAGCCTGTAAATCTGAAGTGCGAACCAAGAATTGATTAGCCACGCCATCAGGACATTTTTCTGCAACCGAGACTTTCCAACCAATTCTCATCCTCATTTGGCGGGGGGCAGGGGTTGGGGGGAGGGGGGTGGGGGTGTCGGTCTCTGACAGCTCCTGGTAACCACAAGCAATGGTGATTGGTTGTTCTACCAGCTCCCTGTGTTCCCCATCCCAGCACCAAATGGTGCAATCCAAGATTGAGAAATTCTCAGGCCATTCCTGCCTATCTTCCTTTCTCCCAATTGTTGTCCTGTTCTCTCTGTACTCCTGGGGAGGGGGGGGGGGGTCATTACCCTCCCTCCACCTATCACCTGAGTGGCGACATGGTAGCACAGTGGTTAGCATTGTTGCTTCACAGCGCCAGGGACCCGGGTTCGATTCCCGGCTTGGTCCGCTGTCTGTGCGGAGTCTGCATGTCTTCCCCGTGTCTGCGTGGGTTTTCTCCGGGTGCTCCGGTTTCCTCCCACAAGTCCCAAAAGATGTGCTTGTTAGGTGAATTGGAAATTCTGAATTCTCCCTCTGTGTACCTGAACAGGTGTCGGAATGTGGCGACGAGGGGATTTTCACAGTAACTTCTTTGCAGTGTTAACGTAAGCCTACTTGTGACAATAATAAAGATTATTATTGAATGTCCAGAAGCAATAGTCAGCAGACAGTGTGGACCTAGAGTTGGGTGTCAGTGGATATTGTCCTATGTGCTCCTGATCAGATACTGGGGAATGTTCAGCGTGCTCATTTTCCACTCTGTAGGCCCTGGGGCCTCCGCGGCGAACTGTGATGCTATCAAACCCACAGTCTGAAAGTGTTACACTCAGAGTTAATGATGAAATTGCTCCGGCTGCAGGGTTTCAGCGAGAACATCTGTTTCGGGAAGCAGATATGATCTGGTTTGCAACCCCATGCTCCACAGCAGCAATTCACAACGATGCTACCAGGGACAAGAGGTTTTCGTTCTGAATGAAAATTTAAAAAATGCCCCCAGGTTTTTCTCATCCACACCGACCCCCAGTTTAAAGATGTGTTTAATCCTTTGTCTTGGCTCAAGGCGCTCCTTATGGACAATTCCTCCAGAGAGCCTCAATATCAAATCCAGATGCTGCATTGGGTGGTAAGAACAAGCTTCAAATAAAGGCCATGTGTACTTTGTGACATTCTCCTCCAACAGTCCATCCCACTGGTTTTGAACTCCCGCACCGGCTGTGTATGAAGCTTCAGGTGAGAGATGGTAAGGGCCAGCTGCCAATCATTATAAGGGGGCCTCCCCATGGCGTTTCTTTTCCTTATTCATTCATGGGATGTGAGCATCATTGCCAATGGGCACCTGTTGCCCGTCCCTTGTTGCCCTTGAACTGAGTGGCCTGCTAGGCCACATGTAGTCCAGCTGCCAAGATGGGATTTGAACCTGACGCCCTGGGTTACTAGTCCACTGACATTACCAGCATCTCACCGCCTCCCCTGGCTGTGATCAGCTGGGAGCTGGAACCCCCACACTTGCAGACCATACTCACGCACAAAGGCTACCTCTTTCCTCACTGGACGTAACACACTTGCCATTTTTGTCATCGTAAGAACAGAAACTCAGTAAATCCCTCCTGTACCATTCTCCAGAATCCAGACGTCTTTTCTTGGCAAAGATGTCCGACAGCTGGGCACAATGGGGGTGAAGTTGGACTTCATTCCACAGGTCCAAAACAAATCCAGCAAGATCCAACTTCAGAAGAATATGTGTCAGGCTCCAAGTGTACCTGAAATATGTTCGACTCCCTACCAGCTTGAGCAGGCGATCAGCATCTCTGGACCTGTCTTAAATCAACACCAAATCCATTTCATATGCTAATAGAGGGCTTAACATCTCTTCAAGGATCTTGACTGATTCTTTGGATTTCTCTCAATGATCTTGCACTGAAATTGGTCAAAACTCAGCGATTCCCTGGATTTCATCTTCAGCAGGTAAACAATTGGGATTTTTCATTCCCGGTGAAGTGAATTCATAAGAACAATTCGACCAACCAGGAAACAGTTAATCACACACTCTCCCCTACCCTCCAGCTGTTTTTACATTTTTGATAATGCCCACGGATTCATTAACCTTAACTGAGTCAATGTGAGTAATACAAACAGGACAATCCACAGACAAAATGACAGAGAGAGAGAGGGGAGAGAGATGGAGAAAGAGATGGAAAGCAGAGAGAGAATAGGAAGAGGTGAGCGAAGATGGAAAGCTATAGAAGGGAAGGAGAGGAAGGAGAGAAGACGGATTTAGGGACGCTGAGAGTGCGTACTAGAGAAAGAAGATGCAGAGTGAAAACAAGAACAGAAGAAAAGCAGAGAATAAATCCTGGGGTGGTATTCTCTGCTCTCACCAGCAGCGCACCCCCACCTGCAGATTTCCTGGTGGCGTGGGATGGCTTCAATGGGAATCACATTGACAAGCGGCGGGAGTAGAGAATCCGGTCACCAGCGAACGCGTGGCCAAATTCTCCACCCTCGTAAATAGCGGAGCACTCGCAATGGAGAATCCAGCCCCTTACGTTAACTCTTCGCAGGTTTTAGTGTGGGTGGATAGTGAGATTAGATGGAAACTCAGTCATTTTGTAAATTCATTCACAGAATGTGAATGTTGCTAGCAAGGCCGGTATTTAGTGCTCATCCTTAATTGTCCTTGAGAAGGTTGGATCACAAGGTCATTTCAGAGGGCAAAGTCAACCATACTGATCACAAATCGGCCAGGCCAGGTAAGGATGACAGATTTCCTTCTCCGAAGAAGATTAGCGACACAAATGCGTTTTCTTTTACAACAAATGCTATTAGATTCATGATCACTAATACCGATACCAGCTTCTTATTCCTGTGTAGAGAATTGATCTAATTTAAATTCCCCAGCTGCAGTTCGTTAGTCCAAGCCTCTGGAACAATCATTCAGCAAAATAACCACAGCACAGGCGGCCCGGTGGTGCAGTGGTTAGCGCTGCTGCCTCACGGCGCCGAGGACCCAGGTTCGATCCCGGCTCTGGGTCACTGTCCGTGTGGAGTTTGCACATTCTCCCCATGTTTGCGCGGGTTTCGCCCACACAACCCAAAGATGTGCAGGGTAGGTGGATTGGCCACACTAAATTGCCCTTTAATTGGAAAAAATGAATTGGGTACTTTAAATTTATTTTTAAAAATAAAATAAAAAATAACCACAGCTCTACTGGACCCACAACTGCAGAAATTGAGGCAGATTAGGCTTGATTTTCAGGCTTCTTCCCTTTGGAGAACTTCCCATCAGGAATGCGGAGGGAGTAGGTGGGAAGGAGCTGCTGACTTGTGAAAATACTGCTCCCTCTCTCCCTATAATAAGGACTTAGCTGCTCAGGCCTGAGTGTAAATCAGGGTTCAACAGGTCGAGGTGGCTTTAAAATTTAGAGTACCCAATTCATTTTTTCCAATTAAGGGGAAATTTAGTGTGGCCAATCCCTGCATATCTTTGGGTTGTGGGGGCGAATGTGCAAACTCCACACGGACAGTGACCCAGAGCCGGGATCGAACCTGGGACCTCAGCGGCGCGAGGCTGCAGTGCTAACCACTACGCCACCGCGTTGCCCAGGCTCAGGATTGGATTAACCACCCAGAATCCCACCCTGTTTCCTCCAGAGAGTAGGATTAAAATCACCCCCAAAATGCTCGAGACCAACAGTTGAAAGAAAGAGCATGCAATTTGGAGGGAAAGGTGAAAGGGAATAAGGAGGAAATAATCAAGCTGATGGGAGAACATCCAAGCAGAATCTGGCCTAAACACACAAAAGGATTTCCAAAGGGGTGGTCACTGGGTGAGGATTAGTAGGACTGAATTATCCAGTTAATCTCCTGTTCAAAGATTCATTAAATTTCCTACAATTGTGCAGCATTTCAGCTGCGTTGTTGAATCCTAAGGTACATGTTGCACGTCCTGCAACATTTTAAAGATTTTCTATGATCCTATTAGCCAACTTTAATGAAACGGGACCTAAATCTCCAGGAACAATTAATCAGAAATGGTCTGATGATATTTAACTTAATTGATATTGACAGTAAGGACTATTTACAGAATTCTTCAGAATTGGGATGGGATTGTTATTCGACTTTAGTGCTAGGCACCAGCTATTCACGATCGATGGGCGCGATTTAACGGAAATCTTTCTAGGTGGCATTTTAGGCCCGACTGGCAGTGTGTTTCTTGACTGCCGCTTTGGCGAGATCGCAGCCCATATTTAACGGCACTTATCGGAAATGAGCCCCCACGAGCATCTCGCCATGACTGGCTGTCTCGCCGTCTAATTCGGCAGACTCATGCCTCAGCGTCTTGCCGTTCACAAGGGTGAGCTGCTTTTAAACGCTCCCTCACCACTCGCTCCCAGAGAACACACAAGCAGGGCAGCGCACACACCTCCTCTTGTCTTTGGGGATGCTGACCTAACAAGGCTTCTTGACGCTGCGGATGAGGACTGAGAGCCGGGTCAGCAATGCCGCCTGGGAGAAAGTGGCAGCGACTGTAGGCACGGGCAGCATGACTACAGCAGGAGGACCAGCGTCCAATTTCAGAAGAAGACCAACGACCTCCAACGAGCTGCAAGGGTAAGTTACTACCTTTCTCCTGGCATCAGGTCCGCCTGCCACCTCTAAAATTCCCAACACCAACACCCCCCCGCACCCCACAAATCACTGGCTGATACCTCGCACCCTCCCCACATCAGATCTTCGTGCTTGTTCCTCAGCACCACCGTGACCCAACAGCATAACCCCTTCATGTCCAGTTGTGGTGCCCATACGTGCCACCTGTCATAGACCCGCCCGATCTATCAAGCACATGGCTCGCAAAGCCTTCTCTTTGTCCCCGCAAGAGAAGATAGCCCATAATAAGTGGGAAAAGGCCAAGAGGGGTGGCGGGGGAGGGCGGAGGGGGTACCAGAGATCCAGGTCGTCACCCCCTATGAATAACGGGCCCTAGAGGTCGCGGGGTTGACCGAGGAGAAAGCCGTCAGTGACGGCGAGGTTGACCTGTGCCGCAGAGGTGAGGATCCACTGCCCCTTCACCCAGATGAACTGCCTCAAGTGAGTCGTTCATGTCAGACAAAATGATCCTTCCCTCTCACTGACTACGCATGTCGATCGCCTGGCAGGACCCCCATCTGTTGGGGCCAGGCCATCTGAAGTCATTGTCCACCCCCACCACCTGCCGCCCGACCAATGCCCCCCCCCCCCTCCTCCCCCCACCCACCCCGACCCAAGCGACAACCTCGGAGGAGAGCTCCGAGGAGACCACTATTGAGGCTTCACAGCGATCACACTCACCTTCAACCAGGGCAGACACACACCTTGGCGGGCGACGTTAGATTCTGGGGGACAATCTGGTGAGCACCACACAGTTGCTGATGCTCAGCAGGTGGAGGCAGGAACATCCAAGGACATCAGCAGTTGTAGGTCTGCTGGATCCCAGGACTCTGCTCAGTCCACAACTGATGCCGAGTCTCTGGACAAGGTTATCCCAGAGCTGATGCAGATGCTAGGACACGGCTGTGAGATTCAAGAGGGATGTCAGCTACGTTCCAGCGAGTGCATAGCTGATTGAAGGAGTCCCAAAGGCGATGGACACAGGAGATGATGCCGACAACGTGTGGCACAGAGGTGCCAGGGTGGCGACCGCAGTGGAAAACCTGGAGCATGAGATCAACGTCTTGAGTGGTGGTGTCCAAGGCAGGCTCAGTCTGTGATGTAGGTGGACATTGCCGAAGCCATGCAGAGCATGCCCCAGTCACTGAGGGATGTATCCCAGACGCAGGTGGACATTACCAGGGCACTGCAGAGCATGCCCCAGTCACTGGGGGATGTATCCCAGATGCAGGTGGACATTACCAGGGTACAGCGGAGCATGCCCCAGTCACTGAGGGATGTATCCCAGACGCAGGTGGACATTACCAGGGCACTGCAGAGCATGGAGCATTGCTGAGGAGAATTGAGGGAAGGAGGGGAATGGGGGCGAAGGAGGGGAATACAGGGGCGGGTAGGAGGGGGGTGAACTGAGACAAAACCTCATCCTATTGCGAGAATGCGGGCCTCCCTGGCCCTCCGGGAATGCCAGACCCTTGCCACACTCTGTCTTCCATCCTCCAGCTCTGCTGCAGTTCTTCCCCAGGCTCATTCTCTACCTTTCGGTCCGGCTCCTGCTCCTTAGATGAGGCCACATGTCCCTCCTCCTCCTCCTCCTCTAGCCTGTCGCCCCGCTGCTCTGTCAGGTTGTGGAGGATACAGCAGACCACCACAAGGTGGGAGACCCTCTAGGGAGTGTACTGCAGTGCATCACCAGAGCAGCCCAGGCATTGGAACCACATTTTGAGGAGTCTGATGCACCGCTCATTGACAGCGCCGGTGGTGACATGGGCTTCATTATATCGGGTCTCCACCTCAGTCTCTGGCCTCCGCACTGGCATCATCAGGCAGGACATTAGCGGGTACCCCGTATACCCCAAGATCTAACCCATCACCCTTGGATGGTCCTCAAAGACGCTGGGGATTTTGAGTGTCCCAAGATGTAGCTGTCATGCATACTCCCTGTGAAGTGGGCTGGTTTAGCTCACTGGGCTAAATCGCTGGCTTTTAAAGCAGACCAAGCAGGCCAGCAGCACGGTTCGATTCCCGTACCAGCCTCCCAGGACAGGCGCCGGAATGTGGCGACTAGGGCTTTTCACAGTAACTTAATTGAAGCCTACTCGTGACAATAAGCGATTTTCATTTCATTTCATTCAGGTGCGCGTACACGTGTATGATCCGGAGGTTGCGATCGCTCACAAGTTGAACATTCAGGGAATGGAACCCCTACCTGCCGGTGTGCGCAGGGCGCCATGTGAGCCATCAATTACACCCTTGACCTGGGCCATCCCAACGATGACGGAGAATCCTACAGCTCGGGCATCTTGGTGGGCTGGGTCCAGCTCAGATTTGACATAGTCAGCTGCCTGGGCATACAGGGCATCCATGACCTCATGGAGGCCCTTGTGGGTGGTGGCTTGTGATACGCTGCACAGGTCCCCACTCAAGCCCTGGAATGAACCGGTGGCATAAATGTTCACGGCTGCGATGGCCTTCACGTCCACCGGGAGGGGATGTCTTCCTCCTCCACTGGGTGCCAAGTCCGCACAGGTGTCACAGTGTCCCTTTGTTGTGTCGGAATCTCCTGTGGCTCATGCTGTCCGTCATCTCCTCGAAAGACCAACAATGCCTGTACGCCTTGGCCCTTCGCAGATGTCCCCCTCTGGGTTCCTCTTCGGCCTGATGGGAGGCTGGGTCTTCAGTGTGTGTCATGGCCTCCTGCACATGGGCCTGCATCAATGCTGCTGCCATTTGTTCCAGCACCTGGCCGCCTGGGGTTACACCAGCAACAATCATCACCCGAGACATGGCATGTGTACACCCGGGAAACCACTTGAGAATATTTTTGTTTATTAAATGGTCATCAATACCTTTAAACAAAAAGATGAAGACAAACTCCTGAGCAGTCCATACAGCACCCTGACTATCAACCAACAAGGAAAAGGCACTGTGCCACACATAGACAAGCACCTTTTCACCACAGAATATCGGGACAAACACAAAACTACAACTGTTCATTTATACAAATAAAACTAGATTATCAGCCAATAGTACAATAAAGTCACCAGCAATCTGCAAAAGCATTTCTTCAACACCTTCATCAAGCTGCTCATTCGATTCAAGCCGCCTCTCTCTCCCCAACCCACAGCTCTCAGCAGTGGACACTCAACAGTGGAAAATCACATTGGAAAGTCACACCGGGAGAGCAAAATAGCACCCCTTCCCTTTCTCTAGTGCTGGCAGTAGGTCATCAGACATCCTCCCTTTCCTTGCTCCAAGCAAAAGAGGCAGTGGCAAACAAACACAAGGCCTCCAGGCATTTAACATGAAAAGGTCAACAGTACAATAAGGTCACTGGCAAACTGCAAAAGCATTTCTTCAACACCTTCAACATGTTGGTCATTCGGATCAATCCACTTCTCTCTCTCCTCCTCCTGCAGCTTCCAGCAGTAGACACTCAACAGTGGGAAGTCACTGGCCTCATCTAAGGAGCAGGAGGAGGAGAGAGAGAAGACGCAGAGCACACCAGAAGAGAAAAAGTGCATGCCTTCCCCTTCTCCAGTGCTGGCAGCAGACCATCTTACATCCTCCCTTTCCTTGCTACAGGCCACTAAAGCAAAGGGGTGGCAGCAAACAAACACACAGCCTCCAGGCAACCGCAGCTGCAGCAGCACCACTTGAAAATATTTTGTTTACGAAACAGTCAACAGTAACAAAGACTTGAAAATCAATTACTTAACATTCCACATATTAAACTAACCATTAAAAACAAGGAAATGACGCTGTTCCATATCGGTACCAATGCAAAGCTATATCAGCTAATTTTACAAAAAAAGAAACACACGGTATCACCCCTCGTAGATTCCTCAACAGTAATGGAGGTTAAGCCTGAGAATGTGTTATCATGTCCAGAACTTTGTAGTAGAAATGATCTGTGCATCAATATATGACTTGTATCAGTGCCATTCACCATCCCAGAGTCACAGCTGTGCAGACCCTCCCACACGGCCCAATCTCACCGAAACCAAATCCTGGCATCCCCATATTCTACTGGCATTCAAGGTGCAGTTGAACATCCTTGACTTCCAGCATGTTTAACCCATGGTGATGGGTTACATGCAGCACTAACCACACCAGCAACAAAAGCATCAGCAATCTGCAAGATAATGTCTTCAAAGGCATTGAAGAGCAATGTCACCCATCGGATCCCATTGCATCTCCATCCTTCAAACCAGATTGCCTTTTTGAATCATATGTCTCCCTGAACCCAACATTCCAGCACTCAGGTATCTTAGCAAAAACTGTCCTTCTTTCCGGCTACAGAAAGGTTAGGAAACAGCAACAGCGGCCTGCAGGCATCTGCAGCCACCAGCAGGAGCAAGCAGCAAACACTACCTGCTGCTGTGAAGTGCTCTCACACTAACAAGGCCAACTCCTTATTAGCAATAACCTTCAGCTGTGTAGCTTGAGGCTGCTCACATCACAATCCAAGGGAGTTAAAGTGAGGGTCGCCCCTCCCCCTCAGCATCCCCCCCCCCCCAACTATTTAACTGACCTGCCCAGTTCCGCACCAGATGCAATGCATCATGCCGTCTGTCATTGATTTGGATGTGGGGACCAAATGTAATGACCCATAACTTCCTCAGAGTGGCAATCTCTGATGGAGGTGGGTCAGGGGTGGTGCGGTGGGTCCCCGGGGAGGCGACGGGGGGTGGGGGGGGGCTGCTGTCACGTGTGTGGGGTGTGTCCTGTGCGAGGGTGAGTCTGGGATTTTTTTCAATAGTTACTCTGGAATTAGAAGTGATTTATTTCCCTCTAATTCTTTCACACTAACTGTCAGGGTAAAACTGGGAGAACTATCCAAGGTTAGCAATTTAAATTGCTTCTCTCAAATGGTTCCCAGCCCACCACAATTGTCCAGAGGAAGTTAGCGCTCCTGGGCAATTGCTGGGTAAAGCCAACCTGGGAACCTCTCAGAGGGGATTCCCCAGAACATCATAGGGGTATCCCCTAAATCCAACGCTGGGAAACCCGCAAGCTATGGGCCAACGTTTCCAAATTTGCTGATGATAGAAAACTAGATGGGAATGTGACTTGTGCAGAGAATACAAGGAGACTTCAAGAGGATTTGGACAGGCTGATTGAATAGGCAAGATCATGACAGATTCAATATAATGTGAATAAGTGTGGCGTTATCCACTTTGGTGGAAAAAACAGAAAGACTGAAATATTTCTCAAATGGTGAGGGGTCGGGAAGTATTGATGTCCAAAAGGATTTGGGTGCACTCATTCATGAGCCACTGAAAACAGGTGCAGCAAGCAATTAGGAGGGCAAATGGTATGTTGGCCTTTGCCACAAGCGGACTTGAGTACAGGAGTAAAGATGTCTTTGCTGCCATTGTATAGAACCTTGGTGAGACCGCACCTGGAGTATTGTGTGTCGTGTTATTCACCCTGAGGTAACACGGACTGCAACAGGATGCAGATAAACTGTAAAGCATACACCAAACGTAGGCGTTGGTTCAACACGATTTATTGAACTTCTGTAATAAGGCACACAACTAGCTGTGGGTTGACACTCTACTACTCTAAGTGTACTAATTCTAACTCACTTGACCAGACTAGCTCTGATCCACGTGTAGAAGGAGCTAACTGATATATACACCCTGACTGTCACTACAGTTGTCACCAGTGGAAAGAGGGGGAGTGCTGATGCCTCGTGTGTTTTATACTTGGAAGCCCCCCTCTGGTGTTCTGTCTCGTGATTGATCCTGTATGTTGATTGGCTAACCTGGGTGTCCGTCACTGCCTGTTTTTACCTCATGATATGCATGGGTGCATATTATGACGTTGTGTACAGTCTTGGTCTCCTTATCTAAGGCAGGATGTACGTGCCATAGAGGGAGTATGATAGAGGTTCATCAGACTAATCCTTGGTTTGGTGGGATTGCCTTCTGAGGAGACATTGAGGAGACTGAGCCTGTAATTTCGAGAGTTTCGATAAATGGCAGGCAATCTCACTGACACTCACAAAATTATTACAGGGCTCAATAGAGTATAGAATCATAGAATTTCCAGTGCTGAAGGAGGCCATTCGGCCCATCAAGTCTGCACCGTCCCTTGGAAAGAGCACCCTACTTAAGCCCACACCTCTACCCTATCCCCGTAAACCAGTAACCCCCACCTAACCTTTTTGGACACTAAGGGCAATTTAGCACGGCCGATCCAATTAACCTGCACATCTGTGGACTGTGGGAGGAAACCGGAGCACCCGGAGGAAAACCACGCAGACATGGGGAGAACGTGCAGACTCCGCACAGACAGTGACCCAAGCCGGGGAGCGAACCTGGGACCCTGGTGCTGTGAAGCAACAGTGCTTACCACTGTGCTGCCGTGCCGTCCTTATAAATTCAATGCCAAACTGTTTCACTTACAGCGCATATCAACAAAGAATGTGATTTACCACAATATGCTTAATTGTAAAGCTGCTGCCAAATTAAAAATGTTTATCAAGCTGTTTAAATTACAGGCTCATGTCTTGTGACAATACAGTCAACTGTTTAACCACAATTCATCCAGATGTAAAAATATGTGGGGGGGGAAAAAAGCACTCCGCTGTGTAGTGATGATTGGCTATATTTCCCTTACCCAAGAATGGCAAATATTGAAATGTTACTCAAAAGAGTGAAAAGTAACTCCAGCTAAGCTGACTTTAGGAAACATGAGAATCAGTCATTGATGATATATCCGGCAATGGATATTGCCTGGTGCAGATTTATTTTAAATGGACACCTTGAACGAAATGCAGAAAGCAAATAAATTAGCAGCACCAAGCACGGAATAGGGACTCCAGGAACTGAAAAGCAGGAAGAATCTGGAACAGTTTGTTAAACAAAGTCTGAAGCACTTTGTGTGGGTGTAGAGATCGCAATGGTAGATGGTTGATCAGAGCTGGCAAATGACAAGTGCAAAAACTGTGATAGAATGCAAGGTTAAATGGAAAAAAATGTTTTGTTCATTCACGGGATGTGGATGTCACTGGCAATGCCAGCATTTATCACTTTTAGTCAATTGATTAGCTCAATTTATGATTCTATCATAAATTTTGCATGGGTCTTCTTCAAGGAAGATGATGCTGCCAGCCACTTAATACCTCAGTGATGCCCTCTGCTTTCAGGCATGAGTTCCTTTTTGGCCCCTAAACCATGCCTCCTCCTGCTACTTACTCCTTTACAGGAGTAGATGGAGATAGGCTGTTTCCCCTTGCTGGAGGGGGTTCTAGAGCTGGAGGACGCAGTCTAAAAATAAGGGGCATGCCATTTAAAACTGAGAGGAGGAGGAATTTCTTCACTCAGAGGGCAAATAGATAGATTCTTGGTAAATAAGGGGAGGGGATGAATGGTTATCGGGGGTAGGCAATAATGTGGGGTTGCAGTTACAATCAGAGCAGCCGTGATCTTATTGAATGGTGGAGCAGGCTCGGAGGGGCCAATTGGCCTACTCGTGCTCCTAATTCGTATGCATGTTCCTAACCAAAAGAGTTCTTCTGATCGACTGTGGTCTACACAAAGACAGTGAACCTCTCTGATGTTCAGATGACCTGATCTGTTCTGCTTCCTTATGGAGGACCAGGGTGAGGAACAGTGGTGAGTGGTTGATGAGGGGCTTCCCACTGCTGAGTCGAAGTTTACATTCCCTCCAGAGTTACGGCTATTGATCTGTTTTTATAGAAGTTGGAACTTTACCAAATACATGATCAGGACACTACTGCTTTCATACATTAGAAAGCATAAAGTTACAAGTGGGGGAAAAGTTTTCTGCACTATAATCAGTGAATGAAGATCAGATCAGAATCACTCCTGTGGTGCAGCTTTCCAAGGAGCATAGGAACAGGGAAGACCATTCAGCTCTTCAAACCATTCAATTAAATCATGGCTGCTCTTTACCTCAACTCCATTTCACCCACCTCCAAACTCTTGTTACCTTCAATCAACTGTGCCGACTTGCCTGAGTGAGTGCAGCTCCAACTACACTCAAGAGGCTTGACAAAATCCAGGACAAAGCAACCTGCTTAATTGGCACTCCATCCTAAACACCAACTGCCTCCATCAGGCGCAGTAACAGCAGAGTGCACCATCTACAGGAACACTGCAAGGCTCCTCAGCCAGCACCTTCCCAACCCACAAACACTAATATCTACAAGGACAGGGGCAGCAGATGCCAGGGAACGCCACCAGCTGGAGGCTCCTCTCCAAGTCACGCACCATCAAGACTTGGAAATATATCGCCGTTCCTTCACTGTCGCTGGGTCAAAATCCTGGTACTCCCTCCCTAACAGCGCTGCGGGTGTACCTACACCACATGGACTGCAGCAGTTCAAGAAAGCGGTTCAGCACCACCTTCTCAAGGGAAATTAGGGATGGACAATGAATACTGACTGAGCCAGTGAAGCCCACAACCCGTGAACTAAATTTCGGGCAGAACAGTGCTGCAGTGGTTAGCACTGCTGCCTCACGGCGCCAAGGACCCGGGTTTGAGCCCGGCCCCGGGTCACTGTCCATGTGGAGTTTGCACATTCTCCCCGTGTTTGCGTGGGTTTCACCCTCACAACCCAAAGATGTGTTAGGTGGATTGGCCACGCTAAATTGCCCCTTAATTGGAAACGGTAAATCTTAGGGTGGGATTCCCTTGCCTGTCATTGACCAGCAGTGGGACCCTCTGGACCCGCCACTGTCAATGGGATTCTCCATTGATTCCACCCCACACTGTCGGAAAACCCACAGCGGAGGTGTGCCATCGCGGGGCTGGAAGATCCCACCGGAGTGAAGAGCCTGAAGATCTTGGCCTACGGCCAAAACGTTGTGTAATTTCTCGAAGGAATTAGATGTCGTTTTCGGGGCTAAAGGAATTTTGTGGGGGGAGGGAGGTGGGATCAGGGTATTGAACTTGATGATTAGCCATGATCATAATGAATAACAAAACAGGAAAGAAGGGCCGAATGGCCTCTTCCTGCTTCTATTTTCTACAGTAGTCTTCACAGCTCCAATTCACCCTAACATCTACACCTTTTTGGGGGACAGAGTTCTAGATTTTCACTGTCCTTCATGTCGAAATGCTTTTCCTGCAGCCCCTGCTGAAATGTTTAGCTCTAATTTTAAGATGTTGCTTTGTGCCTGATTCCTCCGCCAGAGAAAATGGTTCCTCTGGATCTACCCTATTCAATCCTGTTAACATTTTAAATACTCCGATGAGATCACACCTCAGCCTTCGAAACTCAAGCCAGTACAAGCCAAGTTTATGCAGCCTGACCACATATTTTAAGCCCTTGTGTTGTTATTCTGGTGAACTTGCACTACACCCTTTCCTTCCTCAGACATATTGCCCCAAAACTCCCTTTATTCCAGATGGGATGTGACCGAGGCTCTGGTTCATTTTTAATTCACTTGGAAAACTTTGGAAGTAATGTTCAAGATATAGCACTGAGGTTGCTCGTTAAATGCTATCATCCAGTAAGACAGGACCAGTCAAGTGCCACTCAATTCAACCCCGTGCCCTGACACAATCCTGCAAAATTGGCAACTGTTTCACATTTGAAAGCAACCATCCAATAGCATCCGCATTAAAGGAGACCCTTAAACTGGGATGAGCATGTCAGATGATTTCAGATTTCCAGCATCTGCAGTATTTTGTTTCATGTATGCCAGGGTTAAGTGCTAATGTAATGAGTGGCCTTCCAGATCTCACCCAATTTGATATGGGGAAAGCGAAGCCTCGTCTGCCTTGATGTACCGTCAATTACCACGAGACAAGAATGGTGAAACAATCGAGGCTTTATTGCAGAAGATGTTGTGCCTCCTGCAGCTGGAACCAGAATGGGAGCAGCGCAGGTGAGCACACACTTTTATACGTCGCCTGCTCGGAGGGGATTTACTGTGGTACCTGTAATACAGTGGCAGTACCATAATACATGCAATGTGTTACCAGTGGTGTTTACCACATGCACTAACCAAGATGACTCTCTCCTTTTGGACAGCTGATAATGGCTATTCAGAATGATTAGGGAGAAATTCACAACACACAGAAATGCAACTGTAAAATGTGTTAAGTGCAACAGTAATTGCTGAAAATCAATCAAACTAATTTGCTTTCTACATATGTTCCAGTTTATTTATTTATCTTTATTACAGTGGGAAACACATAGGCACACTAGTAAAAACAACAACAACATCAGACAATACATACATAGAAATCATACTGTGGGCGCAATGGGTGGATTTCGCCCGAGCCCCAAATCGGGCGCTGGACCGATCGTGATTCACCCAACTTACTCCGCCTGGCGCAATCTGGACCTCGGCCAGCGAGTGCTAAATGAGTTGGATGGTTGGATTCGCCCGGCTGCAGGATTCACTGGCCTCGCCTGGGAGACCGCGCCATGGCACTAATCAGTACTGGTCCACATAAGCATTGCATGGCCAGGATGCTAGGGTGATAGACTGGCAGTACCATGGTGCCCAGATGCCAGATTGGCACTGCCAGGGGTTGGCCCGGGGGTGGGGTGGTGGGGGGAGTCATGCCAAGTAGATGGGATGTGGGGGAGGGGTCTCGGAAGCCTCCCCATAGTTGGGGAGGGGATGGTGAGGGATGGGTCAAAAAAGTGGGGGGAGGTCCTGAAAGGTGAGGGGAAGATTGGGGCTGCTGGACAAAAAGGCGCCCCCAATCTGCGAGAAGCCTTTCCATCACGGGCAGCCTCGTGGAGAGAAACCCCCCTCCCCCTCTGGCCAACAAAAACTGCAAAGTGCCATTGGACGGCAGAATGTTCCTCAGCGCTACAGCCAGAGTGAAACGTACCGTTCAGTGGACTTCAGTCCACTGAATCGCACACTATGTTTCTAACAGTCTTCCAAAAGTCACTACATATTCTGCATTCACAACAAAATCAGGCAAAGCATTCCAAGTATCAACAATTCTACGTGAAAAACATTACGAATGTCAAGTTGTGAACCGAATTCTGTTGTTTATACTGATGACCACGCAAAGTGCTGAAATTGTGAGTAAAGAACTTTTCAGGCTGAGAAGTAGTTAGGCCATGTATCAATTTATAAACTTCCAACTAAATCAAAAATCAATCTTCAATCAATTTTTAAAAAATGAATGAGTTGAATTTACTGAATTTAAATTCCATTGGTTGCCGTGGTGGGATTTCAACCATGTCGCCAGCGCAATAGCCTGGGCCTCTGGGTTACCACTAGGCCACCATTTGCCTTGACTTGCCCTTGAGAAGATTGTGGTGAGCTGCCTTTTTGAACCACTGCAGTCGCCGTGGTGCAGACACACCCACATTGCTGTTAGTGGGGGAAAGATTGAGACAATCTGATCAGCTGCCTCTGCCACTTGCCTCCCTTCTAATGTGCCAAACCTCCTCTCTGAAGCTCACTCCACCCCCTGTCCTGAACTCGCATCTTTCTCTAGTTTTGATCCTCTCTCCCCTCATGCCCACCCTGAGTTCATCTTGTCCGTGAGACCCACTGCCTGCTCCCTCAGTCCTATTCTCACGAACCTGCTGACTACCCAACTTCCCCTCCAGGACCTGTGTTAGCCGTTATTGTGAATGGTTTCCCCCCCCCCCCCCCCCCCCCCCCCCCCAGGTCCCCTCAATGATTCATGAATATTGTTCATGGTTCTTTCCATTCAGGGCTTTGCACCCCTTCCCCTCTTTCCTTTAAATCTCCCATCATCATCTCTCCTCAAAAATGCAGCCCTCAATCCTGCCGCCCTTGCAAACTGCTGCCGCATTTCCAATTTCCCTTTGACCATCTTGTTGCCTCCCTATTCCATGTCAATCTTTCCCTTAATTCCATGTTCAATTCTCTCCAATCAGATTTCTACCTCTTCAACAATATTGAAACAGCTAAGCACGGTGGTGCACTGCTGCCTCACGATGCCGAGGTCTCAGGTGTGATCCCGGCCCTAGGGGTCACTGTCCGTGTGGAGTTTGCACATTCTCCCCGTGTCTGCGTGGGTTTCACCCCCACAACCCAAGAGATCAGAACATCATTTTAAAATTAAATCCTGATCTCTTGAGCTCCCGATGTGACCCCTGCCCCCCCCCCCCCCCACAAACCCCATTCACTAGAGGGGGCCCCGGCTATCCCGCACCTGCACCCTCCCATATCCGTGCAGTGTACCCCAGCCCGATCAGCGCCATGGGAAAAATGCAGGTGTGGCACCTTGGCAGTGCCAACCTGGTACCCTGGCAGTGCCCATGCCATTTGACAATGCCACCTGAGCACCGTGGCAATGTCAGGCTGCACTTCCAGTGTTCTAGGTTGGCAGTACCAGGGTGCCCAAGTGGTACCAGCAGTGCCAGGGTGCCACCCTGCCCAGAGGGCAAGCACCTGGGGGCCTCCAGTCCTCTGGAAGACCCCCCATGAGTGCCGTTCTGTCTGGTCCCCGTTTGTGGTGACCAGCACTGAACAGTGCTCGTCTGAGGTGTCCAAGGTGACGGGGTTAGATCCCATTGCCATGATTAGCTCAGGAAACTGCATGTATAGAGGCAGACTAACTGTTTCACTCTAAAATGCGGATTTGCCAAAAAGTGATCCTGCCCACAATCGTATCACGATGTCTTGTGAGATTGCATTAGCTCTCGTGAAGCGTGGCGAGCCGGGTAGATCCCAGGAGTGGGGTCTCCTGTCATTTACCGGCCACGTTGCACAATGACGCGCTGTTTTTCAGGTGTAGCTTGGCTGGTAGATCGCATCCTAAACCAGTCTGCAACCATGGTGTCACACCTGATTCTGAGCTTCCAAACCAGATTCACACCATTTAACAGCGTCTATTTTCACCTCTGTAATATTGGTGGATCTCGCCCTCTCAGCTGATCGACTCCTGAAGCCCTCATTCATGCCCTTGCTACTTCGAGATTTGACTATTCCAATGCACTCTTGGCTGGTCTCCCATTTACAGCCCTCCATAAATTCAAGGTCATCCTGAACTCTCTGCCCATGCCTCAACTCGCACCAGCTCTCTTTCCCCTATCACCGCCGTGCTCACTAACCAAAGCTGGTTCCCAATCTAGCAAAATCGTAATTTTAAAATTCTCATTCTAGTTTCAAATACCCTTGCTTCTCCCTGTCTCTGTAATCTCCTCCTGCCCCACATAGCACCCCACAGCTCTAGAATTCCCTCTCTGCACCTCTCCACCGCTCTATTTCACTTGCATTCTCCAAAAGATTGCTTAAAGCTTACCTAATTGACCAAACCTTCCGTTGTCTGACCTCATACCTGCTCGCAGTGCTCTTATGAAGCACCTTGGGACACCTTGTGACACTAAAGGCGCCACACAAATGTACGTTGTTGTTGAAAAACACTGAATGACGTGTGATTCTGAAAGGTGCTGAACAAAGTCTTTCTTTTCCCTTTCCAGCTAACAATCCAGTGCATTCTTGAATACTGTAATCAATATCACATCAATCGCCACTTGAGGCAAAGCGCCCCCCCGTCCGACAACTCTCTGTGTGTCAAAGTTCCTTCTCAACTCTGCCTTCATGTAACCAGTTCTTACCCGCTAAGACTTCTTGACTTGTATCTTGACTTCAATCAATCTATATTCCATGTGTCAACTCCTTTTATTATTTTGAACAATTCTGTCGATCACCGCCCCCCCGCCCCCCCCTCTGCCACTCCCCCCCCCCCCCCCCCCCCCAACTGGATAATCTTTATTGCTTATCTATAAAGTGTTTAGGGGTCCAGCACAGAGAGATCCCACAGGTAATCTCTCTGCGTAATTATTGATAACGAATGTTCGGCCAACCAGGTCTGTCTTAAAACATCTGTATTTCTCATCTGCGGGGATTAAAAGGTCTATCTTAATGGAGTCTTTATCTTCCTCATATTCCATACATTCCAAAGCGAGCAGACCAGGACATATATCAAATTAATGGGATGCCTCACACTTCAGTAGGAAAAATCAAGATGCAGTGTCAAAAACGGTAAAATATGGTCTTGAACTTTTTCACATTTTCTATTCAAAGAGCAGATGGCGTCAATTTTCTCTATAAAGCTCAGTGCATTAGTTGGACATTATTACTGTGTGAAGGATAGATTTATGTACTATAATCGCCATCAGATCCCTGGAACATTCTTCTCTCACTTATCTCACTCAGTCACTTCCTAAAGGTTAAATGTCTAATCCCCTGGCAGTGACTGCACCGAGAGGCTCCTGTTACTGTGCAAAGTCAGGGTTTATAGAGTGAGACCAGTCATCAGGAACCCCTTTAAACGAGAAAATTTAGGAGCTTTGCCCATTACCTCACCCAGTGCGAAAGGGACATTCAGACGTTTGAGAGTTCAAGGTTTGAGTCCCTGGTTCGCAATGAGTTAAGCTGCAAATTGACGAGTCGGCTGTTACAGTTGCTCTCACAAGCTCTGGACTATAAAGGATTAAGATCAGCCAGAGTTTCTTGCCCTTGTGAATACTGCTGGTAAGAGCAGACGGAGTGTGGACAGATAGGGCTGCGCTCAGTGCGTTGTCTAATAACTCACTTTCTAGATTCACACAGTGGCAGAGGGAGGTGTATGCTGAGAAATCGATTTCCTTCGACTCTTTAAAATTGCTCCTGGTAGCTAGATTATCTTTTTAAAGGGTTCCTAATGATAAGAATCCCTCTTTGTAAGAGATCCTAGGGTATTAGACTCTTGACCTGATGGCACAAATTTGAATCCTGCTCCAACGAGAGCTGACGATTGGATTTTCTCAGATACACTCCCTCCCCCTCCCTCAGTTTTGTTGAGTCATTCACTGAATGTCGATGTCACTGGCAAGTCCAGCAATTATTGCTTATCCCGAAGCGTCTGGACACAGCTCAGAGTCCTGTTGGACCACTGCTGAGGGTGTCTATGGACTGGTGAGGGACTGGAGTCACATATAGCCCCAGACTGGGTAGGTTTCCTTCCCGAAATAACATGGTGCTCCGGTTTCCTCCCTCAAGTCCCGGAAGACGTGCCGTTAGGTGAATTGGATATTCTGAATTCTCCCTCCGTGTACCCGAACAGGCGCCGGAGTGTGGCGACTAAGGGATTTTCACAGTAACTTCATTGCAGTGTTAATGTAAGCCGACTTGTGACACTAATGAGGATTATTATTATTACTGATCCAGTCGTACTTTTATTACAATCAACAGCTTCATGGCCACTTTACAGAGGCCAACGTTTTTTCTGGGTTTTTTTCAGGCGAAAATCAAACTTGCCAGTTTCGCTGGTGGGAACTATACTCAAGCTCTCTCGGCCTTTCCTCGAGGTCTGTAGCATACTCATGTCCATAATGTATCCATCTCTTAAATTTTCCAGCTGACCTGTAGGAGACTAGGCAACTTGGCACAGAAGGATTCCCCCCCCCCCCCCCCCCCCCCCCCCCCCCACTACCCCCTTGAGGTATCAGAGTAACAGATTGGTCAGGATTTTACAGCCTTTCACCCCAGTGGGATGTTTCAGTCCCGTTGAACTGTGTGAACATTTAAATGGCTCGGCGCTTCCGCTGGGGTGCGGGGGAGACACACACTGTGACAGCACAGTAAAATACTTGCCATCATACCTTGGAGGGTGGGGGGGGGGGGGGGGGGGGTAAACCAGTCATGGATGGTGCCACACAATAGATGGCAGTGAATCTCTCTGCATCCCACACTCCAGGGTCCCAGGTTCGATTCCGGCTTGGGTCACTGTCTGCGCGGAGTCTGCACATCCTCCCCGTGTGTGCGTGGGTTCCTTCTGGGTGCTCCGGTTTCCTCCCACAGTTCAAAGATGTGCAGGTTAGGTGGTTTGGCCATAATAAATTGCCCTGAGTGTCCAAAATTGCCCTTAATGTTGGTGGAGGTGTTGACCTTGGGTAGGGGGGGCAGCACGGTGGCACAGTGGTTAGCATTGCTGCCTACGGCGTTGAGGACCCGGGTTCGAATCCCGACCCTGGGTCACTGTCTGTGTGGAGTTTGCACATTCTCCCCGTGTTTGCGTGGGTTTTACCCCCACAACCCAAAAGATGTGCAGGATAGGTGGATTGGCCATGCTAAATCGCCCCTTAATTGGAAAAAATTGGGCACTCTAAATTTATTTTTTAAAAAAAGAAAAAATCCTTGGGTAGGGTGCTCTTTCCAAGAGCCGCTGCAGACTCGCTGGGCCGAATGGCCTCCTTCTGCACTGTAAATTCTATGATAATCTATGATTAATCTAGGACAAAGGTTCGGCACAACATCGTGGGCCATCGTGGGTTCTGTGCTGTATTCTTCTATGTTCTATGTTCACTCAAATGGCTTTCCTTTATGTAAAATGGGATTTTCAGTTCTTTTTTTAATCGATGACATCTTTGCCAATCTTGACCTATCGCTGGCCCTCTATCCAACCCCACTGCTCCAAGCGACCCATCCATCACTCCCCCGCCCCCACACCACAACGCTATAAATATCATCTTACTTCCAGGTCTCTCCAGCTTTAATAGTCATCCAGACTCGAAACATTAGCTCCCTTCTCTCTCCACAGATGCAGTCAGACCTGCTGAGACTGTCCAGTACTTTCTGCTTTGGGTTTCAGTTCACCATTGCCGGTGTTTGCATTCTCTGCATTGAGATTAATCTCAACCCCTTCCCGGTCAAAGTGGCCGTTTTTCCACGTAGAATCTGAAGCTGTGAGACTGCGGGTGTCCGCGGGATCTTACTATGAGCCTAACGATTGCTATTTTCATTTCCATGCAGCTGTGATAGGTGCTATTTATTTGGCTTTATATGCAGTGTTCATTCTGTTTATCCTATGCTTACCTGGTGATTCTCCCCACCATTGCAAACATCACTCAGGAGAAGTCATTTATTCTCCCCTCTGTGCCAGGGATGCTGAGGCCAAATCCGGCAGAACTAATACCCCCCCCCCCCCCCCCCCCCCCCCCCCCCCGCAACACCGCTCCCCCACCATCACCATAGCTGAGCCCAGGGACCTTCTTGCGGTGTGATTTCATTTCACCTTGGCGGTGCATACATCTGATGAACTAGCTAGGATTAAATTACATAGAAATGCACATAAAAAATAGAAGCAGGAGGAGGCCATTCGGCCCTTCGAGCCTGCTCTGTCATTCATTATGATCATGGCTGATCTTCAAATTCAATACCCTAAACCGGCTTTCCCCTCCATATCCCTTGATCGCTTTCGCCCAAGAGCCATACCTAATTCCTTCATGAAATTACATAACGTTTTAGCCTCAACTACTTTCTGTGGCAGTGACTTCCACAGATTCACCACTCTCTGGGTGAAGAAACGCCTCCTCACCTCAGTCCGAAAGTTAAGTCCCTTATCCCCAAACTATGACCCCTAGCTCTGGACTCCCCAACCATCAGGAACATTCTTTCTGAATCTACTCTGTCTAATCCAGTTAGAATTTTATAAGATTCTATGAGGTCCCCTCTCAATCTTCTAAACTCCAATGAATATAATACTAACCGACTTAGTCTCTCCTCATATGACAGTCCTGCCATCCCAGGAATCAGCTTGGTAAACCTTTGCTGCACTCCCTCCATAGCAAGAACATCCTTCCTCAGATAAGGACACCAAAACTGCACACAATACTCCAGGTGTGGCCTCACCAATGCCCTATACAATGGCAGTAGAACATCCCTATTCCTATACTTAAATCCTCTCGCCATGAAGACCAACATACCATTTGCCTTCTTTACTCCCTGCTGTACCTCCGTACTTACTTTCAGCAACTGATACACAAGGATACCAAGGTCTTGCTGAGAATCCACCTCTCTCAATTTACACCCATTCAAATAATAATCTGCCTTCCTATTTCTGCTACCAAAGTGGATAACCTCACATTTATCCACACTATACTGCATCTGCGATGCAGTTTTTTCCACACTTAACTCAGCATCAAACAGCAACAGATTTTTTTCCTATTAATTCCAGTATGCTGAGACCACATTGAAAAGAAACCAGCCCCATCCCCTGTAAATGTGTAAAAATACAAACATTTAAACTTCCCATAAACTCTGAAGCCAAGGCTGAAGTGTTAAATTTCCTATTCCATTCTTAGTCCCAAAAGCCTAAGGAAAAAGTAAATGCAGTCCCGAGTTTCCATTGAATCAAACCAAAAATAATAAATATTTGATAAAATAACAGAACCTCAGACAGAATTCAGCAAACACTTTTCTAATAAACAGCTTGAGTTCTGATAAATAGTGAATGAGGAGACTCCACCTCCACATATCCTTAAATTACTGGAAAATATGAAGGGAGGAAACAGTTTACAGTTCAATTTATTGCTGTCAACAGAACCAAGTGTTTTCCCAGAGAGCATTGCACAGCTCAGAAAATCAAAAAGACCAAAGTTTCCGTTAGCCAACACTTCAGTTACCTTCTTTGCCATTTTTACATTTGATTCCCCTCCTTTTTGGCAGTGACTGGCCCAGTGTGGACAATATCTATGCAATTTATTCCAGTGTGGGATGGGGCTTATTTCAGTATGGGGCAGTGTCCGTGGAGTTTATTCCAGTGCGGGATAGTTTCTGTGGCGTCTATCCCAGTGTGGGACGTTGTCCATGGGTTTATCCCAGTGTGGGACAGTGTCCGTGGGGTTATCCCAGTGTGGGACAGTGTCTGTGGAGTCTATCCCAGTGTGGGATGGTGTCCGTGGGTTTATCCCAGTGTGGGACGTTGTCCATGGGTTTATCCCAGTGTGGGACAGTGTCCGTGGGGTTATCCCAGTGTGGGACAGTGTCTGTGGAGTCTATCCCAGTGTGGGACGGTGTCCGTGGGTTTATCCCAGTGTGGGACGGTGTCCGTGGGGTTATCCCAGTGTAGGACGTTGTCCATGGGTTTATCCCAGTGTGGGACGGTGCCCGTGGGTTTATCCCAGTGTGGGACGGTGTTCGTGGGGTTATCCCAGTGTAGGACGTTGTCCATGGGTTTATACCAATGTGGGACGGTGTCCATGGGGTTTAGCCCAATGCGGTGGGACAGTGTCCTTGGGTTTATCCCAATATGGAACAGTGTCCATGAGTTTTTCCCAGTGTGGGCAGTGCCCGTGGGATCTATCCCAGTGTGGGACAGTGCCCGTGGGATCTATCCCAGTGTGGGACAGTGCCCGTGGCTTTATCCCAGTGTGGGAGTTTCCGTGGGATCTATCCCAGTTTGAGACAGTGTCTGTGGGGGTCTATCCCAGTGTGGGACAATGTCTGTGGGGTCTATCTTAGTGTGGGACAGTGTCTGTGGGGTCTATCCCAGTGTGGGACAGTGCCCGTGGGATCTATCCCAGTGTGGGACAGTGCCCGTGGGATCTATCCCAGTGTGGGACAGTGCCTGTGGGATCTATCCCAGTGTGCGACAGTTTCCGTGGGGTCTATCCCAGTGTGTGAGTTTCCATGGGGTCTATCCCAGTGTGGGACATTTTCCATGGGATCTATCCCAGTGTGGGATAATGCCATGGGGTCTATCCCAGTGTGGGACATTTTCCGTGGGATCTATCCCAGTGTGGGAGTTTCCGTGGGATCTATCCCAGTTTGAGACAGTGTCCGTGGGGGTCTATCCCAGTGTGGGGTCTATCCCAGTGTGGGACATGTCTGTGGGGTCTATCCCAGTGTGGGACAGTGTCTGTGGGATCTATCCCAGTGTGGGACAATGTCTGTGGGATCTATCCCAGTGTGGGACAGTGTCTGTGGGATCTATCCCAGTGTGGGACAATGTCTGTGGGGTCTATCCCAGTGTGGGACAGTGTCTGTGGGATCTATCCCAGTGTGGGGTCTATCCCAGTGTGGTACAGTGTCTGTGGGGTCTATCCCAGTGTGGGACAATGTCTGTGGGGTCTATCCCAGTGTGGGACAATGTCTGTGCGGTCTATTCCAGTTTGGGACAGTGTCTGTGGGATCTATCCCAGTGTGGGACAATGTCTGTGGGGTCTATCCCACTGTGGGACAGTGTCTGTGGGGTCTATCCCAGTGTGGACAGTGTCTGTGGGATCTATCCCAGTGTGGGGTCTATCCCAGTGTGGTACAGTGTCTGTGGGGTCTATCCCAGTGTGGGACAGTGTCTGTGGGGTCTATCCCAGTGTGGGACAGTGTCTGTGGGATCTATCCCAGTGCGGGGTCTATCCCAGTGTGGTACAGTGTCTGTGGGGTCTATCCCAGTGTGGGACAGTGTCTGTGGGGTCTATCCCAGTGTGGGACAGTCTGTGGATCTATCCCAGTGTGGGGTCTATCCCAGTGTGGTACAGTGTCTGTGGGGTCTATCCCAGTGTGGTACAGTGTCTGTGGGGTCTATCCCAGTGTTTGACAGTGTCTGTGGGGTCTATCCCAGTGTGGGACAGTGTCTGTGGGATCTATCCCAGTGTGGGGTCTATCCCAGTGTGGTACAGTGTCTGTGGGGTCTATCCCAGTGTGGGACAGTTTCCGTGGGATCTATACCAGTGTGGGACAGAGTCTCAGAGAGAGGAGGAGACAAGTCTTGTAAAGCTCTGGAATGAAGTTCGGGATTTTAAAAGCCTTTGAATTAGTGGGCTGACTTCAGACTTAAATCCACCACCCCACCCCGAACCATCCACTTTCCCGAAGTGATCCCACAACATGTCTTTTGCGTCCCTCTGAAGTACAGAAGAATGTTTGTATCAGATCACTTCCTCTAAAAGCCTGATGTGCAACATCCGCTGTGTTGTAACAAGTTTACTGGCAGCGTTACAATCAGGACCCATTCAGTTGCCAAACCACAACCCAAAATAAAGCAGCTAACCAGCTCCCTGGACAGCTGTAAGATAAATAGCCCAGCAGCGAGGCACAGAGACCAGACACATTCAGTTCAATCACTGACCTTCAGTTAATCCGAGGATGGGGACTGTAAGATCCTAACAAACTCTCCCAATTGCAGTATGTCTGTGGTTATTGGGCGAACATGACGCTACACTCAAAACATGATGTAGTCCAAGTCGAACAGACTGGTAACTTTTGCTACCAAGTCTCGGAATGAACAGTAGCTTCTTGAGCTGAAGTCACACTGAGTGTTGAGGGGACATTTCTTTACACATAGAAGTTAACATTCCCCACTGTCACTCAATTTCCTCAGATTCACCACATCCCTTTCAGTTAAACTTTACAAGGATATTCTAGAGATCAGGTATCAGTCATGAGATTCAATTTTACTCTCTTCCTTTTTGTCTACCTCACTCTGAAATTCGCTGCCTTGATCTCTGTGTAAAAATCGCTTCTCTCTCTCCCTTTTCAAGTCATCACTATGCCTCGATGTTGAAATTAAACCTGCTCCCCACTTCAATTCATGCTTTCTCAAGAGCTCCAAACTTTGGAACGCCTTCAGCATTTTCATCCACCTACACACAGCTGGCTTCTAAAACTTGAATTTACTCTCTCCTGATTCCCTCTTCCCAATTTGTTTCATCCCCAGAACTCCCAGTGGCATCATCAGGACAAATCTTGACCATTTTGTTTGACTTTTTAAGGAACAATATTCACAGGGATCTGACAGAGTACTGCAACTAAGCTCTGAACCAACCCACGTCCGTCATTCACAGTCACCCCAACGCAGCCCTGGAAGGTCACAGCCCCCTGGCTCTCCCCCCCCCCTCCCCCCGCCACACATCCCACACCAATTGCCCCTCCGACATTCCGCCCCACTCAACTCTCACGGCCGCCTAAAACTCAGCCCCTCAATTGGAAAGACAGCAGCATGCTGACAATTCCACCAAGTTGAGTTCCATTCAAAACCCCTGTGGTAATGAAGCGGTTCTCGTGAGCCAAACACAGGATGCGGGTAACACCTGGACATGGGCTGACAGGTAACAGGTAAGATTTAAACTGCACTGATTGCCAAGTTATGACCATCTCCAACAAGAGAAAGCTCAGCTATCTCCTCTTGACCAACACAGTAGCACAGCTATCAGTAACTTCCCCATGGCTGGAATCTGAGGAATGACCATTGACCATACGCTGAATGGGAATAGTCATGCCAACACTGCGGCCACAAGAACAGTTCAGGGGCTGGGTAATTTGGGCAGCATGGTAGCATGGTGGTTAGCATAAATGCTTCACAGCTCCAGGGTCCCAGGTTCGATTCCCGGCTGGGTCACTGTCTGTGTGGAGTCTGCACGTCCTCCCCCTGTGTGCGTGGGTTTCCTCCGGGTGCTCCGGTTTCCTCCCACAGTCCAAATATGTGCGGGTTAGGTGGATTGGCCATGCTAAATTGCCCGTAGTGTCCTAAAAAGTAAGGTTAAGGGGGCGGTTGTTGGGTTACGGGTATAGGGTGGATACGTGGGTTTGAGTAGGGTAATCATTGCTCGGCACAACATCGAGGGCCGAAGGGCCTGTTCTGTGCTGTACTGTTCTATGTTCTATGTTCTAATGCTGTGACAAATGGCTCAGTTGAATTTACAAAGGGTCTGCAGTATTTACAAGGCCCCAGTCAACAGTATGCTGGAAACTCACCATTGTTCGGGAAAAGAGCACAACACTACTCAAGACATTTGAAACCATCTTGGGCAGACGGGTTCACTCTTGATCACTGCCCCCACCATCAGACAATGTCCACCCCTCCCCCACTGATGCAATGTGTACAATCTCAAAGGATATGTACAGCAACTCGCACAGGTTACTCCAACAGCCCCTCCCTCCGCTGAGTGACAATAGTAGTAATATCATGGGAATACCATCACTTCCAAGTGACAAATGGCATCCTAACTGAGATATTTATCACTGTTCCATTGTACTAACTGGATCAATAGTCTGGAACGCCCTCCCTAACAGCACTGTGGGTGTGCCTACACCACATAGACTGCAGCAGTTCAAGAAGGCCACTCACCACCACCTTCTTGAGGGCAATTAGGGATGGGCAATAAATGCTGGCCTTGATAGCGATGCCCACACCTCAAGAATAAAGCTAAGAACGTGGCAAATATACATGGGCCAGGATTTTTAGGATGGCAGGGTTTCCCTTCCCACCATCCCAGGGGTCGGCCATGAATACACCCTTGTCGATACTGCCTGCCCTGCCTAAGAAAATCACTCTTTGGGCTTCCCCCAGCCCCTGAAGTCCTCCCACCAACCTGAAAATTGCAGCTGAGTTTGGAGGGGGTAGGTCGGCCTTGGCCTAGCCCATGCCAGTGTAAAATTGCAGAGAGATGGGGGTGGGCAGGAGCCCAGTGGGGAGGCCCTCCAAAAAACTTTATGACCCCGACCCCTACAAACGCACCAGCAAGGGGAAATGTCAAATTCTGCCCATGAGTTCCATGTAACCCAAGGGAGCTTTAGAGGGACAAAGGTTCTCTTTCCTGAAGGATATTGAGAAGTCATTGAGTTTTTGCAACACACCAGTAGCTGTTAAGATTAATCGCCTTTTGCCAGCCCATAAGTTACCAAATTTATCAAAATAAATCTCATAATTTATCAGAGTTTGATTTGAGCACTCAGTCATTCGACTGTTGTGTCTCATTCTTCCTCATGTGCCAGACGGGCAATCAAATATTGGATTCTGCCTTGTGCTGTTCTTCAAATATGTGGATGTCCCTCTTATTTCTTGGAGACCAGAAGTTAACGTAATATTTGAGGTGCAGTCTAACCAGTCACTAGAACATTTGCTCACAACTTCCTCTGGCCTTTACTCCACTTTTTTGACCACATGGTTCAATGTCTTATTGGCTTTTTCATAGAACATAGAATAGTACAGCACAGAACAGGCCCTTCGGCCCTCAATGTTGTGCTGAGCATTGTCCGAAACCAAGATCAAGCTATCTTGTTCCTCTTGACAAGACATTCAACCTCTTTTCTTCACTGGTTTGAAAAGCAATCTGTTAGCAAAGTTAGGGTAACACTGTTGCCTCACAGCGCCAGGTACCCAGGTTTGATTCCGGCTTTGGATGACTGTCTGTGTGGAGTTTGCACTTTCTCCCCATGTCTGCATGGGTTTCCTTGCAGGTTAGGTGGATTGGCCACGCAAAATTGCCCCTGAGTGTCCAAAAGGTTAGGTGGGAGTTGCAGGGATAGGCCTGGGGTGTGGGCCCAGGTAAGGTGCCCTTTCAGAGGGTCGGTGCAGACTCGATGGGCCAAATGGCCTCCTTCTACACTGTAGGGATTCTATTCTATGAATCAGCTAGGACTCAAAAATGTCTTTCAACATCGTCCTCCTCTGTGTCAAGAGCATTCATGTAGTTATGTGCATGAACCACATCTCCTTCCCATTGTCTGCATTATATCTTATTTACCATTGATCTGGTCTGAGTATTTGATATACTTTTACGCTGATTATGTTGACCTCTCGATCTGGTCAATTGTGTTGAAATTCTGAGTTCAAAACTATGTTGAAAATTAGAACCACATTTATCAACACCTGGAAGTTCCCCTCCAAGTCACTCAGCATCCTGACTTGGAAATATATCAACTTACCTTCACTGTCACTGGGTCAAAATCCAGGAACTCCCTCGACAATGAAAGCAAAAGGTAGCGCGTAGATAAGGAAGAAGGAGGTCAAGGATGGAAACTTGGGAGTCTCCAGTGGTAATGATGAGAAGAGGGAAGAGAAGCTGTTGCTAGCACGTTCTGGCTACAAACTGGTAGGTAATAAGCAGAAATCAAGCAACTGTGAAAGTACCTACACCACATGGATTTCAGTGGCTCAAGGTGGCTCGCCACCACCTTCTTCAGGGCAATAAGGGTAGAACAAAGGTGCGGCACAGTGGTGCAGTGGTTAGCACTGCTGCCTCATGCTCCTGAGGACTCAGGTTCGATCCCAGACCCAGGTCACTGTCCGTGTGGAGTTTGCACATTCTCCCCATGTTTGAGTGGGTCTCACCCCCACAACCCAAAGATGTGCAGGGTAGGTGGATTGCACACGCTAAATTGCCCCTTAAGTGGAATAAAAATGAATTGGGGACTCTAAATTTTTTTTTAAAAGGTAGACCAAATGCTGACTCGCCAACGACACCCATATCCTGAGAAAGACAAAAATGTCCAGGCTTTTGGATCATTTGTCCAGTAACCTGACCATGAGGCTGCCATTCCGACATCATCTGTGAAAAACTTTATTAATCATCAACTTGGAGAGCAAAGTTAATTCCTGGTTTTCTTTCTCCAATACCAACCTTCTCCTTAAACCACGCCAGCCTCCTTTCTACACGTTTCCTCCATTTAACCAGTTCAGTGGGAGTGCCTTTGCTTGGTTCCTGCTTCTTACCCACCAGTTTGTAGCCATAACATGCTAGCAATAGCTACTCTTCCCTCTCCCCATCATTACCACTGGAGTCTCCCAAATTTACACCCTTGACCTTCTCCTTCTTCCTCGTCTACAGGCTACCTCTTGGTGTCACGTGTTTATTGGATTCAAAGCCAATTGGTCAAGTATGAAACTAGGCATTAATACTTTCCTTGATAATGGGTTTATTACAGAATGTAGGCTTACAAGTGTCTACTTCCTACATACCATCTTCATGACCCAGCAGTCTTTCTTTACAAGTGTTCCAGTTACTCAATGAAACAATTCACCCTCAACATCATAATTAACGTACCATTAACAGCATCATCCGCAGACAGGTCAGTTCCCACAATTACACTGAGGGCATCTACTTTTAATCGCTGCTACCTCTCTCAACCTCTCCACTGCCTCAGGAATTCAGGCTATTTGATTGAAACCTGGCTGCTTCACTTCTTTTCCACAGCGCGTTGTTGTGATCTGGAATACGTTGCCTGAAAGGGTAGTAGAAGCAGATTCAGCAGTAACTTTCAAAGGGGAATTGGGTAAGTACTTGAAATGGGAAACAAATTGCAAACCTCCGGGCAAAGAACAGGAGAATGAGACTAACTGATAGAATGGGTGCAATGGGCAGATTGACCCCTCCTCCTCTATTGTTTCATTCTGTGGTCATACAGCAGTCAACAGCTCAAAGACAGTACACCGCCTCAAACTCAGAATATACCGTTTCTGAGTCAGATCCCAGAGTTCCTTCCTCTTTGGTCCAGTTGCACTCATATATTGCAAAAGCTAGCTGTCACTAACCCAACCCCCACTGAGCTGCTGAAGGATCACTGAACATATTGGGGGAAGCTGTACAAGGAAAGAGCACAGCGCAATTCAGTGCTGAGTCCAGTGAGTTAGTAGCTGACCCAAATGAAGGGCTTAACCCCTTGCTCACCAAATCCATGAATGTCGACTCCTAACAGTTCTGGTGTTGGTTTTATTTGTGCTCGTGATGACAGCCCGTGAGTGGGTGGTGAAGATCAAGGAGAAATGGGAAGCGGAGTTGGGAGGGGAGATCAATTGGGGAGAATGGAGTGAGGCACTGGTTAGGGTAAATGGGACGTCCTCTTGTGCAAGGATGAGCCTAATACTTGCAAAGGTGGTGCACAGGGTGCAAATGACTCGGGCGAGAATGAGTGGGTTCTTTCAGGGGGTAGCAGATGAGTGTGAGAGGTGTGGGCAGGGGCCAGTGAATCACGCGCACATGTTTTGGGTTTTGCGGAGAATTGGGAAGATTCTGGGCGGGAGTTTTCGCAGTCTTAGCCAGGGTAGTGGAGGAGTAGGTGGACCCGGACCCTTTGGTGGCGATATTTGGGGTTTCAGAGAAGCCGGAGCTCATGGAGAGGAGGAAGGCTGATGTCGTGGCCATCGCCTCTCTTATTGCACGGCGGCTTATTTTGCTGGAGTGGCGGTCGGCATCATCACCGAGGGTAGCGGGCGGCTTGGTTGGGTGACCTGTACAACGTTCTGCGGTTAGAGAAGACAAAGTATGAGTTAAGTGGCTCAGCGGGAGGGGGGGGGGGGGGGGGGGGGAGGGGGGGTGAAAAGGGGGTAGACTCTGTACAGACTGTATAGTCGATGGTTGGGAATATGTTTCCCGGGGTGTTTATTTGCTGTAACCTGTTTTGATACAGGTTTGTCATAAAATATGTTTTTTTTTTAAATGATGACAGCCTCTGAAGGAAAATGTTTCGAAGGGAGAAGTAAAGAAATCACATTGAAATATTGTATTCTATTGGGCTGCAGAGTGACTGCAGTCAGAGTCAAACAGTAAAACCATTCCAATGGAATTCTACCAGCTCCCTTTGTGTCTGTCTATCACCCCTCAGTTGAACATACTCCCCAGTTTCTGTACCATGTGCTCGAGACTATGAACCACACTCTTCTTACAAGGCTTTTAATGATTGGTTCATTGGACAAGTTAGGGCCAACTGCTAAGGGGGGCTAACATACAACTGGAGGAGATAAGGGAAAAGTGGGAGGAGGATTTGGGGTTTGAAATAGGGTGGGGGCTCTGGAGCGAAGCACTGCACAGGGTCAACTCCACCTCCACATGTGCAAGGCTAAGCCTCGTGCAGCTAAAAGTGGTACACAGAGCTCACTTAAGCAGAAACCAAATGAGCAGGTTCTTCCCGGAGGTGGAGGATAGATGTGAACGGTGCCAAGGAGGCCCTGCCAACCAAGCCCACGTGTTCTGGTCTTGCCCCAGACTTCTTGGGTACTGGATAACCTTCTTCGAGGCAATGTCCAAGGTGGTGGGGGTGAGGGTGGAGCCATGTCCGAGAGTGCATGATCGAGTGGGCAGCACGGTAGCATGGTGGTTAGCATAAATGCTTCACAGCTCCAGGGTCCCAGGTTCGATTCCCGGCTGGGTCACTGTCTGTGTGGAGTCTGCACGTCCTCCCTGTGTGTGCGTGGGTTTCCTCCGGGTGCTCCGGTTTCCTCTCACAGTCCAAAGATGTGCGGGTTAGGTGGATTGGCCATGCTAAATTGCCCGTAGTGTCCTAAAAAGTAAGGTTAAGGGGGAGGGGGTTGTTGGGCTACGGGTATAGGCTGGATACGTGGGTTTGAGTAGGGTGATCATTGCTCGGCACAACATCGAGGGCCGAAGGGCCTGTTCTGTGCTGTACTGTTCTATGTTCTATGTTCTTCTTGGGGAGCAGGACTGACACCCTCGCCTTTGCCTCCCAGATCGCCCGCCGGAGAATCCTGTTCGGCTGGCGGTCAGCCCCAGCACCGCCCAAAGCTGCAGACTGGCTGTCTGACCTATCGGAATTTCTCCAAATGGAGAAAACTAAATTCACTATCCGAAGGTCGGAAGAAGGCTTCCACAAAACGTGGGAGCCATTCACCCAGTTGTTGCAAGACCTGTTTGTAACCAACAACTAGGATGCCAAAGAACAGGAGGGGGTAGCCACAACACAGTAAGGAAGACGGGGGGAGCATGGAACTCCACAAAGCCCAACAAGAGAAGCAGGGGGCGGGGGGAGGTGCAACAACCCGAACCAAAGAGGGGAAGATGAAAAGACAAAGAGAAAACCGATGGGAGGTGAAACGCTGGGGACCTCAACCGCCATTGGTAATAGCGCAAGGAGGAAAAAGAAAAGAAACTGTGATGCATGTATAAATAGGTAAATGTGTAAATAATTCTCGTTTTACTTTTTATTTTTATTTTGGTTTCTCTCTTGTTTTTGTTTCATCTCCTAATGTTTGTTCATATTTATATATCTGCTCCGTAAACCAAAACCTCAATAAAAACATGTTAAAAAAACAAAGAAAAAAGTAAAATAACTCACTGGCCTACCCTCGAACTGTGCATTAAACATGCCTTTAGGCTTTGTCTCTATTATATATTTGGCATAATATCCCAAATATCTATTTTTTTATTCATTCAAGGGATGTGGGCGCCACTGGCTGGGCCAGCATTTATTGTCCATCCCGGAGGGCATTTAAGAGTCAACCACATTGCTGTGTGGGTCTGGAGTCACATGTAGGCTGGACCAGGTAAGGACGACAGATTTCCTTCCCTAAAAAACATGAGTGAACCAGATGGGTTCTTACAACAATCCACAATGGTTTCATGGTCATCGTTTGACTTTTAATTCCAGATTTTTATGAACTCAAGTTTCACCATCCGCCCAGGTGGGATTTGAACCCCAGAACATTACCCTGGGTCTCTGGATTATTAGTCCAGTGACAATACCATTATGCCACTGCCTCCCCTTTAGTGAGTAGAACTTCCTACTAATGCCGTTCAATCAAAGAAAGAGAAAGGAGTGATAACCAACCCGCTGCGTAGACATTGAACTCATTCGCAATAGAGCAATGATAATGTGGGAGATTTATACAGCATCTATTTTCCTATAAATAGTGCCCAATATCCTATACACAACACAGTAACTAGCATCCTCGAGGCAAAACTGTCCCTAATATACAGAATTCCAAATGTGACACAACCTGCAACAGGTATCCTATAGATAATATAACCCATAGTACTGAGTGTTCCTTAGGTTTTGACAGAAGTGCCTAATTTTGGCACAATCTTCTTGTTCAGCTGAATGTGAACAATTCTGCGGATTCTTCACCTCTCACTGTTGGTGAGCTTGGAGATGGGAAGGGCATTTAATCATATGTACTGGAACCCTGTTGCCTTCCTGCCTCCACCTGAATTAAGTTCTGGGTGCTCCATTTGCTGACCTTCCCGACGCACCACCTACGGAGGCCCTTGTGGGCAATGAATGACTACTTAAAAGGACTCATGCCAGGCAGCACGGTGGCACAGTGGTTAGCATTGCTGCCTACGACGCTGAGGACCCGGGTTCGAATCCCGGCTCTGGGTCACTGTCAGTGAGGAGTTTGCACATTCTTCCTGTGTCTGCGTGGGTTTCACCCCCACAACCCAAAAGATGTGCAGGATAGGTGGATTGGCCATGCTAAATTGCCCCTTAATTGGAAAAAATAATTGGGTACTCTAAATTTATTTTTAAAAAAGGACTCATGCCATGACTTGTGTAAGAGGGCCTGTTGCCTGTGTCATGTCCCAGTGTGAGGGGGGGAGGCGAAGCTGGTTCCTTGATTAAAGCCACTCAGTGCCTGATCGAGGGACTTAACATCGGGAAAGGGGGGGCCCTGCTCAGAGCCAGACCTCTGTTGCCATGGGTCTCGATCCCAGGAGAAGGCCCATCATTGCCCGATTAGCTTGTGGTTTGGTGGACCTTCCTGAAAAGAGGTCAGTCTGGGCCTCTCGCCAACCCTGCAGCCAGCAGGCGAGGCCGCTCAGCGAGATTCCGCCCTGTGATGCTATTCAGAAAGCAGCACCTTCTTATCCCACTGCTAAATAACCTTCCTCACCCAAACTGCAAGTGCATGAACTGATGATTCATCTCACTGCTGAAAATATTGGCTGGGGCACCAGGAAGGATTCCCCAGCTCTTCTGCAAAGGAGCCCAACCAAGCCTCTCAAGTCCAACTTCGAGGGAAGACAGGGTTTTGGCTGCACCTGAACATGACACCTCCAACGGTGTAGAATTCTCTCAGTACCGCACTGGGAGTTTCAGCCGAGACCTATCTCCAGAGCAGGACCTGAACCCACCGGCCTTCCGACTCAGACAGTTGTAGGATCTTGCTGTGTTCAAGGCGGCTTCTGCAATTGTCTAAACAACAAAATGATCCGAAAGTGAAGTGACTTGTGTTATGGGCCAGGGTTTAGAGAACCCCAAAGTGTATCATGGAGTTCACCTGACCCACAACTTTTAATAGATTGTGGTATGGGGAGCACACGGCCCACTCTACAGGTGTTGTGCAGCAGAAATGGAAAAGTATTTTTTCAAGAAAAACAATGTTTATTCTATGAACTCAAGTTAACCTTTTTAAAACATACAGTGAACATCTTAGCAACCATTAATTCAAATACAACCCCCAAAGAATACAACACTAAGTAATCCTTAATAGCCTCCCAAACAACATCCAGAAGACAAAAGAAACACCTTTTAATAGAAGCACATCAGGTTCACATTCACTATTGAAAACATTTATAATTCTGAATTCCCCAAATGATCAAGAGATAGTCTTTTCATGGCAGAGAGATCAACAGTACACCTGCTTTGTCTGGCTTCAGCTCCAACACTGAAAACGAAACTAAAACACACCCTGCAACAAACAGCCTAAAATGAAAGTAAAAAAGCTGACAGACAGCCCAGCTCCACCCACACTCTGACATCACTGATCAACACTCATTTCTTAAAGGTACACTTCTTAAACACCCATTCCTTAAAAGTACTCACACATGATACTTGGGATGTTTTGAAGAGGCACAGCAATGTGTCACATGAAATGGGAATTTTCTTCTTTTGACTTTCCTGTATCAGCTGTAAATTACAGCCCCCATTGCAAGTTTAATAATGTGTGTAGCATGGCTGGTAAAATTTGCCCCGGATTTTCTTGAAGCTCGATTATTGTTACATTTTTAAATGCACTGTTAAAAGGAATCCCCTTCCGCCATTTGACAGCTGACAATTTGTCATGATTACATTTCAAACATTCACATATCATGATGTATAGGCCAAGCATTAGTGTGATGGTTAAGATCAATGGTTAAGTTATACATTCATAGAGTCCTCACAGACCAAAGGAGGCCATTTGGCCCAGGTTGCCTGCGTTGACTCTTTGAATCTCATCCCCTTGCTCTTTTCCCTATTCCCTTGCACGATTTTCCCGATCAAGTATTTACCCAATTCCCTGTTGAAAGGTCCTATTGAATCTGCTTCCACCAGCCTTTCAGACCACACCAATTTGCTGTTTTGTTGTGTGTTTGGGATCTAGACAAAAGTTTTAGGGATTTCTATTCTCCCACGGTATATCTGTTTGAGGCTGTAGTTTCTTAAAACCTTTACTTTTGGACCTCGACACGAGGTTGGAGATTCCATTCCTTCCAGATCGCGCTTACTTCTCAGTCGTGTGATCCGACATCATTGTTACCTCAGCACCATGTAAGCTTCTGATGTTTAACCCTTTGCTCGGCGTCTCTGTAAAACATGCTCCACATCTCCTCCCTGCTCCTTTGGCTAATTATCTTAAGTCTGCGATCTCTAGTTACCGACCCTCCCACCACTGGAAAGTTTTTGCTCCTTGACCCTATGGAAACACTTTGTGATTTTGAACACGGCTCTGTCAAAAAAAAACCTTTGCTTAACCTTCTCTGCTCGAAGGAAAACAATTCCCGCATCTCCATTCTTCCCGCATAACTGAAGTCCCTCATTCTAGTCAACCTCCTCTGCGGCCTCTCCAAGAGCTTGACATCCTTCCTGACATGTGGTGCTCAGAATGTTGAACAATAGTCCGGGCTGATGTCTGAACAGTGTGTTATTTTACAGAACTTCCTTATTTCCCCACTCTTATGTCTCTATTTACAAAGCCCTTTATCCCCTATGCTTTTTAAAAGCCTTCTCAACTTGTCCTGTCACCTTTAACGATTTGTGTACCAATGCCCACAGCTCCCTCTCTTCCCACACCTCCTTCACAATATAGAATTTAGTTTTAATTTGTCTTTCCTCGCTCTTTCTCCTAAAATGCAACACTTTTCTCCCTGGTCTCTGTGCTCCAGGTTGGAGACAGTTTGAGCCTCACAGGCACACAGTATAGGCCGACTCTCGCCCTGAGAAAGCTAAAACCAGGCGGAAGGCTCTTTCTTTAATGCGGTGCCTCCCATCCACGAAATGAAGGAGATCGCTGGAGACGGTAAATGGACTTTACAGTAGGAACTAGTAAGGGCAGTAGCTGAGAGCAAAATATATAGATCTTAACACATTTGGAAAGAAATGCAAACACTCAGAGTACAATAACTACAAACAGATGTTTGTTCAGACAGATTTCCTTCCTTTGGTGCAGATGCTGCCTGATCCACTGGGGCAGATGTGGGAAGTACAGAGGGCATTCCTTTTGATTCTGTCTCAAAGTCTGCAGTCCGTGGCAAATGCTTCCCATCTATAAACTCATTGTTAAGGAAGACGTTGAGTGTTGCTGCAATCCAGCCACTAATGATTCATTAAATTACCATATTAAAGGAACTGCCATTGTCAATCTTGTGTGGACAATGTGATGAAGCATTTGTAGATATCAAAATTCCAGTAGACCTGCCACTTCAGATCCCCCTCCCTGCCTTTGTTCTGCTCCTCCCACTAAGGTACGGCCTCTCACTGGAGGGCCAAAACGGTGAGTACATGGAAGGCTATGTCCAGTCCTGCCCTTGCTTGACTCAGTCCCTCACATTCACACATGCACACACACATACTCTCTCAAACACTCTTTCTCACACACACACTCTCTCTCTCACACACACCCTCCCACTCTCACACACTCACATCACACACACACTCTCTCTCACACACACTCTCTCTCACACACACTCTCTCACACACATACTCTCTCTCACACACTCTCTCTCTCACACACTCTCTCTCACACACTCTCCCACTCTCACACACACACTCTCATTCTCACACTCTCACATCACACACACACTCTCTCTCACACACACTCTCACACACTCTCTCTCACGCACACTCTCTCAAACACTCTTTCTCACACACACTCTCTCTCACACACACTCTCTCTCACACACTCTCTCTCTCACACACACTCTCCCACTCACACACACACACTCTCATTCTCACACTCTCACATCACACACACACTCTCTCTCACACACACTCTCTCTCACACACTCTCTCTCACGCACACTCTCTCAAACACTCTTTCTCACACACACACTCTCTCTCACACACTCTCTCTCTCACACACACTCTCCCACTCTCACATCACACACACTCTCTCTCACACACACTCTCCCACTCTCACATCACACACACTCTCTCTCACACACACTCTCTCTCACACACTCTCTCTCTCACGCACACTCTCTCAAACACTCTTTCTCACACACACACTCTCTCTCACACACACTCTCCCACTCTCACACAACCACTCTCTCACTCACAAACACTCTCACTCTCACACAACCACTCTCTCACTCTTTCACTATTTAAAAAAAATTTAGAGTATCCAATTCATTTTTTCAATTAAGGGGCAATTTAGCGTAGCCAATCCACCTATCCTGCACATCTTTTGGACAGTGGGGGCGAAACCCACGCAGACAATGTGCAAACTCCACACAGACAGTGACCCAGAGCCGGGATCCAACCCGAGACCACGGCGCCGTGAGGCAACAATGCTAACCACTTGCACAACTGTGCTGCCCTCTCAAAAACACTCTCTCTCACTCTCTCGCACACACACTCCCACTTTCTCACACACTCTCTCACTTTCTCACACACCCTCACTCACTCTCTCACACACACAAACACTCATTCTCTCACACACAGACACTCACTCTCTCACTCATATTCTCTCTCACACACACCCTCTCACACAAACACTCACACACGCTCTCACTCTCTCACACACACTCTCTCACACACACACTCTCTCTCTCTCTCTGGAACTGGGTCGCGACACGGCTGGTAGATCCCGGGAGAGGCGATCTGGGTCCCATTCACAATGGGCAGGACTCAGTCTCACATGGCTAAGCGAGTTAAGGGCAGCACAGTGGCACAGAGGGCTAGCCACGGTGCCGAGGTCCCAGGTTCGACCCCAGCTCTGGGTTACTGTCCGTGTGGAGTTTGCACATTCTCCCCGTGTTTGCGACGGTTTCACCCCGACAATCCAAAAGGTGAGCAGGTTAGGTGGATTGGCCATGCTAAATTGCCCCTTAATTGGAAAAAATGAATTGGGAACTCTAAATTTATGTTTAATATGTGAGTTTAAGAATCCACTTAGTTGTGGTCTCGTTGGATCTTATGGCCACCTGGCATTTACTGGTCTCACTGAGGAGATCCCAGCTGGAGCCGTTCATTACTGGTGCCCACAAATGGGGACCAGGCAGACCGGTACCTGGGGGCGTCTCACAGGCAATTGGAGGCCCCTGTGGTGGCCGGCCTCCAGGCAGCCTGGCATTGCTGGTGGCAGGGACGCCTTGGGACTGTCAGACTGGCACCCTGGCACTCGCACCCAGGCACTGGGTGCCCAGGCAGCACTGTCACACTGGCAAGGGCACTGCCAGAGTGCCCAGCTGGCAGTGCCACGGTGCCAGACTAGCATTTTTCCTGCGTTGGGATCGGGCCCGGGATGCCCTGCCCATGTGAGGTGAGGTGCGGAGAGCCTGATGACTTGGGGCATTGGAGGGTCCGGGGGTTGTGTTGGGTGGGGTGGGTCAAGGGATTGTGATACCGTTTAAAATGATCGCAGGAAATGTGGCCACGGGGAGCGTTCCCCGTCGGGGCACTAAAAAACCCAGTGCCGTCAAATATTAGGGTTGTTACAACTCTACAAGTGCCAGGAATAACCTCACTAATCCCACCCAGCACGGACTATATATTTTTAAAGTTAGATCGCGGCCCACACTCTCTCACTCTCTCTCACACTCTCACTCTCTCACACACATTCACTCTCTCACACACACATTCACTCACTCACACACACACAATCTCTCACAACATTCACTCACACATACACATTCACTCACACACAGACACTCACAATCTCTCACACACATTCACTCACTCACACACACAGGATGCGATTCTCCGTCCCCCACGCCGGGTGTGGAGAATAGCGGGAGGGCCTCCCGACATTTTTCACGCCCTCCCGCTATTCTCCCCGCCCCCCCCCCCCCCCCCCCCCCCCCCCCCCCCACCCCCCCCCCCCCCCCCCCCCCCCCCCCCCCCCCCCCCCCCACGCCCGACCCATGCCACGAATCGCCGTTTTTATGGCGAGCAGCGATTCTCCGAGGCCGATGGGCCAAGCGGCCAGGCCTTCATTCCCGTTTCAACACGGCAGCAAACACACCTGCTCGCTGCCGTCATGAAACGGGCACCAGATGCCCGTTTGGGGCATCTGGGGGCCCGATTGGCACGGCACTTCCACGGCTGTGCCAAGGGTGCCATAGGCCCGCGATCGGTAACGGACGCACTCTTTTCCCTCTGCCGCCCCGCAAGATCAAGCCGCCACGTCTTGAGGGACGGCTGAGGGAAAAGACGCCAACTGCGCACGCGCGGCTGACGTCATCGGCCGCGTCAGCCGACGTGACGCTTGACGTGTGGCCTTGATGACCGTCGTCAAGGCCACGCCGCCGTGACACACGGGGCCGCGCTCCTAGCCCCGCCCTGGGGGGGGGGGAGAATCGGCCCCGGAAGTGGGCATGAAGGCTGCCGTGGGTCACGGCCTGCCCCACGGCAGCCTTTACGATTCTCCGCATTTGCGGAGAATCTCGCCCACAATCTCTCACACACACACAGTCTCTCACACACACATTCACCCACTCACACACACAATCTCTCACACACACATTCACTCACTCACACACATGTACACACACGCAATTGAGCAATAACCTTCAACCATGCGGCCAGAGGCCTCCACGGTCAGTGGAAGTTATGAGTGGTCGGTGGGATAGGCAGGCAGGGGCTGGCATTGACCCTGTGTGGTGGCCTGGCATTGATGCTGATATCAAGAAGCTGGTCAAGCTCTGTCAACAGTGCCAACTGCAATGAAGGTTGCCTGCTACAGCCCCACTGCACCTTGGGAATGGCCTGGCCGGCCATGGGTACGAATCCATATCGATTGTGTTAGTCCATTTCTGGGCACAATGCTTTTATTCATGACTGATGCACACTCTAAATGGATGGGCATTTTTGAGGAGAAGCCACCGACAGCATTTACTGCCATCGAAAGATTATGCCAGTGCATTTCAACTCACGGATTACCTGACGTCATTGTTTCAGATAATGGAACCGTATTCACAAGTGCTGAGTTTCAAAACTTCACTGTTCTGAATGGTATTTAACACATTAGAACTGCTCTTACCTCCCAGCATCAAACTGACCAGCCCAGAGCCATCCAAACTTCCAAGTCTGGCCTAAAGAAACTGTCAGGAGGAACCTTGGAGAGCAAAATCTCGCGATTCCTCCTGGGCTACTGTACCACTCTACATGCAACAACGGGAGATCCACCAGCAGAATCGCTGATGAACCATCATCTCAGAACGAGACTGAGCCTCGTGTTTGTAAATTTGCCAGCGATGGTAGAAGCCAACTAAAGCAATCAGAAAGCAAACCATGATTAACACAGTGCAGCACCATCATTTATGGTAAATGAAGCCTATGTATAGTATTTTTTATTTTTTTTAAAATTTAGTGTACCCAATTCATTTTTTTCAATTAAGGGGCAATGTAGCGTGGCCAATCCACCTTGCTTGCACATCATTGGGTTGTGGGGGCAAAACCCATGCAAACACGGGGAGACTGTGCAAACTCCACATGGACAGTGACCCAGAGCCGGGATCGAACCTGGGACCTCGGCGCCGTGAGGACGCAGTGCTAACCCACTGCGCCACCTATGCTGCTCTAGCCTATGTATAGTATACACAGGAAGCTTCGGCCGTGGATCAAATTGGATCCGCAGAATTATTGTCTCTAAGACCGGACCCTTTCTTTACCAAGTTGATGTGGAGAAACGGATCATTCATAAACATGTGGACCACTTGAGGAATAGAGAGATGCTCCAGCAGTCAGTGTTGACATCAGAGAATATTTTTAAATCCGTAAGCTTTGAAGTACCTGGTCGACCTGTTATTGACGCAACTCATGGCTCCATGGAAGCAAATCATGATGAATCGACAGGCCACCACATATAACTTTTGGCAAGCATCTTCACCTTAGAGATGCCAGGTGTACTAATTGGCACCCGTGAGACCACTTGCTGGGGAGGCGGTGGGATCACGGGAGGCCATTAGGTAGGGGGTGGTTCCTGTTAATTGTATGGAGACTGGCTTTAAGTAGTGATTATTGGTTCCTTGCCAAGTCATTGCGGGATCCTGATTTCACCAAGCTCATCTTAGAGATGCCAGGATGAGCTTTGTGTCATTCAGTTAGGAGCAGCTCTCTGTCTGGTACAGGAACAACTCCTCTAGCTCCGCACAGTATGATGCCATCCGGACAACTCAATTCATTCCTGTGGGTAAAGAATGCCATTTCCTTGCAAACTGGCTCATTTACCCATCCTTCAAGTATTTTGTCTCTCACTTTGGACAGAGGTGGATCTCGATTGGTCCATTTCCTGATCTGTTTTGCCGAGACTGGGAATGTGTCCGAAACGTTTCATGCCATGATGATTTCTTGTGGTACTGGAGTACAGGTGATACTTTCATGCAAGGGTAGGTGGCTAACAGCATCCGCATTCACAAAATGTGTTCCAGGTTAGTGGTTGAAAATATATTTATAGGCTGACAGAATTAACTCCCATCGTTGAATTCTTGCCGAGGCGATCGACGGGATAGCCTTGTCCGCTTTGAAGAGCGTTTTGTGGTAAAACCATGTAAGTAGTCATGGAATTTCAGGATGCCAAAAGCATCATTATTGATAGTCCTTCCTTCTCGATTTGCCTTTCTCGGCCTCAGAGGGTTCTTGACAGAGGCCCGATCGGCCTTTCAGAGCCGTCGTCCATCTCATGGAACAACAAGGCACCAACACCATATGGAGAGGCGTTGCAGGTCAATATCAGTTCTTTAGATGGGTTGAGGTGTACTAATAGGTTTGAGGAATGCAGTAATCGCTTTACTCTGCTGAAAGCTACCACCTGGGAAACCTTCCGAGACAAACAATGGTGTTTCTTTAGCAACATATGCAAGGGAGTCAATATCATCGATAGGTTTGGTAACAACATGTCCATAGGAGTTTAACATCCCCAAAAATGATTTGAGTTCAGATGTCTTTGTGTGGGGCAGGCACCTCCTTTATCGCCTTGTCTTCCACTGGGTATAATCCATGTGCATCTGCACAGTCCCCCAGATAGATCACCTCAGTGGTTTGAAAGGTGAATGTGAGCGTGAAAAGGACTGTTTTTGCATACAGCCTGCTGAGGCACAATAAGGTGAATGACTTCCTTCTTTGCTGTAAGTTTTGCTGATTTCATGATTCTATGATAAAGCGGTTCGATAGATTATATATTAAGATGATGGGCGCGATTTAATGGCCTCGTTGTGCCCGACTTGGTGATGCAACAAGGCCGTGGAATCTCGCGAGTAGCCTCTCGTGAAATTTGTGATGCTCGAAACGCCTTGCGTGCTTTCCCAAGATCTCACGGGACGTCGTGATTCGGCTCATTTAAATCTGCGTTCACTGGATTCTCCCGGTGCCTGGGAACGTCCATCTGGGTGACTCGCCAGGGTGACGTTGACACCAGCGTGGACATAGCGTAACGACACTGCCGAGTTGAGTTCGTCAGTGCAGGAAATTAGGTAAGTGCGGCCGCGGTGGGGCGTTCCTCGCCAACATAAAAAAAGGGCAAAGTCCCGTTAAATAACAATGTTGCTCTCAGCGCTAAAACCCACTAAATGCGCCCAAAACGGGACTCTGTTTTTGTACTGCTAAATGGTGCCCGGTGTTTCCACTTATGGCTGAGACCTAAACTGGAGGCTCCAAACAGACATTAATAAATCCAGTGGGGAATTCAGGAGAAACATCTTTACCCAGAGAGTGGTAAGAATGCGAATGAGGCAGAACGGAACAGGAGGATACACTGGCCTGCTGGATGACGAGGAGTGGGAGAAGGTTGGTGTTGAGTATAAACATCCACTCAGATTCGTTTGGCACATTGTCTACGAGATCTCGCAGAGGAACTCCAATTGGCCAAGTTGTACCCAGGCAGCAGTGAGAGTGGGGTGATGTTGGAGAGCAGATCTGAAGATGACATTGCAGCTCATAGAATCTTTGCCTCAAGGTGTCCTCAGCACATGACAAAAAGTTCACTGACAAAACCACAAGAGATGGAAATTAATTTTAGGAGAGTGTGTGCTGTAACTTTCCTGTGTGGGGTAATATTTCAGGAAATATGTTAACTGTTTAGTGCTGCTTGTATGGTCAGTTCCTGTTTCATGCGGTTAATCTCACCAACCCTCCTAACCATCTGAGTCCTCCCTCTTGCTGGGCTACAGTCCTATGGGAACCAGCTGCCTTATGGCACGAGTGCCGAAAGCTTCTATTTTTTTGATGGCTGTGTAAATGTGGACCATGGGCACAGAAAGCGAATCTCTATTTAAACCCAGGTCCCCATGAACTCTCGGACATCTGGCGGATCCACAACAATTTCTATTTGTACAATGCCTTGAACGCAAGTCGCATCACCAGTACGTGACAAAGCACAATTTAACATTGGTCCCACACAGGCCAATGTGTGGATGGGTGACCAAAAACTGGGATTTGAGGAGTGGTTATAAAGGAGGAAAGGCTGAGGGAGAAGCAAAGAGGTTTGGGGAGAGAATTCCCGAGCTTCGGACCCAGGCAGTCAAAGGCACGGCTGCCAATGCTGGAGCAATTAACATCGAGGATGCACGGGAGGCCTGGATTGGAGGAGTGTGGAGATCTCAGAGGGTCCTGGTGGCTGGAGGCAATTACAGAGATAGGGAGGGGCCAGGCCATGAGGGGGTTTGAAATAAAGCACGAGGATTTAAAATTATAATAAATACAAACAAATAAAATAAAAGCGAGTTGATGCCAGTCTCCTGATTGAGGACTTTCCATTGATAAGATAATTGTGCTGTGAACCACCCTTTCCAACCCTCAAGGGCAAGTAAATGAAAACTGGACACTTCAGTGAATAACAATAATAATAATCTTTATTGTCACAAGTAGGCTTACATTAACACTGCAATGAAGTTACTGTGAAAAGCCCCTGGTCGCCACATTCCGACGCCTGTTTGGGTACACAGAGGGAGAATTCCGAATGTCCAATTCACCTAACAGCCTCCAGGAACAGAGAACAAGGAGAATACAGGCGAAAGACGGGAGGAACGGCTGAAGCGGAGGTGAGCACGAGATGACAGCGGCAGCGAGAACCGTCCGGGAGAAGCAAGTGACAACTCCAACACCAAACCCATTCGATTATTGCCCACTGTAATTGTTTCTCCGGCACCCAAATGTATATTTACCTCCCCAGTCTCCAACCCCCCCCCCCCCCCCCCCCCCCCCCACCCCCTCCACTCTCTCGTATGATCCCAGAAGAGAGGAGAATCCAAGATGTCCGTGTAGCTGGGCAGCTGCAGTGGGTGACAGGTCGAGGATATTTCTTCACCTCTGCCTCTATCTGTGAATCATGGATTAGACCGTGATGTCACGATAGCACAAGGCAAGGGCTCCACGAGGTTTAGCTGGCGCAGGTATTGAATTAGCAGTTATTCGGCACCATTCTTATCCCACAGAGAAAACTGGCCCACTGAGAAGTTACGCGTCTGAATTCTTTACAGAGAGTTACTGTTAATAGCCATTGGACTGTCGAGTGAAGGAAAAAGGGAAATTGCAGCCTATATAAGGATATTTTGCCCTTGGACAGGGTGCCACACAGATTGACCAGAATGATACCCTGACCAAACGAGCTAATTTTGAGGACAGGTTTGCAGAAACTGGGTTTTTCGTTCCCTTGAGTTGAAGCGAGATGATTAAAGATTCAATGGGGTCGTTAGAGAGAAACTATTTCTTCTGCAGGGGTGGAGTCCAGAAAAGAGGGCAGGACCTTAAAGTTAGGAGCAGGCCATTCAGGGGTGACGTCAGGTTCCTCACTCAAAGAGGAGTGGAAATCTAGAGAGGGTTGACTGCAAAATTTAACGTTGAGGTTGATAGGCGTTTGTTGGGTAAATAAATTAAGGGTTGACCAAGGCGGTTAAATGGAATTAATTTTAATAGAATGGCGCATGGGTTCAAGGAGGTGAAAGTTCTTGTCCTCTTCCTCTATGAGGCCGGGTGAAGACTCTCAGGCATGCGCTTGCCGATTTTAAATAGACACTTAGTAAACAAGTTAGGCCAACAAAAGCCCTGCAGTCAGCAATGACAATTTGGGTGCCGGAGAAACAATTACAGTGGGCAATACTCGAATGGGTTTGGTGTTGGTGTCGTCACTTGCTTCTCCCGGACGGTTCCCGCTGCCGTTGGCATCTCGTGCTCACCTCCGCTTCAGCCGTTCCTCCCCTCTTTCGCCTGTATTGTCCTTGTTCTCTGTTCCTGGAGGCTGTTAGGTGAATTGGACATTCGGAATTCTCCCTCTGTGTACCCAAACAGGCGTCGGAATGTGGCAACCAGGGGCTTTTCACAGTAACTAGGATCCATTGCAGTGTTGAATGATCTTATTCAAATGGTCGACTCCCGCTCCTAAGGGCAGGATTCTCCGGCCACGCCTGCCTGGTGACCTGGAAATCCCTTTTTTAAAATAAATTTAGCGTACCCAATTATTTTTTCCAATTAAGGGGCAATTTAGTGTGGCCAATTCACCTATCCTGCACATCTTTTGGGTGGTGGGGGCGAAACCCACGCAGACAAGGGGAGAATGTGCAAACTCCATACGGACAGTGGCCCAGGGCCGGGATTCGAACTAGGGTCCTCAGCGCTGTAGGCAACAATGCTAACCACTGTGCCACCGTGCTGCCCACCTAGAAATTCCTGCCTGAGGTTAATGGACATTTACATGACCCGTGTCCCACCCCGTGGCGTTCTTGAGGTGGTTGGGGCAGAAGAATCCAGCCTTAAATATTTGACAGTTTGGCTGTTAATTTTTAAAATAAATTTAGAGTACCCAATTCATTTTTTCCAATTAAGGGACAATTTAGTGTGGCCAATCCTCCTAGCCTGCACACCTTTGGGTTGTGAGGGCGAAACCCACCTAAACACGGGGAGAATGTGCAAACTCCACACGGACAGTGACCCTGAGCCGGATCGAACCTGGGACCTTGGCGCTGTGAGGCAACAGGGCTAGCCCACTGCGTCACCGTGCTGCCCTAGTCTGGCTGTTATTATTTGTCTTGACATCTCTGTGTTCAGGAGAGCAAAAGCTGCTGATGTCCATCTATCGGCTGCTGCTGGAACAGTCAGCGTGTATATCAAGCAGAATTGAGGTTAACTGTGAGGCCCTCCATAGTGGAATAGACCACCTATGTTCAAGTTGGAAGAATGGCCAACTCAATGCTTCATCGGAAGGCTGCTGGCAATTAGAGCTGTGTAACCCTCAGGAGCCAAGTGCCCTCAAGGAAGGAGAGAGGAAAAAAAATTAGACAGCAAAAAAACACTTTTTTTTGAAGGAAGAGTATTTTCTTTGGGAGTTGGAGCCGGTCCCAGATCAATAAAGTATTCCCTTAATATTTGTAGACATCACACGGCCGTCTGCAAAGTTAAACATTTTTCTTGGGCGGCGGAACCTGAGGCTGGGCAAGATGTCGAAAGCATTAGTCTAAGTTCCCGGCACAAATAATCTAAATCTTGTCACTGACCAGCAGCACAGACAGGCACTCCTGAAAAGGGGTCAAGAACTAGTCACAGAGGGAAAGCTGAACCCAGAAATGACCAGCGACAGTGACGGCAGGTGAAGACTCTCAGGCATGCGCTCGCCTATTTTAAATAGGCACTTAGTAAACAAGTTAGGCCAACGAAAGCCCTGCAGTCAGCAGTGACAATTTCTAGATTTTAATGATTTGGAGCAACAAGAGATAAACAGACAAAAATGTAACTCCTCACGCGCAGCAACACAGGAGAATGGAAAGAAGGAAATTGCACATAGAAGGAACCTTTCACATCCTCAAAACCTCACCGTAATTTGTTATTTTTGCCGTGGAGTTATCATTGTTCTGCAGTCAAACCTAGCAGGCATCTTATGCGCACAGCAAGATTCAACATCGGTCGATATAGATTGACCAAATAATCTGTGGTGTTGACTGAGGGCGGAATGTTGGTCAAGTGCCAGGGAAGCTGGCATGAACCTCAGATAGTGGGCAAAACTGAGCCAAGAGTGGGTGAAACTGAGCCAAGCTGCCAATTACCTTGAAGTACAAGCATTGTAACCTTTACCCTTCGTGGGCCACTGACAAATGTTAAATCCGACTCCCATACACCTCAATTTGATGATACTAAAAGGGTGAATTGTCACACTGGGTTTCACGAGTGTCTGCCGTTAGCAAGAACGCAGTTGTTGAGAATTTCCACAACTTTTCCACTACGCAATTGGTGTTTGGATTGAGCGGTTTCTTCACCAACGTGATAACAAAAACAAAATCAACCCTTTCCAAACCTATTGGCGTACAGTGTCCAGCCAGCAAGAGATATAAACTCAGGTGAAGGCTCAGCTATCTATTTTGCATGAATCTGAATAATGAGTCTCCAGGCCACCTACAGCAGCCTGAACATCCCGGAATTACAGTACAGGCAGGAACCTGCTTGGGAGAGAGTGCAGACTTATGCGCCACCACTGTAACATTTGTTCAAAGCCTCATCCTCTACCAAGACACACCTCATCCACAGCCATGGGAGAGTTAAAGAAAGGTGAAAACTGCAGATACCTAGGGTTAATTACAAAGTAAGTCATTGCACCAAGGGTTCTAGGTACGGTGAGAGAAATAATTGAGAGAAATGGAATTGTCACTCTGCATTATAAGGTTTTCTCTGAGGACAGGGGGATTGCTCGAAGAAAACCTGCCACAAAATGAAGGTAAACCATGTTTAATCAATTTATTGGAGTTCTTTGAAGGCGTCACATGCGCTGTGGATAAAAGGGAACTGGTGGATGTACTGGACTTAGATTTCCAGAAGGCATTTCATAAGGTGCCATATCAAAGGTTATTGCGGAAAATAAAAGTTCATGTTGTAGGGAGTAACATATTGGCATGGATTGAAGATTGGCTAGCTATCAGGAAACGGAGAGTTGGAATAAATAGGTATTTTTCTGGGTGCGAAGATATGATGAGTGATGTGCCACAGGGATCAGTACTGGTGTCTCAGTTTTTGCAATTTATATAAATGACTTGGATGAACGGACTGGAGGTATGGTTGCTAAATATGCTGACAACACAAAGATAGGAAGGACAGTAAATTGCGAAGAGGTCATAAGGTAGCTACAAAGGGATGCAGATAGGTTCAGTGAATTGGCAAAAATCTGGCAAATGGAATATAATGTGGGGGGTCCTGGCGTTGGTGTGGCGTGAACCGCTCCGGGGTCGGGCCGCCCCAAAGGTGCAGAAGTCTCCGCACCTTTAGGGGCCAAACCTTCACATTGAGGGGCTAGGCCCACGCCAGAGTGTTTGGCGCTCCGCCGGCTGGTGTGAACGGCCTTTGGCGCCACGCCAGCCATGCCAACCGGGGCCGAAAGGACTTCGCCAGCTGGCGTAAGTCCACGCATGCGCCGGAGTGTCAGCGGCTGCTGATGTCATCCCGGCGCATGCGCAGGGGAGGGAGTCTCTTCCGCCTCCGCCATGGTGAAGACAATGGCGAAGGCGGAAGAAAAAGAGTGCCCCCACGGCACAGGCCCGCCCGCCGATCGGTGGGCTTCAATCGCGGGCCAAGTCACCGTGGGGGCACCCCCCCTGGACCAGATCGCCCCGAATCCCCCCCCAGGGCCCATCGTGGGCCGGAGAATCGCCGCGGGGGGCCCGCCGACCGGCACGGCGAGATTCCCGCCCCCGCCGAATCTCTGGTGGCGGAGAATTCGGGACATGGTGGGGGCAGGATTGACGCTGGCCCCGGGCGATTCTCCGACCCGGCCGGGGGGGGTGGGGGGGGGGGGGGGGGTGGTCGGAGAATCCCGCCCCAGAAATGGGTGGGTTGTCTTGTAGGAAAGGTTGGAGAGGTTAGTTTTGCATCCACTAGATTTTAAAAGAGTAAGAGGTGACTTGAACAAAACCTTTAAGATCCTGAGGATATTGACAGGGTGGATATAGAGAGGATGTTTCCTCTTGTCAGAGAATCCAGAATTAAGGGTCGCTGTTTAAAAATAACTGATTGTTAGAGATGAGAGGATTTTTTTTTCTAAGAGGGTCATGAATCTCTGGAACTCTCTCCCTCTAAAGACCGTGGAAGCAGAGTCTTTGAATATTTTTAAGGCAGAGCTAGATAGATTCTTGATTAACAAGGGGGTGAATGGTTATCGGGGTTAGGCAAAAACATGGGTTGAAGTTACAATCTAATCAGCCATGATCTTATTCATTGGCGTAGCAAGCTCGAGGGGCCGAGTGGCCTACTCCTGCTCCCAATTTGTATGCTTGTATGTAGTTTGTTGGCTCACATCTTTTCCCCCTCACAGGATGGGGGGGGGGGGGGGTCAGTTTTTGTTTGAAGCAGAAGGTGAATCAATTCCTGTCAATGGTACTCATCTTCGAACTGCCATCTTGAATCTGTCCGTGGTTGAGCGCAGTAGAAGGCTCACTGGAGAATGTGTAGACACTCTCGGACTGTTGTCAAAGAATCCCCAAAGTGGCCAAACACACCTGTTGACTCATGGGAGCCCCTGGCTTGTGACCGATCAAAATGGTGAAGGTTCAGCTTGGGGGGGGGGGGGGGGGGGGGGGGGGGGGGGGGCGGAGGGTCACCCAACACATCGAGAGGCTTCATCGGAAACATGTAGAAGTGAAGGTCAGGCATCACAAACCACCCAACAGCCCATCTACCCAAAGCACCACCCGCTCCATATCCAGCAGAGTCTGCAGATTGCACGTTGGATTTGTCAGGCTTCTCGGACCCCGTTGAACTGGAGTGGAAGCAAGGTAGTCCTCGATCCATTTGGACTGCCAAAGAAGGGAGGAGGTCTGCCTTGGAGCTGAGGCGCTGTTACTTTTCCTGAGGACTGAGCAGCCAAACAGAGAAAACATGGCAGAGTGTGGAATGGGCGGCTAATCCATCATCATAGACCGAGCAGTGCTGTGAGAAGAAAAGCTCATCTCACAAATGGGTTGTGTCTGAAGTTCTGATGAACAGTGTCTGCGTGATTCTATTTTCTGTTTTTAACTGATGGAATTCCCGAACCTTTACTTGGATTTTTCAGATCAAATTTTCATAATTCCATCCAATGTTTTGGTGAAAGCCATAAATTAATGATTTGAAACATGTTCTGATGAACAGCAGAGAACAGATCTTTCTTCCATTATTTTGGAACGCACACAGTTAATTTTACTTTGATTGACAGATAAGTTCTCTAGTTCAAAACTGCACAGGTAGAATTCAGTGAAATTCTTTAATTGCTGAGCGACAGGGCGCTTTGTATGGTCAAGATTTGATGGAAAGATTGTTCCCTGCTTGATTGGCACCCCATCCACCACCGGCGCACAGTGACAGCCGTGTGTACCATCTTCAAGATGCACTGCAGGAACCCGCCAAGGATCCTTCAACAGCATCTTCTAAACCTGCGATCTCTGCGTCTAGAAGAGGATGGACAACAGGTACCTGGGAACACCACCACCTGCACGTTCCCCTCCAAATCACTCACCATCCGGACTTGGAAATAGATCGGCCGTTCCTTCACTGTCTGTGATATCCCGCACAGGACTTATGGGGTGGGACTGTTTATCTTCCCTGTGGTGCTCAGGGGGTACAAGCTCCCCTGGTGAGGAGCGGGGCAACGCCATTCAGTATGTATGAAAGGTCGGCCAGTAAGGCACCAATCCTGAAGAGACCCGGTAAGGATCTACCGGAAATTGTATATCACGTAACTGTAAATAAACCAAAGTTCTTTATTCTTACTCACTGTAGACTCCCCGTATCCTGATTAAACTGTTAATGAGGAATAAACTGGCTTGCTGACAACACTACAACCTACTCGGCTGAGCCACCTTCCCGATGTTTTGGACCCAGGTTGGAACTAATTACTTTGGCATGCCTCTGTTTGGGCGATTGGATCTGTTACTTCTTCCGGGCCAACAACATCACAGAGAACGAGCACCAGATGGTCATACTGTTGTTGGCCTGTGGGGCGTACACGTTTGGAGTGATCAGGCGTTTTACAAGCCGGCAACACCAGATACACATACACACTTATTCAACCAACTTGTGGCACAACATTTTAACCTGACCCCATCAGTGATCGTTCAAAGGAATCATTTTAATACAGTGGAGAGATCCCCCCGGTGAGTCTGTCACTGAGTTCATATCTCAGCTATGGAAAATAGCCGCGTTTTGTGAGAATGAACAGCTTTAGCTGATATGCTCCGCGATCGTTTGGTCTGCGGTATAAATAATGTGGAGACACAGAAAAACCATTTGGATGAAACCTTCCTGGCTTTTCAACAGGAGCTACAGATCTCTTTGTCCCGAGAGAGCGCGGAACACGGCACCCAAGAAACACAAGGGAAGAGGGTGAATATTTTGTCACCCCTCACATGGTACACCCACAGCCCATACCAGCTGCCACAGTGATTCCGGCCTCTGGGCGAAGGGCTGGCTGTTGTGACATGGGATATCTCCAGACTGAAGGTGATTCCGGTCTGTGTACGACATCTGGGCGCCAGTCTAGGCATAACCGCAGGCAGCAGGAGGGCCGGCATTCCAGGCAAGCCAGTCAAGGTAGGCATCAGCCCAGGGGCTGGGCCTTGCATATGTTTAACCCAGAGAAGCAGAAGATGAGGCTGAGATGCAGTTAAACTGTTTGGCAGTACCCTGTGTGGCCCCATTCAAGTTCCGATACAGGAGAATAGCCATATCTTCCAGATGGAATTGGATACAGGAGCTGCCGTTTCTGTGGTGGTGCAGAACACCTTTGATCTTATTCGATGGGGTGTGCATACTTTTGCTGACACAGCGGCTCGTTTGGCCACTTAGACTGGAGAGAGACTGAATATTGTGCGGACGTGCTTATTCTGGCAGTTGATGGGCGCCAATCGGTTCACCTTCCCCTCATTGTGCATCGATGGCGACCAGGCGAGTTGAAGGCTTTCTCCTCAAAGTTCGCAGATCTGACCGTAGAAGACGGTATCCAACTATAAGGACTGAGGATTGTTGTTCCAGCGAAGGGCCAGGAAACATGTGAAGGGACCTTCACGACTGACAAAATGAAGATGTTGGCGAGAAGTTATGTCTGGTGGTTGGGTTTGGGCATGGATATAGAGACGTTGGCCCAGCAGCGCTCCATCTGACAAGAGGGCCAGATACTCTCCGCGGCGGCACCGCTCCAGCCTTGGGAATGGCCAGGCGCCCTTGGGCTTGTATACACACAAGTTTAGCCGGCCCATTCCTGGGCTCGACGTTCCTAGTCCTGGTGGACGTCCACTCCAAGTGGCTGGAATTCCACAGGGTAGCGACGAGCATCTCACGGGCGACCGTTGAGCGATTGTACATTTCTTTTTTGACCATGGAATCCTGGAGGTGCTCGTAACAGATACCAGGGACTCTATTACGAGTGAAGAATTTGCCACTTTTGTAAAGGCAGTGGGATTCGGCATGCCCCATACCATCCAGCTCTGAATGGTTTGGCAGAGAGGCTCGTGCAGATGGCTAAATTGAGACTAAAGAAGCAGTATTCAGGCTCGATGGGCACCAGGCTAGCACGTTTTTTGGTCTCGTACACGTCCATATCACATGAAGTAAATGGGGTGGCCCCTGCTGAGTTACTCATGGGTCATCAGCTTCGTACCCGACTTAATTTGCTTCTCCCTGACATCGGTGCAAAGGTGCTCCGTGACCAGCAGTTGCAAGGGCGTTACCCGGTTTGACATCGACCTCTCCAATGCTTCAAACCTGACAACGTGGTGTTCATTCATTACTTTACCAATAGTGCTCGATGTCTCTCTGGGATGTTGTCAGTCAAATGGCCCAGTCTCTTGCCAAGTTCAGGTCTGAGGGCAACTGATGTGACGGCATTTGGATCATATTCGCTTGTGGAGGTTGGTTGCTCGGGAGAATCCTGTCCTGGATCCTCCAACTCCATTGCCCAACCAGCCCTGCTGTGGCGCCTCCAGCCTGTATCGACACTGACATTCCTGATGTGGTCTCTTCAGATTCAGACGTGGAGGCGCAGACATCTGGGGCGAGATTCTCCGCACTCCCGACGGTGCGGAGAATAGTGTGGCTCGTAAAATTTTACGGCCACGCTGTTCCGACGCCCTCCCGCTATTCTCCCCCCCCCCACGCCCGACTCCCGATACGAATCGCTGCCGCCGTTTTTTTACGGCCGGCAGCGATTCTCAGCTGATCGATGGGCCGAGTTCCCAGCCCTTTACGGCTGTTTTTACGAACGGCAAACACACCTGGTCTGGCCGTTCGTAAAAACGGCCGTAAACTCTCGCTTTTTATAACCATGGCACCGATTGGCACGGCAGTACCACGGCCGTGCCAAGGGTGCCATGGGCCCGCGATCAGTGGGCACCGATCGCGGGCAGCGGGCCCGATGCCCGCGCACTATTTGTCCTTCCGCCGCCCCGCAGTATCCATTCGCGGGGCGGCTGAGGGACATCCCGGCCCGCGCATGCGCGGGTTTCGCGCAAATACGCGATGACGTCATCCGCGTATGCGCGGGTTGGAGTCTTCCAATCCGCGCATGCGCGGCTGACGTCATATGACGCGTCAGCCAGCGCTAACTCTGGCAATTCGTTAAGCCCGCGATGCCGGAGTTTACGGCGTCGGGATGCTAGCCCCGACCGGGGACCAGAATCGGTTCCCGGTCGGGAAGGGGGGGGCTGGCGTCAAACCCGCCCGGATTTGACGCCAGCCTTACGATTTCTCCCCATATGGGAGAATCTCGCCCCTGATATCTCAGATGCAGGTCCAACCATTCAACCGCCTCCTGCTGATTGTCCACCACGGTGTTTCTGCCGCAGGCTCCGTTCCCCTTTGATGTATACGGCCCCCGATTTGGCGCTTCGGGGGCTCGACATTTCACCGGAGCCGAGGTGGGTACGACATCCTCCACCTGCTCCTCCTTCTCCTCCTCCTCGACCACCGAGTGTGTCTTTGGACTTTGGGAGGGAGGAATGAAATGTCCCACACGGGAATTACGGGGTGAGAATGATTTTCTTCCACATGGTTCCCACGGAGTACGAGCTCCCGCTTTGAGGTGTGGTGGAACTCCATTCCTCATGTACAAAAGGTCAGCCAGTAAGGCACCAACCGTGTAGAGACCCGGTAGGGATTTACCGGGAGCCGTATATAACGTAACTGTAAATAAACCAAAGTTCTTTATTCTTACTTGGTGTGGACTCCCCGTGTTCTTATTAAACTGTCGCTGGGTCAAAATCCCGGAATTCCCTGCCTAATAGCACAGTGGGTGTACCTACAGCTCACGGACTGCAGCAATTCAAGAAAACAGCTCACCCCCACTTTCTCAAGTGCAGTTAGGGATGGGCAATAAACGCTGGCCTAGCCAGTGACACCCATATTCTGTCAACGGATAAAAACAATCGTAAAGATGATATAGAGGCTCTGGAGATGGTGTAAAAATGATTTGCAAGGGTTGATGCTAAAACTAAAAGAAGAAATAAAATCCCAAGCAATCTCAGGCATCTAGACCAAGAATGATTCACATTCTATAGCAGCCTGCACTGAGTTCTCACTGTTTAGCAAGGCAGCTGAGATCACTACCGTGGGGGGGGGGGGGGGGGATTGAATTTGACTGTGATGCACCTGTAGTCGATTTTCCAACCAGCTTTCACTACCTGAGCATTTGGTCAAACAGCCGACAGCAACTGTAGAAATCGGCTTAAGCGTCAGCGTTTAAAGAGCAGGCATGGGGAGAGGAAAATATAATATCTTTTCAAATTGACAAACATGTTAAGACTGACTTCTCAGGGCCTCCTGCCTCACATTACTACATCTGCACTTGCTCGCAGTCTCACAATACTCTCTACCTTAAAGAGGCCTCAAGCAGCCTGTTCTTCTGTTTGTGTCGGTTACCAGTGGTCGACTTTTCTATACGTTATCTGGGAAGTGCAGTCATCACTTCCTCAGGATGTGCTGAGCAGCCCAGTGAACAGCTCCTGTGGTTTTTCATGGGCTCAGGAGATAATATGGGGGGGGCAGCCTGCACACATGAAGCTGGTGTTTATATTTCAAAACAATCCCCTTCCCAGCCCCAGAGGAAAAATGAATCAATTTTCCTCACTCACATGCACTCCTCTCCTCAAAGCGTTAACTCGACAGGTATCTGACGTTCTCGGGTAAATTTCCAATCTCATTCACCTCGCATATTCCAGCCGGGACTACTGCAGCCAAATCCAATCCGGCTCCCCTCCAAAATCCCACGTACAAACTCCCCAGCATGGACCATGACAGGGCGTTGCATGGATTGCTACCACCAGCCCAGGGGCAGCCAATGTTAATTTTAGTTCCTATTCCATCAGGGACCCTAGTTTGGATTAGTTCCCACAGCAGTGATTGATCAATCCGAGGTCTTCCTGGTTTGTATGATTCCGAATTACACCCCATCTCGCCCGAGGTGTGAATGCTGCAATCGGCGTGATCTTGCGTTAAGAGGCAGGGAGGGAAGCCACTGGGCGAGATGACACTCGCTGCTGTCGCGTGAGCACTGACATTTAAAAAAAAAAATTAGAGTACCCAATTCATTTTTTCCAATTAAGGGACAGTTTAGCATGGCCAATCCACCTAGCCTGCACATCTTTGGGTTGTGGGGGCAAACACAGGCAGAATGTGTAAACACCACACAGAAAGTGACCCAGAGCCGGGATCGAACCTGGGACCTCGGTGCCGTGAGGCTGCAGGGCTAACCCACTGCGCCACCGCGCTGCCCCAGCACTGACAAACCTTAACCACAGGTTAAAAAACGATGAGCAGCACGGCGGCACAGTGGCTAGCACTGCTGCCTCATGGCGCCAAGGTCCCAGGTTCGACCCTGGCTCTGGGTCACTGTCCGTGTGGAGTTTGCCCATTCTCCCCATGTTTGCGCGGGTTTTGCCCCCACAGCCCAAAAGATGTGCAGAATAGGTGGATTGGCCACGCTAAATTGTCCCTTAATTGGAAAAAATGAATTGGATACTCTACATTTATCTTTAAAAATGCCTGTGTCTTACTCTGCAGAGGTATGGCTCCATCAAGATTACTTTTCATGGGGCAGCACGGTGGCCTAGTGGTTAGCACAACCGCCTCACGGCGCTGAGGTCCCAGGTTCGATCCCGGCTCTGGGTCACTGTCCGTGTGGAGTTTGCACATTCTCCCCGTGTCTGCGTGGGTTTCGCCCCCACAACCCAAAAATGTGCAGAGTAGGTGGATTGGCCATGCTAAATTGCCCCTTAATTGGAAAATATAATTGGGTAATCTAAATTTATAAAAAAAAAAGATTACTTTTCATTCCTTGGAATTTAGACAAGAAGCACTTTCCTTTCCTGCCTCGACCCTCTCTCCTAAACCCTTCCCTATTCCTGTTCCTCCTCTTTGGGTTATAAGCAGTTACACCCAGGACTGGGTGTAAATCACATTCCTGTGTGAAGGATTGCAACTTCAAGCTGCCAGTTTATGTACATTGGACTGTTCACTTTGGTCAAACTGGATTCAGTCGCCAACTGGCATTGGGTCCTGAAGGCTCTTTAATGTCCTCCAAGATACACACAAGCAACTAAGAAACGGGAAGAGAAGGAATGGGTGGTACAGTGGATTGGAAAGCCAGCCTTCCACCTCAGGGACTTGGGTTTGAATCCAGACCAGACTGTGAGATGAAAGCAGCCTCTCTTCACCGGCTGCTGCAGGCCCATTAAAGATCTGGAGGCATGCTGAATTTGCTTCTGATCACAGAGAACATTCTCCGTGATTTGCTGCTTGTTGTGTTCTGCTGCTTCGGATAACACAGGCTGCTACTTGATGCAGTCTTAACTAAAGGATGCTCCAGACTCTGAAATGAGTTCAACGTGTTTATCGAACTATTAACACAGTTCTCAAATGAGTTTGACTCTCTGCTAATCTAACTGTAGTAACTCAGTCTAATGGTACCAGCTTGCTCTAAGCCACGTGCTGGGGTGTGATGCTGCTGATCACCCCTGTCTAACTCTCTAAATGTCTGTCTGTGGAAAGAGGCAGGGTGTGAGTGCCTCATCCCTTTTATAGTGTTTATGTCATGCCCCCTTGTGGTGATGCCACCTCTGAGTGTCCTGACTGCCCATTGGCTGTGTCCTATTCTGTGTTCATTGGTTGCATGTTTGCGTATCATGACACTGTGAACCGAAAACTAATACAAAATGATGATATAAGAAATATGGCTGTGGTAAGAGATTTCTCAAAAGGTTGCAATTTGGAATTAAGAGTAGAGGAAGTTTTACTCTGTATCTAACCCTGTGCTGCACCTGTCCTGGGAGTGATTGATGGGGACAGTGTAGAGGGAGCTTTACTCTGTATCTAACCCTGTGCTGTACCTGTCCTGGGAGTGACTGATGGGGACAGTGTAGAGGGAGCTTTACTCTGTATCTAACCTCGTGCTGTACCTGTCCTGGGAGTGCTTGATGGGGTCAGTGTAGAGGGAGCGTTACTCTGTATCTAACCCCGTGCTGTACCTGTCCTGGGGGTGATTGGTGGGGTCAGTGTAGAGAGAGCTTTACTCGGAAACTAACCCCGTGCTGTACCTGTCCTGGGATGTCACCTGAAGGCCCTCCTGTGTTGGGCCGAGTTCCTGATGGCGCAGTTCACTTGCTGCGGCCCCAGCTGTGCGGGAACCCGCCGTGGCGGCTGCGGACTGTGTCGAGCGCCATCACAGTCGGGTGGAGCTATACTGCTGGCCAGGAGGGGAGGGGGGCGTTTCCGTGGGGTCTCGGGGACTGGTGGTGGATGGCCAGGGGGACACTATCTGGCAAATCGGGTCCACGCACGGCTGATTCTATGTTTTATACGGTGTGACCACTGCAGGTCGGCCCATGCACAGCCATGGACCCGGCCATTCTCCAGCCGTTTATTTCGTGGAGTCACGGAGTTTTACGTGGTGCGGCTGCTAGCCCCTCACTGGTCGCAGGATCGGTGATGGGGCGCCGTCGACTTTTTTTAACGTAAAACTTCACAGATCGTCTGCACTTTGCCTCAGAAACGGAGAATCCAGCCCCTTGTTTTTACTGATCCATTGGTCCTGTTCCCCCCATTCTACTCACTTTTGCTGCTCCCCACAGCTTCGCCGTCTTCAATACTATCCCTTCCTTCCCAGGGACTGAGACTGCAGGACCAATCCACCAACTCCCGCCAGCAAGCCTTTCATTGCGCACTGTCCATTGCTTGAAAGTACAGCCAGCTCACAGGTTTTGAGACGGGTTCATTGCGATAAATGGGCTTTGTTGGGTGGCAAGGTGGTGCAGTGGTTCGCACTGGTGCCTCACGGCGCTGAAAACCCGGGTTCAATCCCGGCCCCCAGGTCACTGTCTGCGTGGAGTTTGCACATTCTCCCCGTGTCTGCGTGGGTCTCACCCCTACAACCCAAAGATATGCAGGGTAGGTTAATTGGCCACGTTAAATTGACCCTTAATTGGAAAAAAATGAATTGGGTATTCAAAATTTACAAAACAAAATACATGGGCTTTCTTGTCCCAGTTTGTTGCAATGATACCTGTTCTCTGGGACAGGAATCAGTCAGAACTGGTGTTTTTAAGTCAGATTTATCCATAATTCTGAAGAAGACGTTGCAACTTTGGAATTCCGCAGAGAGCCTGGACTAAACCATTTGGCACCTCTCATAACGTCCAACTTTTAATCCACCTGGTTTTACCATCCATTATTAATTTATTGCATGATTAGAGTTCTCACCAAAGTAAGATATCTGGAATTTAATCACAGGCAAATTAATTTTCTTTGATCTGATACTAAACATGTTCCAGAGATTGACAGCCAATGAATAGCACCATGAGCAGAGACGCAGGCAAGGAGATGAATAGATAACTCACTGAGTATAGTCTGTCATGTCGTAATATACACACAAGTATATGATGGTGCATAGACAGACACTGACCGACACACTGAATGACCAATCAACACACAGAACACAGCAGCCAATCACCAGACAGGACACAGCCACTATAAAGCTAGAGGGCACTAGTTTTCCCGCTCTCTTGGGATGCAGCCTCTGAGACAGCCAGAGCCCGTGATCAGCAACACGAACATCTACCATGTGCTACCAGTATAGTCTGGTCAGGTTCGCCTCAGGTCTCCAGTCAACTTAACATAGTGTCAACCCACAGTGCAAGTATGTTTAACAGCTCATAGTTAAATAAAATAGACTTGTACTTCTACAAGCGTTGGTAGCCTGTCTCTCTCACTGCTATGGTAAACGCAGTCCTCACAGACCCAGCATACCCAACACATCATGTTACACAAGGGTTAACATGTAAGATGGCGTGTATCACGCATGACAATATGAAGGTTGGATTGTGTCCTAACTCACGCTCATCCCTAATCACCTATCACCCTGTCATGTTCACTGACCTGCATTGGTTCCTACTCTGGTAGTGCCTCAGTTTTAAGATTTGCGTCCTTGTTTTCAAATCCCTCCAAGGCCTTGCCCCTCCCTATCTCTGTCGCCTCCTCATGCCACACAACCATGTGAGACGGTTTCCCTTTTAGCCCCTTTCACATCCTCGCTTTAAATTGTACACTAATGGAGGCTGGGCTTGGGTTGACTGACATTAAACTCTGGAACTCCCTCACTTAAACCCTCCATCTCTCTCTCTCTCTCCTTTGACCAAGCTTTTGGTCACCTGTCCTGATACCTCATATGTCTTAGTGTTGTATCTTGTTTGAGAACTCTCCTGTGAAGTCTTTTGGGATGTTTTGCTCTATTATTGGTGCTCTATAAATACAAACTGTTGTGCTAGATTCAGAATAGAGGCTGGAATATGGAGGACGAAACCCTGGATTCCTACTGATATCTGGTCGATTTTTATTTGCATGGTCAGAAAAGATCAGTGGGGTAGAGTCATGGAGCATCGCGTCGGCGCTGGTCAAAAACAGCCGCCGATGCGAGCATCAACTGTGTGAAGCATCATAGTCCAGTCTCGTCATGATCGACTCAATGCTTTGAAACGGACAAGTTCAGGTCGCAGTGATAGAGTCACAGAATCCTGACTGATATACCCCCCTCTGGCACTATGTGCGCTGGAACCAGCAAAGGATCACAGGGCTGGCTTTCAGGCCAGGAGCCTCTGGTTTGGAGGATTTCCCCATGTGCTGAGCTCATTGGGAGGAGCAGGCTGCACAGTCTGACAGTGAAACAGAACACTGACTTTGCAGAAGGACACCAGAGCTCAACCAGACATTCAATAGCAGCAAAATAAATAAAAAGCTTTCAAGTCCTGAAACTTACAGAAGGGGCCATTCACCAGACAAACTCTCTTCAAAAACACATCACACAATGTAAATAGCACTGGCTGTCTTGGAGTTATTTCCACAGTGACAGCTCTGGATGCTAGGCAACCCTTGCCACTCTGCTTGACCTTTCCCTCGCTACAACCCTTGTTAAACCGTAGCTGAAGACAATTATTTCTTGGCATTCGTTTTTTTTTGGTTAGGGGGCCGCAGTGTTGGACACAGACTGGATCAGAGCTGCCAGCTTGGGATTTGTCTACCACAAACTTTTGCAACTATTGCTGGTTGTAAAAATGGATAGGGGAGTGCATGGGGTGGAGGGAGGAGAGGGAATTGGTGTTTAGTTTGAACACAAGCCATATCTCTGATTAGATTAGATCAATCACTTGCTGTTGCTGGAAGCTTATTCAGAGAGGGAGCTTGAACAATAGTGAAAAACAGACCCATTTCCTCAGTTCCTGGTCCTTTTGAGAGGGGTGGTGGGTGGGGGGGGGGGGGGGGGAGAGGGGGGAGAGAGAAGATGCTGGCGTGTGTGGGGTGGAATATGGAAGAAATTCAATTTGTTGGATAGAGAAAGCTTTCAGCCATGGCTCAATTGGGGCAGCATTTTCACCTTTGACACAGAGGGTTGTGGGTCTAGGTCCTCCTGCAAAGACTTGGTGCCATAATCATAGATGACTCTCAGTACTGAGGGAGTGCAACACTGGCAGAGGAGCTGTCTTTCAGACAGGCTTCAAACTGAGGCCTTGTCTGTCCTCCCATGAGGATATAGAAGGTCCCACGGTGTTCCTTCACAGAAGAGCAGGTGAGTTCTCCCCAGCGTCCAGGCCAATAGTTACCCTTCAATCACTGGCTGATTAAATCAGTGGCACACTAGTCAGAGAACCCTTCGAATGAGGCACGGAGTCCATGGCCTGACTACTGGGAGCCCTTTTGACTAAGTATCAATGGTGAAGATTGACTGGCCTCAGACAAGAAGAAGATTCAGGTTGACTTGTTTACATCCTGAACACTGTGTGCACTTTGCTAAGAGTGAATCTGGGTTGCCAACCCTCCAGGATTGGCCTGGAGTCCACAGGAGTTGAAGATCGATCTGCAGAATACTGCTGTCTGCAATCCTGGAGAAAAATCATCGGGATATTAAAAATAGAATTTTAAAAATATGTTATTTATTAATAATTGGCATTTATTTTAATGCAAGGAGTCTAACGAACAAGGCAGATGAATTGAAGGCACAATTGAAAACATGGGGGTATGATGTCATTGCTGTCACTGAGGCATGTTGAGAGAGCGGATTGGCAGCTCAATATTCCAGGATTTAGGGGCCGGGATTCTTCGCCGGCGGGATTCTCCATTATGCCAGCGCCCGGGGGTTTCCCGACGGCGTGGGGCTGCCCCACAATACGAAACCCCATTGACCGGCTGGCGTAACGGAGAATCCCGCCAGCCAGTCGGAGCAGAAATGTGGAGCGGCGGGGAGGAGAATCCCGCCCAGGATCTTCAGGCAAGAAAGGGAAGGAGGTACAAGAGGCGGGGATGTCACAATTTTGATCAGTGAATTAATTACAGCAGGAAGGAGGGATGATAGGGGCAGCACGGTTGCACAGTGGATAGCACTGCGGCCTCACGGCACCGAAGTCCCAGGTTCGATCCCGGCTCTGGATCACTGTCCGTGTGATGTTTGCACATCCTCCCCGTGTTTGCGTAGGTTTCGCACCCACAACCCAAAAATGTGCAGGCTAGGCGGATTGGCCATGCTAAACTTGCCCCTGAATTGAAAAAAATGAATTGAGTACTCTAAATTTAAAAAAAATGTAAAGAGGGACGACATCTTAGAAGGCTCTTCAAGCAAAGCTATATGGGTAGAACTTAAAGACCGAAAAGAAGCAGTCACGTAGCTGGGAGTGTTCTATAGGCCCCCAAACAGTCCAAGAGAAATAGAAGAGCAAATATGTAGGCAAATTTCAGAGTGGTGTATAAGTAATAGTGAGAGATTTCAAATTCCACAATATTAACTAGGGTAGCCGTAATGTGAAAGGTTTAGAAGGAACAAAATTCGTAAAATACATCCAGGAGAACTTTTTAAGCCAGTATATAGAAGGTCCTACAAGAGAGAGGATGGTCCTGGACTTAGTATTAGGTGACAAAGCCAGGCAAGTGGTTGAAATATCATTGGGGGGGGGTGTTTTGCAAACAGTGATCATAACTCTGTTAGATTCAAGATTGTTATGGAAAAGGACAAGGATGGGCCTGAAATAAATGTTGCAAACTGGGAGAAGGCCGATTTTAATAGGATAAGATATGATTTGGCCAGAGTAGGCTGGGAGCAGACATTTTAGGTAAATCTGTGACAGAACAGTGAGACGCATTCAGGAAGGAAGTAGGGAGAGTACAGGGCCAACATGTTCCAATCAAGGAAAAGGATGGGACCAACAAACCTAGTGAAGCCTGGATATCAGGGGATAGACAGCATTGGTTAAGGAGAAAAGGGGGAGGCTGATGGACTCAAAACAGCAGGAGCCCGAGAGGCATATAGAATGTGCAAAAGGGAACTTCAAAAGGAAATTAGGAGAGCAAAAAGAGGACATGAAAGGATACTGGCTGATAAAGTAAAGAAAAATCCTACATTGTTTTACAAGTACATTAAGGGTAAAAGGATAACTATGGGAAGGGTAGGGCCATTAAGTACTGCAGTGGAAATTTGTGTGTGGAGCCGGAAGACATAGGTAGGGTTCTAAATGAATACTTTGTGTCGGAGTTCACTCTTGAGAGGGCTGGTGTAGATATAGAAATCAGGGAGAAGGACTGTGATAAAATTAAAGAGATTAACATAGGCAGAGTGAAGGTTCGGAGTGGTCTGGCAGGCTTAAAAGTAGACAAATCCTGAGGGGAGGCGGAAATATATGCCAGGTTGTTGAGTGAGGCAGGGAGGAAATAGCAGGGGTGCTGACAACATTTTTGAATTCCTCTCTGGCCACAGGACAGGTGCCGGTGGACTGGATCGCCAACGTGGTACCAATACTCAATAAGGGAGGAAGGTGTAAACCAGAAAACTACAGGTCAGCCAGTCTAACGTCAGTAGTGAGGAAACTATTGGAAGCAATTCTGAGAGACGGAATTAATCTTCATTTGGAGAGGCAGGGGTTAATCAAGAACAGTCGGCATGGTTTTGTTAAGAGGAGGTCAAGTCTGACCAACCTGATTGAATTTTTTGAAGCGGTGACCAGGTGTGTAGATGGGGGAAATGCATTTGGCGTAGTCTACTTGGACTTTAGAAAGGCTTTTGATAAGGTCCCACATTGGAAACTAATCGTGAAGGTAAGAGCCTATGGGATCCAAGAATAGTTGGCAAATTGGAGCCAAACTTGGCTGAGTGTCAGGAAGTAGAGGGTGATGGTCGAGAGCTGTTTTTCTGACTGGGAGCCTGTGTACAGTGGTGTCCCGCAGAGATCAGCGTTGGGTCCCTTGCTGTTTGTGGTTTATATAAATGATTTAGACATGAATTTAGGAGGGTAAGTTCGCTGATGGTACGAAAATTGTTGGGGTTGTAAATAGTGAAGAGGATAACCGTAGATTCCAGGGGAATATCGATGGACTGGTCAGATGGGCTGATCAGTGGCAAGTTGAATTCAATCTAGGTGAGTGTGAGGTGATGCACTTGGGCAGGACAAACAGGGCAAAGGAATACATGATAAACGGCAGGACCCTGGGAAGCACCGAGGATTAAAAGGGACCTTGCGTGCACACCAGTCCCTTAAGTTAGCAGAGTAGGTGGATATTAATAATATTTATTAGTTTCACAAGTATGCGCATCTTAACACTGCATAGGGCAGCACGGTGGGGCAGTGGGTTAGCCCTGCTGCCTCACGGCGCAGAGGTCCCAGGTTTGACCCCGGCTCTGGGTCACTGTCCGTGTGGAGTTTGCACATTCTCCCCGTGTTTGCGTGGGTTTTTCCCCCACAACCCAAAGATGTGCAGGCTAGGTGGATTGGCCACGCTAAATTGCCCCTTAATTGGAAAAATGAATTGGGTACTCTAAATTTATTTAAAGAAAGATCTTAACACTGCATTGACGTTACTGTGAAAATCCCCTAGTCGCCACACTATGGGCCTGTTTGGGTACACTGAGGGGATACAGTGGTTAAGAAAGCATATGATATTATTAGCCGAGGCATAGAGGCATTTATTAACCAAGGCATAGAGTTTAAGAGCAGCGAGGTTATGCTGAAACTGTCTAAAATGTTGGTTCAGCCGCAACTGGAGTATTGTTTGCAGTTCTGGAATCCACATTTTGGAGGGCTGTGATAGCACTGGGAAGAGTGCAGAGGAGATTTACCAGGATGTTGCCTGGGCGGGAAAGTTTTAGCTATGAAGAGAGATTGGATAGACTGTGGTTGTTTTCCTTGGAGCAGAGGAGACTGAGGGGGGGACATGATTGAGATGTATAAAATTATGAGGGGCATAGATAGAGCAGACAGGAAGAAACTTTTCCCCTTGGTGGAGGGATCAATGACCAGGGGACACAGATTTAAGGTGAGGGGAAGAAGATTCAGGGGGGATGTAAGGGAAAACTTTTTCACCAAGGGAGTGGCGGGAATCTGGAACTCACTGCCTGAAAGGGTGGTGGAGGCAGAGACCCTCATAACATTTCAGAAGTATTTAGAGATGCACTTGTGAATATGGCCATGGGCCAAGTGCTGGAAAGTGGGATGAGAATAGTTAGATGGTTGTCTTTGACTGGCTCACCCACGATGGGCCGAAGGGCCTTTTCTGTGCTGTTGACCTCTATGACTCTAATATTGAAAGTGGGGGAGAAAGGGTGGTTTGATTGACAGTGAGGCAACAATCAATTAGTTCATGAGTCTTTTTGCTTCCCAATTGGCCCAGGAATGCAGTAGGTCACAAGGATGGACATGTTGGCCGACTCACAGCTGGCCTGTGGGGGCAAGTCATGTGATGACATCTCCAGGAATACATTTAATCACAGTTGGCAACCCTGGAGTGAGCTGAACTCAGGTGTGTTGATCCTGGCATTGCCAGTTTCAGACTCAGAACGGGAGAGGGTGGGGTGGAGATCGTTGCTCCTGATCATTATCCAACAATTCGGGTGCTGCAATTTAATTTAATGACATCATAGTTATCTTGAGAGTGAAACTCACTGAAGAAAGAGTTTGTATTTATATCGCCTATTTCACCACCTCCAGGACTTCCCAAAATCCTTCATCGCTAATTAAGTATTATTTGAAATGTTGGGGCAGGCAATTTGCACACAATGAGCTCTGTTTTAGGGACAGTACTGACGAAAAGTCATTGACCCAAAACATCATGCTTCTTTCTCAACAGATACCGCCAGACATTGAGTGGTTCCAGCAACTTATGTTTTCACTTCAGATTTTCAGCACCCACAGAATCTTGCTTTGGGATTTTGTTTTTTTTTTTAGGTTGATTGCGAGATAAATATCGACCAGGACAAGATGGAGAACCCGCCTTCAAATGATGCCATAGCGTCTTTTACATCCATCAGGGAGGGCGGGATGTTGCCTAGTCTGGAGGGTTTCAGCTATCAATAGAGGCTGGTTAGGGTGGGGTTGTTTTTCTTGGAGCATACAAGGCTGACGGGAAACCTGATTGAGGTGTATAAAATTATGAAGGGCAGATATAGGGTGGATACTTTTCCCATTAGCGGAGGGGTCAATAGCCAAGGTGGCATAGATTTAAGGTAAGGGGGCAGGAGCTTCAGAGGGGATTTGAGGAAAAGCTTTTTCACTCAGAGGGTGGTGGGAATCTGGAACTGATTGCATGGAAGGGTGATAGAGGTGGCAACCCTCACAACTTTTAAGGAGCAGTTGGATGAACACTTGAAGTGCCATTGCATACAAGGCTATAGGCCAAGTGCTGGAAAATGGGATTAGAATAGATAGATGCTGGGGCGGCACAGACATGATGGGCAGAAGGGCCCCTTTCTGTGCTGTAAAACTCTATGATCTCTGCTTCACTGGATAACCTCCAGCAACAACCCCACTGACCCATACCTGATAATGGAGCCCAGGGCCAGTCTTCTTCTCTTTCCACCCATCCCCAACTGCAGTTGAAATGAGGTTGCTGTTTTTCTTGGTGCACTCTTTTTCCCATCACTGAGTGTCAGTCCAAATAGTAGATCCCCAAACTGGCGTTCCAATAACTGCACACACAGAAGATCGCAAAGGTTTCTCTTTGGGCCTCACTCGGTCGCGATTCACTCACCTCCGAGTTTGGGTCCCCCTCCAAGACTTGAATCTCTCACCTGGCCAAACAGTGCGGAGCAGCGCTGAGGGAGGGCCCATGTGTTCAGTCAGACAAGGCGATAAACTGAGGCCCTGTCTGTTCACTCATGTCGACATTTAAGATGCCAAGACACTATTGGAAGAATGACTCCTCCACTGTCTCGTGTGTCTCCCCCCCCCCACAGATTCAGTGCCATCATGACTTGTAAATGCTGCGGCCTGTGGGATCCGATCATGCTGTGAGAAAAATGATCTTCCATAGAATCCCAACAGTGCCATTTGGCCTATCGAGTCTGAACCGACCCTCCAAAAGACCACCTACCTAGGCCCAATTCCCCGGCCTATCCCCGTTGTTCTATAACCCCCACCGAAACTGCATCTGCATATCTTCTGACACTAATTTAGCCTGGCCAATCCACCTAACCTGCACATCTTTGGACTGTGGAAGGAAACGGGAGCACTTAGTGGAAACCCACGCACGCACGGGGAAAGCGTGCAAACTCCACACAGACGCTCACCCGAGGCTGGAATCGAACCCGGGACCCTGCCACTGTGAGGTGTCTGGGGATCTGTATCTCACCATTTATTGCATTTGCCTACATCATAACAGCCACTGCACTTCAAAGCAGTTGCGTGCACATGAAATATACTTAGGGATCTCTTGCGTGACTTGAGAGGTGTTGGTTAAATATGAGGCGTTCATTAGGGTTCCGGCTGATGTAAACGCATGGATTCGGTTGTGTCAGGATATTTTCGAGCAGCACTGGAAAGGGGCCGTTAATTAATTTTTTTAAAACACACTTTTTCTCAAGACATTCTATCCTTTGCTGTGATTCCTCTTCTCTCCAGGATGGCTGCCACCATTCCCCAGACACCTCATCTATCACAGTAAGTTAAACTTGTTCTTACAACTGGATGGCAACAGATATGTATCTTGTGAGGGGAGGGAGAGGTGGGGTTGAAGGGGGAGTGGAGAGGCAGACAGGCCACATTCCTCAGGAGGTCACTGCCACGACCTCGCCCCTTGCAGCGGCAAAACACTTTCTCAGCATCAAGATTCAGTTCTTGTGTTCTTTGCTAAACAGCCCACACCTTCTCTCTGCCTGTCTGTCTTTTTTTTTTCTTCAGGAAAATAACATTCAAAGCTGACAGAGATTTATAAAGGCTCACATGAGCTAAGTAAAGATTGTTGGGGGGGGGGGGAGGGGGAGGAAGAATGCTTTGTTTTCTGACACCTAGTCTGTAAAGAAAATATTGAATAGCGTTCAGGGATTTGCGGGTAACCCTGGGCTGAATGTTAAGAATCTCTGCAAGACGTGATTCACTTCAAAGCTTCTGGCAGCCACACTAGGAGTGAGCTCAGTTGGTGTGAGTTACAATGCTGGACATCTTCTCATGTAAAAGTTTATTTTATTGTTTCTGATCATTTTGTTAAGATTTTACTGCTTGTTTTTTTTTTCTTTCACTTTTGAAATTTTTACGTCCTCTTGCCCTGGGGAATCATTTGGAAAATCCATTATCTTCTGAGTGTTTTCGTATCTCAGCTTTGGAAGCTCCTCCGGAATGGGACTGTTGGTGCTGGCCTTCCCCAGTGTGATGCTGAGTCACTCAGCATAATAAAACCCTGGGTCAGCCATTACTCAGTGAATCGCAGTAATACCTCTCAGGTTCAAGTCTGTCTCCATTCTGGGACAGGCGGAGCTATCGGCCGCGTTGCGGCTGCTCGATGCTAAGAGAGGCCCCTTTCGGGATTTACCCGGCTCGCTACGCCGAAGCAAGATCTAACCGGACCTCTCAAGGTGTCACAATCTGAATCCCGCCCACTGTGGGTGGGATCAGAATTTGGGAAATCTGCATATTTGGGTCAGTAGCTGGTCTCAACCGAGTATGCAGCTCGCCTGATCCACCCGAGGCGTTGGCATCTAACCCCTTTGCCTTCCAGACCTCAGGTGAGCACTTTTCAGTCGAGGTCCCCACAAACGGGGACCAGGCAGAACACACTTGGGGTGGTCTGCCAGGGGGCTGGAGGCCCCTCGGCGATTGCCCTCTGGGCAGGATGCCACCCTGGCACTGCAGGTGCAGCCTGGCACCCTGGCACTGCCAGCCTGGCACGGCCATTCGGGTGGAAGCCTGACTTGGCCACGGTGCCCTTGTGGCACTGCCAGGCTGGCATTGAGCCTACGCCGGGGATCGGGCCTGAGGGTGCCTTGCCTGTGTGAGGTGTGGAGGGGGATGGGGGCGATGATCCCCTTATGGGAGAGTTGACACTTTGGGGGGTAATGTGGGGGAGGTCTGGCGAGGGGGGGTGGTGAGGATCCCCTTATGGGTGAGTTGAGACTGGGGGGAGGGGGTAATGTCGGGGAGGTCTGGCGAGGGGGGGTGGTGAGGATCCCCTTATGGGTGAGTTGAGACTTGGGGGGGGGGGGTAATGTCGGGGGAGTTCTGGCGAGAGGAGCTCCTCAGGGCAGGGAACAGGACTAAGTGCAGACTCAGTGGGGCATTGCCCGCTGAGGCCCCAGAGTGTAACAAATTCCCTGGCCTTTCTCGGCATTGCAAAGGCAGGAATCACCCGACACAGGACCCTGCTGCAATTCGGTTCAATCGTGCCCACAGTTTCAGCTCCCATCACATCGTGGTATGAGAGAGCGATGCACTGTCGAAGGCTCCCCCTTTCCAATGAGTTTTTAAACTGATCTGCCTGATTAGATGGATGTTGAAGATCCCATGGCGCCCTTTGAAGGGGGAGTTCTCCCCGGTGCCTTGGCCAATATTTATCCCTCAATCAACCTCACTAAAAACAGATTATCCAGTCGTGCACTCATTTGTTACTCGTGGGATCTTGCTGCTTGCTTGCAATTTGGCTGCATTTCAAAACAAATTCATTAGCTGTGAAACATGTTAGGACACTCTGAGGACAGAAAAGGCGTTTATCTCCAAACAAGCTCTTTCATTCCGGGCTGTGCTAAATTGGAACAGATTAACCAGGAGCTCTACATGACCTGGACATCAGGTGAAGACAGCTCTGGGGTTGAGCCCAGTGATTTCCATAAGCCTGAGAGCCCAGTCACATTTCAGGAGGTGAACTTACTCCCTATGAATGCGTTAATTAACACACAGAGAAACCTCAAAAATTCATGCCAAGATTTTCATTGAAATGTTAGGAAATGATTCACATACCTCCTAGCTGCGCTACATGGGAGGAATGGTCACTTTAGATTCAGGGTAGCACGGTAGCACAGTGGTTAGCACAGTTGCTTCACAGCGCCAGGGTCCCAGGTCCGATTTCCGGCTTGGGTCACTGTCTGTGCAGCGTCTGCACGTTCTCCCCGTGTCTGCGTGGGTTGCTTCCGGGTGCTCCGGTTTCCTCCCACAGTCGAAAGATGTGCAGGTTAGATGTATTGGCCACGCTAAGTTGCCCTAAGTGTCCTAAAAGATTGGGTGGGGTTCCTGGGTTATGGGAATAGGGTGGAGGTGTGGGCCTGTGTTGGGTGCTCTTTCCAAGGGCTGGTGCAGACTCGCCCATCTTATCTATGCCCATATGCTGCTCAAAGCCTCATCCAGACCGTTACCACCTCCAGGCTCAGTTTTCCAAAGCTGTCCTGGCAGAACTCCAATGTTTGCAAAATGCTGCTCCTTGTTGTTCTCTAAGTCGCACCAGCCACCTGGTCTTTGCTGACCTACCTACAGTGGGTTGCAGCCCCACAAGTGTTTACACCTCTCCATGGCCTCTTTCTTCCTAACTCTGTCATCTCATCGATCGCTATGACCACTTTCTCCAACTCCAAAATCTCTGTTCCTTTGATTCTTCTGTGCAAAACCCTCACCCATGCTTACCCCAACCCACTCTTCAGCTCCCTTCACTCCATTAATGTCAGTGTTTTCAGGTGCCTAGGTCCTAAACTCTGACTTCCCTCCCTCAGATGCTCCACGAGGGTCCTCCTTACAGCTACCGCTAATGCTCCACTTTTTCCCAACCCCTTCCTATCCCCTCCGATGGATCAGTGTCCATTATTTCCCCCTCAAGCCTCTGTGGAATACTGGTAGTTGTTGTACTGTAGCTCAGTTCCACAGACTCTGAAGTACGAGGAGGTTTGGGGGTGGATGGGGGGAGGGGCAGTAATCATAGCACAGTGCCACTGACAACTGGAAGTAGTTTTATGTAAAATGCAATGGCAGGACAACAATGGACTCCTTCAGAGGCAGGGGTAAGCGAAAAACACAACAAGAATCAGATCTGACAGGAGACTCTTCAAAAGGCGAGCTGCTCCGAGCTGCTTTTGTTCCAAGTTTCAATCAGTTCTCAAATATCTATGTGTGCTGCCCTCAGTTGCAGCATAAAGCCAGATATCTAGGCTCACAAAGCATCCTAACAAGCTGGTTAATATAAACTGTGTTTGACAGAGGCTCTTTAATAATGTACACGTACACACACAGAATGTTTATCTGACCTGACTGCGGATCCAACTACACTCACTGTCTCTTCACTACTTGGGATATTTGATGTCTTACATGATTCTGAATCATCTATCAAAAGGTTACATGTCATACTTCTCAATGGAATCAAATGATTTGTTATTTGCTTATTTAAAAGTTTTAAAAAAAAACTACACATTCCCTTAATGGTTCAATTTAAAATAATGGAGCGCCTGGCCTGGATCAGAGCTATACCGCCCAGGAGATCACTGGACCGTGATGAGTCGGATATTGTAGGTTCAGGCTCTTATGTGGCAAATGCCCTTCAGTTCCTTCCACAATGGGCCAATCCCAAACCTAAACCCCGACAGGAGTCTTGGCAAGCTACTAGAGCTGGCAAGTCCAATTCTGCTCTCACTTCATGTGTGCACAGGCTCCTTCTTTGGGCTGGGGCAGGGGTGATGGTTCGTGCTCAGGGGCAAGAACTGTCCCTGTCCTTATCCCAGATGCTGAATTGATGTTGCAGAGTTGGCATTCCTGATACTTGTGGCTGGAAAGGAATTCCCACTCATGGTCGGTGCCTTGGCGCGATCCCTGCTCCCACATAGTTGGACAGGCTGCTGACACTCCCTGGGGTTAATGTGCAAAGGGTGATCAATGGCTGACGGCACTGGGGAGTGGACAGTTTGAGAAAAACAAAGATTTCTTTTTAAATAAATTTAGAGTACCCAATTCATTTTTTCCAATTAAGGGGCAATTTAGCGTGGCCAATCCACCTAGCCTGCACATCTTTGGGTTATGGGGGCGAAACCCACGCAAACACGGGGAGAATGTGCAAACTCCGCACAGACAGTGACCCAGAGCCGGGATCGAACCTGGGACCTCGGCGGCGTGAGGCAGCAGGGCTAACCCACTGCGCCACCGTGCTGCCCTGAAAAACAAAGATGACACACGCTAAGGGACAGGATTGTTTTCTTCCCCCCCCAGCCCCTCCACCCCAGCCCCCCCCCCCCCCCCCCCCCACCCCCTCAATAATCGCACTGCAAAATATGAAGAAAAAAGTCATCCTGGGTGATATTCACAGGAATTGCTAGAGTTTGATCATGTTAGAATTTAGTTCTGCTGCTTTTATGATGTTACCCTGAAAAGCCCAATCACAATCTGTACATCTGTCTAAATATGAAGGGTCAACAAACAGCTTAGTTCTGAAATATTGGGAAAATACTGTGAGACCGCACTGGTCTGTTCCTTTTCGCGAAATAAACCACATTTTTATTTCAAAGGGGAGCAGGAGAGTTCTCCCCGGTGTCCTGGCTGATATTTATCCCTCAATCAACATCAACAAAAACATCTGGTCATTATCACAACGCTGTTTATGACAGCTTGCAGTGCACAATTTGATTGCTGTGTTTCTCACATTACAACAACGATACACATCAAAAAGTATGTCATAGGCTGTAAAGCACTTTGAGACAATCAGCGGCCATAAAAAGTGCGATATAAATGCAAGGCTCTCTTTATATCATCCACATTAGGCACTGCAAGAGTTGAGTTGTTCCTCTCAGACTATTGTCCCAGTCTGACCATAACGGCGAACCCTCGAAATCACGAGGTGTTGTTTCAGGCACCAGCACGCCTGCAGTTTATTTCCAACATTTTCTATCGTCACTCCACAGCGATCAATCCCCATCCTCCATTGAAAGCTTCAACTGAACTGCCTCAGGCCTCCCCTTTCCAAGAAATCTATTCAATAAGTGGCTGTACTCAAATCTGTTAACCAAATTATCACATTAACCTAGACAAACCAACAGTGAAATCTGAGGGAGGAAATTAAAATGAGAACAGACCTAATTGTTAATCCAATAACAAGCAACAGATTTACTGCAATGGAAGGCTGTCTAGACCACACAAGCTTAACACCCAGTAATAAACTCAGTGAAATTTGTTTCTGGCTTGGAGCCCAATTGGTTCCTAAAGAAACTGAGGTTAGGTGCGGGCCCTCTGTCATGTATAAAGAAGGCAGACATGTGGGTTGAGGCATGCGGCTGGGCAATCCACAAGGACAGCTGGCTACATCAAGGGGATTGACACACTGGCGTCCTGGGGAATATTGGGTGAAGTAGTCCCTCCTGAACAGCACGGTGGGTGTTCCTACACCACGCGGACTGCAGCGGCTCAAGAAGGCAGCTCACCACCACCTTCAAGGGCACTTAGGGAGGGGCAATAAATGCTGGCCGGGCCTGCGACGCCCACATCCCATGAATGAATAAAAGAAGTGGACATTACAGCCCCTGAAAGGCTATAATTATAACAATCTTTATTGTCACAAGTAGGCTTGCATTGAAGTTACTGTGAAAAGCCCCTGGTCGCCAATCTCCGGCACCAGTTCAGGCACACAGAGGGGGAATTCAGAATGTCCAATTCACCTGACAGCACGTCTTTCGGGACTTGTGGGAGGAAACCGGAGCACCCGGAGGAAACCCACGCAGACACGGGGAGAACGTGCGGACTCCGCACGGACAGTGTCCCAAGCCGGGAATAAAACCTGGGACTCTGGAGCTGTGAAGCAACAGTGCTACCCACTGTGCTACTGTGTTGGTGCAGAGGGACAGGCATGGCAATAACAAAAGAAACATTTGCATTTCCAACGCCCCTTTCATGAATTTCATTACCCCGAAGCTCCTTATGCCCAATAAAGTACAGTGGAACTGCCAGTGCTGCAATGAAGGGAATACGACAGCCAACTTGTGCACAGCAAGATCCCACAAACAGCAACGTGATAAATCCCCAAATGCACTTTTATTGATGTTGGTTGCAGGATAAATATTGGCCTGGATACCCGGGCGTACGCCTCTTCTCTTCTTTGAGGGGGGACTTTTTAAAAGTCCATTTGAGAAGGAAGACGGTGGGTAGAGGAGGAAGAAATGTATAAAATAAAGGCGAGAAAGGATTTACTGCGCAGGGTTAAAAAGAACATTTTGGGGCAGCACGGTGGCCTAGTGGTTAGCACAACCGCCTCACGGCGCTGAGGTCCCAGGTTCGATCCCGGCTCTGGGTCACTGTCCGTGTGAAGTTTGCACATTCTCCCAGTGTCTGCGTGGGTTTCGCCCCCACAACCCAAAAATGTGCAAAGTAGGTGGATTGGCCACGCTAAATTGCCCCTTAATTGGAAAAAATAATTGGGTAATCTAAATTTTAAAAAAAAAGAACATTTTGCATTTAAATAACACTTTTCGCGGGCAGCACGGTGGCGCAGTGGTTAGCACTGCTGCCTCACGGCGCCGAGGTCCCAGGTTCGATCCCGGCTCTGGGTCTCTGTCTGTATGGGGTTTGCACATTCTCCCCGTGGTTGCATGGGTTTCACCCCCACAACCCAAAGATGTGCTGGGTAGGTGGATTGGCCATGCTAAATTGCCCCTTAAATAAATTGGGTGCTCTAAATTTATATTTTAAAAAATAACACTTTTCACAATCACCGAATACTTTGCAGCCAATGAAGTACTTTTTTGAATTGTAGTCCCTGTTATAATGTAAGAAACATGGCAGCCAATCTGTGCACAGCAAGCTCCCACAGAGAGCAATGCGATAATGATCAGATCGTCTGGGGGGTTTTTTGTGATTGAGACGTAAATATTGGCCAGGACACTGGGGATAACCCCCCTCCTCTTCTTCAAAATCATGCCTTGGGATAGGAGGATAAATGGCTTTCTGTTGAAGGAATTCTAAGTGAGTGGAATGGATGATGCCATGGTTTAGAATTGAGGACAATCCTTTCACCTCTGGAACCTTGGTTCAAATCCAGTCTGGCAGAGTGGATGGAAGTGTTATAAATCTCATGGCTGTTAAGATTCCAAAATAAAACACAGATTCTATTCAGGTCTCAATGGGTGTGAATCGACAGGATATAATTTGGCAGCAATTCAAGGATCTCTGGATTTGAACTTGTGTTGACTTGTGGGGAAAGGGCAGATAGCCAATCCCCTGTCTTGCCCAAGCCCTGTCTCTTCTTTTCATTGCAGATTCAACGATGAGGAACGAACCTGGAAACTCTACTTGATTCACGTACTTTCATTCTTGACCCCAAAGACTTTGGGTTCAAGTCGCTTTCCAGGACTTGAGCTGCAAGCCAGGCTTGTCCTAATGTACCCCCATCTGGTAGTTTAGATGGATATTGAAGATCCCATGTCCCAATTTTGAAGAGGAGCGGGAAGGTTCTCCCAGGTCTCTTTACCGATATTTCCCTCTCAGCAAAAATCTCCAAAACCTGATATCTGCCAATTCTATTGTTTGTGGGAGTGTTTGCTCCGTGCCAATTGGCTACATCATTTGTTTGTTTACAAAGCCACAGCAGCGGCACTCAATGCTACTTTGTTGGCATCTGACAATTCCCTTTGAAATGTCGTCGGGTGTTATGTAAATGCAAGTCTTTAAGCCAACATTCATGTACAATGATATGGATAGAAGGAGACCATTTGGGCCATGACGCTTGTGACAGATGCCAGGTGGATAACACCATCGAGAACTTGGACAAACCAGGGCAGACGGGAATTGAGAAACTAAATAAGTGGAGCAAAGAGAGAGTGTGGGAAAAGACTGGCATAGAATATAAAAGAGAATCCAAGTTTTTAGTCTTTTACGAAAGAATGCAAAAGCAAGAGTGTGGCCAAATAGGGATGAAAAAGGAAATTATGCATTGAGACAGGCTGAGGCATTAAATTAATTATTTGCATCCGTCTTGACCAAAGGAAGAATATGCTGCCCAGGTTATGGGGAAAGAGCGGGTAGCTCAGAAGCTTGAAGATTTAAAATCGATAAAGAGGAGGTATTCGATAGGCTGCCTTTACTTAAAACTAATGAGGCACCAGGACTGGATGAGACCCATTCAAAGCGAACAAAGGAAATCTTTTAAAATTCTTTCACAGCATTTGGTTGCCAGCATTTGTTGCCCATCCCTTGGTGATGAGCTGCCATCTTGGCCTGCTGCAGTCCATGTGGTGCAATTTCAGGCTCTCCTCCTTCTCTCATCAAAACAAATGTTTATTTGACTACCGTCTGAGGTACCAAAGAGAACTTTCCCAAGAATTATTTTAGTTGCTTAACTTCATCGAATCACTGCTGTGAGATAGGCGAGGCTTGCCTTCAGAGACATTGGGCGCGATTCTCCGATCGTGGGACAGAGTGTCCGCGCTGTCGTGAACGCCGTCGTCTTTCACAACGGCACAAAACGGGTGTGGGCAGTAGCGATTCTGGCCCCCATAGGGGGCCAGCAAAGCGATGGAGTGGTTCACGCCGCTCCAGCCTTACTTCCCAGTGTGCACTGGGGGCGGCGCCAACCCACGCATGCGCAGTGGTGACGTGCCAACCCTCGCATGCGCGGTGGCCTTACTGAACGCTCCGGCCCCGACGCAACATAGCACGGGGGTTCAGGGGCCAGACACGCAACAAAGTAGGCCCGGGTGGGGAGAGGCCGGTCCACCGATCGGTGGGCCCTGATCGCGGTCCAGACCCCATCGGAGCCCCCCCCCTCCCGGGGACGGAGCCCTCCCTCAACCCCCCCGCAGTCCGCCCCCCGACCCTTCGCGCAGAGTTCCCGCCAGCAGCGATCACGTGTGGACGGCGCCAGCGGGACTCTGCTTTTACCACGCGGCCGCTCGGCCCGTCCGGGCCGGAGAATTGGCGGCCCCGCCGCATACAGCGGCCCGTGACTGGCACCGTGCCAAACACACTGGCACAAACGGTGCCGATTCTCCGCACCTCGGAGAATCACGCGCCAGCGTCGGGGCGGCATGGCGCGGGTGTGGCGATTCTCCGGCCCGGCGCAGGGCTGGGAGAATCGCGCTCATGGTAAAGCCCCTCTGCAACCAAGGCTTGACATTGTAGAACTAGGCACCACTCGAATACCCTATCCCACCAACCCCACTCCCTCTAACACACCCTGTATCTTTACCCCACCTCTAAATATTTTTTAAAGTCTGCTTTTTCACCATACTCTCCAATGTTCTCAAATTCCTGTTCATTGTCCAAATCTCTCACTTTGGGAAATCACCGGCTGGATTCTTCGCTTCCCCAACTGCGTGTTTCTCAGCGGCGCGCCGTTTCCCAGCAACAGGATTCTATCTTCCCACCGCTTGTCAATGGGATTTCCCATTGCAACCCTAGGTAACCCACGGGCAGGGGCGCGCTGCCGGCGGGAAAATTGAATCGCAACATCCGGAGCATTCTGGCCCTGATCACCATATAAAAGAGTTGGTTATTCTCTGGTTACACCAGTTTCGTTAGAGTGATTAATGCTGGTGATAGGTGTGGTTCAGTTGGTTCCTGCCTCAGGGTGCAATCCAAAGATTGAGAGTTTTGGGCCTCTCTCCAATATTTGGACAAGTAACCTACGCCGATATTCCGGTGTGGGGGAGCCTGTTAGTGATATGGGACATTGCAGCCAGATTGTTCCTCTCATTCAGCGAATTTTAAAGATCCTTGAACGGCAATTTGAACCTGGGGGTGTGAAAATCGGGCAGGTGTGGGGGTCAACCTGAGCTGTGAACTATCCTGACCTTGGCTGCAAGAAGCCTATCCTGGCCCCTAGCTGGCAGGAAACAACAGAGCATTAGACGGGGTGGCTGCTTGCTCTTGGGCCTTGGATCAGTCACAGTGAAAGGATTTGGAAGGGATTTGGGATGGGGTGGGGTAGCTCAGAGCAAGAGAGTCCTAAACCTCCCTGGAAGGGCACAGAGGAGAATCTATCCCCACGAGGAAAGTAAATAAACATTAAAAAGACTTGTTGGGTCTCTAGTGGCTGAAGATCTCTGAATTGTTGGGCTGATCACGCTAGAAAACCACAATTCCTCATGTCGGCTTCTGGCAAAAATAAATGAGGCCCCTGATTCGCCCATTGAAGCTCAATTTGCATATTTAAAGGAGCAATATCCTTCCTGTGGGCTTCCAAGAGCCGATTAAACTCAAACTCTGCGGGAAGAGAACAGAACATCAGCAGGAAAGTACCATGCCCAATTTTAACTGTCTACCTGCCCAGTTTTCGATGCAGTGAGGAGGGTTAAGGTGATCAGCCATGGTCGTGATGAATGGCGGAGCAGGCTCGAAGGGCCAAAAGGCCTCCTCCTGCTCCTATCTTCTATGTATCCATGACCCCATCGAGTTGGCTCGGTTTGAGTGGTAGTTCCACAAACAGCGGTTCATCATGTGAAACTCTTTGCAAGGTTTCAGTGTGATAACACATCGTGTACGCATTCACGATTACTGGACAAGCTGCTCCAAAGGCGGCTACTAGCATATTGGATGGCAAAAGTTAATTTTATTTTATTTTTTGTCGCTCATCCCTAATTGCACTTGAACTAAGTGCCCGGCCATTTCAGAGGGCAGTTAAGAGGCAACACATTGCTGTGGGTCTGGAGTCGCATGTAGGACAGATCAGGTAAGGACGGCAGATTTCCTTCCATAAAGAGCGTTAGTGAATGTATCGGTTTTTCCGGCCGTCGATGATGATTGCGTGGCCACTATTATAGAGACGAGCTTTCAATTCCAGACATTTATTAATTCATTGAGTGTAAATTCCACCAGCTTGCCGTGGTGGGATTTGAACCCATGTTCCCAGATTGGGCCTGCCTGGGCCTCAGGGCTACTCGTGCTGTGACATTACCCCGATGTAACTGTCTCCCCATTTAATAGCAAACAATAAAAGTTATGACTTATCATTGAGAAAGAAACAACAGCCTGAAAAGTGTAATTCTATCCAGGAAGCTGCCTGTGGATCTGGCTCAAAGTTCCAGATGTCTGCAAGAACAGCCCAGATTACATAGTGGAACCATTTATACCAGGAGCTGGGAAATGCTTTCAATCAAACAGGAAGGGCAGAACTGTCTAGAGACCCATCTCCACCTCCATGATCCAGGTTCACTGCTGATGACATCCAGCCCCTTTTCATTCATTCATCCTTCAAGAAACTTGCTAATACCTAGATCATTATTGTATCTAACTGTTCCTTCAACAATGCCAGGGTTATTGCCTCCCATTCTATATCTAGAAATTTATTCTGCACATTAGTCATTCTCAATGTGAAATAAGTTCTTTACGTCAGTCTAAAAATTATCTCTACTGCGACTGCTTCACGTCAATTTTAAGTAATATTCTGGTTAATGTTTATTTAGTTCCAAAACAATTTACAACATCGCCTGTCATATCCAACGTTCAAGTCTTCCCATAACTCAGTCCTTGACACTGCGATCATTCTTGTGACTCTTATCTGCTCTGCTGCCAGCGTGTGCCTTGGTGAAATGTACTGGACACAGCACTCAAGGCGGGGATTGATACAGAACAGGACACCATGCTCAAGGTGGGTCTGAAACAGAACTGGATACGGTGCTCAAGGTGGGTCTGAAACAGAACTGGATACGGTGCTCAAGGTGGGTCTGAAACAGAACTGGATACGGTGCTCAAGGTGGGTCTGAAACAGAACTGGATCCAGTGCTCAAGGTGGGATAGAATCAGAACTGGATACGGTGCTCAAGGTGGGTCTGAAACAGAACTGGATACGGTGCTCAAGGTGGGTCTGAAACAGAACTGGATACGGTGCACAAGGTGGGATAGAAACAGAACTGGATACGGTGCTCAAGGTGGGTCTGAAACAGAACTGGATACGGTGCTCAAGGTGGGTCTGAAACAGAACTGGACACGGTGCTCAAGGTGGGTCTGAAACAGAACTGGACACAGTGCTCAAGGTGGGTCTGAAACAGAACTGGACACAGTGCTCAAGGTGGGTCTGAAACAGAACTGGACACAGTGCTCAAGGTGGGACTGAAACAGAACTGGACACAGTGCTCAAGGTGGGTCTGAAACAGAACTGAACACTGCTTAAAGGTGGGACTGACACAGAATTCTGTACAGTTTGACCACAAATTCCTTGGAGCTGTTTAAACTGATTAATGTGTGGAGGTAATAAGTGGAGGTTCTTTGGGATCTGTGCCTTCCGTTGGTCCAGGGAATCCACCACTGATTCTCATTAGCATTGTGGAGAAAAGCTGCAATGAAAATATAAGAGCGGGCTTCCCAAAAGGGTTAATTAAACTGGCAGAGTGATGCTGACTGGTTGGAAATTGCTGTGAATAATGGGGTGTTAAAAGAATCCATTTAGACCAACAATTTACAGATTAACATTTCAAGAGGTGAAGACTGGATTCATTAATCTCCTCTTAAATCATTCATACAGCCTGCCTGTCGGACAAACCCCAGAGGTTACACCCTCAGTGCATGTGGAGCTACTTTTACCTGACTCCAGAGCACTTGAAACTTGAGGTGTTTATACCTACAGTTGTTAACACGGCCACATATAAACCTCGCGCTTTGATGTGGGGACCCACACTGTCACTTCCCTAATCTAGAACCATAACACCTGCCTCTCCCTTGGTTTCCTGTGTATTCTGCTCCTGGCTCAGTGGGCAAACCTTGTGCTTTTGAGCCAGTAAATTGTGGGTTCAAACCCCAGTACATGAGAGACTTGGGCTCATGGTTCTTCATGTGATGAAACAGGGCAGTTCTTGACCCACAGATATTTGGAGACATGGGGCTGGGTGTCTCCCAGGAGGTGGTGGGATCTGGAATTCAGGATTTGTTCTATCCTTTCCGGCTTTGCTGCATCATTAAGCCGTTTGGACTCAAAACATGATGCTGAGGGACTGCCCCAATATTGGAGGTGCCATCTTTTGGAAGGTATGTTAAATAAAGTCCCTGGCGGCCTCTTGGGTGGGTGGAAAAGGTGCATTGGGCACTCTTTCAAAGAGATGCAGGGGAGTTCCCCCTGGTGTCTTGGGACCAATATTTATCCCTCAGTTAACAAGATTAAAAAAACAGATTAACTGGTCATTTATCACATGACTGTTTGTGGGATCTTGCTGTGTGTAAACAAGCTGTCAGGTTTCCTGTATGACAAGTGACACTTCTTCAATGAAGTACTTCATCGACTGCAAAGGCCTTTGGGACATCCAACGACTGCAGAAGATGTGTCTCAAATGTGTGTCTTTTTTTACATTCTGCATTTCCCGAATAAAAGGATAATTTATCAACGCAGAAATGGTAAAGTGCCTGATTTTTGATCCCAAACTGAAATATTGGGCGGGGTTCTCTATCCCACCCGCCAATCGACCTGGAATTCCCGCCCGAGGTTAATGGACCTTCACATGGTCTGCATCCCGCGTGTGGCGATCTTGGTAATTCTATTATCAAGATCATCAACTTCCAGCTCCATAACATTGTCCTTCTTCACCCCTGCATCAGCTCATAGAATCAGAGAATTCATAGTGTGGAAGGAGGCAATTCGGCTCATCGAGTCTGCACCGGCCCTTGGAAAGAGCATCCTCCCCAAGCCCACACCTCCACCCTATCTGCTGCTGAAGCTCTCATCCATGCCTTTGCCACTGCTGGACCCTATTATTCTAAAGCTGTCCTGTATTATTCTTTCTTTTTTTAAATAAATTTAGAGTACCCAATTAATTTTTTCCAATTAAGGGGCAATTTAGCGTGTTCAATCCACCTATCTTGCACATCTTTGGGTTGTGGGGGCGAAACCCACGCAAACACGGGGAGAATGTGCAAACTCCACACGGACAGTGACCCAGAGCCGGGATCGAACCTGGGACCTCAGTGCCGTAAGACTGCAGTGCTAACCCACTGAGCCACCGTGCTGCCCCGTCCTGTATTATTCTTAGGTTCTCCTGGCCAACCTCCCATCCACTGCCTACTGTAAGCTCGTGTGTATTCACAAAATGCTCCTTTGCCTGATGAACCACACTGTCACGACTCCATTTTAAAATTTCCATCCTTGTTCTCAAATCCTTATGTGACCTCTCCCCTCCCTATCTCTGTAACCTCCTCCAGCCCCACAATCCTCTGAGACCTCTACACTCCTCTAACTCTGGCCTCCCTGTTTTAAACACCCCACCATTTGGGGTGGTGCTACCATCTGCCTCGACCCTGAGCTTTGAAATTCCCCCCCTAAACCTCTCTCTCTTTTCGGATTCTCTTTAAAAGAAAAACCTCTTTGACCAGAGGCTTTATTCATGTGTTGTACTTCAAACATCTCCTCCTGTGACTTGGTGTCAAAATTGGTCTCCTGTCAACTAGCTAAAGGCAACAAACTCAGATACCTGCAGCTTAAATCTTCCTATGGAAGGAGACAAGGACAAACCCGCGACCACCACGACAGACACTATTAGAAGAGCTACTAGACGCAGACATCCTAGGCAGAGGGAACTGTAGTGACATGTACGAACGACTGCCAGAGAGGGCCGACACCGAACTGGACACGACTAGGAGGAAATGGGAGGAAGACATGGGGTTCGAAATAGGGTGGGAATTCTGGAGCAAAGCACTGCACAGGATCAACTCTACCTCCACATGCGCAAGGCTCAACCTAACGCAGCTAGAAGCTGGAGCTCACTTGACCAGAACCCGAATGAGCAGGTTCTTCCCGGAGGTGGAGGATAGATGTGAACGGTGGCAAGGAGGCCCGGCCATCCACGGCCACATGTTCTGGTCCTGTCGCAGACTTGCTGGGTACTGGACAGCCTTCTTCGAGGCAATGTCCAAAGTGGTCGGGATGAGGGTGGAGCCATGCCCAAAAGTGGCGGGCTTCGGGGTATCAGACCAGCCAGATCTCTTCAAGGGGAGGAGGGCGCACACCCTTGTCTTTGCCTCCCTGATCGCCTGCTGTAGAATCCTGCTCGGCTGCCGGTCAGCAGCACCACCCAAAGCTGCAGACTGCTTGTCCAACCTCTCAGAATCTCCCCAAATGGAGAAAATCAAATTCACCATCCGTGGGGCGGAAGAGGGCTTCCACAAAACATGGGAGCCATTCACCCAACCGTTCCGAGACCTGTTTGTGGCCAACACATAAATAAACAGCCAGTAGCCAGGGGAAAATAGCCAGGACAAGATAGAAAGAGGAAAGCGAAGGAGGACCGGGGAGCTACGGGTGGGGGGGGGGGGGGGGGGGGGGGGCAAGGTGAGATAGCAAAACCCAGCAAGAAAAAAATGGGAAACAGCAGTGAAAATGGGGAGAAGGGATGTGGGAGGTGAAGGAGAGAGGAGCTGGAGGGGGGTGGGGGGGGGGGGGAGGGGATAGAGGGGATTGTAGGCTGAGCCAGCCAGATGGCAACAAACTATAAATAGAGAAACCTAAGAAGGAACCTTTGTGACTGCACAATAAATGAAAACGAACAGCAATGCGTATAATTTTGAAAATGCCAATAAAAGGATTTTTTTTTAAACAATCTGTCTCCTGTGAAGTAAGTGTTTTCAATACATTTAGGACAGAATTTTATTAATTTTGCACCAGGTGCTGGCTCAGGTGAGAAAATGGACAGACTGCCAACCCGCTGCCCAGGTGACATTTCTCGCCAGATAACCCAGCACTTGGTGCAAAAACAAACGGAATTAGAATTAGAACAGTACAGCACAGAAAAGGCCCTTCGGCCCTCAATGTTGTGCCGAGCAATGATCACCCTACTCAAGCCCATGTATCCACCTTATACCAGTAACCCAACAAACCCCATTAACATTATTTTTTTAGGGCACTAAGGGCAATTTAGCCTGGCCAATCCACCTAACCCGCACATCTTTGGACTGTGGGAGGAAACCGGAGCACCTGGAGGAAACCCACGCACACACGGGGAGGACATGCAGACTCCGCACAGACAGTGACCCAGCCGGAAATCGAACCTGGGACCCTGAAGCTGTGAAGCATTGATGCTAACCGAAAATGAAATGAAAATCGCTTATTGTCACGAGTAGGCTTCAATGAAGTTACTGTGAAAAGCCCCTAGTCGCCACATTCCGGCGCCTGTCCGGGGAGGCTGGTACAGGAATCAAGCCGTGCTGCTGGCCTGCTTGGTCTGCTTTAAAAGCCAGCGATTTAGCCTTGTGAGCTAAACCAGCCCCTGCTACCGTGCTGCCCCAGGTATGGTCCATGCCATTCTGGAATGGGGTCGGAAAAAAAATCCCGGCAACATCGGGAATCCCAAAGTCTGATGGCGCACTGATCTCCAATATCAAAAAATGATGGAGACCACAAGCACAGGGAGTCCACCCCACCTCACGGACAAGGGAACCCTCCCCCGCTCCTGTGTGCCACCCCTCCCCCCCCCCCCCCCAGCACCACCCCTGGCACTGCCCCGGCATCCTGGCAGCACCAGAGTGCAGAGCTGGGGGCAGTGCCAGGGGGCAGCACCACGGGGCAGTGCCGGGGCCAGTGCCAGTGGGCAGCACAATGGGGCAGAGCTGGGGGCAGCGCCAGGGGCCAGTGCCAGGTGCCAGTGGGCAGTGCCAGTGGGCAGTGCCAGCATACTACTCAGGCATGTTGCTCTCCACCCAAGTACTATATTTACCCGTGTGACCCAGCAGGTTCCCTTAGTCTGATTCCTGCTTATAAAAACCTGTTGTAAATCCCGTCGACGTAACGTCACATCGGCGAGGGGGGAGATCCCAATAAGGGGGGGGGGGGGGCATGGGGGAAACCATTTAATTATATTATAACGTGGTTAAATGAGGTTCTGGGTGAGGACTTAGTATAATCACTGGTTGGCGTGCTGCGATAATCTGAAAACGAGATCTTGCCGGCACACTTCCCATTTTTTGAATCTTGTGGGATTTTGTGCCCACGCCGCCGTTGGCGCTAAATCCCCGTCCAAGGATGCTGTAGAAATGTAAGTTGTTGTGGCAGTGATATCTACCTAGGAGGAGGGACAGGTTCAGTCCTGGTCAGTGTTGAGTTGGAAGATTCCAGGTTTTGCCTCAGTACTGCGAGGCTAGGACAGAGGGAGGCATCTCCCGATCCCAATTGCCATCCAATGAATCCTCCTGGGGAAGCCCATGCTCGCAAACAGCAGATCAGAATCCAGTTATACTTGGCAGTGAGGCCTCCTGCAGTCAAATAGTTGTCTGTCTCCCAATGCATAGAATGACACAGCGCGTGCAGCATAGAAACAGGCCATTCAGCCCCACTACCCTATGTTGGACTTCACGCACAGGAGCCTCCTCCCAACTCCCCTTTATCTCATCCTGTCAGTATACATATACGATTCCTGTCTCCCTCATGTGTTTATCCAGCTTCACTTTAAATCCTGTAGGAAACCATGGGAAACTTGAACGAGGTACCAGCAGCCGGTGCAATCCCACCCTTTCAGTGAGAGGAAGAGAGAAAACCGGGAAGTGAGAGGAGAAAGGGGCGGGAAAAGCTCGGAAAACCTCTTCATGTTTACAAAAAAACAAATCAATAAACAGGCCACTTCAACTCGAGTGGGCACTTGAATTAAGTGGAAGGTCCCTGGAGTGGAGAACAATTTAAAGAGTTACAGCCAGCGGGAGACTCTTTCCTTTGCAAGTATGGGATCCCTGTGACTAATCAGAGTGATCCATTACCTGCACACAGCTGTTCCCAGCTGTTGAACTACTGTCTCCTCATCATAAACATAATTAGCCATGAAAAGCCCGTAAGTGTCTCTCTGTAGAAGCCTTTCTATAATCCTATTCCTTCATAGTGCAGAGTATCACAGCGTGACATATTGGAATGCCTCAAGGGAGCAAACAGTATAAAATTCAGTTAGTGATATGTGCGTTACAAATTCCAAGGTAAATAGCAGACACTCATTCACGGGTAGTAAACACAAGGCAAATAAAGCATGGCCCAGCCTGTTCTTGAAACTGAAATCTTCGATCAACTCTTTCAGCTCCATTCAGCCCTTGTGAGCTTCTAATATTCTGCACTGTGCTGGAAGGCTGAATCTTTCTTCAGTCCTTTCAGATTATCTCTGAGTGAACATGGTGTTATTACAACACACCTGCATTTGCCCAGCGCCTTCAGAGAAACGGAAGGGTTCTGGGAGCGAATCCCAGAGCCCAAGGAGCTGAAGGCACATTTGCCAATTGGATTGAGAATTTGGGATGCCAAAGTGGCGAGACTCAGAGGAAAACGGAGACCTTGGCGAGCTGCAGGGACTGGAGGGGGTTACAGAGACAGGAAGGGTTGTAGGGGCTGGAGGTGGTTACAGAGACAGGGAGGGTTGTAGGGGCTAGAGGAGGTTACAGAGCCAGAGAGGGTTGTAGGGGCTGGAGGAGGTTACAGAGTTGGAGGGTTGTGGGGCTGGAGGAGGTTACAGAGTTGGAGGGTTGGAGGGGCTGGAGGTGGTTACAGAGACAGGGAGGATTGTAGGGGCTAGAGGAGGTTACAGAGACAGAGAGGGTTGTAGGGGCTGGAGGGTGTTACAGAGACAGGGAGGGTTGTAGGAGCTGGGGGAGGTTACAGAGTTGGAGGGTTGTGGGGCTGGAGGAGGTTACAGAGATAGGGAGAGTTGTAGGGGCTGGAGGAGGTTCCAGAAATAGGGAGAGTCTGGGGCTGGAGGAGGTTACAATGATAGGGAGGGTCAAGGGGCTGGAGGAGGGTACAAAGATGGGGAGGGTTGTAGGGGCTGGAGAAGACAACAAGGAGGGTTGTGGGGACTGGAGGAGGTTACAGGGATAGGGAGGTTTGTAAGTACTAGAGAAGGTTACAGAGATAGGGAGGGGTGCAGTGGCTGGAGGAGGTTAGTGAGATGGGAAGGATTATAGGTGCTGGAGGAGACTACAGAGATGGGGAGGGTTGTAGGTAGTTACAGGGATGGGGAGGACTGTAGGGATTGGAGAAGGCGACAAAGATACGAAGGGTTGCAGGGTTGGTGAAGGTTACAGGCATAGGCAGGGCTTTAGTGGCTGGAGGAGGTTATAGAGAAAGGGAGGGATGTAGGGGCTAAATGAGGTTACAGGAATAGGGAGAGTGTTGGGGCTGGAGGAGATTAGAGTCCTAGGGAGGGCTGTATGGGCTTGCGAAGGTTACAGAGATAGGGAGGGTTGTGGGGCTGGAAGTGATTACTGAGATAGGGATGATTGTGGGGGCTGGAAGAGATTACAGAGATGCGGAGTGTTGTAGGGCTGGAGGAGATTACAAGGATAGGAAGGGTTCTTTGGAGTGGAGATTGAGAGTATTCTAGGGGCTGTAGGAGGTTACCGAGATAGGGAGGTTTGTCAGCTGGAGGTAGTTACAGAGATAGGGAGGATTGTAGCGGCTGGAGGAGGCTACAGAGATAGGGTGGATTGTCGCGGCTGGAGGAGGCTACAGAGATAGGGAGGATTGTAGAGATTGGAGGAGGCGACAGAGATAGGGAAGATTGTAGAGATTGGAGGAGGTTGCCGAGATAGGGAGGGTTGGAGCTGGAAATGATTACAGAGATAGCGAATTTGTGGGGCTAGAGGAGATTACAGAGATATAAAGGTTTATAGGGACTAGAGGAGGTTACAGACAGAGGGAGGGATGTAAGGGTCATGGAGAACACAGGGATAAGGATGGGTCTTGGTGCTGCAGGAAATGACCGGGATAGGGAGGGTTGTGGAGCTGGAGGAGGTCACAGAGATAGGGATTAGTGTGGGGTTGAAGGAAGTCACAGAGATAGTGAGTGTAGGGACTGGATGTTGTCAGAGAGATAGCGAGGGTTGTGGGATTGGAGGAAGTTACAGAGATAGGGAGTGTTTGTAGGTCTGGAGTAGGCCACAAAGATAGTAAGTGTTGTGGGGTTTGTGGAGGTTACAGAAATAGGGAGGGGGAAGGCCATTGGGCGATTTGAACATGTTGAGCAGCAGTCTAGGTTATTAGCTCAAATCCTCAAATGGGGTTTGAGCCAAATTGTGGGCAGATACAGGGCTGGAGCAACGGACAAAAGTTGTGATTGTCTTTCTGAACACCTCCGTTGTTCCATCTTGCTCAGGTTTGGTAATGTTTGTATTGGAGACGATTCAGCAAGTCAACCTGATTCAATTCCTGGGGCATAGCCAGTTTGAGTGGAAATGTAAATGCAATGCAACAAAGTCAATCAGCCCTGAATAAACTGCGGTAAATTGTCTTGTATGAGACATTACTTGCAAAATACCATTGTATCTGAGGTAACGAAATAGGGGGTTGGGTTACTCAAAGGGGAAATATTTTGCTTGGAAAGGAATGAAACATTTTTATGTTATTCCAGGATTAGGAATTCTGGATGATGGGAGTGGATGGGAAGTGATCTGTTGGATTGGAATTTCATGCTTCAATCGCTCACTTGCTGGGTCAGGTTTGTGTTCTGTATTGGGTGTGTTACATAATAAATGGCCTGGAATTCAAATTGATTCATGCAAATCAGGATTATGGACCCGTTTCATAGGTACAGGCTGTGCTCCATCGGCACTCCTGATAGAATCATCTTGATGAATTACGATTCTGTGCCCATTTTTCTGGATTGTAAATGGTATCCTGTAGTTCAGTGTGGTGAATGGATGATTCAGAGATACGTCACCTGCCACCTGTCACCTGGGAGGGACCTTAGACCCTTTTTAGGCTTAACACCTGTTTAATTCCTCCTTTCCCAAACTGATTTGCCCCAAGGCACCCGGTCTGACTGCATCTCTGTCGGCATTCCCTCAAGCTAACCCAAAAGCCAAAACCATGGATTGCTGCCTCACACCGCTTATCCAACTCCAAATACCAACTGCGACCTTGCACTCCACCTCGTTCACCTCCTCTCTGCTCAAACCAGGCCTCAGACACAGGAGAGACATTCACCTCGAACTCAGATAGTGGTGAGTGCAAGTCCCACTCCAGATATTGAGCCCACAGTCTAGTTTGACCCTCCCAGTGCAGTACTGAGGAATGCTGCACTGCCACTGCTGGTGTCCTGATGAAGCCTTCAGGAAAGGCACAATCTGAGGGCGAACAGGGGAGCCCCCTCTCTCTCTCTGCTCACCTGGTCAATAGATGTCACTCCACTGCCATTGGCGAAATAGGTTGCCTGTTCTTTCAAAAGTATTTCATCGGCTGTAATGCCCTTTGGAGATGGCCTGAGGTCACTGACAGGTGCTATAGAAATGAAAATCTTCCTTTTGCAAACAGCGCTCAAAAGTTCTGCTCATTAAGTTTCAGTTATGCGAAGGCTCCTTTAAGAATCCCATGGTAAAGTCTTAACTGGAAGGTGAGGTCATTTACTGCAGATTCCGACTGGGACTGCAGAATTCTGGAATTCCCAGCTCCAATAAGTTACTGCAAACAAAAACACATTCATCGAGTTTTTTTTTGAAAAAAGGAGAGTGGGGGTGGAAGCTGATGTGAAATCCCAGCAGGGTCAGTACCTCTGCACTGAACGAGCATGCTGACACGCCACTGTGCCAACTGGGCTTCATGCCCATGGGGAGTGGTGTGAGAGAGGTCAGAGGGACACAGAAACCTGCCTGACCAAGTTCCAGGAGAGCCTAACTGAACACTGGTTCGAGGGATAATTGTGTTTGCATTTTAACTGGAATGGAGGGAGATGGCAAGGTTAAAGCCCCCTGCAATGAATGGTTAATACCCTTTTTCAAAGACAATCTCCCTTGAATTTGCGAAGGGTTCTACATTTGAATGTTGTATGACAATGAGCAGAATTAATGTGCTATGATCTTCTCTTTTTCACCCAGTCGGACTGAGTCTAAAGAGGGTTACACACAATCACCATTGCCACGTAAAGCTGCGGGGGAGAAGATGATGGAAAACCCTCCAAGAACTCTCTAACGGGATCTCGCGAAATGTCACAATCTGGATCTCGCCCTCGCTGGGTGAGATCCAGATTAGCATACTTAAGTGAGCCATTAGACTCATTTAAATATGTCTGCATCTGATTATCCCAAGGCCCAGTATCGGTCGCCAATGCCTGGGAGACCTCACCATGGTGCCGCTTAGCATTGGTCCACACAAATATGGACCAGCCATAATGCCACCAGGAACATCTCCCAGGCTATAGGAGGCCCCTGAGTTCTGAGGCTCCGGGGAGGATGGTACCCTGGCACTCCTGCTGCCACCTGGGCACCCTGGCAGTGCCACCTTGTCACTGCTAGGCTAGTGGGGGCACTGTCAGGATGCCATTCTGGCAGTGCCAGGGTGCCCAGGTGCCAGCTTTCCTTTGCCAGAGATCGGGCCTTGGGGAACCCTGCCCTTAACGGGGGTGGGGGCTTAAGAAGCAAGTTGGGACATTGGGGGAGGTCAGAGGCTGCAGTGGAATGTCCAAGGGGGGCTTTGAGAGATCGGGCGACATTTAATAATGACTCCTTGATCTCTTCTGGCACTGACAAGCTTTCCTGACCAAGGCCACAAAAAAGGAGCCCCGTTTTATAGCGGGGTCATTCTCCACACTGCAGGTGTCAAGAAACACGGCACTATACGCACCCAGAATGGGACTCTGTTTTTTGGAGTTAAATCGCACCGAATGCAATTCTCCCAACAGCGGATTAAGGATTAATTGTGGGTCGCCCCTCCTGCTGCCAGGTGGCGTAAGCAACATTTACATCTCATGAATGCTCATTAAAAACAGCTGCCCACCGCATCCCATCAGGCCTTCCAATCGTGCATCACGCCAGCCGGAAATCACATTGGCGTCAAACCTGACTGTTAAAGAGTGGCTGGCACCAGGCATCCTCAGTTGGCAAGAAACTTTGAGATAAGTGCAACAACTTTCGGCCACAGTGCTGCCCTGCTCCTGATGGATTGTTCACCAATCTGCCGGGGCAGACTCCATCTCCAAGCCAAGCTGGTCTTCATGGGCAGCACAGTGCTGCTGGGCGCATGGACCCTCTTGTGTCACTGTCTCGGTTCTGTACTGCACCCTGGGTTGGGGAGTACAGGCATCTCCTCCCCCACCCCCACCCTCTGCCAACGTGTGTCACACACCAGTGTTTATCTGGACAGCACTGTGCTGCGCGACTCATGCAACCCACCAGAACAAAGGCCCAAAGGGTGACCAAGGGCGGGGTGCGAGGTGAGGCCAGTGGGGGTGGAGTGGGGGTGGAGGGGAGGCTGACAAGGCAAGGGGGGGCAATGTGGAAGGAGGGCTGTGCCAGGAGGGGAGGGAGGGGTGGGGGCGGAGAGGGCAGGATGGCAGCCAGGGGAGCAAGGAGGTGGATGAAGAAGATCATCAATGGAAGGAAGACCAAGGGGAGTGAAACTGAATCCCGACAAGGCTGCAGGAAAAGCTCAGAACCGGGGGAGTTAGAGAGGTACCACATCGTTACTGGAAGGGGGTGCATAAAAACTCCAGATGTAGTAGAGAGGGGCACCTCGCAGGTGATGAGCCTTGTGGGGGTAGTGGGGGGGGGGGGGGGGGGGGGGGGGAGGTGTGTGGCTGAATCGAGGAATAAACTCCATCTTCAGGCTGCTAGCTTTTTCCCTCTGGGTTTCTGACCCAGTGAAGAGAGTGACAGGTGTGTGCGCTGGATTGGTCCTTTGACTTCAAACCCGTCTGCTCATGGCGGCAGACCAATCCTCCGCCAGTCTGCCAGGAGGGCCAAAAAGGAATTCACGTTGTGCATAATTAATGAGCTTCCAAGTGCAGAGTCTGCCGCGGGATCCTGCCATTCTGATTGCCGGGACAGGGGCCATCGGAGCCCGCCCACCAACGCATTTGGACTCACAATGGGGGAATTCCCACTGCCGCCTCATGACGCCGTGAATCCGGGTTCGATCCCAGCTCTGGGTCATTGTCTGTGTGGAGTTTGCATATTCTCCCCGTGTCTGTGTGGGTTTCACCCCCACAACCCAAAGATGTGCAGGTTAGGTGGATTGGCCACTCTAAATTGCCCCTTAATTGGAAAAAAAAAGAATGGGGTACTCTGGGCGCGATTCTCCCAAAACGGGAGAAATCGTAAAGCTGCCGTAAAACCCGGGCAGGGTTTACGGCAGCGCGCCCCTTCCCGACCGGGGACCGATTCTGGTCCCCGGTCGGGGCTAGCAGCCCAACGCCGTAGGCTCCGGCAAGACGGGCTTAACGAAAATCGTTAAGCCCGCTTGCCGGAGTTAGCGCCGGCTGACGCGTCATATGACGTCAGCCGCGCATGCGCAGTTTGGAAGACTCCAACCCGCGCATGCGCGGGTGATGTCATCGCGTTTTTGCGCGAAACCCGCGCATGCGCGGGCCGGGTTGCCCCTCAGCCGCCCCGCGAATGGATACTGCGGGGCGGCGGAAGGACAAGTAGTGCGCGGGCATCGGGCCCGCTGCCCGCGATCGGTGCCCCCTGATCGCGGGCCCATGGCACCCTTGGCACGGCCGTGGTACGGCCGTGCCAATCGGTGCCATGGTTATTAACAGCGAGTTTGTGACGCCGTTTTTACGAACGGCAAGACCAGGTGTGTTTGCCGTTCGTAAAAACGGCGGAAAGGGCTGGGACTTCGGCCCATCTAACAGCTGAGAATCGCTGCCGGCCGTAAAAACACGGCGGCAGCGATTCGGGTCGGGACTTCGGCGGGGGGGGGGGAGAATAGCGGGTGGGCGGGAAAAATGTCGGGAAGGCCCTCCCGCTATTCTCCCACCCGTCGTGGGGGGCGGAGAATTTCGCCCTCTAAATTTATTGTTAAAAAGTGGGAGAATTGCACTGTTTTTGTCTGTTATGGAGAGCAGCAGCTCCCCAGAGAGCTGAGCTATGGGTTCCGGCTTAGAGCCTCAATCATGTGCAGGAATTTCACAAATTCACAGCTCAAACAATACAACTTTGCACCAGCACACAGGAAAGTAGAGATCACTTCTCTTTGCGCGAACTGCCCAGTCTATTGATGCTCCGATATCGAGCATTATCAGAAGTCACCTGAGAACAGGTCGACCCACCAATGATATTAATGGATGAGAACAGCTAGTCAATCATTGGCCGTGTCCTGGATCACTGCAGCCTTGTTTGGCACGATGATAAATTCACTTGCTTCCTTATTCCATCACCAGAATATTCATGTGGAAGCCTCTTCAATCTCAAAGGGCCACACTTACCTCCCTTCCCTCGGGTAAATAGTCATCATTTGCTCGTTAAAGTGCAGGTAGGTTTTCAAAGAGCAAGCACAGGGATGAAGGGCTGAACGGCCTCTTTCTTTGCTTGTCTGATTTTATGATTAAGCCACCACAGGCGGACAGCAGATAGCAGGATCTCTTTATGAGCCACAAGGTGCACTCTGCGCACTGAGCTGCACAAAGGCCTGGGGAATTCTGCAGGGTTCCGATAATCAGAAGAAAATTGGGGCTAATCTGGACTTGGGTGTGATCGTGATCGAGTTTAGATCAGTCGTCTTGGAGCGGCACGGTGGCACAGTAGTTAGCACTGCTGCCTCACAGCACCAGGGACCCGGGTTCGATTCCGACCTCGGGTGACTGTCTGTGTGGAGTTTGCACTTCGTCCCCGTGTCTGCATGGGTTTCCTCCGGGTGTTCCGGTTTCCTCCCACAGTGTGTGCAGGTTAGGTGTGTTGGCCATGCTCAGTGTCCAAAGATGTGCAGGTTAATTGACATTATGGACATAGGGCAGGGAAGTGGGCCTAGGTCGAGTGCTCTTTCAGAGGGTGGGTGCAGACACGATGGGCCGAATGGCCTCCTTCTGCACTGTAGGGATTCTAGTGGAATTATATGTTGGAGCGATGCAAGAGGGGCAATTGCCTCACACTATCCCACACGATGACTCCCACCGAGCGAGAAATGGACAGTTTTACCCAGTAAACCTACTCCTATTTCAGTCGGTTTAGACTTTATCCTATCACAGATCTGTATGAATACAGGTAACCAATCCATCACCACTTGTGGAAATAGTGGACCCCCTTTACCCTTCTGTGCCTATTTGTTTTAATTTTGTTTATTACATGTGGGTGTTGCTGCCTGGACCAGTATTTATTGTCCATTCCTAATTGCCCTTGAGCTGAGCGACTTGCTGAGCTACTTCAGAGGGCAGTTAAGAGTCAACCACATTGCTGTGATTCTGGAGTCACACGTAGGCTTGACCGGGTAAGGATGGCAGATTTCCTTCCCTGAAGGACATTGGTGAATGAGATGGGTTTTTACAACAAACAATGACGGTTTCATGGTCATCATTAAACTTCTAATTCCAGATTTCTATTTTGCTATCTGGCACAGTGGGATTTGAATCCTGGTCCGCAGAGCATTACCCTGGGTCTCCAGGAGTGTTTGATGGGGACAGGGTAGGGGGAGCTTTACTCTGTATCCAACCCCGGGATTGTTCGATGGGGACAGTGTAGAGGAGGTTTTACTCTATCCTTTTTTTTTAAAATAAATTCTGAGTGCCCAATTTATTTTTTCCAATTAAGGGGTAATTTAGCTTGGCCAATCCACCTAGCCTGCACATCTTTGGGTTGTGGGGGCGAAACCCACGCAAACGCGGGGAAAATGTGAAAACTCCACACTGACAGTGACCCAGGGCCGGGATCGAATCTGGGACCTCGGCGCCGTGAGGCAGCAGTGCTAACCACTGTGCCACCGTGCTGCCCTCATCTTTATCTATCCTGTGCTGTACCTGTTCCTGTGCTGTACCTGGCCTGGGAGTGTTTGATGGGGACGGTGTAGAGGGAGCTTTACTCTGTATCTAACCCCGTGCTGTACCTGTCCTGGGAGTGTTTGATGGGGACAGTGTAGAGGGAGCTTTACTCTGTATCTAACCCCGTGCTGTACCTGTCCTGGGAATGTTTGATGGGGACAGTGCAGAGGGAGCTTTACTCTGTATCTAACCCCGTGCTGTACCTGTCCTGGGAGTGTTTGATGGGGACAGTGTAGAGGGAGCTTTACTCTGTACCTAACCCCGTGCTTCCCTACCCTGGGAGTGTTCGATGGAGACTGAGTGGAGGGAGTTTTACTCTTGATCTATTCTGTGCTGTACCTACTCTGGGAGTGTTTAATGAGGACAGTAGTAGAAGGGGCTTTACTCTGTATCTAATCCCATGCTATAGCTGTCCTGGGAGTGTTTGATGGGGACAGTGTCGAGGGACCTTTACTCTGTATCTAATCCCATGCTGTAGCTGTCCTGGGAGTGTTTGATGGGGACAGTGTCGAGGGACCTTTACTCTGTATCTAATCCCATGCTGTACCTGTCCTGGGAGTGTTTGATGGGGACAGTGTCGAGGGACCTTTACTCTGTATCTAATCCCATGCTGTACCTGTCCTGGGAGTGTTTGATGGGGACAGTGTAGAGGGAGCTTTACTCTGGATCTAACGCCATGCTGTACCTGTCCTGGGAGTGTTTGATGGGGACAGTGTAGAGGGAGATTTACTCTATATCTAACCCTATGCTGTCCCTGTCCTGGGAGTGTTTGATGGGGACAGTGTAGAGGGAGCTTTACTCTGTATCTAACCCTATGCTGTACCTGTCCTGGGAGTGTTTGAAGGGGACAATGTAGAGGGAGCTTTACTCTTCACCTACTCTGTGTACTTTCCAATCTTGTTGACAAAAATGTGGAAGTGTTCCAATATGCAAATTAGGCCATTTGTCTTTATGAGGTGAAAAATAATCATCAAAATAATTAAAGGAGAGAAGATATGAAGCAAATCTTAAATGCCACTTTAGTTAAGAGCAGTACAATTGCCTAGTGTACTTCACAAGTGCTGATAAACCTGCATTACCATTGCTGCAGTTTAATTATAGGCAGAGACTTCATGTCATGAGATGGCCGTCCGACTATTATGAAACAGCGTAGGAAATGGTTCTGGCTGGAGAATGACCAACACTGCTCAAAATTACATCATTGCGTAGCAACAGAATGAAAGGGGTGAAATCCAAAATGGCCTCCAGTCTTTACAGTTCAAAGCAGGCGGCATGTATTTGAAGAGAATGTGCCATTTCAGAGTAATCGCTTTTCCATCTCAAATCACACTGCTGGCTGTTCCATTCAGATTTCCCCCACGCTGGGTGAAAAAAACACATCAACAAGACGAAACATTTGAGTAACGTGTCTCACCCTTTAGTTAAGGTGACCTTTCAATGCTCTGGGCTCAGATCTCCAAGGTGTTGGTGGTTAACTGGAAAATGTGATAATGGATCTTTCAATTCTCTGCGTGAAATAGTGCACCTCAAGTAATCGTTTGCTGACCATCATCCTGGTTCTGTGTCCCAGAGGCCTACTCCGCATGCTTTATTTCCCCAACAACTTACATTTACTTCACATCCTCAACATAGAACAGTCTCTCAAGGTGCACATTCACCATTCTGGTCGTCATTCCCCCCAGTTTCCTTGCGAGTTATAGCCAACAAGAAAAGTCTGATTTAAAAAAAAATTTAAAGTGCCCAATTCTTTTTGTTCCAATTAATGGGCAAGTTAGTGTGGCCAATCCAACTTCCCTGCACATCTTTGCCTTGTGGTGGTTGGACCCACGCAGGCACGGGGAGAATGTGCAAACTCCACACGGACAGTGACCCGGGCCCGTGATCGAACCAGGGTCCTCAGCGCACTGAGGCCGCAGTGCTAACCACTGTGCGAACCGTGCCACCCAACAGTAAAAGTCAGGTGATGGTGAATTTTCTTTTCTTTTAAAGCTAAACTCAAGATTCAACTTCCTAGCCAGCCACAGGTTCCACAGTATAACCATTGCCAGGACTTCACAGGGCCCCAAGGAGCAGGCTGCAAAGTGGTGGGGTGGGGAGGGGGTGGATGTGCAATTGGCACGGTGGGCTGGGGGTTCAGGGATGACGTGCCCATTGCCTCCTGGCTGCTCTTCACATTTTACTAACAGCAGGGAAAGTGCCCAACGGCTCTCCGTCTGGAGGCCAGTTGAGTTCCTTCAATGTCCTGTTAATGGTTCTTCCGGAGCTTCTGGTATTTTAACAGTGGGCGGACACTTTGATACAGTATAATGGGTGTGCCTGGCGGCCTAATGGTGGACTGGGGGAGGGAAGATGGCTGTGGATGCGCTCCTGATAGAGCAGCTGGTGGCCCATTGAGGGATTCCCCTTGGAAACACAACCCCCATGCCCTCAACAATGACACACACCTCCACCGCACACCGGAGCCAACGTGAATGGCCACGACAATCCTGACTATATTTGCCTGTGTTCTGAGAACCTCAATCGATGCTGCTGCTGTCTGGATGCAGTTCCAGTGATGGTCACTGTTCCCAGCGATGGTCACCGTTCCCAGCGATGGTCACTGTTCCCAGCGATGGTCAATGGTCCCAGCGATGGTCAATGTTCCCAGCGATGGTCACTGTTCCCAGCGATGGTCACTATTCCCAGCGATGGTCACTGTTCCCAGCGATGGTCATGGTTCCCAGCGATGGTCATTGTTCCCAGAGTGGTCACTGTTCCCAGTGGTGGTTCCCAGTGATGGTCAATGTTCCCAGCGATGGTCAGCATTCCCAGCGATGGTCACTGTTCCCAGCGATGGTCAATGTTTCCAGCGATGGTCACCATTCCCAGCGATGGTCACCATTCCCAGCGATGGTCACCGTTCCCAGCGATGGTCACCGTTCCCAGCGATGGTCACCGTTCCCAGCGATGGTCACTGTTCCCAGCGATGGTCACCATTCTCAGCGATGGTCGCCATTCCCAGCGATGATCACCGTTCCCAGCGATGGTCACCATTCCCAGCGATGGTCACCGTTCCCAGCGATGGTCACCGTTCCCAGCGATGGTCAGCGTTCCCAGCGATGGTCAGTGTTCCCAGCGATGGTCACTATTCCCAGCGATGGTCACTGTTCCCAGCGATGGTCACCGTTCCCAGCGATGGTCAGCGTTCCCAGCGATGGTCAGTGTTCCCAGCGATGGTCACTATTCCCAGCGATGGTCACTGTTCCCAGCGATGGTCACTGTTCCCAGCGATGGTCACTGTTCCCAGCGATGGTCACTGTTCCCAGCGATGGTCACTGTTCCCAGCGATGGTCACTGTTCCCAGCGATGGTCACTGTTCCCAGCGATGGTCAATGTTCCCAGCGATGGTCGCCGCTCCCAGCGATGGTCACCGTTCCCAGCGATGGTCAATGTTCCCAGCGATGGTCAATGTTCCCAGCGATGGTCAATGTTCCCAGCGATGGTCACGGTTCCCAACGATGGTCACCATTCCCAGCGATGGTCACCGTTCCCAGCGATGGTCTCCGTTCCCAGCGATGGTCACCGTTCCCAGCAATGGTCATGGTTCCCAGCGATGGTCACGGTTCCCAGCGATGGTCACCGTTCCCAGCGATCGTCATTGTTCCCAGTGATGGTCATGGTTCCCAGCGACGGTCATTGTTCCCAGAGTGGTCACGGTTCCCAGTGGTGGTTGTTTTTCCCAGTAGCACTACTGCGATTGAAGAGCTGTCGGTGTTCTCCTTGGTCAACAAGTCGTGGAGGTAGGACCTCGACCCACAAAAGGACACCTTGACTGCAGACAGGCCATTGTCTGTTTTAATTAAAAATATTAAATTGGTCAGGGGCTGCCCAACTCCCCAGCCAGTGTTCGGAGCAACCCCACTCCTTCAAATCCTGGCTTATCTTGGTAATGCTTTCCCAGCGCAGGAATGAGTTCCTTATGAATAAGGAATTCCAAACCAGTGATTCACGTTTATACAGGAACAGATAAGGCCGATAGAGAGGAACAACTTCCATTGGTTAGAGAATCTAGTGTGAAGGGATACTCAAGCCAACCTTTCAGGAGTAAAATTCGGAAACACTCCAACGAGCAAAGAGTGGTTGAGTTTAGAATTTGCTGCCACAAAGGGCGATTAATGCCAGACCATTTGCTAATTTTAAATCTGGAATTGACAGATTTCTCTTATCCACAGGTATTAAGGGATATGGGGAAAAGATGGGTGTATGGAGTTGGGTCACAGGTCAGCTATAACCTCACTGAATGTATGAACAGGTTCGAGGGGCTGAACGGCCTCCTCCTGTCCCTACACTCCAACAAGAATGCAGGTCTTTTGTCGCTGTGACTTCAATCGACAACAGACACATTTGGCAAAGGGTTACTCAGCTCCCTGTGAGGCCTTTTTCCATCCAGTTTAGACACCAAAAATGCTCACAGCCATTAAGTTCAACGTTTCTGCAGCAGTTCCGTGGGGAGCACCCGTGCCTCCGTGTCAGAAGATTGTGGGTTTAAGCAATCGAAGTGAAGTACTGAGGGAGCTCCACACTGCTGAGATGCCAAATCTCAGGTTGAAACCAAGGCCCACCGAGCCTCTGATATGAAAGAGTCCAAGATACTATTTAACGAAGATCAGGAACTTTCTCCAAATAACTGTCGATCGACCATCATCAAAAAACAATCTCAACATTTATTCCATCGCTGTTTGTGGGATCTAATTGCACGGCAAATTGGCCGACAAGTCTCATTGACTGCGATGCCTTGGGACTTCCTGAGGTTCTGAACGGCCGGTGGTTAGCACTGCTGCCTCACAGCTCCAGGATCTCGGGGTCAATTCCGGCCTCGGGTGACTGTCTGTGTGGAGCTTGCACTTTCTCTCTGTGTCTGCGTAGGTTTCCTCTGGGTGCTCCGGTTTCCCCCCCACAGAACAAAGATGGATTGGCTATGCTAAATTGCCCCTGTGTGTCCAAAAGGTTAGGCCCAGCTTGAGGGGATCATAGAATCATAGAATTACAGTACAGAAGGAGGCCATTCTGCCCATCGATCCTGCACCGGCTCTTGGAAAGACCACCCCACTTAATTTGCCGACATCCACCCTATCCAGTAACCCCACCCAACACTAATGGCAATTTTGAACACTAAGGGCAATTTATCATGGCCAATCCACCTAACCTGCACATCTTTGGACTCTGGGAGGAAACCGGAGCACCCGGAGGGAACCCACGCACATACGGGGAGGACGTGCAGACTCCACACAGACAGTGACCCAAGCCAGGAATCGAACCTGGGACCCTGGAGCTGTGAAGCAATTGTGCTAACCATTATGCTACCATATTGCCCGGGAGGAGGCATGGGCTTAAGTAGGGTGCTCTTTCCAAAGGCCGCTGCAGAGTCGATGGGCCGAATGGGCACCTTTTGCACTGTAAACTGTCTGGTAAAGGAAGTCCTGGGTGGGATTCTGTGATCCTGAGGCGACTGGGGTCTGCGCAGAAGAAAGGAGGCCCCCAGCACGAGAGGCCAGCCTGCCAATCGGGTGTGCCCTGATCGCGGGCCAGGCCACAACCCGGGGTCAGACTCCCGACGCCCCACACAGGCCGCCCCCGGACCCTTCCACGCCGAGATCCCGCCGGCTGAGAGCAGGTTAGAACGGCGGCGGCGGGACTTGGGTATTTTGCTCTGGCCACTCGGCCCATCCCGGGCCGAGAATCAGAGGGGGGGGGGGGGCTGCGTAGAGCGGCCTCCGACCGGCGCCGCGCTGACCACGCCGGTGCCGATGGCGCCAATTCTCAGCTCTGCGAAGAATCACGTCGGGGCGGCATGGCGCAATTCGCGACAGTCGCGGCGATTCTCCAGCACAGCCCGGGCTGAGAGAATCCCGCCGCCTGTCTTTTTGCCGGTATAAATTCTCTGGGCTGTTGGTGTGCCAACTTGATGAAATATTCGACAGCAGCTTGCAATTGGCACCTCATCTATTCCATCAAATGTTCACAGTTTCCCAGGTGACACGCCTTCACACTTGGGAAGGGATGGACTTCTGCTAATGGCAGACGGCAGGCTGAAGAGACTTTAAAGGATGCCCCTTCAGTGCTCCGACAGATGCCTTCATCCCTCTATCATAGCCTGCAGGACAGGCTTGGAACGGCGAACGAATCGTCCCAGTCTGTCTGCGGCTCGTTCGGACTCGTTGGACCAGATTTGTGAGCTCGACTCAAAAGATTTGCCTCTGGCTCGAGTTCAAGGTAAATAAGAGGAAGTGTAGGAATCGGGTTCAGGTGAAATCTAAACTTCAGCGAATTTCACTGGATGAAATCCAAGAATAAGATCAATCAGACTCAGTTGTGAGAGGATGCAAGATCCTGACAGCAGGAAAGGTGAGGGATGAGAGATGGAACATTTTTCAGACAAAGTACAGGCAGAATGAACGGAACTATCAATGTGCGTCACACATAAGATCATATAATGTCTGCATTTATAGACGATACAGATACGACATTGCCTTTAATTCAGACACCAGTGAGGTGTGCCTTAAGGGAAGTGGTGGGTGGTAACCTACAACAATAACTTAGATTTATGTAACACCTTAAAAATAACAAAATGTCCTAAGTTTCGTCACAGGAGCATTATAAAACAAATTATAACACGGAACCTAATGGGCGGGATTCTCCTTTCCGGGGCTAAGTCCCCACGCCGGCGGGAAAACTGGGGCGAACCACTCCGGCGTCAACAGCCCCTTAAAGTGGGGAATTCTCCGCACTTCCCGGAGTGGACCCGGAGAGGTTGGCGTCGCCCATTTTCGGCCAGTCCCACCGGCGGGGATTGGTCATGGTCCCACACGGTGGGACCTGGCAGTAAGTCAGCTGGGGTGGTCCTTGTGGGGGAGAGGGGGGGGTCGCGCGGGGGGATCTGACCCTGGGGGGGGGGGGGGGCACGGTGGCCTGGCCCACAATCGGGGCCCACCAATCTGCGAGCGGGCCTATGCCTTGGGGGCACTCCTTCCTTCTGCGCCAGCCCCTGCAGGGCTCTGCCATCTCTGCCATGGCCGGCGTGGAGAAGAGCACCCCCGCCCGCACATGTGCCAAAACATGCCGGCGGTTCCGCGCATGCGCGAGATCATGTCGGCCTTTGGCGGCTGCACAAACTTGCGCAGTCCCTTCGGCGCCGGCTGGCGCAGCACCATCCCCTCCGGGTCCACATAGCCCCCGGAAGTGCAGAAAATTCCCCACTTTCAGGGGCGGTTGACGCCGGAGTGGTTCCCCCCCCGGTCTTCCCACCGGCGTGGGGACTTATCCCGCCCATTAGGTCAGACGATCCAAAACTTGGTCAAAGAGAAAGGTTTTAAGAAGTGTCTTAAACGAGGAAAGCAAGGGAGTGAGGGGGAGTAGTCTAGGGAAGAAATTTCAGAACTTGGGGCCCAGGGAGCAGAAGGCATGTTCACCAATTGCAATTGGGAATGCACGAGAGGCCAGAATTGGACAGATATCTAGGAGAGTTGGGAGATTGAAGGAGATTACTAGAGATAGGGACATATTTCACAGATTTCATAGAATTTACAGTGTAGAAGGAGGCCATTCAGCCCATCGAGTCTGCATCAGCCCTCGGAAAGGGCAGCCCACTTAAGACCACACCTCCACCCAATCCCTGTAACCCAGTAACACTACCTAATCTTTTGGACACTAGGGGGCAATGTAGCTTGGCCAATCCACCTAAACTGCAGATATTTGGACTATGGGTGGAATCCGGAGCACCCGGAGGAAACCCACGCAGACACGGGGAGAACGTGCAGACTCCACACAGTCACCTGAGGCTGGAATTGAACCTGGCTCCCTGGAGCTGTGAGGCAGCAGTGCTAACCACCATGCCGCCATCTCTCCATCAGTTTTTGTGTTCGGGTGCCCTGACTCATTTGAACTCACATACGTTTGAAGAAACTTGTTTCGTGGATTAGCATATTGATCCTAAACTACAAGGGGCTGGGTTTCAGTTCAGGCCTGACTGATGGAGAGAATGTCTCCACTGTCTGTTGTTCAGGAGGACTGTCAACAATCATTTTAGGCTGTTTCTGGGAGGTACGGACCTGAGCACCAAATGAACACAACCACAACCGTACCACCTGTCAGCCAATCACAATGGACAAACACCGTGGTCAATTCTTCCTGAATTCAATCCAGTTTGACTGAAAGATGAGAAGTAAGGGCAAAAGGAGGAGGGAAGAAGCTTTTCTGACATGCCTGACCAATTATTTCAGCATTTTCAATCCCATACGACCCTGGGCTGCCCTGCCAAGGTGGCCTGTCAATGTCCAGGCGTTAGACAACTTGGTAACAACTCACTGAGCAAGGAGTGGCTCAAGGTTCAGACTGGGTCAGTCCCTCCAAACCGGATATGTCCAACCTTGGGCGGTTAGGTCATCTTTCTAATCAGTATGTTCCATTATTTTGCTGCATAACACATAAATTAATGGCAAAAAACATCAAGAGCCTACCTGAACCTGCTGTTGTTGCAGATGCAACAGATCCACAGGACTCATTTCTCCATTTGCATCCCCATTCGAACCACCTTCTCGCCCTCCACCGTCTGATTGGCTGCTTAGACTACTAACTCCATTTTGATTGGCTGAAGTGCTTCGTATTGCCTCTGATGCAGATTCCACCATCATGGCTTAAAACCTGAAGAGGGATGATTGAAAAAGACAAACGATTATTGATCTCCTTGCCTGCAGCTCAGTAACAGGCAGGCCTCTGTCCGCAATATGAAAACCTCCAGCTTGTTGGATCATAGAATGGCATAGCACGGAAGGAGGCCATTCAGCCCATCATGTTTGTGCCAGTGTTTTGAACGAGCTAATTAATCCCACTCCCCCTGCTGTTGTCCCACAGCCATGCCCACCCCTTCAAATATTTATCCAGTTCCATTTTGAAAAGCCTTCCAGATCACAAAAACTGGCTGCCTCAAAACATTTTCATCAACGCACCTCTGGCTCTTTTGCCAATCACCTTAAAATTGGTGTCCTCTCGTCATCAACCTTTCTGTATTTTATTCATTCATGGGAAATGGGTGTTGGCAAGGCCAGTGTTTATTAACCATCCAGCCATGAGAAACATTTTATTCCTACTTACTCGATTCATTATTTTGATCACCTCTCCTAACCCTCCCCTCAACTTTCCCTGTTGGAAGGAGAACAATCCCCGCTTCTCTAGTTTCTCTACATTAATTGCCACTATTCTGTTAGATTTTCTCTGCCCCCCCCCCCCCCCCCCCCCCCCCTCTCTAAGGCTAGAAATGTTGCATTGAACCAAACAGACCCAAGGCCCCAGGTTCGATTTCAGAAATGTTTGCCTCAACTGGTCAGCGCCGGTACTGCGGTTGACGATGATGTGATTAACCTGGCCATCAGTGGCCAAGGCATTCTGAAACCTGACAGCTGCTCAATGACCCCCGGCTGCAAACACAAGGCTAGAATGAGATTTGGTGTCCTCCCTTAGACTGACCGCACTGACTGTCTTGACGTTACACATAGCGGGTAGCACGAGAAATGGGAGTGGTGCAGGGATGTTTGCATCAGACTTTGAATGAACAGAAATCGCATGGATCAAAACCTTCAGAATAAAGAACAATACAGCACAGGAACACGTCCTTCGGTCCTCCAAGCCGGCCATGATACCAACCTTTGCAAAAACCCTCAGCACTTCCTTGAGCCATATCCCTCTATACCCATCCTATCCATGTGTTTGTCAAGATGCCTTTTGAACGCCATTAATGTATCTGCTTCCCCAACCTCCCCTGGCAACGCGTTCCAGGCACTCACCACCCTCTGCGTAATAAACCTGCTTCGGACATCTCCTCAAAACTTTGCCCATGGACCTTAAACGTATGCACTCTGGTGACTGACCCCTCCACTCTGGGAAAGAGTGCCTGCCCATCCACTCCATCCATGCCCCTCATAATCACCCCTCAACGTCCGTCTTTCTAATGAAAACAGTCCAAGTCCATCCAGCCTCTCCATTTGGCTAACACCCTCCAGACCAGGCAACATGATGGTAAAAGCTCCTCTGCAACCTCTCCAAAGCCTCCACATCCTTCTGGTAGTATGGTGACCAGAACTGTGCGCAATAGAACATAGAACATACAGTGCAGAAACAGGCCATTCGGCCCATCCTGTCTGCACCGACCCACTTAAGCCCTCACTTCCACCCTATCCTCGTCACCTAATACCCCCTCCTAACCAATCCACCTAACCTGCACGTCTTTGGACTGTGGGAGGAAACCGGAGCACCCGGAGGAAACCCACGCAGACACAGGGAGAATGTGCAAACTCCGCACAGACAGTGACCCAGCGGGGTATCGAACCTGGGACCCTGGCGCTGTGAAGCCACAGTGCTATCCACTTGTGCTACCATGCTGCCTGCAATATTCCAAGTGTGGCCTTCTAACGTTCTATACAACTGTAGCATGACATGTCCAATTTTTATACTCGATGCCCCGTCCAAAGAAGGCAAGCATTCAGAGGGATGGTGGCAAAGAAATGTATTAAAGTTTAATGAAAGCAGTTTCTGTTTCTCTTTTACGATCAGAAATGTCAAGATTATAATGAAAGAAATCTGAGTTGTTGGAAACTTTCCCAAGTCTTTAGGAAGTCCAAGCATTGCAATTCCAGCTATGTTTGCAGACAGCCGAATTTGGTGCCCTTTTTTACAGCCCATAATAACAACAGAGCAGGTGAAGGTGGAAAGGTAAGCTTTCTGACTGCTAACCAGGGGCTGAGGGCCATGTATGCTGAACTGGTAATTTCCCCGTTTGTGCTCCTAGTAAGTGAAACTCCACCATTTCAGGATTGAGTCGAACACTAACTCACAACCTGCAAATGAGGATTGTCAAGTGAGGCCGGCATTCGATGAAAAATAGCACAGGGGCGGAAGGATGCCAGCGGTCTTTGATGAAACCTCCAAGAATATGTCTAAGCAGGGTTGGAAGCCCCAGTGCTGACTAAGGCAGGACCCTATTAGTTATTCAGTCTGAATATGACCTCGGTTACGAGTCAGGAGTCGATCCTTACCTCAGGTAGGAGTTAGTCATCGCGCTTCCCTTGGATAAGAGTCAGGAGTTGCCCCATGCCTCAGGTAGGAGTCAAGAGTCGCCCCTTCCCTCAGGTGGGAATCAGGAGTTGTCTCCTTCCTCAGGTAGGAATCAGGAGTTGTCTCCTCCCTCAGGTAGGAATCAGGAGTTGTCTCTTCCCTCAGGTAGGAATCAGGAGTTGTCTCCTCCCTCAGGTAGGAATCAGGAGTTGTCTCCTCCCTCTTTGTTTTTCCTTTGTTCCCATTTCTGCCCCTCCTTTAAAGATGGCGCAAACTCTTCTGGGCATTAATGTTCCAGCTCTGATTCGTGTTCCTCTTCTCACCCAATGTTCACATTTAGTCACAACTCCCTGGATATTAATCAGTAAAGCGTTCAGCACCTGTGTTTTGCTCCTTCCTGCTTCAGAAACTCGGATAACTTGCACAGACCACAGACTGAGTGGCTTGTGGTAAAGCCAACATTCTGATTAAACTGTGTGAGTGCAGTCATTCCACCATGTTCCTGCCACGACTCCGGTGTAAACACTGCCAATTTCACCAGGCAGTTTGCTGTTACGGCTAACCACACCGGGAGGCTTTCACACCATTTGTCTTGTATTTAAGTTCAAACATACCTCCAGCTGCCAGAGAGTTAGGTTTCCTGCTGATGTGAAGGGCAAGTACCAGTATGGCCGGGTTGGGCTGAATGGCCCTCCTTTCCTGACTTTGTAACCTCTGTGACGAACAACCTCTTAACCTTTGTTAACAACTCGTGTGACCTCTTGCACTATCTTTAGATTCCAACTAATACATCTTCTGTCAGGCCACGTTCATCATTCAGGGGAATCCTCCACGGTATCCTGGCCGATATTTATTCCTCAACTAACAACACTGAAATAGATAATCTGGCCACTCATCTCTTTGGTGCTTGTGGATGCTTTCTGTGCATATGCTGTCAGTCATATTACTGACATTAAAACAGTGACTGCGCTTCCGTAGTGCTTCATTGGCCAGTAGTATTGGCAAAGTGCTTCACCAAGTCCTGAGGTTTGTGAAAGATGCTAGAGAAATGCAGATTCTTTTTGTCTTTTTTTCTTGAACCCATGCATCTGAAACTGCAAATCCTTCAAACCCGTATTACAGAAGTCAGATACAATTGGCATTTTAAAGCTATGCGTCCCTGACGATTTTTTTTTGCATCAATGATGTTGTGACGTAAACTTCGGAATGAAATTGAAGATTATTTTTCCCTTTCGAAACTGAAAACGCCAGGATTTCAAAAATCCCTTGCATCACATCAACATCAAAACAATGTTGCTATCCCCACGGGGGAAACCAAAAAGAACCAATGACTGACCCCCAAGAGAAGAAATTAACCAAAGATTTCACTTTTTGTAACTTTTACTTTCACACAAATCAGAACCAAGGCAAATTCCCAAGAATTAACAGGCAAATAACTTCAAATAAAAAGTTATGTTTCACTTTAAATAACCGATGCACAAAAATGCATCTTCCACATCCATAAGCACCCATGTTACATAATTACAAAGTTGCTATTATGTTGCTCTTTATTCACACAGGTTAGACCAGGGGCTGGATTCTCCGCACCCCAATACCTAAATCGTGTCCGGCGCCGGGGCGGAGAATCCATTTCCATGCATGAAAATCGGGACTGGCGCCGGTTCCTCGATTCTTCGGCACCCAAAATGCGGCATACCCGGGAAGTACGCCGCATATTCCCAACTGCGGCCATTGCTGGAGGCTCACCCTCCATTCTCTACCCCCCCCGGTCGGCCGAAGTCCCAACGACGTATTTCTAACATGGTCCCAGCCGTTTGGGAAACTCGCGAGTCTGGGGGCGGGCCGATCGGATGGCGGGGGGGAGGGGGCCCTAATTCGGGACCCGGGTATTTTTGAGCGGGCGATCCGGGTCGGGCGCATGGCCGATCGGGGTCACTATTTCTGCGGTCCCATGGAGCAAGGCGTGGCGCTGGAGGCCGCTGCCGTGCCCATTCGCGGTCTCTGACCCGGAAGTGAGCGGGGGGGGGGGGGGGGGGTCCGTATCTGCAGCTGGAGCTGGGAACTTCACAACAGCTGCCTGCTAGCCCCCTGAAGGGCTGTGAATGTGTGGCCTTTTTTTCTGGCCTAAAGGCCACAGTTTTCAAGATGGTGTGGGGACATAGTCCCTGAAAAGGAGAATCCAGCCCCAGGAGTCTGATCTGAAAACAGCTATCACCTTTAGGTTTTGTGGGTACGAGTACTATCAAGGCACACTTTTACCAACCCCTTCTCCCCCAGGTCACGGCAGTCCAGATGCGGTAGACTTCTAGAGTTCCTATTCAACCGACCAATAATACACAGGTTCATGGTTTGGCTACTTCTGGGAAGACACCCATCTCTTAGTGCCTCTGAGCTATTCACACAGCTATCCAGGTTTTAGACCTTTTTAGCCAGCACGCACAGTATCTCCAAGAGTTCCTGTCTCCTTTTCATCAAACAGAAAAACTGACCTCTTTCTGAGAATGATGTGCATCTTCTCCTCACAAGAATTCTCTGTGCTCCTCTTTTCTGTCTCAGCTTTTTCTTTGTTTCTGCATCTGTGTGCGGATTGGTTCACCCTCCAGCTCCTGTGTCTGTAGCTCTTCATTGAGTCTGCAGCTCTCCTTTCTCCCTGGCCGTATGGTGTCCATATCCTAACTTCCTCCCTGTTGGTACTGCTTCCAGGTCAAGGGCTGCCAGGTCACAGGGACCTGTATTTCATATTGTCCAAGAAAGGTACAAATGACGCCTTTTGAATTGGTGCAAACTCGGAAAAGTCCTTTCCAAACATTCTTACTAATAACTACAGATTCCAAAGATATTCTAAGTAAATGACAAGTTTTCCTAACTATACTGCTTCTGGGTACAGGGATCATTACAATAAAAAGGCTTCATTAAGGAACTGTGATCGGAAGTGGCACAGTAAGATCATTGCTGACTGACAGTCAGCCGCGTGGCATTGTCAACTACTTGACTGGCCTTTGGGAGGAGGGCTCACAACCTGAGCGGGATATAGTCCTGGATATTTGATGATAGATTTCCTAACTCATACAGACAGAATGGGTCATTTTCTGGGTGGCAAGATGCGATGAGTGTTGTGTCACAGGGGTCAGTGCTGGTACCTCAACGTTTTACAATTTATACAAATGACAAGCATGAGGAGGCCAATGGGAAGGTTGCAAAATTCACTGATGACGTAAAGAAAGGTGGGAGAGTAAGTTGTGAAGAAGACATACGGAGGCTACAAAAGGATATCGATAGGTTAAGTGAGTGAGCAAAGATCTGGCAAATGGAATATAATGTGGGAAATTGTGAAATTGCCCATTTTGGCTGGAAGAACAAAAGAGAAGCTTACAATGATAATAATAATCTTTATTAGTGTCACAAGTAGGCTCACGGGGGCAGCATGGTAGCACAAGTGGATAACACTGTGGCTTCACAGTGCCAGGGTCCCAGGTTCGATTCCCTGCTGGGTCACTGTCTGTGCGGAGTCTGCACGTTCTCCCTGTGTCTGCGTGGGTGCTCCGGTTTCCTCCCACAGTCCAAAGACGTGCAGGTTAGGTGGATTGGCCATGATAAATTGCCCTTAGTGACCAAAAAAGGTTAGGAGGGGTTATTGGGTTACGGGGATAGGGTGGAAGTGAGGGCTTAAGTCGGTGCAGACCCGATGGGCCGAATGGCCTTCTGCACTGTATATTCTATGTTCTATGTTCTATGTTCATATATTAACACTGCAATGAAATTGCTGTGAAAATCCCCGAGTCGCCACACTCCGGCGCCTCTTCGGGTACACAGAGGGAGAATTCAGAATGTCCAATTCACCCAACAAGCACGTCTTTCGGGACTTGTGGGAGGAAACCGGAGCACCCGGAGGAAACTCACACAGACACGGGGAGAACGTCCAGACTCCGCACTGACAGTGACCCAAGCCAGTAATCAAACCCAGGTCTCTGTGAAGCAACAGTGCCAACCACTTTGCTACTGTGCCGCCCCATCTAAATGGTGATAGATTGCAGAGCTGCAGAGGAATCTGGGTGTCCAAGTGCATGAATCATAAAGGTTAGCATACAGGTATAGCAAGTAACATGGAAAGCTAATTGAATGTTATTGTTCACTGTGAGGGACATGAATACAAAAGTAGGCTTCAGTTATGCAGGGAATTGGTGAGACCACATCTGGAATGCTGTTTACAATATTGGTTTCCTTATTTAAGAAAAGCTGTAAATCCATTGGAAGCGGTTTTGAGAAGACTTGCCAGGCTAATGCCAGGAATGGGTGGGTTGATTATTGAGGAAACGTTGGATAGGCTGGGCTTGTATCTGTTGGAGCTCGGAAGAGTAAGAGGTGACTTGATTGAAACATATAAGGGCTGGGATTCTCCGGTATTCGGTGGGGGAGGCCGTATCGGTGCCAAGGAGTGGCGTGAACCACTCCGGCGTCGGGCCGCCCGGAAGGTTGCGGAATCCTCCGCACCTTCAGGGGTTAGGCCGGCGCTGGAGTGATTGGCGCCTTGCCAACCGGCGCCGAAGGGCCTCTGCCGGCCGGCGCGAGTTGGCGCATTCACAGGAGCGCACCGTGTTCCCAGAACCGCTGCTGTGATTCCTGCGCATGCGCAGGGGGTTTCTTCTCTGCACCGGCCATGGCGGAGCTTTACACAGGCCGGCACAGCGGGAAAGAGTGCCCCCACGGCACAGGCAGATCGGTGGGCCCTGATCGCGGGTCAGGCCACCGTGGGGGCCCGCCCCCCGAGGACTCCACAGTCCGCCCTCAGAGCCAGGTCCCACCGGTACGGACCTGGTCTAATCCACGACAGTGGGATTGGCCGAAAATGGGCGGCCACTCGGCCCATCGGGGACCGGAGAATTACCGGGGGGGGGGCACTGCTAACAGCCCCCGGCAGGCGCGGCGCGATTCCTGCACTGCCTAATAACCGGTGCCGGAGAATCTGGCAGCTGGTGTCGGAGCGGCGGGGCGGGATTCATGCCCCCCCCCCCCCCCCCCCCCCCCCCAGCGATTCTCTGACCCGCCGGGGGGTAGCTCAGAACCCTGCCCCTGGTCCTGAGGGGTCTTGATAGTGAGAATGTGGAGAGGATGTTACTTATTGTGGAAGAAACAAGAACGAAGGGTCACTTTTTAAAAATAAAAGGTTACCATTCGAGACAGTGATGAAGTCATCTTTCTTTCTCTCAGACGGTTGAGTCTCTGGAACTCTGTTCCTTAAAAGGCAGTGGAAGCAGAGCCTTTGAATGTTTTGAAGGTGGAGCTAGGCAAATTCTTGATAAGCAAGGTGGGGTGAAAGGTTATCAGGATTAAGCAGGAGTGTGGAGCTCAGTTTACAATTAGATCATCCAGGACCTTATTGACTGGTGGAGCAGGCTCGAGGGGCCGAGTGGCCTACTCCTACTCCTGATTTGTATGTCCGGATTAATGATGTGAGCTCCTCCCTCTAAATACTCCACACCCAGAATGCCACATTCATCACCAAAGGTCGAAAAAAAGAATTGGTCTAACGTGGTGGAAGTCATTCAGCTGATGGTGTCAGCATCTTAAAACAGCAATGCCATTAATACCACACCCAAGCTCACTTTTTCACTACTAAGAGTTTACCCATTTTACTTTTGACTGACAATTGGACCTGATTCAACCACCATTTCAGATTTACCAGATCACAACACAGTGCATCAAAAATGCTTCTTTATCTCCACTCCAGCTCCTTTGCAAATCATCTTAAATTTGGAAACCATTTGTCATTACTTACACACTGTTCAGAACACACATCGCTCCTTGTGAAGCACGTTGATCAGTACACACAGCTCTCCCTGTGTAATGCACTGATCAGTATACACATCACTCACTGTAAAACACACTCATCAGTACACAGCTCTCCCTGTGTAACACACTATTCAGTACACACAGCTCTCCCTGTGTAACACACTGTTCAGTGTACACAGCTCTCCCTGTGTAACACACTGTTCAGTACATACAGCTCTCCCTGTGTAACACACTGGTCAGTACACACAGCCCTCCCTGTGTAACACACTGTTCAGTACACACAGCTCTCCCTGTGTAACACACTGGTCAGTACACACAGCCCTCCCTGTGTAACACACTGTTCAGTACACACAGCTCTCCCTGTGTAACACACTGTTCAGTACACACAGCTCTCCCTGTGTAACACACTGTTCAGTACATACAGCTCTGAATGCTGAGTGCCGCAGGCCTCCTCCATACCGCCTGTCAGTGTTCTGCTCCACTATATTTTCCGTGTCAGTATGGCTTTCATTGCAAACATGCTCGATACATGATTTGGTACGTTACACACTGGAGTTTGCAATCACATTGTCAGGGGAGAGCTATATTCTGGCTTGTTGTTGAATTTCTGGAATTGAGCTGGTGTAGCGCCATCCACAGAGTGGAGAGCTGCTGACTGCTGCCAGGGCTGTGGGCATTAAACTGTGTGTTTCATTAACCACAGTCCCACTTCAGCTTCATGTTGTGGGAATGGCCTCTGAATCAGTTCCAGAACAGGGCAGAGTTTGCATTTGTATGTCACAAAGTGGCCAATCCTCCCGAAGATGAATGCTGATGAGGCCTGCTTTTCTCTGGCGAGAAGTGAATTGATGTAGTCAGCTTCCCTTCAATACAGAGCCTCAATGATCTCCCAGTGCACAGCTAAATGTGAGTACTTGTAAATATCTGCAGTTCTAACCTGACAGATCCAGATGTAGAAAATCTCAGCACCGTGGCCTCAGTATGCTCTGAGGTTGCAGGTGTGGTGACAGAGGCTGGCACGTTTCAGCGAAGATTTCCTTACTAAAGTAAAGATATCTCATAGCCTGCGCTGCACTGGGTGGATATGGCTTCGTGCCTACACCCCATCACCCTCTCTTCCTCCATCTTCCAGCAGCTGGCATGCTCTGCGTGGCCTCTTCATTTCCCCAGCCATGCTGTATTTCAAGGCAAATCCCATAGCAGAGCACCTGAACTGCGCAAAACCTTTGTTGTCAGTGAAAAGTCCTTCAGCAGCAGCCATACCTCTCGCTGTTGACCTCAACCACATTAAACTACTTCAGAAAGCAATTAACACTTCGAGAGTTGTACCACTAACCAGGGAGATAGAAAGTAGCTACTAATCTATATGTATTTACTGCTGGGCGCCCTTTCTGCAGCTGCGTGGGGCCAGCAGAGCGCATTGCTTGTTGCATTCGGCTCCAAAATGCAGCAATGTCAAATCCATCTTACTCGTGTTGCTGGTCAGGTCACCTGCCTGCTTTGTATAATTCCTGTGGATATTCACTGTGAACTCTAGCATGGAGTTTGGCATGATTTACCCAATAAATGTGCGCACAACATGTTTTGGAGATGGAAGGGTGCTCGTCAAGGCCCAAATAAATAGCACTAACGAGCACAACTTCTTACTCAGGGAATCTCCATCTGCCGCCCATCTTGGACTGAGATGAGGAGGAAATTCTTCACTCAAAGCGCTGAGAATCTTTGGAATACTCTACCCCCAAGAGCATTGAATGCTGACTGGCTTAATAAGTTCAAGACCAAGATTAATAGACTCTTGGATACTAAGGGAGCCAGAGATTTGGAGATAGGGTCGGTTCCCGCCCTGAGGCCAAAGGCCATCTCTGGTTTCCTTGAATGGTGGAGCAGGCTCAAGGGGGCTCTATGACCTACGCTTGCTCCACACTCATGTTTCTGGAAAGGGTAAGAGACAGCAAGTGAGAGCAAGCAAGGACAGGCAAAGACAGACAGAGAGACAAACACATCATGCTTGCTTTTTCAGGAAGACATCCCGCTCATTCTCCTCCGACGAAAAGTCAACCAGGTTAACAAGAAACAGCAGGTGGCCATCTGACCCTCAGTTGAAGGAAGTCCCACTCTCGAGTGTTGTCATGACATCGGATTGGCTGGCAGCTCTTGCAGCCTTAGCAACACAGGGGGAGAGCAGTGGGCATTGGTGGGACTGCAAGGCGGCCTCACAATGAAGTGTCATGGATGCCAGAGACAGCCCAGCTGGGCCTTTTTGAGTGAGGTGGGATCGGGCAGCCTAGGAAGAGGAATGGTGAGGTGGGGGGGTGGCTTTGGAGGCCAGGTGGGGATGCACAAAATGAGGGTGTATAATCTTGGGGGGGGGGGGACCCCTTGATACACACAGGTCAACCCCCAAAAGATATTCCCCGCCCCCTTCCTACTCATCTTCAACCAACCTTGGTGAAAATACAGCCTTTTCAGAGTATTATGACAGCAGGGGCGGATTGAGTACCTTAAGTGGGGACCACAGTCGGCCTACGGTGGCCTCATGGGTGCTTTACCCAAGCCCCATTATGGGGACTGAGTCAGCGGCGAGCAGGAAGACGGTAGGCTATGTATTGGACATACGTTACATGCCTTCTCCCACCAAAAACATGCCCAACGGCGGTTGGTAAAATTCAGCCCACAAAGGCAGAACTCCATCAAACCCAATTTGAAAGCAGTGCTTCAATGATTCAAGATTGGGTGGCACTCTGTTAGACCAACACCTGTTCCGTACTCAGTCTCCTGAGCCTATTGCCCCAAATGCCACCTCAGAACCCGTGTCTCTTCAGCGCGCCTCTGCTTTTCACTTAAGTTCACAACCTAATCTCTCCAATTGTGGGTCCTTTGCCAGAAATCTTTGCGCGTTATCTCCAACAATTGTCACCATCGGTGAAAGGCAAGCTTTATATATTCCTGTGCTACGGCCGGGGCAGAACAGCCTGAGACACAGGAAAAAGATCCACCAGAGGGAGGGGGGGGGGGGGGGGGGGGGGGGGGGTGAACTTTTGGTCCTCACGTTTATAAAAAGCTGAATTAAAAAAATAGAATCTTGAGGATAGAATAATTCATTAATATATTCTGGGACAATTCTTTCAGAGTAGGCTTGGTTCTGTTCCAAATGCACTAAAGGGTTTTCTGCATATTTTCAAATCCATTATCTTCAGCCGATTTCATTATGCTATCATGCACACATCACTTTCAGTGTTGAAGTTTGACAGAAAACAAAAGACAGCAATTGTACCCACTGGATCCTATACATAATGAATGATAATGCCAGTCATTAGGGTGTTTCAATTCCTAATAGTCATTTGATATTTTTTCAAGATCTCTCACTGCCACCGACTCTTGCACCTTCTGTGCTGCGCAAGGATGGTCAGCAATGAACATAAATTTTACTCAGAGATGCTTCCCATAAATAGGTATCCATTTCCTTACAAAAAGCTGAAAGGGCGACTGGATTGAAAAATTGTCAAAATGTAAACGCGCTTTTTAATTGTGCTATTTAATTGCAAATGCTGCATGTGATCTACTTTCTCCGGCTGGCGAGATAGACAGACACAGTGAGGGTGTGAGGAATTAAAAGCGCGCGCACAATTAATTTCCTTTTATTCATTCACAGGACATGGGCGTCGCTGGATGGGCCAGCATTTGCTGCCCATCCTCCATTGAACTGAGTGGCTCGCTGGGCTCATTTAAGTATCAACCACATTGCTGTGGGTCTGGAGTCACATGAAAGCCAGGCCTGGAGTCACATGTAGGCCAGGCCAGGTAGGGACGGCAGATTTCTTTCCCAAAAGGACATTAGTCAACCAGATTTTTCTTTTTCCCCCTTGACAACATTTGATGGCAGCCGCCATTACTGAGTAGCCTAGCTTTCCATTCCAGATTTATTGATTGAACTTCGAACTTTGAATTCCGCCAACCCAAACCTCTCAATCAGTCGTGACGTTACCACCGTGTCGCCATCACCTCCCTGCAATAAATATCGTGACATGATGGAAAGATCGAGAGATAGCAAAGGGGTGGAGTTTCCACTTTTGGCACAATTTAGAATCGGTGTTCAAAATGCGTTTGAGGTTTTGCTGGGACAGACTGCAGTACAAGGCGCCTCTGAAATTCATTTCCATAATTACAAATGTACAATCTACACCGAACCAGCGTAATTGGGCCATGTAATAGAATTTAATTTTTTTTTCTTCCATTATAAAATAATCCTTGCTATGTTTAAGAGTGATAATGTGCTGCAGTTTTATTAATGCAGCTGAAAATGGGTTTATCACCAAAAATAAGCATTTTTATTCAGAGTGTCCAGTTCATCACTCGACTTGAAATGATTGAAAATAACTCTGTAAAAGAGTGTCCAGTTCATCACTCGATTTGAAATGATTGAAAATAACGCTGTAAAACGCTATTGAACATCTTGATAGTTTCATGGGTGCACATCAGTCATTTTCTTAGTATATTTTTGCCTTCTTTCTAAGAAAATGATTGTAATTTAAAGAACCTTCCTGAACCAACACAGGTATGAAATCTCACAACGTGGACAGTTTTTGGTTGTGGGGCTGAACCGGGTGAACTCAATCTTCAACATTGCTAGTGGTTTCGGGAATATCTCACGTTTCAAATTCCCCAATCGAACCCCAGATTATCCTAATTGTACTATCAGGAACAAACAGAACTCAGCCCGAAAGGCACAGAAGGAGGAAAGAAAAGTACAAGGATCAGGGAATGATCGAAGAACAGGATAGAGAGAGAACAGGTTCGAGGGGCTGAATGGCCTGCTCTTGTTCCAATGGTTGAAATAAGAAGAGAGGTTGAGAAGAGAAAGCCAAACAGCATAGGAGACTCAGTAATAAAGGATTTATGAGACCACAATAGCATTTTGCTAGCTCCTGACAGAGGAGATCCCAAATATCAGGCAGTCCCAATCTTCCCCCCATCACTGCAGAATGCTGAAAACACCCATTTTCCAGAGCTACACCGCGACCAGCTGCCTGATTCTCCTCCATCCTCATTGGGCCACAGTCACCTTTTAACAGAAATGGACAGGTAGCTGATTAGCAGGACCACAAAGGTTACAACTAGCCAGCCTTAAACTCAATGGAATTGGGAGTAGCCATAGAGTGTCAGCGGAAGCTGAATAATTTATATTGATTTGGCATCATTTGCACAGTAAAACATCCCAGGGTACTTTGGAGGAGTGACCATCAAATGGAATTTGTCACTGACACATATAAGAAGATGTTAGGCCAGGTCATCAACAATCTTCATCAAAGAGATAGGATTTTGAAAGCACCCTAAAAGAGGAAGAAGACGTGAAGAGGGATGTGGGCGTTGCAGAGGATCTGGAGTCAGATGTAGGCCAGACCAGGTAAGGATGGCAGATTTCCTTCCCTAAAGGGCATTAGTGAGCCAGATGGGTTTTTACGACAATTGACACCTTTCAATTCCAGATTATTATTGAATTCAAATTTCACTATCTGTCATGATGGGATTTGAACCGGGTCCCCAGACTCTGGGTCAGTGGATGACTAGTCCAGTGACAATACCACCACGCCACTGCCTCAATGGCGGCTTGGGTAAGCTCAAGGTAAAGGAAGAGAAAGTGAAGGTTAGAGGACAGAGATAAGAGAGAGGAAGGAGTGTGGACGTGTAAGAGAAAGACAGAGTGAGAAAAACCTAATCCGAAAGAGATGGGGAGGAGGGGAGGGAGAGATGCAGAGAGACAGACACAAGGAAGAGAAAATAAAACAGACATGGCGAGAGAGAGACTCAGAAGAACTAGAAAGAGAGATTGATGCAGAATAATAGTAAAATACAACAGACATTCTCAATCACAAGAAAAGTCAGAAGAAGCGCAAAAAGAAAACAACAAATGAATCATCAAGTCACATTGCCTGGGTCCTGACACAGAGAATCCCTTTGCCAAGAAATGTTTTACTTGGATCAGGATTTCCATCAACAGCACATTGAAAGCAGCCAATTTGTAGTCCTCTATCCCACACTCTATTTAATGATTCAGTCAGCACTTGTCTGTAAACAAAAACAATAGGAAGATTGAACATATTGTACCACACCAGAGATGGTGATCTGGAGGATGCCCTGAACTTGTATGAGGCAGACAGTTGTGTTTACTGTATTCTGTTTATCAAACAGTGTGAATCAGATGCCCTGGTGCAATTTAACAATTCCATTAGAGATGGTAAATGAGGTGTGTATCCACTTGGGTCCTGTGTTTGGCCCGTGCAGAAGTTATTGTCAATCTGACACTGAACTACCCTCAGCAAAAGCTAAAGTATTTACTCTCAAGCAATTTTTTTTCATTCATTTCATCCCCCCCCCCCCCCGCCTCCATCCCCCCCCCGCCTCCATCCCCCCCCCCCCCCCAGTTGAAGAGATTTACTTCACTTTTGTGTGTTTGTGTAGAGAGGATGAATTGATTAGAAACTAGTGATGAGGCTCTGATCTAGGCGGCACGGTAGCACAGTGGTTAGCACTGTTGCTTCACAGTGCCAGGAAGCGGGTTCGATTCCTGGCTTGGGTCACTGTCTGTGTGGAGTCTGCACGTTCTCCCCGCGTCTGCGTGGGTTTCCTCTGGGTGTTTCGGTTTCCTCTCAAGAGTTCCGAAAGGCATTCAATGTTAGGTGAATTGGGACATTCTGAATTCTCCCTCAGTGTGCTCGAACAGGCGCCGGAGTGTGGCGACTAGGGGATTTTCACAGTGACTTCATTGCAGTGATAATGGTCACACTAATGTCAGTGATAATGGTCACACTAATAAAAAAGATTATTATTGATCACTCCTTTAAAAAAATAGGGTTAAAGTGGAAGAGAGAGAAGGTTCCACGCGAAAGAAAGTCTTTTCCACAGAATATTGGGTGGGGTGGGGGGAAGGGTTGGGGGGTGGAGGGGGTTGAGACGGGTCAGGGGCAGCAGAGGAAATTCATTCTTTTCCTGAGGACTCACTTCCTGTCAAAAGAGATAGAAAATCCTTGACAGTGTGAGGGGACACAATTCTCGCTTAAATAGGTCAGCAGTGACATTGGGAGTTTCAGCGTACTGGGCACTTTGTCTGAATAGGGAAAAAAAAATAATTAAAAATAATTCTCCACCTCCCTACCTTATATTAAAATTTCCCTCTCAAAACGCAAAAGGGCCTATTTTTATATCAAAAAATGCACCACAAAAGGGTGATGGAATTGCTGCTTATAATGACAGTGGAAAAAGCAGATGATAATTTGTATTAACTAGGGAGCAACGAGGCAAGCTCATTTGCATCTTTTAGATTATATGCATTTCAGAAGTAATTTCTGGAGGGGCAATGAATGAGTATTAATTCCCGTGTGGATTCACAATATAGAAAAAAAAACCATCAAACGCCACACAGGCAAGGAGAGAGAGAAATTCACAGCATAATAAACGGAGCTGCGTTCCTGAGAACTAATTCACCAGCAGCATGTTCCAGGCGGGTATTTAGGATCCAGCATAATGTCTATAGAAAGGCTGCTACTTCAGTACTTTAACATTCTCCTAGATAATTATCATATCATATTTCATTTCTGGGCTACAATGCCACTTCCTCACTTTACTCTCTTTCCAATTATTAAAAGTCGAGAGAAGGTATATAAATTCCCCAATCCATTCCAACCCATTTCAATGCTTTGGCGGTTGTTGCTGAAATTTGGCAAAGGGAAAATCATCTTTGACTGTAATTATGACATATTTATTTGCCCTGTCCTGCAGATAATATTGTGCCTCATTGTTCAATTAGTAATTATGAAAATTAATAGCAAAACAAAGTCTGTAATGGAAACGGCTCCAGTAACACTGACAGCACTCCCACAAATATGACAAGGTCAAATTATTTTTTGTGTGTGTAATTCAATGAATGTCATTAAGAAACATCCAGCACAATCTGTACTCTTTGTTCGCCGTGAAACGGATTCCTTTATTTTTATTAATGAATCTTATATTATTTTCTCCCAGCTCCCCGGGTTTCTCCTGAAGGCGCTGGCTGTCAGCGGGAGCGATTCCACCAGTGACAGCAGCTAATGTGCGTGTCTCCTGGACAGCGAGGGCTGGCGGGCAATTCGACTGCGTCAGGCATCGCAGCTCACCCTCTGCTTTCTTCCCAAGCTCATTGGGTGGCAGTGGCAGGAGGCAGCAAATTGAGAACGATGGAGCTCATGGGACAGTGGAGTTTTTTTCAACAGGGTGGAGGGCAGAGATTAGCGAGCTGGTCACTCAAGAGGTGTCAAGCCTCGCACTGCCATGGACATTACACTTGGCCCAGTGACAGTGTGGGCAGAGAGCAGGGTCAGAAATGAACTATCTCACCCTCTGCATCCTGATACACAATGGCAGAATATATAATCTAGAGAACATGCTGCGGAATATATAATCTGCACAATACATTGCCCAATATACAATCTGCAGAATACACTGTGGCATATACAATCCACAGAATATACAACCTACAGAAGGCACTGCAGGATATACAATTAACACGATACACTGCGGAATCTACAGAGTCCATTGCCGAATATACGACCTACAGAATACACTGCAGGATATGCAATCTACAGAATATGTTGCAGAATGTACAACCTACAGAATACACTGCAGAATATACAATTGTCAAAATATACAATCTACAGAATGTACAATCCACATAATACACGGCAGAATATTCAGCCTACAGAAAACTTTACTGAATCTACGAGCTATAGAATATACAGCCTTCAGAACATACAATCTAGAGAATACACAATTTACAAAATACTCTGCCGAATATACAACTAACAAAATATACAATCTGGAGAATACATCACGGAATGTACAACCTACAATATGCACTGCAGAATATACAACCTACAGAATGTACAATCCACAGAACACACTGCTGAATATACAACTACAGAATATACAACTACAGAATCCACTGCAGTATATACAACCTGCAGAATACACTGCAGCACATACAACTACAGAATACACTGCAACATATACAATCTACTGGGCAGCACGGTAGCACAGTGGTTAGCATTGCTGCCTACGGCCCTGAGGACCTGGGTTCGTAATCCTGGCCCTGGGTCACTGTCCGTGTGGAGTTTGCATTCTCCCTGTGTCTGCGTGGGTTTCACCCCGACAACCCAAATATGTGCAGGATAGGTAGATTGGCCACTCTAATTGCCCCTTAATTGGAAAAAATAATTGGGTACTCTAAATTTTTTTTAAAAAAAACACATACAATCTACACAACGTAGTCCACAGAACGCACAACTACAGAACACATTGCAGAATATACAATCCACAGCATACATTGCAGAATATACAATCTATAGAATACACTGCAGAATATATAACCTACAGAGCACACTGCCAAACATACAATATAAATAATAAGCTGCAGAAACACACCAAGGTTACTTCGGCAGAACTAACTTCCGTGTCTCGAAGGACAACCACATCTTGGATATACCACCATCTCTAGGTTCTCCTCCAAGTCCTATTCCTTCTTGACCTAGGCATACATTGTCCTTCCTACATCAGCATCTATCCTTTGGAATTGCCTGCCAGACAGCACTGTAGCAATTCCTTCACCCCAAAACTGCTGTAGTTCAAGTCAGCGGCTTACCCCCACTACATTTTCAGGCCAGCAAGGGATGGGTAAGAGATATGGTCAGGTTACAAATTGAGATTAAATTTGCATTGTTGGTTCTGAATAGGGTTTGGTGTTTGAAGTTCAGCTCTGGAGTGAGCACAATGTGGAGGTCATCAGCTGGATCAAGTAACATAGAAACAGGAAGTTGTGACTAAGACCCTCAAGCCTATTCTGTCGTTCAATCAGATCCTGGCTGATTTGTATCTCAACCCCATCCACCTACCTTGGTTTCGTAATACTTAAGCAATCTCAATTTTCAATTGGCCCCCAGCTTTTTGGGGTGAGAGGGTTTCTAGATTTCCGTTCCTCTTTGTGTGGAGAAGTGCTTCCTGACATCACCTCTGAATGACATAGCCTAAATTTGAAGATTATACCGCTTGTCCTGGATTTCCCCTCCCTCCCCAAGAGGCAACAGTTTCTCTCTAACCAACGAGAAAGGTGAAGTCGATGGAAAGGTGTGAAGATTATGGCAATGGCTGAAAGGTACAGATTCAATCTTCTCAGCGTTCAATGACAGCAGATTCTGACTCGTTTGTTAATATCAGTCCGACCGTGTTGATACAGACATGTGGTCACGGAACATAGCAGAGAGGTATAAAGCTGGGTGTCGCCAATGTATATCTAGAAACTGACCCCATGCCTTGGAGAATATGAAGCAGCGATGAAGAATGGGAAAACACTGTAGCAACAAAGGGACAAAAACCATGGCAACTAACAGCACCAGAGAAAGATGTTAGCAAGTTAAGGAGAATGGGACAATGTTAATTTTCAAGAGGCAATAAAGGTGGAAGAGTTTATTCCAGATCCCAATACCATATCCACAAAATAGATAAAGCAATTCAATATGGGAGAAAATGGCATATTTCTGTTTTTGATCGTTTGCCCTTTGCTAGCACATTTCCTTTTACTTCTACACTTTCTGGAAGTTTGTGCCAGTTTAAGTTGCCCGCTTAAAATAGTCCTGGCTCCTCATCAAACTCCACAAATATTTTTTTTAAAAGCACAGAGCATGTAAAAGTGAACCGTATACTGCAGCTTTTGTCTGAGTTTGGATTATTCACAGGTTAAGTATACGCTCCTTCCTCCACAGGTTTACATTTTACAAAAACACAGACCTCTTTTGTTCATTTTCCCAGCTGGTCTCCCTGGATGAACCATCGCTCAGGACGGCAGCCTCTTCTCTCTAATTACTGGCTGCTCTTTACTCAGTTGTACTGGAGCCTAAATTGCAGGCTTTGTTTCTCCAATCACTGAGGGTGAGGGGTGGGGGTAGGGGGAATATGGCTGCCTGGCCATGAAGAGCCGTCCAATAACTTGTCAGTATCACCCAAGACTTTGACTGTTGCAGACCATTCCAACGATTCAGACATCACAATAAAGGAGGCCAGGTAAGGATAGGTTGGGATTTGGTCCCAGTGATGATACCGTGCAATGAATCAGCTACTTACCTGCCACAAAACTAACGCTCAGTCGCCGCATTGAAGGGAACTGGTTCCAAGCGACATTCGGGAGAGAGTGCTGAATGGGGAGAACTGTAGGGAAAAGGCAAGGTGACAGTGTTGTCTCTTCCAAACAGGAGGCCATTCAGCTCTTTGATCCTGTTCCACCATCCCATTAGATCATGGTTAATTGGTATCTCCACTGTATTTATCTGTCTTGTCTTCACAGACCTTGATACCCTAATGTTTCCCCCAAAAAGGTCTATAATCTCAGCTTTGAACGCTTCAGTTGCCCCCAGCATCCACAAGCTTTGCAGAGAGCGAGTTATGATTTCCAGTTCACTTTGTGTGAGAAAGTGCATCCCGGTTTCACTCTGGAATTACATCAGTGTTGGCCTCTCTCCTGATTACGATCCAGTTGTGACTGCAGCATTGTGTGTTTAAATATTAATTTTTAAAATAAATTTAGAGTAGCCAATTATTTTTTTGGCAACTAAGGGGCAATTTAGTATGGCCAGTCCATAAGACCATAAGACATGGGAGCAGAATTAGGCCGCTTGGCCCATCGAGTCTGCGCTGCTATTCAATCATGGCTGCTATTTTTCTCTTCCCCATTCTCCTTCCTTTTCCCCATAACCCCTGATCCCCTTATTAATCAAGAACCTCTCTATCTCTGTCATAAAGAGACTCAGTGATTTGGCCTCCACAGCCTTCTGCGGCAAAGAGTTCCACAGATTCACCACCCTCTGGCTGAAGAAATTCCTCCTCATCTCGTTTTTAAAGGATCATCTATTTAATCTGAGATTGTGCCCTCTGGTTCTACTTTTTCCTGCAAGTGGAAACATCCTCTCCACGTCCACTCTATCTAGGCTTTGCAGTATCCTGTAAGTTCCAATAAGATCCCCCCTCATCTTTCAAAACTCCAACGAGTACAGACCCAGAGTCCCCAATCCACCTGCCCTCCACAGCTTTGGGTTGTGGGGGTGAGACCCACACCGACACAGGGAGAATGTGCAAACTCCACACGGACAGTGACCCGGGGCCGGGATCAAACCCAGGTCCTCGGCGCCGTGAGGCAGTGATGCTAACCACTGCGCCACCATGCCACCCGCGTGTTTGAATATTAGATCTTGACTAAAATAGTTTCAGTTTAAGTGATTCTGCCATTACGTTATTAATTTGATGAGGTAATGGATGAGAGACAGCAGCAGGGTATCACCTTCTAAAGAGGAAACTGGAGGATGCAAAACGGCTTAGAAAAAGCAAGTGCAGAATGAAACCAAAAATAAAATAAAACTGGTCAGGAAACAAGAGAATTCAGACAAATGAACTGGATATGACTTGGTGCCTGGGATTTTGGGGGCATTCCAAGAATCATGATATAAATATTGTACAAACAAAGGGATTGGGTGGGAATATTTCACTGAAAGTCAACTGGGATGATCTTGGATTTTGACTTGGCTGAGAGAGGTCTGGCTGGACCTGTGTGTTGCTAATAATCTTTTCTGCCGACTGCCTTTTGTGGCTATGGTTCGGTTACTTGCTGCCAAGACTTTCTAATCATACAACTGTGAAACAATAAAGCTTTAGAACTCAAGTACTGCTTTCATCCCGGAGCCTAATTAACTAAATCAGAAAGACAAAGCATTCAACTATCTCCTGGAAAGAAACAAAGTCAGTCCAGTGTAATTTTGCTGAGCTTTGATTTACTTACTTGTTATGTTCAATAATCTCTTTTTCTCAGGACACAGACGCCAAACCTTCCCCGCAGCTTTTAATTTGCATTATTTCCCTCTTAATGTCTCTCGCCCAGTTGCTGTCACAGTCTGTATCAGCCGGGTTTGGCTTGGCCCTCGATGGGGTTCGACATTGCACAACATGGTAGGTCAGGCTCTTTTAACTTGACCTTCCTCCTCGCTACTGCACCCCCCCCCCCCCCCCCCCCCCCCCCCCCCCCGCCCACAAGGCGCTATCTTGTGCACAATACATCCACCTGTTTCAATTCCTCACCCAATATTCATTTTTTTTTGCATTTTAAACTGGGCACAGAACTAAAATAGCCGAGGCTGCTTGATGAAAGAGTTGATGTAACTTTTTGTGTTTAGTTCTGACTTGTTGATTCTGGCTGCGGAGCTGCGGTATACTCCCATGGTTGAGTTGCCCCTCCCCACATTTGATGTTCTTCCTACCCAGGATAAGGGTTTCCTGTGGATCCGCCGCAGCTCCTGGTTCCACCTTGCACTTTTATATTCTCATCCTTCAGAGGTGGCCTGGTGACATGGCTTCTGATTTTTTTTCTTTGTCCTCAATCTTTAACTCATTGAAAATGAATGAACAAGCAGATGAGTCTTAAAAGGTTCCATCCTGGAGCATTGCTCATGACCTCAGGATGTGTCCGGGTGCTTTCCAGGCAATTAAGTAATTTTTTTTGAAGGTAGCCACTATTGGTTTTTTAAAAATTACTTTATCAGAGTTACAAAGCCAGAGCTCAGTGTGTGGATCTGGGCAGACCCCTAATCCAGCTCCTTGCCTGCTCTAAAAACCAATTCAAATTGAATCCAATTCATGGTCCCCCACAAGAGAGACATATCAGGTCCAGGCATTACACCTGAACTCACACTTATCTTAGCCAAAAGGCCAAATCATAGTCGCTAATTTGCCTGAAATAATGGCATGATAATCCAATTCAGCGATGCTGGTTAGGGGGAACATGTTGGCCAGGATATTGTGAGTGCTAACCTACTCAACCTGGAATTGACACTCCCAGATTGAGTTTGCCCACCTGAGAGGCAGACAAAGCCTCGGTTTAACATCTCTGCTGAAATATGGACACCTCTGGCAGTGCAGCACTCCCTCAGTATGGTCCTCTGACAGTGCAGCACTCCCTCAGTACTGACCCTCTGACAGTGCAGCACTCCCTCAGTACTGACCCACTGACAGTGCAGCACTCCCTCAGTACTGACCCTCTGACAGTGCAGCACTCCCTCAGTACTGACCCTCTGACAGTGCAGCACTCCCACAGTACTGACCCTCTGACAGTGCAGCACTCCCTCAGTACTGACCCTCTGACAGTGCAGCACTCCCACAGTGCTGACCCTCTGACAGTGCAGCAGTCTCTCAGTACTGACCCTCTGACAGAGCAGCACTCCCTCAGTTCTGCACTGAAAGCCTAGATTATGGGTTCAGGTCCCTAGAGTGGGACTCTGGGTGGAATTCCCCCATTCTGCCTGCAGTGGCAAGTACTGGACTGACAGAGGGTCAGTACTGATGGAGTACTGCACTGTCAGAGGGTCAGTACTGAGGGAGCGCTGCACTGTCAGAGGGTCAGTACTGAGGGAGTGCTGCACTGACAGAGGGTGAGTACTGAGAGAGTGCTGTACTGTCAGAGTCAGTACTGATGGAATGCTGCACTGGCAGAGGGTCAGTATTGACGGAGTGCTGCACTGTCGGAGGAGTCAGTGCTGAGTGAGTGCTGCACTGTCGGCGGCTCAGTACTGAGGGAGTGCTGCACTTTTGGAGGGTCATTACAGAGGGAGCGCTGCACTGTCAGAGGCTCAGTACTGAGGGAGTGCTGCACTGGCAGAGGGTCAGTATTGACGGAGTGCTACACTGTTCGAAGCTCAGTATTGCGGGAGTGCTGCACTGTTTGAGGCTCAGTACTGATGGAGTGCTGCACTGTCGGAGGAGTCAGTACTGAGTGAATGCCGCACTGTCGGCGGCTCAGTACTGAGGGAGTGCTGCACTTTTGGAGGGTCATTACAGAGGGAGCGCTGCACTGTCAGAGGCTCAGTACTGAGGGACTGTTTTTCAGATGCGAATTGAAACATGATCGGTGTTTAAAGAGATGGAAGCTATCCTCGGTGTCCCGGCCTTCATTTGACTGGCAATTGGCATGAAGAGATTAACTGACAATTATGACATTGCTATTTTCCAAGTCGTGTTCTGTGTTGAGGCTGCAATGTTTACCTACAAAACTTGTTAATTCCCTTATAGTAAAAAAAGGTTAACATAGAGTATTTACAGTGCAGAAGGAGGCCATTCAGCCCATCGAGTCTGCACCGGCTCTTGGAAAGAGCACCCTACCCCCTACCAAGGTCAACACTTCCACCCTATCCCCATAACTCAGTAACCCCACCCAACACTAAGGGCAATTTTGGACACTAAAGGCAATTTATCATGGCCAATCCACCTAACCTGCACATCTTTGGACTGTGGGAGGAAACCCGGAGCACCCGGAGGAAACCCACGCACACACGGGGAGGATGTGCAGACTCCGCACAGACAGTGACCCAAGCCAGAATCGAACCTGGGACCCTGGCGCTGTGAAGCGATTGTGCTATCCACAATGCTACCGTACTGCCCGGAGTGAACTGTCGGAGGTGTTCAAAATAATGAATAGTTTGGATAAAGTAAATAAGGAGAAACTATTTCCAGTGACAGATGGTTCAGTGACCAAAGGACACAAATCTGACCAGATTGGCAATTGAACCGGAAGAGAGATGAGGAGGTATTTTTCCACAGCAATGTGCTGTGAGTGGAATGCATTGCCTGAAAAGACAGCGGAATCAGATTCAATCATAACTTTCAAAAATACATTGGATAAAGTGCTGAAGGGGGAAAAAATAATCAAACAGGACAATGGGAAAAGAACAGGGAAGAGGGATGAATTTGTTGTACTCTCCCAGAGGAACACCTTCTGTGTCGGATCATTTGCTGTGAGCTGGGCGAACGTGGTCTAACTGGAGTCCAGGTGTTTAAGTACAAATGGTGTGACTCAATGGATAGAATACTTTCCTCTGAATGTGGCTCGGTGAGTTCACGTGCTACTCGAAAGACAGAAATCTAGGTTGGCACTTCAGTGTTGTACTGAGGGAGTGCTGTGTTGTCAGAGGTGCTGTCATGTGGATGATGCATTAAACTGAGGCTCAGGTGGGTGTGCAAGTTTCCACGACACGACTTTGAAAAAAGGCTGGAGAGTTCTCCCTGCCGCCCTGACCAATATTTAACCCTCAACCAATATCCTGGAAAACCTCGCTGTCTGTGGTAGCTTGCTGTGCATTTCCCACATCACAACAGTGACTTCACTTCTGACGAAAACTCTGGGCCATCCAGAGGTGGTGAGAGATGCAGTTTCAATGCAAGGGGATTTGTTTTCTTGATTTCGCTCCTCAGATGTTTCTGATTTGGTGCAAGTCAGATTGAAGTTCATACTGTGTGACAGAGAGGTGACAGGATGGTGGGATCAGGGGGGCGGGGGGGGGGGGGGGGGGTGGGGGGGCGGGGTGAGAGTGGAAAAACATTCCTTAATGTGTGATTCCCCAGCGCCAACTCCCAGAGATTAAGGATAAAACATCACTTAAAGAGCAAAATTGAAAAATTGCAGTTCAAACCTAATAATAATGAACAACAATTTTCCAAACAATTTTGAGTGACACTGGATGAATTATGTTGACAGTCTGTTATGTGACCTGTCTCACCTGGCCTTCAGTAAATTGCAGTGGTTGCAATTTCTTTGTTACTAACAAGTATTCCCTAGCAACAGCTGTAACCGTATAATCAACCCTGGAAATTTCCACATCACTTAACTGTCCAGGACCACCTGCTCAGCACTAGTGAGGTGATTTACAAATGGCTCCCCGATTCTCACTGGGGTATGGGTCCCACACACACTGACTCTGACTGGGCTACGGGCTCCACACTCACTAACACTCACTGGGGTAAGACTCTCACTGGATAATGGGTCCCACACATTGACACTCACTGGGGTACGGATCCCACACTCACTAACACTCACTGGGGTGAGACTCTCACTGGATAATGGGTCCCACACATTGACACTCACTGGGGTACGGGTCCCACACTCACTAACACTCACTGGGGTAAGACTCTCACTGGGGTACGGGTCCCACACACACTGACTATCACTGGGTCTCCTGATCCCCTTCAATGGCCCAACTTACTGATTAGGTGTCCTCGAGCCCCCTCTCACTCCACCTCATAAGGGCAGGGCATCCCCGTGCCCAATCCACTGCATGGGCAAACTGGGCACTTTGGTATGGTCAGCCTGGCACCTGGCAGTACCCCAGCCAGCCTTAAATTGCCAACTGGGTACCCTGGAAATGCCAGGGTGGCTGGGTGGCAGTGCCAGGCTGACAGTGCCATGGTGCCAGGCTGGCATTGCAGTACCAGGGTACCACTCTGCCCAGAGACCGACCAGAGCCTCCGATTGCTTGGTAGACCTCCCCAAGTGCTGTTATGTCTGGTCCATGTTTGTGGAAACCAGTGCTAAATGGTGTCACTGTGAGCTCTCCCAGGTGTGGCTGTTAAATAGCAGGCCTTGGGCGGTTCCGGAGCAGACATATTTAAGTAAAGCTAACTGCTCACTTAAATATGCAAATCTAGATCCCATTCAGTGAGGGCGAGTTCCAGATCGCGGCGTCTTGTGAGATCTCACTAGATCCCACGGGGCATCCTAACGTCATTAATCTTGTAAGAGGCTATACAATCGCGCCCACTGTCCGTCTCTGGAGTACGGGTCCCATACACAATGACCCTAACTGGGGTTTGGGCACCGTACACATTGAGTCCACTGGGTTATAAGTTCCACACAAACTGACCTTCATTGGGGTACGGGTCTCACATATATTGAGTCTCACTGGGGTACAGGTCCCACCCACAGTGACTCTCACTGGAGTATGGGACCCACATACACTGACTCTCACTGGGGTATGGGACCCACACACACTGATTCTCTCTGGGGTATGGGTTCCACACTCATTGACTCTCACTGGGATACAGGTTCCACACACACTGACTCTCGCTGGGGTACAGGTTCCACATACCCTGACTCTCACTGGGATACAGGTTCCACACTCATTGACTCTCACTGGGGTACAGGTTCCACACACACTGACTCTCACTGGGGTACAGGTTCCACAAACACTGACTCTCACTAGGCTACAGGTTCCACACACACTGACTCTCACTCGGGTACAGGTTGCACACTCATTAACTCTCACTGGGGTACAGGTTCCACACACACTGACTCTCATTGGGGTACAGGTCCCACACACACTGACTCTCACTGAGATACAGGTTCCACACACACTGGCTATCACTGGGGTACAGGTCCCACACACACTGACTCTCACTGGGGTACAGGTTCCACACACACTGACTCTCATTGGGGTACAGGTTTCACACTCATTGACTCTCATTGGGGTACAGGTTCCACACACACTGACTCTCACTGGGGTATAGGTTCCACACACACTGACTCTCACTGGGGTACAGGTTCCACACACACTGACTCTCACTGGGGTATAGGTTCCACACACACTGACTCTCACTGGGGTACAGGTCCCACACTCACTGACTCTCATTGGGGTACAGGTTTCACACTCATTGACTTTCGTTGGGGTACAGGTTCCACAAACACTGACTCACTGAGATACAGATTCCACACACACTGACTCTCACTGAGGTACGGGTTCCACACTCATTGACTCTCACTGGGTTACAGGTTCCACACACACTGACTCTCACTGGGGTACGGGTTCCACACACACTGACTCTCACTGGGGTACGGGTTCCACACACACTGACTCTCACTGGGGTACGGGTTCCACACTCATTGACTCTCATTGGGGTACAGGTTTCACACTCATTGACTTTCGTTGGGGTACAGGTTCCACACTCACTGACTCTCACTGAGGCCCTATTGGGCATTGCAGTGCTGAATGACTGATTACCTGCACGATGTTGGATTTACTTTTATTGACATTGGAGGGGGCGGTGGGGGGGAATCTATGTGGGAGATTTGGAATCTCACATATGGCGGTTGGAAAGAGTGTGAGCTAAGACCCCGCTGGCGGAGAAAGGGTTAAACTCAGTTAGTGCTGAACAATTTCAAATTTCATTCAAAGCCCACCAAGATCTTTGCACCAAATCTACTACAATAAACAGAATGTGACCTTTCAGAAAATATTTGAAATGATCAGCAGGATAAAGCTGGCCTTTAAGAAGCAATCATGATGTTTTATAACCCAGGATATTCCACAGGGTCTGAAACCAAGGAGGACCTCTCTCAGTTTTAGTGATTGGCTTCACAAATCAGCTGGTCGGATGTGCCCTGACTGTAATCAGAGATTGTTAGAGGGAAAGGAGTTTAAATAAGTGTGAATTATCACTCTGTTGGCTTAATTGTACTGAACTGTTGGTGAGGGATCTCCCAGAGCAAACTGCCCCCCCCCAAATCATCTCAGTCACTTCTCAGTCTCGCTGCATTTAGATTCCTATTCTTTGACAGAACATTAATGGTTCTCATGAACGTGCATGTGCGTGTCAATACATATGCATGTATGTATGGGCGCGTACATCCTTATGTGATTGCATGGACATTCGCTGAGGCCATGGGGGGCAGGTGGTGGTGGTGGTGGGGGGGGGGGGGGGGGGGCGGGGGGGGAATCAGCTGAAATGAAATGAAATGAAAATCGCTTATTGTCACGAGTGGCCTTCAAATGAAGTTACTGTGAAAAGCCCCTAGTCGCCACATTCCGGCGCCTGTCCGGGGAGGCTGGTACGGGAATCGAACCGCGCTGCTGGCCTGCCTTGGTCTGCTTCACATGCCAGCGATTTAGCCCAGTGTGATGAAGAAGTGGGAAGCGCTCTTGCTCCGCCCACAGTGCTGGAAAGTCACTTTTCAGCCGGATTTGCACCAATGTCTCTTTAGCTGCCAATTTTACTAGGCCCCAAAAATTCAATCCATAGCTGTTAAATGTGAATGGCCCCTGTAGCCTCATTTCAATAAAGTAATCATTGTTCGATTTCCTTAGTGAGAGACTTATTTAGCTGATCCCAAACTTGCGAGGTTAAATCAGAAGCAGCTGTGTCACAGTAGTTGGATTTACAAAGGATTGTCAAGGATATACAAATCACAAACAGGCCATTTGGTCCAACTAGTCCATGATGCTGTTTCTGATCCGCCCGAGCTTCCTCCCATTTTTCCTCATCTAAATCTACCATCCTACACTCCCAATTCCGTTCTTCCTCAACAGCTTTTATATAAGCTGCTCCTTAAACACTTCGATACTATTCACTTCAACCACTCCCTGTAGTAGTGAGTTCCACATTCACTTTAAAAAAATTTTTTACAGCACCCAATTCATTTTTTCCAATTAAGGGGCAATTTAGCGTGGCCAATCCGCCTACCCTGCACATCTTTGGGTTGTGGGGGCGAAACCCACACAAACATGGAGAGAATGTGCAAACTCCACACGGACAGTGACCCAGAGCTGGGATCGAACCTGGGACCTCGACGGCATGAGGCAACCGTGCTAACCCACTGCGCCACCATGCTGCCCGAGTTCCACATTCTCAACACTCTCTGGTGAAGAGATTTCTCCTGAATTCCCTGTTGGACTTATTGGAGACTGTCTTATGTTGATGGCCTCCAGTTCTGGGCCACAATCGTATTGCCTTGTCGCACCCAAGCGGGTGACGCAACGAGGTTGGTAAATCTCACGACAGGCCTCCTGCAGGTTTATGATGTTTTTACACCTCCCGAGGCATCGCGATCTGGATCTCACCCTCAATGGGAGGGTTTCAGATTTGCATATTTAAGTGTCCAGTTAAGGACACATAAATATATTTGTGTCAGAGTCTTCAAGACGTGGGATCGAACGGCCGCGATACCTCACTGCTTAGCTCTGGCCAACACAAACGTGAACCAGGCATAACGACATCTGGGGGGGAAGGGGGGTGTCTCCCAGGAGATCGGAGGCCCCTGCCCAGATGATCGGGCTCAGGGCATGGTGGTACCCTGGCAGTGCTGATGCCACCAAGCCTAACATTCTGCCACTGCCTGGGTTCCCAGGTGGTGCTGGCAGGGACACTGTCAGGTTGGCATTGCCAAGGTGCCCGGGAGGCAGGTTGCCCGTGCCGGGGATCGGGCCTGGGGTTGGCCTGCCCTTTTGAGGTGGGATGAAGGGAGGCTCGACGATTCCCTAATCGGTAAGTTGGGGTGTTGGGTGGGGTCCGGTGTCACACTTGTGGGGGGGGGGGTCAAGAGATCGGGAGCCATTTAAAAATGAAGCTAAGTGTGGCTTCGTCGGGGCTATCCTCGCCAAGGCCAAAATAAAAGAGTCCCGCTAATGGCGGGGTCGGTCCCGGCGCTGTGGACGCCACCAAACAGCCCGCTAATCACGCCCAAAACAGGATTCTGTTTTTTCCCCATTAAATCACACCCCTGGTCTCTTCTCTTCAAGAGGAAACATTCTCTCTGTATCCACTCCATTAAACCTTTCAGAATCACAAAGGTCTCCACGAGGTCACCTCCTCAGCCTTCCTTTTCCAAGGGAATGCTGACAATCCTGTAAACACAGGCACTTCTGATATCATCTTTGTAAATCTTCACTGCACAACTCAAATATCGCTTCTCCTTTCTATAATATGGCGCCCAGAACCGCATACAGTATGCTCTTAAGTGTGGCCTGACGAAGGTTCGATACAGGTTTAATATAACTTCCTTACGTTTCAATTCTACTGCTCCAGAAACAAAGCTGAGTGGTGCACAGTTTGCTTTTCATGGCCTTGTTAACCTGTGAAGTAATGTTTGGTGATTGAGGTATTTGCACTCTGCGGTACCTCTGCCTGATCCGGCGGGAGGGGGGGTCAGAGAATCGGCCCCTCATTCCTCCATCTCACCCAGACTTGCACCTTCCAAGTAACAAGGGGCTTCCTTCTTCTTCCGACCAAAATGCACAACGTGCACTCCCCCCCCCCCCCCCCCCCCCCCCACCACCCCGATACTCTCTGCCTGTGCTGAAGACAGTAAGTTCCCAAACTCTTTCCACAGATGGGCAGGAACGTTTGGAGAAGGTGTGGGTGGTTAGCATTTCACATCCGGGCACATTGTACTTTCCCAGCACCCTCCCTTGAACAAAAGGCTGTGCTCCCATGCACATAATCTTCTTGTGAGAGCTGGTCACTGGGACAGTTCGAGCACAGATCCCAGTGATCCCAATTCACAGCTGAAACCTTTGAAGAAATTCATTCTGAGAATGTAGCTGTCACTGGCAAGGCTGACAATTATCGGCCTTGCCCAGTTTCCCAGAAATATAGTGATATTCTTGAGCTGCAGCAGTCCTCTCTCTCTGTCTGATTTGAGAGTTTAATTATGTGTGTACATGGAAATGTGTGAATTTGTGCCTGCCCGCTGCTTCCTTAGGCACACATGCACACAAACACACACTTACACTCTGTCACACACTAACAACTCTCCCTCTCTCTCTCTCTCTCTCAGACATGCAATTTTCTTCACTCTTAAACAAGGAGTGTTCTCTCTCAATCTCTCTCCCATGGGCAATTTCCTCCAATCTTACACAGGCTTATTCTCTCCCTCACAGCTGCTGTCTCTCTCCCTCTCTCACCTTTCCATAGCTCCTGTTTCAACCCCACCCCCCCCCCTCCCCCACCCACCCCGCCAACCAGTACCCTGACCACTGCCAGCATGCTCACCCTGCTGGAAAATATCCACAAGAGCTGGGAGCTAGCAGCAAAAACAAGCAGAAAAAAAACTGGAACCAATTGTTACCGAGCCCAGAGTATGAGTAGAGGTGAAATTAAACCTTCACAAATACTTCAAACAGCTGCAGTACTTTGACAAGGGTTCTCTCTGTTTATATTAAATATCTTTTAAACCAGAAGAAACAACATCGTTATAAACAGCATTTTTCACTTAACTCATTGCTGAATATTTAGTGAATGACGAAGCTGGTGTTATGGTAACTGAAAGAAAAATAGTTATCACAAAGTTGTCAGAAACCCAACGAAAAGACTATCACAGTCTAATGCTAAGCACTCCGAATCGGAGAGAGGGAGGAGGCTGGAATTGTGGTGAGGGAGGAAAGAGTTGAACAGTATCTTACGCAGGGAGAGCTGTGTGTACTGAACAGTATATTACACAGGGCGAGCTGTGTGTACTGAACAGTATATTACACAGGGAGAGCTGTGTGTACTGAACAGTGTGTTACACAGGGAGAGCTGTGTGTACTGAACAGTATCTTACGCAGGGAGAGCTGTGTGTACTGAACACTGTGTTACACAGAGAGCTGTGTGTACTGAACACTGTGTTACACAGGGAGAGCTGTGTGTACTGAACAGTGTGTTACACAGGGAGAGCTGTGTGTACTGAACAGTGTGTTACACAGGGAGAGCTGTGTGTACTGAACAGTGTGTTACACAGGGAGAGCTGTGTGTACTGAACAGTATATTACACAGGGAGAGCTGTGTGTACTGAACAGTGTGTTACACAGGGAGGGCTGTACTGAACAGTGTATTACACAGGGAGAGCTGTGTGTACTGAACAGTGTGTTACACAGGGAGAGCTGTGTGTACTGAACAGTGTATTACACAGGGAGAGCTGTGTGTACTGAATAGTGTGTTACACAGGGGGAGCTGTGTGTACTGAACAGTGTGTTACACAGGGGGAGCTGTGTGTACTGAACAGTGTGTTACACAGGGAGAGCTGTGTGTACTGAACAGTGTATTACACAGGGAGAGCTGTGTGTACTGAACAGTGTATTACACAGGGAGAGCTGTGTGTACTGAATAGTGTGTTACACAGGGGGAGCTGTGTGTACTGAACAGTGTGTTACACAGGGAGAGCTGTGTGTACTGAACAGTGTATTACACAGGGAGAGCTGTGTGTACTGAACAGTGTATTACACAGGGAGAGCTGTGTGTACTGAACAGTATATTACACAGGGCGAGCTGTGTGTACTGAACAGTGTGTTACACAGGGCGAGCTGTGCGTACTGAACAGTGTGTTACACAGGGAGAGCTGTGTGTACTGAACAGTGTGTTACACAGAGAGCTGTGTGTACTGAACAGTGTATTACACAGGGAGAGCTGTGTGTACTGAACAGTGTGTTACACAGGGAGAGCTGTGTGTACTGAACAGTGTGTTACACAGGGAGAGCTGTGTGTACTGAACAGTGTGTTACACAAGGAGAGCTGTGTGTACTGAACAGTGTGTTACACAGGGAGAGCTGTGTGTACTGAACATTGTGTTACACTGGGAGAGCTGTGTGTACTGAGCAGTGTGTTACACAGGGAGAGCTGTGTATACTGAACAGTGTGTTACACAGGGAGAGCTGTGTGTACTGAACAGTGTGTTACACAAGGAGAGCTGTGTGTACTGAACAGTGTGTTACACAAGGAGAGCTGTGTGTACTGAGCAGTGTGTTACACAGGGAGAGCTGTGTGTACTGACCAGTGTGTTACACAAGGAGAGCTGTGTGTACTGAACACTGTGTTACACAGGGAGAGCTGTGTGTACTGAACAGTGTATTACACAAGGAGAGCTGTGTGTACTGAGCAGTGTGTTACACAGGGAGAGCTGTGTGTACTGAACACTGTGTTACACAAGGAGAGCTGTGTGTACTGAACAGTGTGTTACACAAGGAGAGCTGTGTGTACTGAACAGTGTATTACGCAGGGAGAGCTGTGTGTACTGAACAGTGTGTTACACAGGGAGAGCTGTGTGTACTGAACAGTGTGTTACACAGGGAGAGCTGTGTGTACTGAACAGTGTGTTACACAGGGAGAGCTGTGTGTACTGAACAGTGTGTTACACAGGGAGAGCTGTGTGTACTGAACAGTGTGTTACACAGGGAGAGCTGTGTGTACTGAACAGTGTGTTACACAGGGAGTGTTGTGTGTACTGAATAGTGTGTTACACAGGGAGTGCTGTATTGATGACTGAGGACTACCAGCCCCATTCAGATTGTCTCAAGTGGGATTGGATGATTTCCCACTGATATTAGGACAGTCAGAATTCTCAGGGTCGCTAGTTTGGATGATGGTGGGTAGGACAAGGTAATTTTACTATTGGAGAACTCGCCTGGTATTGTGGGGGCAGTCGATAAATTCACAAACAATTGACACATTGGCAGAGCAGCGTCCATTTAACCGTGCAAAAGAGGAGATTGGAAAATCAAAATAAGAAAGTTACGGGTTAGAAGGTCATTTGGAAAATAAATTGCATTTATATAGCACCTTTCACAACCTCTGGGCCTTCCAATTGGTTTTGCAGCCAATTAGAAGTGCAGTCACGGTTGTAAACCAGAAAACATGGAAGTCACTATGTGCAGAGTAAGATCCCACAAATAGCATTGTGGTAATGACCGAATAATCTGATTTCAATTGATGTCAATTGCCTGATAAATATTATGCAAGACACTGGAGTAAACTCCCAGCTTTTCTCGAAAATAGTACCAGGCATTTATCTCATCCTCTTGGCGGGCAATCAAGGCCTGAGTTTAACATTTCATCCAAAATAGTGCTTGTGACAGTGCAGCACTCCCTCTGTCCAGTACTGGATTACATGCTCAATTTTCTGCAGTGGGACTTTACCCCATGGTAACCTGATGCATGCATGAGAGTGCAACTTCCTGAACCCAGGCAGCCACTAGTCTTTGGGGTTTGGGGTAGAGCTCCTCGATTGTGGGGGGCATCATAGCTGAACCTGACCCCATTCTTGTAATGATCTTACACATGCATTTTCTTAACATTCCACCACTGGATAGTGATCAGGAATGCTTGCTGCTTTCCCCTCCCTCCCCGGATGATTGAGGGGAATACTCTATGTCCAGCGCTGCCGTGTTTAAAGTTATTTGGCTGAGCACACATACTGGATCACCCCAGGTCTTTCTTAGTCCTAGACAAAACCCATTTATACAGGAGTTGGGATACAGGTCTAGACTGTACCCTGGTCTGTCCAGCTCAGTGCTCACCCAGGATGCACATTACTAACTGGAAGGTACTGGCAACTATTATGGATCTTGTGTCCTGACAGCACTGGCTCTTTATCTCCAGAAGGATCCACTGGGATTGGCTCCAATTTAATTCATATAATAGCTTGTTCAAAATTAGATTTATACAAATTTTATTTTCTCCATCTTCCAGTTTTCCTATTTGCATTCCCCAGGGATGAGGAGTCAAATTAATAGAGGTGTCTACATCGCAAATGTTTCAAAAATTCAATTTCTTGAGCTTTGGAATGAAAAACAAATTGCTTTGCTAGTACCGTCCACCGCTAAGGTCAAGGTTTATGGATAAAATTTGGTTGAAAGCCCACTCATTCAGGTTGACACAAGGACAACTGATACCCCTGAAAGAATTGACTCATTTTAGTTATGGATGCATGGGTGCTGGTCAGCACTCGACATCTCAAAGGGCAACTCTTAAGTGAACCTAAACCCGAATGTTGCCTGGCTATTTGGTAGTGGAAACATCAAATCAGCTGAAGCAGGAAGTCTGGTTGGGTTTCCTCACTTACTCAAGCTACTGAAGTCAATTGTAGTTCATCTCTCAATACTCTGGCTGAGGAAAACTAACCGAGCATCACCTTCAACCAACTTCAGTAGCCTTAAAGCATGTTGGGTGAAAAATAGAAAAGGTTTTGTTCTTTGTTAATAACTAGTCTGGTTCAGGTGTATAGGAAGGATCCCATGGTCTCATTCGAAGAAGAGCCACATTTCAGACTCAACCAACATCACCAGAAATTGGACCCACTGGTCAACTGTTTCATTGCCATTTGTGGAATCCTGCTGTGCATTTAACGGCTGAACATTCACATTTTCCCAGTCACTGCACGTTAATGATAATTTAGTGTATGAATTGTTTTTTTAAATAAATTTAGAGTACCCAATTAATATTTTCCAATTAAGGGACAATTTTTTAGCGTGGCCAATCCACCTACCCTGCACATCTTTGGGTTATGGGGGCGAAACCCACGCAAACATGGGGAGAATGTGCAAACTCCACACGGACAGTGACCCAGAGCCGGGATCGAACCTGGGACCTCAGCGCAGTGAGGCTGCAGGGCTAACCCACTGCGCCACCGTGCTGCCCCGTGTATGAATTATTTCTGAGTTGTTTCATGGCAATAGACTATAGCAAAGTTTATTGCACAGAGAGTGAAGAACAAGATACAGAGATAATAATAATTGTTAGAATAATCTTTATTGTCACAAGTTAGGCTTACATTGACACTGCAATGAAGTTACTGTGAAAAGCCCCTCGTCGCCCCATTCCGGCGCCTATTCGGGGTCACAGAGGGAGAATTCAGAATGCCCAAATTACCTAACAGCACATCTTTCAGGACGTGTGGGAGGAAACCAGAGCACCCGGAGGAAACCCACGCAGGCACAAGGAGAACGTGCAGGCTCCACACAGACAGTGACACAAGCCGGGAATCGAATCTGGGATCCCGGCGCTGTGAAGCAACAGTGCTAACCACTGTGCTATGACTGTGCTGCTTGAAGAGAATCCTGAAGGAAGCTAAATGGTTAAAAAGAGATAACAATTGCCAAATTGAAATGAAAAATGGTCAGGGAAGTGATAATGGAGGATAAGAAGGTAACTATGAGCGTAACACATTACTGAGTAGGAGAGAAATAGAGGTTTACAGGTCAGAGACAGCAGAGAGAGAGATGGAGAGCAAAAAAACATAGTGAAAGAGGGAGATGCAGATGGAATCAGAGAGGGGGACCAGCAGATACAGAAACAGTGAGCGATATAGATATCGAGACATGGACAAAGAAATGCAGACAGATAAGGGAGAGAGGAATAGAAGGAGGTTGGGATACAGATGGAGAGAGGGTGACAGAAATAGAATGATAGAGAATGCACGTGTGTGTGAGAGCGAAAGTGAGAAAGGGAGGGAGATAGACAATTGGTGAGAGAGCTATTGAAAGATAAAGGCGAGCGTTGATGATGTGGTCATACAATTCAAAATGCTTTCTCTAGACATTTCACTATCTATCTCTCACTCACTCACTTTCTCTCCCTCACTCTGCCTCTGTCTCTCTCGTTAATTCATGTTCATGGACAGTGAATTTGGATCCAATCCAGGTTCAAATCACCTGAGGGAAAAGGCAATATTAATTCCGATTTAATCAGAATTAACCAACTTCCCTCCGTAGCCAGCAATACATTTCCATCCAAATTAGAGCTGATTGAATCAGAATTAGAAAGTATTATGGAAATGGGACTCCAGACTCAAATTTGACAGAAACCAACTTCATTTACAGATACAAAAAGCAATTTAACACAATTTTCTGATTACCATAAGTTTCCTAATCACCTTCACAGATCATGAGAGTCCATCTGGGAATACAAAGACTTGCTCTTGTTCAGGGGACTCGAGGGCACCTTCCATTCATGTCTCAAAACAAGGGCAAAGGAAAGGCCAAGATCAGAGTCTGTCTGGAACAGGCACATTTTAACCCTTCACATTTTTAACTCTTAAGGTATTTTTTCTAATTTGGCCCCTTCTTAACCAAAGTCGTCTTTCCCCTCCCCCACTCCCCTGAACTGCTTGAAGGGAACATTAGAAGGCATTGCAACCTTTAACTTGGAAACAAACACAGCAGTTGTTTGTTCAGCTCCACACCATTTTAGGAATAAACCGGGTTGGCAAATTAATTCCGTGGTAGGTCGCAAAGTTAAATAAACCCCATAAGTTCTCCCACTGATGCCTGGCAAAAACGCCTTTTACAAAACAAAATATCCAGTTCACTCTTGCATTTGTTGCCGTTGTCTATCTTCACGCTCTCTCTGGCAGTCATTCTCTGTGCGAAGAACCTGCTGACAATTCACCATGAAAAGACTCTCCGCACGTGGAAGCACTCTTGAGTGCTGAGGCAAATAGGAAGGCTCCAGGTTTGGCCAAGTGAGTATTAGTCCCTTAGATGATGAGACGGGGCCATAAATAATGGAGAACGAGGAAACGGCAGAGGCTTTGAACAAATACTTTGCATCCGTTTTCACAGCAGAAAACACAAAAAACATCCAAGGAACTGTTGATAATCAAGAGGCAAAAAGGGAGTGAGGAATTTAGAACAATCAAGATCGCCAGAGAAAAAGTAATGGGAATATTGATGGGATTTAATGCTGACAAGTCCCCTGAACTTGGTGAACTACATTTTCGGGAGTTGAAGAAGCATAAACTAATTTTTTGACTTATTAAAAATAATCTTTATTATTGTCACAAGTAGGCTTACATTAACACTGCAATGAAGTTACTGTTGAAAGCCCCTAGTCGCCACACTCCGGCGCCTGTTCGGGTCCACTGAGGGAGAATTCAGAATGTCCAATTCACCTAACAAGCACGTCTTTCGGGACTTGTGGTAGGAAGCCGGAGCACCCGGGGGTAACCCACGCAGACATGGGGAGAACGTGCAGACTCCACACAGACAGTGACCCAAGCCGGGAATTGAACTTGGGACCCTGGTGCTGTGTTGCAACAGTGCTAACCACTGTGCTAACGTGCCACCCTTGGCAACTCTGCAGTGTTCTGGACACAAAATGCAGTTCAATAATGTTAGATTATAACCTCTGCCCCCATCTTGTTTTATGTGTGTTTTTTCTGACTTACTCCTTATTCCTTCGATTTTGTATTATGACATCTGCTATCCTGCCATTCACACCTCTTCGAGACACATCTTGTGTTTCCTTATTTCATCCATTGCCACTCCCTTTGGCTTTTGTCTCATGAAAACTTTTGTCATTTAATCTCCCCTGCCTTCCACTCCATCACAAACCTTCCCCTATGTTCTTCCCACAATTAATTTATACACCCAATGAACTTATACCCACACAATTTGGTGTCATCCAGAACATTTTAATTGAGCACTTCTGATTCCCAAGTCCTAATCCTTTCCATACCAGATGAGTCATTATCTTATTGAAATGCAGAGCAGGACAGAAGGGCTGAATGGCCTACTGCTACTCCAAAGTTCCTGGCCGGGATTCTCCGAAAATGGGGCTATGTCGCCACGACTGCAGGGAAACGGGCGCGATTCACTCCAGACTTTTTCAAAAAGTCCTGAGTGATTCTCCGGAGTACAGGGGGATAGCCGGGCCCCAACGTGCGCAGCACAGCTCATGCTGCTGATACGGGGCCCTGCACCTCCGGCCACGGGTCCGCGCATGCGCGCAGCAGCCATTTTCGTGCCGGCCCCGCAAAACATGGCGGAGCCACTCAGCGGGCCAGCGCGGAAGAAGGTACGCCCCCCGGGATCGCATGCACCCGCCAATCAGTAGATCCCGATCGCGGCCCTGACCGTCGTGGAGGCCCCCCCATGGAGTCATATCCCCCCGCCCCCCACTATGATGGCCAACGCAGCTGCAGGTCCGAGCTCCCGCCGGGTGGAACCAGGTTGGAATCATGCTGGCGGGAATCCGGCCGGTCGATCGCGGAGAATCGCCGCGACGGCCTATTTCAACGGCCCCCGACTGGCGTCCAGTCTGTGGAGAATCGCATCCCGGTGCCGCGGGTCTGAGACCCCATTCTCCGCCCCCGCGCTGAGCCCGATTTCGGCGCGGAGGCTCAGAGAATCCCGCCCTCAATCTTCCTGTGCAAAAAAGAGCTCAATTTATACAGCACCTGGGGCAGCACGGTGGCCTAGTGGTTAGCACCACCGCCTCACGGCGCTGAGGTCCCAGGTTCGATCCCGGCTCTGGGTCACTGTCCGTGTGGAGTTTGCACGTTCTCCCCGTGTCTGCGTGGGTTTCGCCCCCACAACCCAAAAATGTGCAGAGTAGGTGGATTGGCCACGCTAAATTGCCCCTTAATTGGAAAAAATAATTGGCTAATTTAAATTTAAAAAAAAAAAAAAAAAAATTTATACAGCACCTTCTACAGCCACTGGACGTTCTCAAGCATTCCAGGAGCAGATCAACTGGATGTATTCCTTCACTGCCATAAAATTAGCAAACGGTGGCCTTATCTGCCACATACTCTGAATCACTGGCCCATCACTTAACGAGGTACATGAGGAATCCCAGCTTTGTGCGACTGAACCCCACTGATCCAACAGCCATTGGTGAGTCCTCCTCAACTTCCACTGATGGGCGGGGCGGCACGGTAGCACAGTGGTTAGCACAGTTGCTTCACAGCTCCAGGGTCCCAGGTTTGATTCCCAGCTTGGGTCACTGTCTGTGCGGAGTCTGCATGTTCTCCCCGTGTCTGCGTGGGTTTCCTCTGGGTGCTCCGGTTTCCTCCCACTGTCCAAAGACATGCAGGTTTGGTGGATTGGTCATGCTAAATTGCCCTTAGTGTCCAAAAAAAAAGTTTAGTTGGGATTACTGGGTTAAGGGGTTAGGGTGGAGGTGTGGCCTTAGGTGGGGCAGCTCTTTCCATGGGCTGGTGCAGACTTGATTGGCCGAATGGCCTCCTTTTGCACTGTAAATTCTTCCAAAAAAAATAAATTTAGAGTACCCAATTCATTTTTTCCAATTAAGAGGTAATTTAGCGTGGCCAATCCACCTACCCTGCACATCTTTGGGTTGTGGGGGTGAAACCCACACAAACACGGGTAGAATGTGCAAACTCCACATGGACAGTGACCCAGTTGAACCTGGGGCCTCGGCGCCGTGAGACTGCAGTGCTAACCACTGCGCCACCATGCTGCCCTCGCACTGTAAATTCTATGTTCTATTACAGCGGCGATGAAGTACTTTTTGAAATGTAGTTACTGTTGTAGGAAACAGGGCAGCTAATTTATGCACAGCAAGCTCCCATAATCAGCACTGTGATAATGACAGTTTTTGTGATGTTAATTAAGGGATAAATATTGGCCAGCACACTGAGGCCCACTCTCTTTCTTTTTCCAGAGTCATAGAGTCAGAGAGTTTTACAGCACGGAGAGAGGCCCTTTGGCCCATCCGTCTGCGCCGGTCATCAAGCACCTAGCAACTTTTCTAATTCCATTTTCCAGCACTTGGTCCATAGCCTTGTATGCTCTGGCATTTCAAGTGCTCATCTAAATGCTTCTTTAATGTTGTGAGTGTTCCCGTCTTTATCACCCTTTCAGGCAGTGAGTTCCAGATTCCCACCACCCTCTCTGCGTGCAAAACCTTTTCCCAAATCCCCTCAAAATCCCCTGCCCTTTACCATAAATTTATGCCCCCTGGTTATTGCTGCGACTACTAAGGGGGAAAGTTTCTTCCTATCTACCCTAGCTATGTCTGCCATAACTTTATACATCTCAGTCAGGTCCCACTGCAGCCTTCTCTGCTCTGAGAAATACAACCAGCCTCTCTCCACAGCTGAAACGCTCCAGACCAGGCAACATCCTGGTAAGTCTCACTGCACCCTCTCCACTACAATCACATCCTTCCTCGAGATAGTCTCATGGGACCTTTTACGTTCATATGGGAGCACAGATGGGGCCTCCATTGAATGGCTCATCCAAAAGATGGTACCTCTGAAAGCACTCCCTGTGCACTGCACTGGAAGAGTCCGCCCTGATTTTCACACTCAGGTGCTGGTCTTGGGAGACCACAATCCTCTGACTCAAGGTGACATTGCAACTAAGCCGCAGCTGACACGATGGGTTTTTTTTCTTTTAAATTTAGAGTACCCAATTCATTTTTTCCAATTAAGGGGCAATTTAGCGAGGCCAATCCACCTACCCTGCACATCTTTGGGTTGTGGGGCGAAACCCACACAAACACGGGGAGAATGTGCAAACTCCACACGGACAGTGACCCAGAGCCGGGATCGAACCTGGGACCTCGGTGCCATGAGGCAGCAGGGCTAACCCACTGCGCCACCATGCTGCCCATCTGACACGATGGTTTGAGCACTGATCCTGTTGAACACATTTCCCACCTTTTGCTGGTCCGAGTAGCTACCTGTGAACCCATCTCTTTTTCCTTTTTTCCCATCAGTTTTCAATCCATTTTGCTACTTGTCCCCAGACTCCATACACTCTAATCTTTCACAGTAAAAATTCATCAGATATTTTCTTGCCTCAATGCATTAAAAATACATTAATGGCGGTAATTTTCAACTTCACTGCCTGGGCAGTAATGTGGCAGAACAGCTCGCAGCCCTTTGTAGATTCAACCTGACTTTCATCCCCTAATTTTAATCAAACAAATTCGGCCAGCTTTAGAGCAGGCAAGTTATCCATTCTGTCAGAATACAGGGAGGTGGGAAGTTAAAACGTGTTCCAGTCGAACTTTCATTTTATTTTATTTTACTTTATTTTTAAAAAATTTAAAGTACCCAATTATTTTTTTCCATTTACAGATTAGGATGGCTAATCCACATCTTTGGGTTGTGGGGGTGAAACCCACGCAGAAACGGGGAGAATGTTCAAACTCCACACGGACAGTGACCCGGGGCCGATATCAACCTCGGCTCCTCAGCGCCGTAGGCAGCAGTGCTAACCGCTGCGCCACCGTGCCGCCCTTTCATTCCGTTTTATATTTAATATTGTAACCAGCTCTTGTCTTTTTTTGTTTTACTGCTTATCTCTCTCTGCTCGGAGCCCATCTGCTTCTCACATCCTCTGTGTGTCTCCCTCTTGTTCTTTCTGTGACACACTCTCTGTCTGTGTCTTTCTCTGTGGTTGCACTCCTTGCGTTACTTCTGCACCCTTTATTTTCTCTCCCTGTCCCTGACTTCATTTTGCACAATGCCCTCCGTCTTTCAAACTCCTGGCTGTAAGTATGCACTGGGTGAAGTTAATTTCTATTTTGTGAAAATAGAGATCAGGGCTGAGAGTGCAAACCGGACATTGGTGACTGATGCCAAGGTTCCTTTGGCTCTGAACTAGTGTGGGATTGGACACTGCAAACAATTCCTAAACTCGGGCCATATGGTCCACTTACAATAAGACGACATCAGCAACATAATCTTGCAGATCTAAGGGAAACACTTATTGAAAGTATTTCTTGATCATTTAACCGCAGTATAAGGCTGCGAGAATGGAGAGTGAGCCTGTACAGGTTGACACGTGTACACTTTTCTTTCTAAAATTTAGAGTACCCAATTCATTTTTTTCCAATTAAGGGACAATTTAGCATGGCCAATCCACCTACCATGCACATCTTTTGGGTTGTGGATGCGAAACCCACAAAACACGGGGAGAACGTGCAAACTCCACACAGACAGTGACCCAGAGCCGGGATCGAACCTGGGACCTCAGCACCGCAAGGCAGCAATGCTAACCACTGCGCCACTGTGCTGCCCGACACGTGGACACTTGTACAACTTCCTTGTCCACTCAGTTCTCGGACACTGTCCAGACAGGGGCTGAAATGACAGAGCAAGAAGAACGAATTGATATGTGGCGGCTGAGTTTAGTTAGGGTTTTACAATTAGCAGTCCTGGGGTCCACTGGGGGTAATTCAGCCAAGCTCGCTGTTCCTAATTTCTCTCCAATGTCTCGATTCTCCTGCAGGGTGTTTGGAATGGTGATACTCTCCAGTGTCACGTACTGCGGCTCACCTTGAGGACTCAGCCAAGATGTTTGTCACCTTGGAGAGTGTTCGTAGCATGTTCCCTTCCCAGCAATGGTTCTAAAACCACTGGGAGTAAGAGTCCAGCTTTTGTGGAAAAACAGTAAAACTGATCAGCTGGCAAGACCCCTAGATTTCACTGAGAGGTACAAGTTTGAGTCTTTACAGGGGCCACGGAATAACAGCACAGAGCAGGCTCAAACACCTTGTGCAGTGTGCTTTTTATTGCAGTGATTACAGCTTCTAAATTGTCATTAGAAACGGGACATTAATCACATTTAAACACATTCACGCCAGGATCTCCATTAAAGGGAAAGCAAATTGAACGAGGGAGTGAATTTATGGACTGCCTGTTTTATGTGTTGACCATGGCTCAGTGGGCAGAACTTTCACCTCTGAGTCAGAAGGTTGTGAGTTGTGGGTCAGTCACCCCAGAAACTTGAACACAGATTTCAAGCTGACAGCCTGACTGTAGTACTGAGGGAGGGCTGCAATGAGGGAGGTGACTGTGGTACTGAGGGAGGGCTGCAATGAGGGAGGTGACTGTAGTACTGAGGGAGGGCTGCAATGAGGGAGGTGACTGTGGTACTGAGGGAGGGCTGCAATGAGGGAGGTGACTGTGGTATTGAGGGAGTGCTGTAATGAGGGAGGTGACTGTGGTACTGAGGGAGTGCTGCAATGAGGGAGGTGACTGTAGTACTGAGGGAGGGCTGTAATGAGGGAGGTGACTGTAGTACTGAGGGAGGGCTGTAATGAGGGAGGTGACTGTGGTACTGAGGGAGGGCTGCAATGAGGGAGGTGACTGTGGTACTGAGGGAGGGCTGCAATGAGGGAGGTGACTGTAGTGCTGAAGGAGGGCTGCAATGAGGGAGGTGACTGTGGTACTGAGGGAGTGCTGCAATGAGGGAGGTGACTGTAGTACTGAGGGAGGGCTGTATTGAGGGAGGTGACTGTAGTACTGAGGGAGGGCTGTAATGAGGGAAGTGACTGTGGTACTGAGGGAGGGCTGCAATGAGGGAGGTGACTGTGGTACTGAGGGAGGGCTGCAATGAGGGAGGTGACTGTAGTGCTGAAGGAGGGCTGCAATGAGGGAGGTGACTGTGGTACTGAGGGAGGGCTGTAATGAGGGAGGTGACTGTGGTACTGAGGGAGGGCTGCAATGAGGGAGGTGACTGTAGTACTGGGAGGGCTGTAATGAGGGAGGTGACTGTGGTACTGAGGGAGGGCTGCAATGAGAGAGGTGACTGTGGTACTGAGGGAGGGCTGCAATGAGGGAGGTGACTGTAGTACTGAGGGAGTGCTGCAATGAGGGAGGTGACTGTAGTACTGAGGGAGGGCTGCAATGAGGGAGGTGACTGTAGTACTGAGGGAGTGCTGTAATGAGGGAGGTGACTGTAGTACTGAGGGAGGGCTGCAACGAGGGAGGTGACTGTAGTACTGAGGGAGGGCTGCAATGAGGGAGGTGACTGTAGTACTGAGGGAGGGCTGCAATGAGGGAGGTGACTGTAGTACTGAGGGAGGGCTGTAATGAGGGAGGTGACTGTAGTACTGAGGGAGGGCTGCAATGAGGGAGGTGACTGTGGTACTGAGGGAGTGCTGTAATGAGGGAGGTGACTGTAGTACTGAGGGAAGGCTGCAATGAGGGAGGTGACTGTAGTACTGAGGGAGGGCTGCAATGAGGGAGGTGACTGTAGTACTGAGGGAGTGCTGCAATGAGGGAGGTGACTGTAGTACTGAGGGAGGGCTGCAATGAGGGAGCTGACTGTAGTACTGAGGGAGGGCTGCAATGAGGGAGGTGACTGTAGTACTGAGGGAGGGCTGCAATGAGGGAGGTGACTGTGGTACTGAGGGAGGGCTGCAATGAGGGAGGTGACTGTAGTACTGAGGGAGGGCTGCAATGAGGGAGGTGACTGTAGTACTGAGGGAGGGCTGTAATGAGGGAGGTGACTGTAGTACTGAGGGAGGGCTGCAATGAGGGAGGTGACTGTAGTACTGAGGGAGGGCTGCAATGAGGGAGGTGACTGTAGTACTGAGGGAGGGCTGCAATGAGGGAGGAGACTGTAGTACTGAGGGAGTGCTGTAATGAGGGAGGTGACTGTAGTACTGAGGGAGTGCTGTAATGAGGGAGGTGACTGTAGTACTGAGGGAGTGCTGTAATGAGGGAGGTGACTGTAGTACTGAGGGAGGGCTGCAATGAGGGAGGTGACTGTAGTACTGAGGGAGGGCTGCAATGAGGGAGGTGACTGTAGTACTGAGGGAGTGCTGCAATGAGGGAGGTGACTGTGGTACTGAGGGAGGGCTGCAATGAGGGAGCTGACTGCAGTACTGAGGGAGGGCTGCAATGAAGGAGGTGACTGTAGTACTGAGGGAGGGCTGCAATGAGGGAGGTGACTGTGGTACTGAGGGAGGGCTGCAATGAGGGAGGTGACTGTCGTACTGAGGGAGGGCTGCAATGAGGGAGGTGACTGTAGTACTGAGGGAGTGCTGTAATGAGGGAGGTGACTGTAGTACTGAGGGAGTGCTGTAATGAGGGAGGTGACGTCCTTTGGCTGATATGTTGCCCCGAGGCCCCATTTGCCCTCTGAGCGGATGTAAATAATGCTATACCACTATTTCAAAGAAGCTCAAGACGTTTTCCTTGTCCGCCATTAATCCTTCAACTAATCTCACAAGCGTAAATTATTTTGTCACTACTGTATCACATTTCTTTTTGTAGAAGTTTGATGTCCAGATTTCCAGCATTGTAACTCTCTTTGTGCCTCTGATGACTGGCTCCTGTTCTCCAAAGATCTATTTTAAACGCTTGAGGTTTGAACCCTGATGGCACCCAGGCAGGTGTGTCTGGGAGAGTCTTCCTGTCGCCTGGAATCCATTAGCTGTTGAAGGGATTGAGTTCCACAACTCAGCTGTGAGCCCACACTCCCCTCAGCTGTTCAATCTTTAACTCTTGTACCAGGACATTGAGAAATCATCACAATAAGGGGCTTGGGTCCCCCCCTGGTGATGTTGTAGTTTCCCTCCTGCACTCATGCAGGAGAAACTCCAGGAAAGGGATAACTCATGTGGACATTCATGGCTTATTTACTGTTCTGGAAACCATTCAAACCTTTCACTATCTCCAGCCTGAACTGTTTCCCTTCTCCAGTCCCACCTCCTGAACCCTCTCTCCTTAAAGCAGTCTGACCTCCCACTTACTATATGATTAATGTCACAGAAGATTGGCAAATATATAAAAGCCTAGCCACAGTTTAGACATCACACTTCATACGAAGCACCAACAAATCATGACTTATTACCCAATAGTGTAAAATAAAGATACAAACTAAATAAAAGAAACCAGGAAAGGCATTTGTACCTTCCGAGATTTTAACACCTGGAGAAAACCAGACATCTCTCCACGGAACTTCTCATTGACTTCCAACAGTATTTAACTTCTAATTAACCATAATGTGGTCATTTACACTACTTCTCCTCAGGGAACACATCTCTGCGCACGCTGATTAAAGGGCAGATTCACATCAAATTCATCATCCAAATCTCAAACCACCATTGACACAACAGGTCAACCAGTTCCATGCAATAATCTGTAAACATTGTGTTGCACTGAAAAATCACACCCAAATAAGTGTGTACCTCTTACAAAATGTAGCAATGACAAAATCTATATGAAATACCAAATTTGCAGGTGAATTTTTTGAATGTTTTAGTTATTATGGGATGGAAAAGCTGGATCAGGGAGCATTTTTCTTCCCGTTTAACCCTTGTGTTGGCATCAGCCAGACCCAGCTCAAGCTTCCATGGGGAATAGGTTGAGGAAAGAATGCATCTCTCTCAAGGTAATACCCAAAGGTTCTTGCCACAAGGCTGAATCGGTCTCTGAACGATACTCAGTATCTGAGAACACCAAAGACCATTCATGCTTCCTTTCCCCCTGGTATAACTGGTATTTAATACCAGTTGTGCAGTTGTGTGCTATCACAAACATCTGCTTCATACTGCCTTGAAAATTATGCCAGTTCACCCTAAATGAGACATTTGCCTTTATTAGCCAAGGCGTAGACTATAAAAGCAGGAAGGTTATGATGGAGCTGTTTAAAACGCTCATTCGGCCACAGCTAGAGCACTATGTGCAGTTCTGGTCACCGCACTCTGGGAAGGACATGCGCGCATTAGAGAAGGTGCAGAGGAGATTCCCCAGGATGTTGCCTGGGCTGGAGTGTTTCAGCTATCGAGAGAGGCTGGTTAGGCTGGAGTTGTTCTCCTTAGAGCAGAGAAGGCCGAGGGGGGACCTGATCGAGGTGGACAAAATTATGAGGGATATAGGTAGGCTGGATAGGGAGGGCCTTTTCCCCTTAGTAGCAGGGTCAATAATCAGGGGGCATAGATTTAAGGTAAGGTAAGGGGTGATTTAGAGGGAATTTGAGAAAAACCTTTTTCACTCAGAGGGTGGTGGGAATCTGGAACTCATTGACCGAAAGGGTGGTAGAGGCCGGGAACCCTCACAACATTTAAGATGCATTTAGTTGAGCACTTAAACGTCATAGCATACAAGGTGACGGACCAAGTGCTGTAAAAGCAGGTTTGGAAGAGATGGGTGTTTGAGGGCCGGCACAGACTCAATGGGCCGAAGGGCCTTCAACGGTGCTGTGACTCTATGATTATGACTTTAAACAGTGCAGGTGCTGAATGAGTCTAATTACATTGTGTATCAATTGGGATTATTAATGCTGCTGTTAGGATTATGACCATTAACAAGTCAAACCTGCATCTCATTATTTACACTTGAAATATTCTGTTACATCTAGAAAAATCACTGTCCAATTTCTAATGCCCGATGTGCCATTCATTAACCATCATCTAGGTGAAAATCATTGCCAGCAAACTCTTCCTTAAAGGTGAAAAATCCAGTTGGATAAAAAATTAAATTGGTATAGGAAGAGGCACTAATCTCCGAGATTTCCTGAATATCTTTGTGATTCAGAATTCCTTCCTCAAAGGTACATGATGTCTCTGTGTTTGGCAGACAATGTGGCTTTAATCCATAATGAGGTGCTGGCAGGTTTTATGTTGACGATTTGTACTCAAGCGCGGAACTTTAAAAACTAGAAAAATAATTACTCAGTATCTGAAGTTTCTAAAAGATGCAATCAGGAAATAGATAACTTTCCAGGTACAGGCATCCATGTCAGGGTCAAGGTTCCCAGGACAGGAACAGCACCAGGTTAGATAGAGTGAAACTTCCTCTGTTCCTTTATGTCTCTTTTTATTTTGCTCAATTTTATGCTGTACACAGGTACAGGACACGATTTGATAGAGTAGGTCTCTCAATACCGTCCCCATCAAACACTCCCAGGACAGGTACAGCAAGGGATTAAATACAGAGTAAAGCTCCCACTACACTGTTTCCATCAAACACTGCCAGGACAGGAACAGGACATGATTAGATACAGAGTAAAGCTTCCTCTGCACAGTCCTCATCAACACTCCCAGGGCAGGTACAGCACTGGGTTAGATTCAGAGTAAAGCTCCCTCTGTGCTGTCCCTATTAAACACTCCATGGACAGGTACAGCACAGGGTTAGATCCAGAGTAAAGCTCCCTCTACACTGTCCCCATTACACACTCCGAAGCAGATACAACAGCCTACTCTGTCGGCTTAGATACAGAGTAAAAATCCCCCTACACTGTCCCCATCAAACACTCCCAGGACAGGTACAGCACGGGGTTAGATACAGAGTAAAAATCCCCCTACACTGTCCCCATCAAACACTCCCAGGACAGGTACAGCACAGGGTTAGATACAGAGTAAAGCTCCCTCTACACTGTCCCCATTAAACACTCCATGGACAGGTACAGCACAGGGTTAGATACAGAGTGAAACTGCCTCTGCTCCAATAGTAATCTGCTGCCCCAATTCTTGTTCCACATTTTCTTATTAAACATCCTGAGGCCAATTACTGCCTAATGGTGCAGCCAAAGACACGGGAGCTAGCTTGGGAATCTCTCACCTCAGTCCAAGTTGATATAAAGGGGTTGCAGCCTGTTCTGCTCCGATACTTCACGGTTTAGTCTCAGCTGCTTTATGGGAGAACTGGAACTTGGCTGATGATGCATCCTCTGATCTTTGCTGCATTTCACAGACTGTGAACAGGAATCTGGGTCGACTATTTCGGCAACTGCACTTAAACAGCTCAGAAGTCACTCCAGGCACTGTTTCTTTAACTGGCCTACAAATACTCCCTGTATTGTTGACACCTTAAGCTTTTAATAGAGAAATGACTGTTCCCTGATGCCTCTGCTGGTTTGTACTCAAACTATATCGATCATACATGTGTTTAACTGCAGTGTGACAGCTTTGCACTTCAAAGGGAGTTCACTGTGTGAAGTGCTTTAAAAATTTGGCTGTGATAAAACGCTCTATAAACAAAAGTACAACTGTTGTTGTTATAGGAGCATCAGATCCCAGTTTCATTCTCAGTCACTGCCAGATACTGAGCAAATCCAAGTCAGGATGGTGTAAATGTACAGCACACCCTGAGGGCAGCAAGTAAAAGGAAGCATCAGCCAGAATTCTGCCTCTGACTGGAGCACTGCCCAGCAATCCTGAACAGAAACTGAACATGTGGGAATGTCAAATGGAGGAATATCAGGGTTGCCCGTGATACCCCTTCCCATGGTGCAATGGTCTACTGACACCTAGTCATGTCTGCAGAATGGCCACTTGGTTTGAAATACCGGACCAAGTGTGGAAGTCAGAGTAACTACATCCCCAGACAGAATGAGCATATGTGGGAGAGGAGGTTAATGGGAGATTTAATAGGGGACTGAAAATACTGAAGGATTTTGTAAATAAGGAGATTTTCCGCTGGGAGTAAGGTTAACCAGAAGACACAGATTTAATATAATTGGCAGAGGGCAAAATGAGGAGAATTATTTTAAATAGGGTGAGTTGATGTGATCTGGAAGGTTTTGTCTGGGAGGGCTGTGGAAGCAGATTCAATTGGTACTTTCAAATTGGATAATTACTTGAATCAAAAAATGTACAGGGTTATAGGGAAAGAGTAGGGGGAATAGAAGTATGTGGCAAAGCTCTTACAAAGAGGCAATGCAGACAGGATGGATTGAACGGTCTCCTGTACTGCACCATTCGATGATTTGAGGAGGTGGTAAGTAGATTGTGGTATGAGGAGGAGAGACAGTGGCCAGTATTTTTCGACCATTCCCGTGGTGGGATCTTCCGGTCCTGCTGACAGCGAATGCCCGCCATGGGTATCCTGGCGAAGGAGGGTCTGATCAATGGGAAATCCCACTGATAGCGACAAGATCCCACCGCCAGTTCATGGCGTGCCACCTCCGCTGCCGGGAATTATGCTGCAGGGAGTGCGGGAAAATCCTGCCCAGTGACTTTACACTGGGTTAATCACGAAGGGAAAACCAATCTCTGCGGCACATGCATGCAGAATTATGAGGGACATAGATAGGGAGGGTAGGAAGAAACTTTTCACCCGAGCAAAGGGATCAATAACCATGGGGCATGGAATTAAGGTAAGGGGCAAGCGATTTAGAGGGCATTTGAGGAAATATATCACCCAGAGGGTGGTGGGAATCTGGAACTCACTGCTCGATAGGGTGATAGAGGCTGGAAGCATTACAACATTTAAGAAGCATTTAGATGAACACTAGCATGCAAGGATATGGTCAAATGCTGGAAAAGTGAGTTTAGGATAGACATGTACTCGATGGCCGGTGCAGACATGATGGGCTGAAGGGCCTCACTCGGTGCTGTAAATGTCTTTGACTCTAACTCTTGATTCCCTGACTGATTAAAAAGCTGTCTATCTCTGAATTGAACATACTTAACAACCCAAACTCTAAAGCCCTCTGTGGTAGAGAATTCTGCAGATTCACCACATTTCTACTCATCTGTTTTCAATGGGCGAGCCCTCACTCTGAGATTATGCCCTGTGGTCCTGGACTATCCCACAAGGGGAAAAACCTCTCAGCATCCACCCTGTTAAACCCCTTGAGAATCCACATGTCTCAAAATATCATCTCTCATTCCTCTAAACGCCAATGAGTACAGGCCCAACCTGTGCATGTTTAGTATCTTTCAGACAGAGATATATAGGTTTTTGATCAATAAGGGGATCAGGGGTTATGGGGAGAAGGCAGGAGAATGGGGATGAGAAAAATATCAGCCATGGTTGAATGACGGAGCAGACTCGATGGGCCGAGTGGCCTAATTCTGCTCCTATGCCTTATGGTCTACTCCCAGCACCTTCACCATGGAATTATACTGTAGAGGCATGGAGTGTAAAGCATAGAGGCCATTCACTCCAATGTTAATACACCAGCATCTTGGCAGAATAGGGAAATAATAATCCTACTACCCAGTTGTCTTCCATTCCTCCCTATTCATAACCAAGACTGTCCATTCTCTCAATACTCTCTCCTCCAAATCAGACAAGAGGTCTGCGTTCCTTGTTAAGACAGGACCATGCCCATTGCTGCCGCCCAGCACTGACCCTGCAGGCGATCAGGAAACAGGGTAAAGAGGAGAACGGGTCAGTTATAGTGGTGAGGGGAGGAAAAAGCCGAGGATGTGGGCATTGTGGGTATGTGGGGGAGCTCCAGTCAGCAGTGTCCACATTCTTTTAATATGTGGTGGTGGAGGAGGGGGGGGGGAATAACTCCTGTCCCCTCTCGCCAGATACACATTCAGTATCCATAACAGAAAGATCCACACGGAATTAGGATGGGGCTGATACATAGCAAGTAACAAACAAACCACACAAGTGCAAGGCAATGACCATCCCTACCAAGAGAGTATCTAACCAATAACCCTTGACTTTCAATGGTACTATTATCACTAAATTCCCCATTATCAACATCTGCGGGGTTACCATTTACCAAAAACTGAACTGGACTATCCATATGTGGCTACCAGAGCAGATCAGAGGCTAGGAATTCTGCGGCGAGTAACTCAGCTCCTAATTCCCCAAAGCCTACCCACCATCTACACGGTACAAGTCAGGGGTTGGATGGAATACTCTTCACTTGCCTGTGGTGATGCGTTTCAGCTATGAAGAGAGACTGGAAATGCTGGGGTTGTTTTCCTTAGAGAAGAGAAGACTGAGAGGGGACCTGATCAAGGCACACAAAATTATGAGGGACATAGATAGGTTGGATAGGAAGAAACCTTTCCTTTTAGTAGAGGGATCAATAACCATGGGGCATGGAATTAAGGTAAAGGGCAAGCGATTTAGAGGGCATTTGAGGAAATATCTTTTACCCAGAGGGTGGTGGGAATCTGGAACTCACTGCTCGATAGGGTGATAGAGGCTGGAACCCTTACAACGCTTCAGAAGCATTTAGATGAGCACTAGCATGCAAGGATATGGTCAAATGCTGGAAAAATGAGTTTTGGATAGACATGTACTCGATGGCCGGTGCAGACACGATGGGCTGAAGGGCCTCACTCGGTGCTGTAAAAGTCTTTGATTCTAACTCTTGATTCCCTGACTGATTAAAAAGCTGTCTATCTCTGACTTGAACATACTTAACGGCCCAAACTCTAAAGCCCTCTGTGGTATAGAATTCTGCAGATTCACCACATTTTCTCCTCATCTCTGTCTTCAATGGGCGAGCCCTCACTCTGAGATTATGCCCTGTGGTCCTGGACTATCCCACAAGGGGAAAAACCTCTCAGCATCCACCCTGTTAAACCCCCTGAGAATCCACATGTCTCAAAATATCATCTCTCATTCCTCTAAATTCCAATGAGTACAGGCCCAGCCTACTCAACCTCTCCCGATTAGAAAATCCCTCCAAATCCGGGTTCAACCTAGTGAACCTTCTCTGGACTGCCTCCAATGTATATTTCTTAGATAAGTGGACCAAAACTGTTCAGTATTCCAAGTGTGGTCTAAATAGGCCTTGTTTTAACAAGTCTTCTCCATTTGTATACTCCATTCCCTTTGAAATAATGCCAACATTCCATTTGCCTTCCCTATTACCTGTTTTTGCCCACTCATTTAACCTGTGCATATGCCTCTTTGTTTCATCTTTCCCGTATATTTTTGTGTCATCCACAAACTTCCCTCATCTAAGCCATTAATATAAATTGTAAACAATTGTGGCCTCAGCACTGATCCCTGTGGCACTCCATTAGTTACAGGTTACCATCTCGAAAATGCCCCTCTTATCCCAACTCTTTGTCCTCTATGAGTTAGCCAATCCCCTATTCACGCCACCCCCAAGTCCATGGGCTCCTATCCTATTAAATAGCCTTTTGTAGTGTACCTTATCGTACCTTAGGCCTTGCAGGTAGGCCTCGCTTTCCAATTGGCTAAGGAAAAACAGTATTGTCATTGGGATTTCAAAGTCATTAGGTGCTTTATTTGCATGAAGTGGGGCCACGTGTTATTTTGATCTTTACCAATGTGATGACTGACAATGCAGAGTTCCCTCAGTAGTACACTGGACTGTGAGAAAGATCACGTGCTCCATTCCTCAAAATGCTGCTTGAACCCATAACCTTCTGATTCAGATGCTGGAGCGTGAAGGCTGAGGTGAGTGGGCAGCGAGTGCACTGACTGGAATTTCAGTCTCTTGTTCGAATCTCGAGTGGCTGAGATCTGCTGTCCATTTTCCAGTCGGTCAACAGCACTCAATAAGTTTGACACCATCCAGGACAAAGCAGCCCGCTTGATCAACACCCATCTACCAACCTAATTGTTCACTTCCTCTACTACAGATGCACAATGACAGCGATGAGTTTCATCTACGAGATGCACTGCAACAACTCACCAATGCGCCTTCGAAAGCACCTTCCAAACCGGCGCCCTCCACCATCTAGAAGGACAGGGGAAGATTGGAATATTATGACAAGCCCTGCCACTATCTCTACCCCCACCTACCTCACAAGAAGAACACAATAAATAGGAGAGTAGACCATATGGCCTGTTGAGCCTCCTCTTCCATTCAATACAAAAATGGCTAACCCTGTGCTTCAACTCCACTTTCCTGTCCACTCCCCATGATTCCCGGAAAGACCAAAAATCTACCTATTCCAGCCTCAAATGTATTCAATGATGCCGTCTTTGCCGCTCTCTGGGGTAGAGAGTTCCAAAGATTCACAACCTTTTGAGTGAAGTGATTTTCCCTGATCTGTCCTGATTGGCCCCTTATCTTGAGACTGCGCCCACATATTTTGGATTCCCTAAAAAGCAGAAACCATCTCTCATCTTCTCCCCTATCAAGCTCCTTCAGAATGTTGAACTTTTCAATCAGATCACCTCTCATTCAGAAAAATGACTCAATTTGCTCAGCGTCTCATAATAGAAAGCCACCCCTCCCCCTCCATATCCCAGGAAGCAATTTAGCATACCACTGTGCCCCCTGCCTCCAGTGCGAGCAGTATCCTTTCATAAATATGCAGACCAAAACCCCACACAGTGGTACAGATGTGGTCTCATCAAACGCTGTGTAGTTGCAGGAACACTTCTTTATTCCTGTACTGCAATCGCCTTGCAGTAAGGACCAACATGCCATTTGCCTTCCGAACTGTTGCTGCACCTGCATGGTCACTTTCTGCATTCCTTGCATGAGCACACCCAAGTCTCTGTGAATAGCAGCACTTACAAGATTCTCACCTTTTATTCAGCTTTTCTATTCTTTCAACCAAAGTGAATAACTCCACACTTGCCTAAATTATACGCCAGCTGCCACCTTGTTCCCCACTCACTTACCTTGTCTATTTTTCTTTGCAACCTCTCAGTGTCCTCCCCACAGCTTACCTCCCTACGTGGTTTTGCATAATCAGCAACCTTGAATTCATTACACTCTGTCTCTTCATCCAAGTTAGATTGTAAACAGCAACCTGGGATGCAGGTCATCATGATTTATCAACTCTAAACATTGTCAGCCTTCCCAGGAACAGAAAGAGATGTAACGGAAAAGAGGTAGAGAGAAAGAGCAAAAAGCAATGAGTTAAAAACAGAAATCCTGTGGTAGGTAAAGTGGCCAATAGAAACAGAGGGACAGAGAATGAAAAAGAGCACATTGAAAGATACGGAGAGAAAAAGACTGCAAGAGAGAAAAAGGATGTAAAAGAGCAAGTTAGGCTCTCGCAGCATCTTCTCAAATTCCTGGCCCTGTCAGATGAAACCAATCGGACATGTTGGCTTCCTCTCAGTTTTTGTTTAGAAATAAATTTCCAAAACACAAACAATAAAAATGTTTGACACCACCCCATTTGATTAACACCGTAACCATTCACCTTCCCCATCTACAAGATGCACCGCAGCAATTTCCCAAATTCCATAGGCAGCTCCTTCCAAACCCCACCCTCTACCATCTAGATACAGCAGCAGATACATGGGAACATCACCATCTGAAAGTTTCCCCCAAGTTACTCACAATCCTGAGTTGGAAATATCTCGCCGTTCCATCACTGTCGCTAGGTCAAAATCCTGGAACACCCTCCCTCCCTAACAGCAATGTGGGTGTACCTGCACCACATGGACTGCAGAGGTTCAAGAAGGCAGCTCCCCAGCACCTTCTCAAGGGCAACGAGGGATGGACAGTAAATGCTACATTGCACAGAGACACCCACATCTCGTAAAAGAAAAAGGAAAAAGTTCAATAGACGAGAGCCTCAGGACTTTTACACAGTCAGATATGAAATGTTCAAGTTTTGGCTCTTGTGATATCTTGAACAATGCCATTGTGTAAATAGTAAAGGGAATATTCTGATAAATGTTACCTGTGCAAGAGTCTGTGGGTGAGGAGAGAACACTGAGGAAATCAGATAATAATATAATCAGGAACTGATATGTTCAAGAACTTTTCTGAAATCTATTTGGTTCAAATGCAGAACAAAATTTACAGAAAGTGAACAAAAAGCCTCATTAATAATTTTAAAAACAATATTCAGTGGAACAAAATTAACTCAACATGAATGTCTGACCTGATGTCTGGGGCTTTGCATTTGAGCTTTTTTAAATTCCTTCCTTGTACCTGTGCCAACAAGACTGAACTTAGAACCAGTTAGTAATTTCGCCCAAAGGGACCACAGGGCAGATTGCATGGGGAATGAAAAAATGTCACTCTGTATCTAACCCTGTGCTGTACCTGTCCTGACAGTGTTTGATGGGGACAGTGTAGAGGGAGCTTTACTCTGTCTCTAAGCCATGCTGTACCTGTCCTGGGAGTGTTTGATGGGGACAGTGTCGATGGAGCATTACTCTGTCTCTAAGCCATGCTGTACCTGTCCTGGGAGTGTTTGATGGGGACAGTGTCGATGGAGCATTACTCTGTCTCTAAGCCATGCTGTACCTGTTCTGGGAGTGTTTGATGGGGACAGCTTTACAGGGGCAGCACGGTAGCACAGTGAGTAGCACTGTTGCTTCACAGCTCCAGGGTCCCAGGTTCAATTCCCAGCTTGTGTTATTGTCTGTGCGGAGTCTGCACGTTCTCCCTGTGTTTGCGTGGGTCTCCTCTGGGTGCTCCGGTTTCCTCCCACAAGTCCCTGAAGACGAGCTGTTCGCTAATTTGGACATTCTGAATTCTCCCACTGTGTACCCGAACAAGAGCTGGAATGTGGTGACTCGGGGTTTTTCACAGTAACTTCATTGCAGTGTCAATGTAAGCCTACTTGTGACAATAAAGATTATTATTATATTATTACTACTCTGTATCTAACCCTGTGCTGTACCTTTCCTGGGAGTGTTTGAAGGGGAAGTGTAGAGGGAGCTTTACTCTGTGTCTAACCCCATGCTGTACCTGTCCTGGGAGTGTTTGATGGGGACAGTGGAAAGGAAGTTTTACTCTGTATCTAACCCTGTGCTGTACCTGTCCTGGGAGTGTTTGATGGGGACAGTGGAAAGGAAGCTTTACTTTGTATCTAACCCCGTGCTGTACCTGTCTTAGGAGTGTTTGATGGGGACAGTGTAGAGAGAGCTTTACTCTGTATCTAACCCCGTGCTGTACCTGTCCTGGGAGTGTTTGATGGGGTAGTGTAGAGGGAGCTTTACTCTGTGTCTAACCCCGTGCTGTACCTGTCCTGGGAGTGTTTGATGGGGAGTGGCAAGGGAGCTTTACTCTGTATCTAACCCCGTGCTGTAACTGTCCTGGGAGTGTTTGATGGGGACAGTGTAGGGGGATTTTTACTCTGTATCTAAGCCTACAGCGTAGGCTGTTGTATCTGCAGAGGAGTGTGTGATGGGGACAGTGTAGAGGGAGCTTTATGCTCTATCTAAACCAGTGTTGTACCTGTCCTGGGAGTGCTTGATGCTGACCCTTCTATCTGAAGCATTTTATCCTGATGCATAAAGTTCAGCAGAATAAAAAGAGACATAAAGGAAGACATGGAGACACAGCAACAGAGATGAAAATGTGAATGGCCCTGTTCAGGAGACAGAAATTTGTTTCTTTCCACAGTAAATTTACTGAATAGATAAGCCTCATTTTTTATGATCTGGTTTTCTGTGGTATTACTGACTTGAATCAGCTGCTGTCAGGTTTCTGTTCCCCCATTGCCTAATTATCACTTGCTTTCACCAGTCAAGATGACAGAATAGAATTCAAAATTGAAAGGAGTGATGTGAGCAGATTATAGCAGAAATCAATCGAGGGTCAAATATAAGGAGTTTAATAAGTGAGGCAGAACTTTAGAAATAAATGATGAAACGGGCTGGAATAAAACAGCCAGCTGTGAATAGATAAATGTTTTTCTTTTAAAAAGAAAATGTACATTTTATTAAAAATGTACACTGAAAGTGTAATCAGTGGAGGCTAATTAAGCCTTTAATTAGGCTGCCTCATTACTAATGCAAATTAGATTACACTACTTAGCCCCATCGTGTCCACAACACGATCATAATTGTAGGCTTTGAAATTAAATTACACAGTGATTAGCATTTCAAAGGGATTTATTCAGCATTCTCCCCCTCCACGCGCGGAAAAAACAAATGGCCAGTTACCATACCGACTTTCCTTAATTAAATATCTTCTTCCGTTCCCCCGCTTCTCGGTAACTTCCCAATCGTTTAGAATCTGCCTCAAAGGGAGCCTTGTTCGTCCTCTGAGGTGGCAGTGACTGGGATACCACCCTCACACTGGCAGTGACCAGGGAAGGAGAGCAATTTGGGGTGACTTCACCCCCCAATCGCGACACAGAAAACATCAAGCTGTGCCGCCTGCACAGTTGAATAGCCTACCCACAGTCGCCACCTTCCACCTGTGGAACGCTGGCCCAGAAAGGTCAGTGCCTTCGGGTGGGGGGCAAGAATTAGTAACAAGGGATTTTTATTTTTTTTTAGAAAATGACAATCTGATGGTCTTTTAAAAAGAAATAATACACAGTTGGGAGACTGTGATTTGGTTTTATTTAACCTGTATTCATCATAATCCTCAATTTCCCAAAGGGTGTCAGATCGCAGGCCCAGTCGTTCTTCTCCTCGCTGCAAATCACAATTACAAAAAAATAGCTTCACATTTTTTTGTTGTTGAAACAATGCTTCATAAATGTTTAAACTTCCCATTGAACCATCCAGGAGCAGGAGTTGCTGTGAAAGGGTTCTGAATTGCAGGTTTCTTTTGAGCCTTTGCTGCCGTCTTCTCCTGCCGGGGTGATGTTCCCTGGTATTCCGGGGCCCATTGAGGTAACCTTTCCACCTTTGACTATTAGCTCCAGTAGTTGCGTGGCATTTTTGATTCTCCACTTGCTGTTGTTTTGTGCAGCTGGACAAAGCGGTTTCACTCTCGTGATTTCGTTTCTGACACACACACACACACAAACAAATCCTCACGCAATAAATCATTAACTTGCAGTTTCTGCTTTCAAATGCTATTTATTTCCAGCAGTTCCTGTTTTCATTTCAACTTGCCTTGTTTTACTATCCTCTTCCTTTTCTAGGGCCTCTCCTTGCTCCCTGTGACTGGGACACAAGAGCTGGAAGGGCCCGCCCACTCTCTCTCGTCAAGGTTACTAACCCTGGCTGCATCTATTCTTGCAGAATTTGCCACATGACCTCTCACCTTGATGGCCCCAGACATTGATCACCTGACATGTCAAGATTCACGGTGCCCATCTTGCCCCAGCCAATCAGAGTGTGAATAGCCTCTTCCTTGCCCTCCCACCACACCACCCCAACTGTCAGTCAAGCAGCCCAGACCCTCCCCACCCACCCACTTTTCAATAGTTTACAACAGATCAAAGAAGGTTATTAAACAAAAAAGTAGGAAGAACGCCGATCTTTTAATTAATGCCTCAGAACATTTCTCCCGAGTTAGATGCAGCAATTGCCTTGGAAATTAATCTCTCATTTGTGGAGACCCAGGACAGACTTAAAGAGCTGACAACCCCACCACCCTCGGGAGGCATTAGCTCTCGCGGCAGGAGTTTTCCCTCTCAAGATTTCCTATTGACTTACACTTGATTCCCAAATTACAGCCATTCGGGATTTCTAAGCAGTGGTTGGACCCCATGCGTCTGTTGTTTGCAGGGAAAGAATGGAAATTCTGACAATGATTCTCAGACAGGATCAGACTTTGAGTCAGTCAAACATTCATCTTATTCCAGCAGCTACCCCCCCCCCCCCCCTCACTCCACTTCCACTGACGCCCAATACCCAACCACCTTGCTTCTGTAAAAAAAAAATGAAAATCGCTTATTGTCACGAGTAGGCTTCAATGAAGTTACTGTGAAAAGCCCCTAGTCGCCACATTCCGGCGCCTGTCCGGGGAGGCTGGTACGGGGCTGGTATGGCTTCTGACCATATACAAAATTAGAAATATTGTTGCACACAGTGTACCACAGCAGTGAGTCGGACAACAACGAGACAGAGTACAGGAATGAGATAGAGAATCTGGTGAACTGGTGCGACGACAATAATCTCTCCCTCAATGTCAACAAAACGAAGGAGATTGTCATTGACTTCAGGAAGCATAGTGGAGAATATGCCCTGTCTACATCAATGGGAACAAAGTAGAAAGGGTCGAGAGCTTCAAGTTTTTAGGTGTACAGATCACCAACAGCCTGTCCTGGTCCCCCCATGCCGACACTATAGTTAAGAAAGCCCACCAATGACTACTTTCTCAAATGACTAAGGAAATTTGGCATGTCAGCTGGGACCCTCACCAACTTTACAGAGGCACCATAGAAAGCATTCTTTCTGGTTGTATCACAGCTTGGTATGGAGCCTGCTCTGCCCAAGACCACAGGAAACTATAAAAGATTGTGAATGTGGCCCAGTCCATCACGCAAACCAGCCTCCCATCCATTGACTCTATCTATAATTACCACTGCCTCAGAAAGGCAGCCAGCATAATTAAGGACCCCATGCACCCCGGACATACTCTCTTCCACCTCCTTCCGTCAGGTAAAATATACCAAAGTTTGAGGTCACGTACCAACCGACTCAAGAACAGCTTCGTCCCTTCTGCCATCATACTTTTGAATGGACCTACCTCGTATTAAGTTGGTCTTTTCTCTACACCTTGCTATAACTGTAACATTATATTCTGCAGTCTCTCCTTCCTTCCCTATGTACGGTACGCATTGTTTGTACAGCATGCAAGAAACAATACTTTTCACTGTATACTAATACATGTGACAATAGTAAATCAAATCAAATCAAAAACCACATGAAGCGATTGCAGCATTGTGGTGCCTGGGACCAAAACCTTCACATTGGGAGGAGAGCAGTATGCATGTTTGTAAAGTAGCGTTTAAGAGGGACAGAGACGACAGGGGTTGAAGAAGAAACCTTCTGAAGGGCAATTAGGAATGGGCAATAAATGCTGGCCTAACCAGCGATGCCAGCATTTATTGCCCATTCCTAATTGCCCTTCAGAAGGTTTCTTTTTCAACCGCTGTAGTCCCTGTCCCTCTTAAACTCTACTTTGTCTTTTCCTGTGTCTCCCATGGACCAGTTTTCACAGACCTACGTCGAATCTACAGCCAAGAACAGCCACTTATCGCAATAGATCCATGCCAGTGTTAATACTTCAGAGGAGCCCTCTGTCAGAGAGTCCTCTTCAGCAAAATATCCTTAATTTTTCCCTCCAGTGCTAATCACCTCGACCAACAAGGGGAGCAAATTTCCCTCTTCCCCATTACTCTGGGTGAAGAGGTTGTTCCTCGCTTCAGGATTGGATTTATTACTGACTACCTTCTCTCCGGTCTCCTCCCACAATGAAATGAAACAAAACCAAAAACAAAAATGCCAACACCACCCGGGCCACAGCAATCTTCGTTCTAACGCCATTCCCCTGAATGGAATCCTTCCAATACTTAATGTTCCTCCCTCAAGCGATGTAATCAAAAACAACAGGTAAAAATGGCCATTCATCTCCGTTGTGGGGTGCTGTTCCTGCACGATGGCAGCCACCTCCGAGGGATCGAAAGCAATCCAGTGCCATGAGACATTTTGAAGTGATCGGATGCTGTCCAATCACAATGGCTTGGGTGGTGACCCTGCCCTCTTGAGCCAGAATCCCCGGGTTCTGTCTCAACCCAGGGCCAAGCCAAGCAGTTGACTATCAACCTGTAAATCCTTCCCATGTGCCTGTGACGGGTGGTGGTGGGGGTGGGGGAGCAGGTCGGGTGGCAACTGCAGCTAAACTGCTTCCCTGCACGTTCAAAAGGCCCCATGCACAATTCCTCACCATGGCCTTCTTGGAGGGCGTCCGAGAGAGAACCACACTTTGAATGCCAGTCACACCCAATATGCGTGTATGTGACTGTGAAGAAGATGGGACGTGAGGGTGGGGGGTAGCAGGAGTGGTGATCAAAAGATTTGCTGGGATGAATGTGCGGGTAGTGTCGTGGGTTATGCTGCTCGCGTGATAATCAAGAGGAGGTGAGTTTAAAGCCCCACTGTCTGTAGTTCGAACTCGGTTTTAGAAATGTGGAAATAAAAGATGGGCACCAATACGAGAAACCTTTAAAATCATTGGGATTTGTTGAAATCCAACTGGTTCATTAATGCCCTCCTCTGGAAGGAGATCCGACATATTGAATGCAATAAAGTGATAGATTTTTAAACCCCATCCGGAATCGGTTTGCAGTAGCTCTTTCTCAGGGTAAATCGGGATGGACACTAAGCCAGCAACACACACATCCCGAGAATGAATAATAAAAACGGAATAGCGAGAATCAGGCAGAAAATATAGAAACGCTCACAATCTCATGAGGGTTAAAACATCAAAAGGAAAAAAAAATCCTGAGATTTCTGATTTCCCTTTTTTCAATTTAACACACAATGTAAGATCCTGAATATAACTAGTGGGTTAGGAAGGATTTGAACATTGCCAATTTAAAAACCTAATTAAAATCAGCTGAAATATCATATCAAGTATTTAGAATTTTTAAATAAAATTATTCTAATGATTTTTTAAAGCTCCCATATTTCTCTATTTCTCCAGTCTATGCGAACACCTTACACGGAGGAGGATAAAAACACATTTTTTTTTAAAAAAAGGTCCTTTCTTAATCAGACGCAAATGTCCTTGAAAAATTAATTGGAGCCCCTGTCTTATCAGTTAATTAAATCTAGTTGGAAATCATTGTAACTTAACTGCGATTAAGAATCTTTCTCTGTTACTTGGCATTTAGAGATAGTGTAGCATAAAACCCTTTAACACTGGTAAAATAAAATAAAAAAAATGAATTAAAATCTCTGAATAATTCCAACTACTTCCACTGTTTGGAGCTAATTAGATGCAAGCTCGAGAAGCACTCTATTTCATCCATTGTCGGTTTTTAAAATATTAATTCCATACAGTTAAAAAAATTCTTCTTTTAAAAGAACACTTCATAAAATGACGACAAAAAATCATAGAAGCTTTCAACTCATTACAGATATAACAAACCTTTTAAACTTCCTCACACTGGGGAAATGATCTAATTACTTTCCAGAACGTTCTAACGTTTCTGTTATTCTGTTAAAATCCAAAGCCACTTTTCTTTCAATTTTCTGACAATAAAAACTTTAAATTAAAGTACTTCATTTTTTTTTGCTTAACTTATATTTAATCTCGCAAGTGCACACGTCCTGGGGTGAGACTCACTGTAGCTCTCAATTTTCGTTCCCTCTCCTAATTATTCAAACACTGATCATTTTCTCGCCAACTTCACCCCTTGGATAGATTTTGATATTGTCCCTTTCCAGCGTGTGAATTTCTCTACATGGTCTATTAAGGCAACTCGAACATTGCTAAAGGTTAACAAGAAGTAATTAATGGGATTGAAAAGGTAAATCTAGAACGCTGGGTTGAATCAAGGAGCAGAGGGGCTCACTTGTTTTAGGAATGATATCAGGAAACAGTTCTCCCACGCGAAGAACGACCAACATGTGGGATAAACTTCCAGATCGAGGATTGGCGGCAAAGAGTCAGAGAAATCATGGAAGTCGCAACTTGATGCCCCAGTGGAAAGGCTGGTAGATTAGGCAGGTCGTGTGAATTAAACAACAACGCACTGCATTCATGTAGCGCCTTTAACAGAGTCAAAACACCCCAAGGGACTCGACAGGAGGGTTAACAGATAAAATACACCCACTGACACCGAGCAGCACACGGGGCTATTCGAACAGGTGACTGCAAACTTGGTCAGAAGAGGATGGTTTCAAGGAAGGGGACGAGAGACAGATGTTTAGGGATGGGGATGCCAGGGCTTTGGGACACCGATGGTGGGACAGGGAAGATCAGAAGTGCACAAGAGGCCAGAATTTGGAAAAGGGAGGCGTGGGGGATCAACCGTTCTGAGGGTGGATGGAAATCTGAAGCTCTTATTCTGTGTGAAAACAAAAGCAAAAGCAGTAACAAACAAATAGAAATCCCAACACGTTGTTTTTGTTTTCTTGCTGTTGCCTGAATCTGCAGCCCGGCTCCCGAACCTTCTTGATCTCCCCGAGCCCCCCCCCCCCCCCCCCCCCCCCCACTTTTCACTAACCGTTAGTTTTATTTATGCCGCCTGCACTAGCAGCAGCCCCGGCGAAGGAGGACTCTCCACCCAGACCCTGCCGCTTTGAATCGAGGTGACACTCGGGAAGAAACAGAATCGGAGATCAAAGCACTGGAACACAGCTCGAGTTTTGACTAAATGTGTTCTTTCTGCGAGTGGAGAAAACCCAAAACAGTCCAGCAAGATTTTAAAAAAAACTTCAAAAGGACTTGGCCCTTAATCCTTTTTGCAACATCACTGTGTCAGGAACTTTAAACTTCATGGCGTTACTGATTACTCCTACCTCATTTCAATGGTATGAAGTGAGAAATCGTGCGGGGATTTTGTTCCATGTTTTTTTTTAACGTTGTTACATGTTTATCTGCAAAGCAAGATGTTATTATTCTGTCAGAATTCTCTCCTTTATTGCTCTGCAGCTTGGTGCAAGAGTTTGGCATCTGCTTTGTGTTTAGTTAAACGCTCCGCACTTTCGCATAAACCACAAGTTTAAATCTCTGTTCCCATTAATTTGCAGTGTCTCAGGGTGCTGTTTTTGTATTTAAAAAAAACATTTTGGACGTTCTGATGTGAAATTCATCCATGAATAAGGGGCTAAGAACAGTCCCCAGGGCAGGGAATAGCAAGACAGCACCAAGCTACAATGAGTTAAACATGGGGAAATGCCTGCCAGGAAATCTTCATCCCTGCCACTACCTCCCGAGAGAAAGTGTTTGCAACAGGTATGAGTCTGACTGACACCATCAACAAACACACTGCGTGGGCTGAGCTACATCTTTCGTTTTGATGTCTTGTGAATCTGCAATTAAACCCAGTTGACTATTGCATCTCTCCCAATGGTACAGAGAAAGATTAAAACACCTTTCAATTAAATCAATGTTCAAACTTTTCCAACTCCACCATTCTGCCGGCTACTTTGCCTGCTCGGGGTTTGACCATTTCTGGTGTCACGCTCATTGGTGGTGAGATATCACGAAGTTTGTCGAAGGTGTTAAATGAGCAGACACATGACTAAAGTATGATTCTCCAGTTGCCCTGGGTTAATGAATCTCCACTGCTGTTAATCCAGTTCCGCCATATTATCAGCCATAAAGTAATTCCTCTCAATCAGCCCCTTTCATATCGGTGATCGGTTTAAACAGCAACAGCGATCTCACTGTTGAAACTGTCTGCTAACTTGTGCAGTGAGGTGGGCCCATAAGTGTTCTTACAGTTACTGACCTCAGCTCCCTCATTTCTGGGCTGGAGGCTGTGACATTAACAGAATGTTAACAAAATCATTTACTGTTAATACTTTGTAAACAACAGCCAGATTACTCTGCGAGTCTCGGAATAAATATACAGCCTGGTTTGGTAATGAACTCTACAGTCTATTGCCCACTTTACTGCCCAGCTAGTGCATCCCAGTAGGGCAACAGGGGAGTGGAGGGAGGCAATTATGGTCCTCAACATACCTGGATCTACCTCTCCCTCTGTAAATCTGCCTCCTATCCTAACATCTTTCTGTGGTTGCTTGATAGTACTGCTGTGAGACTCCTTAACACCTTTCACTGCATCATAAAGGCAACTCGTTGTTGTGGGTCGCGAAGGTCAATCAGCCCAGGTTCCTGCTCGCTTTCCTTTGCCAAATGCATCTTCAACATATTGCTGACTCAATCTCCACAAGAGAAACAACGCGATTAACACGGCGCAAGGAGACAAACAGGTGTCCATGGAAACATGGATCAGCGAGGTTCCGAATTGGGCAGGAAAGAAGGAAGGGGGGGAAACAAAAATGTACCAGGAATAGTTTTGAACAGGATCAGTGCTCGCTCCTGACTGCATTGTTCCCATCGGAAAATTCTGTTGGACCAGTTGCTTGCTGCATGCATCCATACACTGTGAGGAGAGACAGGAATCACTTCCTCTGCATATTAAACCGATAACTCTAAACTAAAATACAAGTGGGACATCATCTGTTTGGCGAGCACCCTGAGAATGAATTGAATCTGTTTAACTGTGTGTCTCATTGTAGTGAAAGGGTGTAGTGGTTAATGGATAATTACAGGGATGCAGTTCACACTGAATGTGGTAAAACTCAATTTCCTACCTCCATACAACCAATGAGAACAGTTTTAAATCGTTACAGAACGTACTGGAAAGACACAACAGGTCTGTCAACATTTAAATTTAAATTTAACATAATCTTCCCATCAGAGAGTTTGCTGATGCAAGTATTAAAGTGTCTCCTGAAGCTTAGCTTCCAGATTGCTGTATATTTCCAGCATTTTGTGTTTTCATTTCAAATTTCCAAATTTCTTCATGCCTGGAACTTGCTTTCCTCGAGCTCCCTTCACAACCTCAGAACATTCCAATGTATCCACGAGCCAATGAAGTACATTCGAAGTGTCCTTATTGTTGCAATGTGCACACTTAGCAATGTCTCACACTGTGCTTTGATAGTGACCAGGTTTGTAAAGCTGGTAACTACGGGATAACTATTGGATCCAATGCAATCCAGAGAACCCTGTTCTTCTGCCAAGGAGTAAATGTGAAATATCTTATAAATGGGCAGTCAGAGCCTCATTTCAGCATCTCGTCTGGAACAAAAAGCACCTATGACAGTGCAGCACTCCCTCATTACTTCACTGGAGTGTCAGCCTACTTTATAGCAGCTTGCCTAGAAGTTGCCAAAACAAACTTTAGGCAAGCTATCTTTCAAGTCAGATCGGAGGTAGCAGGCTAATCCACTGCAGAGGGCATCACAGACAAGCTTGATGTAACCTAGTGGAATGATCAATACCCTTTGTAAACACCTTGCCATACCAACACTAACCTTAATCCTAACCCTGACCCTAATCTGTTTCCCCTTCTCCCCTGCAGTGGGAGAGAATCATGTTCTGTAAGGGACGAGATAGAGAAACAAGAGGGGGCAGCAGGGTAGCATGGTGGTTAGCATAAATGCTTCACAGCTCCAGGGTCCCAGGTTCGATTCCCGGCTGGGTCACTGTCTGTGTGGAGTCTGCACGTCCTCCCCCTGTGTGCGTGGGTTTCCTCCGGGTGCTCCGGTTTCCTCCCACAGTCCAAAGATGTGCGGGTTAGGTGGATTGGCCATGCTAAATTGCCCGTAGTGTCCTAATAAAAGTAAGGTTAAGGGGGGGTTGTTGGGTTACGGATATAGGGTGGTTACGTGGGTTTGAGTAGGGTGATCATGGCTCGGCACAACATTGAGGGCCGAAGGGCCTGTTCTGTGCTGTACTGTTCTATGTTCTAAGAGTTAACGTTTCGAGCCCAATATTAGACACGAAGCAGATGCTGCCAGACCTGTTGAGTGTTTCCAGCATTTCCTAGTTTTATTTCAGATTTCGAACATCAACAGTATTTTCATTTAATTCTATTAGAGGCACTTGTCTGGTTAGAAGCCAGATTTTGGCAAGAGGGCAGGAGAAGAGACTGGGAGAGCTGCCGCTTAGAATGGTAGGGAAGAGCTTTCGATACCTGGGAATCCAGGTGGCCCGGAAATGGGAGGTGCGACACAAGTTAAACCTATCCCGGTTGGTAGAACAAATGGAAGGGGACTTTAAGAGATGGGACATGCTCCCGCTATCACTGGCGGAGAGGGTACAGACCGTGAAAATGAGGGTCCTCCCCAGATTTCTGTTTGTCTTTCAGTGCCTCCCCATCTTCATCCCCAAGGCCTTTTTCAAGCAGGTGAATAAGATTATTTTGGGCTTTGCGTGGGCAAGTAAAACCCCGCGAGTGAAGAAAGTGTTGCTGGTGGGTTGGTGCTGCTGAACTTCTGCAATTACTACTGGGCGGCTAATATAGCCATGATCAGGAAGTGAGTAGTGGGGGAGGGGTCAACATGGGAGCGGATGGAGGCGGCGTCATGTAAAGACAGCAGTCTGGGAGCATTGGTAATGGCACCTCTGCCGTTCTCACTGGCCCGATACTCCACAAGTTCGGTGGTAGTGGCGGCTCTGAGGATCTGGGGCAGTGGAGGAGATACAAGAGAGTGGAGGAAGCATCGGTTTTGACCCCGATTTATAATAACCACAGGTTTGTACCGGGTAGGCTAGATGGCGGGTTCAAGATTTGGCAGAGGGCAGGAATTAGAAGGATGGGGGATCCATTTATAGATGGGAGCTTTCCCAGCTTGAAAGCTTTGGAGGATAAATTTAAATTGCCAGCAGGGAATGGTTTTAGGTATTTGCAGGTGCGCGACATCCTGAGAAAACAGGTGCCGGCCTTTCCGCTGCTGCCGCCACGGGGGATACAGGATAGAGTAGTTTCCAGTACCTGGGTGGGAGAGGAGAAGTTATTGGATATTTACCAGGAGCTTTCAGAGGCGGAGGAAACGCTGGTCGAGGAGCTTAAGGGCAAGTGGGAGGACGAGCTAGGAGGAAAGATAGAGGCGGGTCTATGGGCGGATGCTCTAAGCATGGTTAATGCCTCCTCATCGTGTGCCAGGCTTAGCCTGATACAATTTAAGGTAGTCCACCGGGCACACATGACAGCGGCTCGGATGAGCAGGATTTTCAGGGTAGAGGATAGGTGTGCGAGGTGCGCGGGACGCCCAGAAAATCATGCCCACATGTTTTGGGCATGCCCAAAGCTTAGAGGGTTTTGGCAGGGTTTTGCTAAGACAATGTCCACGGTTGGGGGGGGGGGGGGGGGGGGGGTGTTGGATTGTTGTTGTATAGTTGAGGTGTGTGAAGATTGGGCTGGAGGGGGGGGATGTTTATTTTACCATGTCGATGTCATTGTTTTTGTTACTGTTCTAAAAAATTTCAAATACCTTAATAAAATATTATTTAAAAAACAGAAGCCAGATGCAGAGTGGATTTACCTCCCATGTGCTATTGAGCATGGCATGTTGCAATCAGTGGGGTCCTGGCCAGCTCCCTTCATTAGTGCATGGAGCAAATTCCTACTCTTGCCTGTGAATACTAGCAGGAAACCCAGCACATCAGACCTGGAACCCTAGGCCTTCCGGCCTTTCCATCTCATTGTGGGCAAATTCTGAATCATGAGAGGAGTGGGGATTATGTTAGAATTGAGACAGCTCAAAGTCTACCCATGACTCTCACAAACGATCTATGATCTATATTTAAAATTTATAACGGGATTGCAAACCAGAGGCTAAAGAGGCATTGCACTTTCCTCCAATACCCTCCGATGTCACATTTCTAATTCAGCACCAGGTCTGAGCTTATGGACAACAGGGTAATTTCCATCTCAACCGTCCAGCTCACTCAAAGAGAGTACAGGTTGAAGGTTCTGTAGACAATCCCAGAGTCACGCTCACAAGACAAGTAGCTCCTTTGCTGAGTCTGAGAAGCTGATAATTTCTCTCCCATCAAAGATTTTTTTTTTTTTTTTTTATAAATTTAGAGTACCCAATTATTTTTTCCAATTAAGGGGCAATTTAGAGTGTTCAATCTACCTATCCTGCACATCTTTGGGTTGTGGGGGTGAAACCCACGCAGACACGGGGAGAATGTGCAAACTCCACACGGACAGTGACCCAGGGCCGGGATTCAAACCCGGGTCCTCAGCGCCGTAGGCAGCGATGCTAACCACTGTGCCACCGTGCTGCCCTTCTCCCATCAAAGATGACAAAAGTTTAGAAAAGCAGAAGCTCAACCCGTTTCCTAAAAAAAACAGAATATATATCCTGTAATCTACATTTTTCTATTCTCACTGATTCATGTATCTAGGATTGGAAATAAAGTTTCTCACTTGAGATAGAAATATATTTCACAATCATGTTATATTCCAGGAAGGTGAAGGATAGAATTGAAGCCAATCTTCACAAGGTTTTATAAGCATTTATTTACAAAGTCACATACTACAAGCATTTACCTCCTCATCCAACCACTGAAGCTTCAGCCTGTGCCTATTTATCAGGGCACAAATGAATCCCTAGTTAATGCCCCCCACTTGCAATTAAATATAATTAATATACAATTAACAGGAGAACAGTTAGGTTCAACTGTGCAATTAACTCCGATATATTTGAAGATTTGTATTTATAATTTTACATAAGAGATCTTAGTCTCTTGAAACTATTGACATTTTCCTCAGTTGTCAAGCAATGAACCAGCTTTATTTTTTCAATCTCGGGATGTGGGCCTCGTTGGCAATTACTGCCCGGTCCCAGTTGCCACTTGAGCAGCTGGTGGGTCACTGAAGGGAGTTACCAGTAACAGACATGCCTGCAAGTTTCAAGTTGCTTCAGCCTGAGTATATGTGGTGTATGAGGTATCCCAGTATCACTCGGATTTACTGGAAATGTGCAAATCTTATATCCTTTTGGGACATTCCTATGTTTTTTTTTCTAAATGATGCAAAATCAAGACTGAGTAATAACTTTGAGAGCTTTGTTTTCAGCTATGATCTCACATTGAATCTATTACTACGTACTGTACAATTTTAACATTGGGATAAAGCTTACCTAATGTGGATAAAGGGAGAACTTTCTTTTGTGCATACTGAGAAGCTGAAATACAATTTATCATTACAGAAAATCTTTTTCTCAAATGGTGGCCGCCTTTGCACTAAAGCAGATTACACCAATAATGGGGGTGTAGTTGTCACAGGGAACGTTTGCAGCAATGCAGACAAATATTGGTAAACTTGCAAATGAACTTCAAAATAGGTAAATGTGAGCTGTTCCATTTTGATAGAAAGAAGAAAGAGGCTGCAACCGCCTTGAAAAGTAAGAGCCTAAATGAGGTAGAGGAACAGAAAGATTTGGGACGACAGATAGGCAAATCAGTAACAGTAATCATGCAAGGCCATTAAAAACAAACAATGCCCTGAGGATCATTTTTAGACCGACAATATTGAAAACCAGAGAAGTTACGTCAAACCTGTATTGAACCTTGTTCAGACCACACTTGGAGTTACTGCACACATTTCTGGTCCCCATATTATCAAAAAGATATATGGACACTGGGGAAGTGTAACATAGATTTTCTAGAATTATACCAGAACTGAGGAGTTAATCATCAATGGAAAGATTGAGAAATTTGGGGCTTTTCTTCTTGAGGAGAAAGAAAACTGAGGGTTGACCTGATAGAAGTCTTTAAAATTATGGAAAGGTTTGGATGGGTAGCTGTGGATAATATGTTTCTGCTTGCAGGCAAGATGAGAGGGGCACTATTAAATCCAATAGGGAATTTAGGAGAAACTTCTGTACCCAGACAGTGGTGAGAATATAGAACTTGCCACTACAAGAAGCGGTCGAGAGTAACAATATAGACCCGTTTAAGGGAAACATGATCAACGCATGGGGCAAAAAGATTAGAATGAAATGTTGATAAGGTTAGAAGAAGGAGACTGGAAGGGGGCTTGGGTGGGACATAAACACCGACAGATCTGTTGGGCTGACCGCCCTGTTTCTGTATTGTAACTTTGTCTGTATTGTCAATTATATATAATATTTTGCAATACAATTATATTAGAGTTCAAAATTATTTCAAAATTAACTGAAAGATCAATTTTAGAAGCTGCATATTTCAGGTTTTCAACTTAATCTTTTAACTTCAGAGAGCCTAACTCAGACTTTATAAAAATAGTGATTTACTCCCCTTTGCTGATCCTCCGTTTATACTTCTGAATTGCAAAACAAAGTTCAGTTCTTGTTTATATTGTAATAAAGATTTAGTGATTGTATTGACCCACACATTCAAATCCCACAACTGCCCACTTCAAATTGTTATTGATCCCTGAGCCCTTACTTACTCTTTCCTCCAGCACTACTAGCTCCCAATTTTTCTTCTCTAGTCCAATTTGAATTGTCTTCTACTTCCTGATATTTCCACATGGTGTGATCCACCTTGAACACAGTGGCATGGTGGGGGACACCAGACCATAAAACAGGTTTGCAGGCAAGTTTGCCAAATTCTACCAGTCAACCCATGCAAATATCTGTGACACCTAAACAGAAACACAACATAAACCAGCTATTTCTAATCTTTGGACAAGTTTCACTCTAACAGAAAGTGGCCTCTGCCAACCTTAGAGTGTCAATAAGCACAGTTTCTGATTCACCTCAAACTACAGCAGTTCAACCTGGTGACATGGGCAACGCAGTAGCACAATGGTTAGCACTGTTGCTTCACAACACCAGGGCCCCGGGTTCGATTCCCGCTTAGGTCACTGTCTGTGCGGAGTCTGCATGTTCTCCCGGTGTCTGCGTGGATTTCCTCCGGGTGCTCCGGTTTCTCCCACAAGCCCCGAAAGACGTACTGTTAGGTGCATTTGACATTCTGAATTCTCCCTCAGTGTACCCGAACAGGCGCCGGAATTTGGCGACTAGGGGATTTTCACAATAACTTCATTGCAGTGTTAATGTAAACCCCCTTGTGACAATAATAAAATATTATTATTTGATAAACGGGTCACAATAACCATAGTTGTACCTTAACAGCACCGTACTACATTGTTCATGGCACATAAAATGTTTCTATCCTTACAATGTCATCTGCACCTCGATGAGAATTGGCATACGAGATCCATTTAGAAAAATGGCAAGTAATACTGATAATCACATTGCCAAAAATTAGTCAACATTAATTATTTATTTAAAATAGTTCATCTGTTGTGTTTGTTTGGGTTTTATTGATCCTGATTTTCAACTCCTGCTCTGTTCCCCTCATGTCACAGCTTCACGTCATGCAGAGCTAATGATACCTAGATTCTCGTTGAATCTACTCCTCAGTCTGTCCATTGAAGGGAAGAGTGTGTGACAGCTGCCTCAGTACAAATCACCATCACTACTGGGAAATATCAGGCCAATGGAATAATATAGTAATCCATACAGCACCGTGGCTATGTTCCTGCACTTGTGGTCCAGTGGCCTGAGCATCTGATCCAGCAACAATGGCGGCACAGTAGCATAGTGGTTAGCACAGTCGCTTCACAGCTCCAGGGTTCCAGGTTCGATTCCTGGTTTGAGTCACTGTCTGTGTGGAGTTTGCACGTTCTCCCCATGTCAGCGTGGGTTTCCTCTGGGTGCTCCGGTTTCCTCCCACAGTCCCACAGGGGTGGAGGTGTGGGGTTTGGTGGGGTGCTCTTTCCAAGGGCCAGTGCAGACACGATGGGCCAAATAGCCTCCTTCTGCACTGTAAATTCTATGATTGTATGACATGAGTTCCAATCCGTCCATGGCTACCGGACAATTGCAATTCAGTAATGGTGACAATTAAACAACCGCATTTGGTTCACCAATATCCTTTAGGGAAGGAGATCTGCCATGCACACCAGGCCTGGTCTATATGTGACTCCAGACCCACAGCAATGTTAATTGCCCCCCTATAATGGTTCACGAAGCATTCAATGATTATCAATATTAGAGGAAAGGTCCGATGTTTTGTGTGGTTTGTAAACATGTCATATTTAATAACTCATTGTCAGGACTCTGACAAGTTGTAATGTTGATCCAGATTATTTGTCTTCCTCAGAATTTTGTGACTAATGTGTTAAAGAGTTCATTCCCTCTGGGAGAATGGGCTGTTTCATTTTCCAAACAAACTGGGCAGGGCAGGGCTGCACTAAATAAAGATGGAGTGCAAAACAGGACCAGTCGCCAATGCACTGAGTGTATGTTTACGGCATCAGCCCAAAAAGTGACTTTAGCATCCTGGTATTTAATTATGAAAACTATTGGCAGAACATGCTGCATCTGGACTGGCAGGTTCAGATCAGTCTATGTAGAGCAAACTATTCCCCCCAAGAACAAGTTACAGGCTCGGATTTAATTGAGGGCTTTTGGTAGTTTCTATGTAGAATCGCTCCTCCATGGATCGCCACCTCTGACAATTTCTTGAGCAAATCCGACAGGGGTTCCTTGCCTCTACAACCATCCAAGACAGCAAGGTTGGGGGGGGGGGGGGTGCTGCTGGTCAAGATGTAGTTGAGGAAGTTCTGAACAGCAAAACTGCAAGGACGAATGTTTGTCACACCAGCCAGGAAGGCAGCAGCAGTCCCCGGCAGCATGGTTTGACATGTGACCACCAAACCATCATGCAGACAATGACAGCAGCCCAAAGTCCCCACATTAAACCAAGTCATGTGCAGGCTTCTATTAGAGTCCGTTGCCAAATGCTGTGGTGATGGTGAATTTTGTGAACCTGGGAGTCCTGAGCCAAGAAATCTTCACACAGATGACAGATCCATGAAGATCTTTGGGCACTTGTGTTGGGACAGACCTACCTTTGGACAGTCGACATCAGGATACCCTCTGTTCATGCCCAATGGGAGGGGGCAGGAAAAGGTGACCTAAAAATGTCCACTTTCTCCTGGCTGGGAAACGACACCCTGCGAGATCACCATCTTTATGGTCAAAGAATGGAAACCTTAAATTTTGTAACCTGAATGTTAAATCGCTCATGGATAATCTTAAGAGTGACTATCTACTAAGAAGAACTACAACCATATTGTGTGAGCTTTTAAGACTCCAAATTGGAATTGCTGCCCTCAGTGAGACCCACCTTCCTGGGAGGGGCAGCTGAAAGAACAAACAGGGGAATACACCTACTACTGGAAAGGGAAGTCTGACAGCGATCCTCGTGTCCAAGGAAGCCATTGATATTTGCGTTGCGCCGCTGTATTCTGGAAATATAGATGGGTCACCATTTTCTGAATCTGTACTCATTGGACTTAGCCACTCATGCAATTGAGTTCAGTTTGAATGACACCACATGTACTCAAATAGATAGTTTAACCATGGGATTTCCTCTCAGTGTATGCCGATATTTTCATCGGTTTCCATACAAAACGCATTTTTGATGGAATTAACCCTAATCTCCCACCCCATGCATATTTCCAATATCTAGATAATATATTTTGTGATCATTCAAACTGCAGCCATGTGTAAGGATTCCTTTATACAACTTAATGTGTTCCATCCTGTGCTTAAATAAACTTTTAAGATGGTGTCGTCTAATGCACTCCCTTTCCTCGATATGCTGGTTGAGAAATCTGCTAATCGGCTCTTCACTACTGTCTACCTTCACCAGTCAATTTACACATTGAAACTTGTATAGCTCCACTCACTAGAAGATTAGCCTCATCAGCAATATCTGAGGCAGAACCCTATCCATTTGCTCACCTTGCACGTTTGATGCAGAATTGAAGCCTGTTGGACAGTGACTATCTTGATCAGATTATCGTTCGTTGTACCACGCAACATCGTAAATAGGCTAAAGATTGCTGCTTTTGTATCTGAAAAGTATCTGAAAGGTATGACTCAAATTACCCTGAAAAAGCAAAGTTTCTCCAAAATTTGAACAGGTTAAGTGAGCTGTTTCACGTCGCCACTATGCAGTAACTACACAAATGGTATTTACTGTAAACAAGACGCTGGCCGTATGTCCAAAAAGCTGTTCTGCCGACCACACAATTGATCAACACCATCTATGAATTTCAGTGTTGGTGCATTGCCAGGTATGTAGGGGATATATCCCAGTGATTGGCTGATCAAATCAAATGGCATGTTCCTTCGGTCATTTGTAACCAGCAAAGTACACACTGTACTCAAACAGCCCATGCTTGTAAAACCCAAAGCGTTAACTGTTAGATGTGATTCTGCAATTGGGCAATACTTGCTGAACAGTCCTGAGTGTAATAATAGCTACACTAACAACCAACCTAAGATAATAAGTTGACCTTGTAACGTGATTCATTTACACTTGTTAGAAACAACAGACATTCATATGCAGGGACAAACAAAAGGAATATGTTCAAGCCTTGCTCCCTTTTATAAATTACCCAGGCGTTTGGGAAGGCTATAGTTAGTTCCCCGTCGCTTCTCTATGGCAACACCTCAGCCAATCAGAGTTGACATGCTGACCAATCAGCACACTTTTCTCCTACAGTTAGAGTGTGCTGATCATTTGAAATTTGCCATTCTTGTATTTGTCTTGGTGAGTGCAAGATGAATAACTTCAGCAACCTGTCTCCCTTTTCAGAAATACTCAGATTCTGTACGACCAAATGGCTGGCCAACAGCATTGTTTAATTCCCACATCCACTGCCCTGGTTCCTTCTACAAAGTGGTACTGCCAATTTTGTTTCAAATTATGGACATCTTTCTACGATCAAGCCCTTGCATTGTTGCAGCCAGTGTAAGTACAGGCACCATGGACATCACAGCTAAGCCTATCTGCATGATGAATGTTAACAGCTTGAGAAACACTGGATGATCTCTCTCCTCACAAAGCTGTCTGCTTCCCCCCCCCCCCCCCCCCCCCCCCCACCTCCCACCCCCGCACCACCCTTATTGAACTCACCATGAGCCAGGAAACTGAAACTGAAATTGACAATAGAGAAATGTACAGGCATCCTGACTGGGTAGAAGTTTGGTAAACATTGTTTATGGTTATGTAAAACTAATGCGTTCATTTGAAAGGAGTAGCAAATGTAGAATTCAAAGAAATCAATTACATCTTCAAACCCATTGTCGCAAATTCAGTATAGAGAAATATAGAATTTTAGAGTACCCAATTCATTTTTTTCATTAACGGGCAATTCAGCGTGGTCAATCCACCTACCCTGCACATCTTTTGAGTGTGGAGGTGAGACCCAGATGGGGAAAATGTGCAAACTCCACACAGACAGTGACCCAGAGCTGGGATTGAACCTGGCACCTTGGTGCCGTAAGGCAGCAGTGCTAACCACTGCGCCACCATGCTGCCCTGAGAAATATACACTTGAAACAAAATCTCACCTATTTCTAATTAAGTTAGCACCTTAATTTCCCAATATTTATGTCAGTCGAAACACATATTTTTATAACCTGACATTGAATGAGTACGTTGTAATTTTTTATTTATGCTCCAAGTTTAGCTGTCCTATTCACTCTCCTGCTCCTAGCATTCTTATTATGTTCAATAAATACTCATATTAACTTTACTCACCTTTTCACAGACCCCAAAATGTGTGAATCCCATTCCTCAGTCTGACACATCACACACAATCCTACAATCCTCAATATTGTTATATGCTGACCATAGCCGACCACTACTTTTTTTTCTTTTTTTTAAATTTAGAGTACGCAATTATTTTTTTTTCCAATTAAGGGGCAATTTAGCGTGGCCAATCCACTTAACCTGCACATCTTTGTGTTGTGGGGGTGAAACCCACGCAGACACAGGGAGAATGTGCAAACTCCACACGGACAATGACCCAGGGCTGGATCCTCAGCGCCATAGGCAGCAGTGCTAACCACTACACCACGTGCCGCCTTATGGTCGACCATTACTAATCAATACTTTTTCAATTCACCAGTGCTAGCCATGGGTCTGATAAATGAACTCTCACCTTTGTGAGTCAGAGATGTTGCTCACTCGAGCCCCATTCCAGAGACTGGAGCGCAAAGTCCAGGTTGACATTCCCACTGCAGCATTGAGGGGATGCTGCACAGTCAGATCATTTGGATGAAATGTTAAATCATCGAATCCCATAGAGTCCCTGCAGTGCAGAAGGAGGTCATTCAGCCTATTGAGTCTGCACCAATCCCCTGAAAGAGTCGACTAACCTAGGCCCAATCCCCCACCCTATCCCTGTAACCCCACCTAGGGACAATTTAGCATTTCCAAACCACCTAACTTGCACATCTTTGGACTGTGGGAGGCAACCGGAGCACACGGAGGAAACCCATGCAGACACGGGAAGAATGTGCAAACTCCACACAGATGGTGGCCCGAGGTCAGAATCAAACCCGGGTCCTTTGCACTGCGAGGCAGCAGCGCTAACCACTGTGCCAACATGTCACCCTTTCTCCGACCTATCAAATGGATATAAAAATTGTCCTGGCACTACGTCAGCGAAGAGTAGGCAGGGCGCCCCAGTGTCCACGCCAATATTAAGCCCTGAAGCAAAGTCACAAAAATAGATGATATGGACATTATCATATTGCTGCTGGTGGGAGCTCCATTATATCTGTGGCTACACATCAAGGTTGTTCATTGGCTGCAACAAGCCAGAACAGCGTTCCTGAGACATTTTACCTTGCTTTACTCAGTGTTAATACTCTCAAGACAGTTTGGTTATTTAGGAAAAAGGGGAAGTGAAAGATGACACATTTCAGTTTGTATATTTTTATCATTTTATTTCTGGTTTGATTGTTCAGAGAGAAGGGGTTGCTTCAAACAGTAAATGAAAAGAAAGACATTAATTCCTAAGACATTCCATAAGCATTTTGTAGTCAATGAAATGCATTGAAGTTAAGTCAATGTCGTAATGTAGGGGAAAACAGCAGCCAATTTGCACACAGACATTTCCCCCACATGGTGGCACAGGTCAGATAATCAGTTTTTGTGATCTTAGTTGAGGGATAAATGTTGGCCTGGCCATCCCTTGCTTTTCTTCAAAACAACGTCATGAAATCGTCACTTTCACCCAAGCAGGTCGATCAATTTAATATCTCCCCTGAAACCCCCCCCCCCCCCTCTATCAGTGCAGCACTCCCCCAATGCTGCACGAGAGCATCAGTCTCGATTTCTGTGCTCAGGTTCTGAATGGGGACTGGAAGCCAGAGCTTTGCAACTCACAGGCAGGAGCATTACAAACAGCACCATGACTGACACTCAGGCTATTTTATATTCTGCTCCTTCAGCCTGGCCAAATTTCAACTTCTCCTGTGTAGACGTATGAACTTGTCCACATGGATGACAGGAAAATGTGACGATGAAAGATTGCTGGGCCTTGGTTACAGGGAACACAGAAGGCAGAGAAATAGGGAAGGAAACTGTGAAAGAGCTCGGAAAGACAAATATAGACAAAACGAATGGGCAGATGGGGCAGAAAAGTATGATGTGATACATTTGTGGGAGAAAAAGCAAGAAACATGCAATGAAAAGACACTGAAGAGTGTAGAGGACCAGAAAAAAAACATAGGCATTCAGTTACATCAATCCCTGAAAGTTCAGGTGCAAGGTTGATAAAATTGTAGAAAGGCCAACTGAATTTTGGCTTTCCTAAATACATCGTAGACTTGAACCGGAAAGTAGGAAATTATCAATTTGAGCCAAATCAAAGTAAGAAACGATATCAGTTTTATAGCACAGAAACGGGGTATTCAGCGCAATTGGTTAATGCTGGTGTTTATATTCCTCTCCCCTATCAATATTCTGCTTAAATGCATTGAGCTATCAAGACAGTCTAGATTGACCAGGATAATGTCAGGGATGGGAAGCTCTAGTGATCACAGAATCCCTATGGTGCAGAAAGAGGCCATTCAGCCCATGGAGTCTGCACTGACCCTCCAAAAGAGTGCCCTGCCTGGGCCCACTCCCCTTCCCTACCTCCATAACCCCACCTAACCGTTGGACACTAAAGGACAATTTAGTATGGCCAATCCACCTAACCTACACATCTTTGTGGGAGGAAACCGGAGCACCTGGAGACAACCCACAGACATGAGGCGAATGTGCAAACTCCACACAGTCATCAGAGGTCAGAATCAAATCCAGGTCCCTGGCACTGAGATGCAGCCCATGAAGAGAGACTTGGGCTAACAAGAATGTTCCCAATGAACAGAGATGGGTAAGAGTAGATTTAAGTGATTTTGTTTTTAATTCTGATGGGGTTTTGACAGAGCAAATGGAGAAAAAAAGTAGTTCACCTTTTTGGGGGGCTGTGGCATGGGTCAATGACAGAGAATGAACAGAGAGGTTAGGTGACATTTTCTTATACAAAGGCTTGCTGAAACATGGAATTCTATACCCCAGAGAGTGTCGTACAACCGAAGAGAAAAAAGGAGACAAATACCAGGCCAAGGGAAGAATCTGGGCAGTGGGATTAGTTTTCAATTGATTCAGGAAAGCACCAGTACAGTCCCAATGGGCCAAATGGACCACTTCTGCACTGTAAACGTTTAGACTTTTTGATCTCTAAAACCAAAGGATGTTGACTCTGAATGCGGCCCAGTGACATCAAAGAGTAAACATATCAAACATCATAAATGATTGTCCTCAAACGTTATTAAATATCGGGCAGCATGGTAGCATAGTGGTTAGCACAATTGTTCACAGCTCCAGGGTCCCAGATTCGATTCGCGGCTTGGGTCACTGTCTGTGCAGAGTCTGCACGTTCTCCCTGTGTGTGCGTGGGTTTCCTCCGGGTGCTCCGGTTTCCTCCCACAGTCTAAAGATCTGCAGGTTACGTGGACTGGCCATGCTAAATTGCCCTTGGTGTCCAAAATTGCCCTTAGTGTCGGGTGGGGTTACTGGGTTATGGGGATAGGGTGGAGGTGTGGGCTTGGGTAGGGTGCTCTTTCCAAGAGCCGGTGCAGACCCAATGGGCCGAATGGCCTCCTTCTGCACTGCAAAATCTATGATTCTATGAAAGACTTTAAAGACGTTTGCATCCTCATTGTTCTGAGCCTGTCCTACTAATCCTTTTGGGCACTGTTGTGTGTGAGGTGTACAGGTCTATGTGTGTTCTGCCATTCCCTAACATCCATCCCAAGGTCTGAGTCTTGTGTGAACCGGTACAGTGGTATTGCACCGTGAAGGGTTTCGTATCTGAGCCAAATTCTGTACTTACCAGAACTGGAGTTGTTTTTAGATTTCGGGACCTGGCTGATATTTGGCTCGTTCTAAATCTAACCCCCATTGCCACCCAACCCCCTCAATCCAGGGGCTGTTTGGGAAGATATAATACCTTTCACAACTTTAAAATGCATTTTACACGCAATTCGATGATTTTGAAGTGTAGCCACTGCTGTAATCACAGAATTTACAGTGCCGAACGAGGCCATTCGGCCCATCGAGTCTGTACTGGCCCTTGGAAAGAGCCCCCTACACAAGCCCACACCTCCACCCTATTCCCGTAACCCAGTGAGCCCACCCCACCTTTTGGACACTAACGACAATTTATCGTGGCCAGTCCACCTAACCTGCACATCTTTGGACTGTGGGAGGAAACCGGAGCACCCGGAGGAAACCCAATCAGACACGGGGAGAACGTGCAGACTCCGCACAGACGGTGACCCAAGCCGGGAATCGAACCTAGGACCCTGGAGCTGTGAAGCAACTGTGCTAACCACTATGCTACCGTGCTGCCCTCAATTTAGCAGCCAGTTGGTGCACAGCAAGATGCCACAAACAGCAAGGTGGCAATAATTGGATAATCCATTTTGGTGAAGTTGGGGCGAGGGATAAATATTGTTGAGGAGCCCAGGCCGAATTCTCTGCTTTATCTGGAAACAGTGTGCCCCTTGGGATCTTTTACACCCACCCTAAAGGGGCAGACTAAACTCACTATAATGCTGCATTTGAAAAGCAGCACGGCTGACAATGCTACACCCCCTCAGCACTCTCATTGAAATGACACCTCTCGTGCTGGAGTCTCCTGCAACCCACCAAGCTTCTGACTTTGGAAGTGAGTATTCGCCGCTGAACTGATGCTCCCCAAGGGTTGGGTTGTTGTGCTGCTCCAGCCAGCACAGGCCTCTCCGCTCTGTCTGACTCTGCCCTACAACAGGCGCTGCATTTACACATTTACACTCTTCAGGTGAAACTTCAATCGGCTAGCGTCTGGATTGGCGTACTTAACAAAAGATGATCTTCGGGGCGGGGGTGCGGGAGGGTTTGACTTCGAGATAAAAATAAAATAAAAACGGTGACCAACTTCAAACCCACCACCCAGAACTTTCAAATTAACCCAGTATCCTGCTCTCCACAAACCTGGCCTTGGGACCGGGGAGTAGAATAACAGGGAATCAAGGTAATCAAATGCTAATTCATTAATATGATGCAAATTCGATAATAAGATGCAAATTCGGTAATAGTATGCGACCAAAATGCAACTTTAAAATAAAATGACACCAAAAATAAGTCATTTAAAAAAAAGAAACATGTTATTATTTGTCAAAGTGCCCCTTTTTAATAGTCTGAGCGAATAAAACGCAAGGTGAAAATGATCCATTTCTTTCTGACGAATTGTGATTTGAACGGTTTAATTTTTTTTTGAAGTCACTTTATAAAATATCCAGTTAGGATGGTGATACTTTGGGCAAATGTAATTATAGTGTTTCGTGTCCCCCTCCCTCTAATAACGTCAAGGGACTATAATCCCTTCGTCAAGTCAACACAATAAAGAGTTTCTGTGCAGCATATAAGCATTGTTGCAAAAGGACCTGTCAACCCGCGACTGGGAACTGCGCTCCGTCTGAATGCAATTAGCAATTTTTTTTTATAAAAAAAAAATCTATTCAAAAGACATGCCAAATGAGAACAAGCCGTATCAGCCCTGCAATAAAGGAATTAAAAAAAAACAGCCAGTGTTTCTGAGCAAGTAATTATAGTGTTAGTACACTGCAGTGAGAGGACAAGGCAGCATTTACCCCAGGTTCCAATAGACAGTTGAGAGACTCAGGGTTTTTATTCGACTCCCACCCAGCCCCCCCCCCCCCCCCCTGACTGCAGCACACTGTACAATAAGGATTCCTGAAGACCCCCACATCTGAAATCCCACTCGTCCTCTTCCTCAAGACACATTATAGCAAGGGGAGCGTGCAGCCCCTGCAAGAGTTCGGGACAAGATAGGAGCCTGAAATGTGGGGACTTTTTCACTCCGGAGGGGTGAATTACACATCTCCAAACACTCTCTCCAAATTCTTGCTGGTTTTGCTTCTAAATTGAATTATCTACAATAAAAAAATACGTTGACAATGAAGTGAGTGTTTTGGGGGAGTGGGTCTGTATTTATCCCATTCTTAAATAGTAGGTTTAGTCCCTGAGCGCCATCTACGAACCCCCCCTCTTTCAAACCCCCCCTCTTTCAACCCCCCCTTACAACACTCCCTCCCCCTTTTCAACCCCCTCTCTTTCAACCCCCCTTACAACACTCCCCCATCTTTCAACCCCCACTTTCAACACTCCCCCCTCTTTCAACCCCCACTTTCAACACTCCCCCCTCTTTCAACCCCCACTTTCAACACTCCCCCCTCTTTCAAACCTCCCTCACAACACTCCCCCCTCTTTCAACCCCCCTCTTTCAACCCCCCCCCCCCCCCCCCCTTACAACACAGCAGTCGCTACTGTTCAGTTTAACCCTTCTCCTGATGATTTCTTGCTGTCGAGAAGGAGGAACCTTATCTGATCTCACAATTTGCTCACTCACTGAGCCCCCTGAACTGGCCGTCCATTTCCTGACCCTTCAACTTCCCCTTTCCTGACTGTCTCTTGTCCTCCCCCTAATTGTACTGTGTGCGCGGTCCCGATGCCGCTGAATGTGGAGGCTCACAATAATGCGGGTGGGAGAAACAGAGTGCTGGAAACATTCAGCAGGGTCCGGCAGCGTTGGCGGAGAGAAACACAGTTAACTTTTTCAGCTCCACGACCTTATATCAGAACACCCAGCTGAAACGTTAACTCTGTTCCTCTTTCCACAGACCCTGCCCGGCCTGCTGAATATTTCCAGCACTTTCGGTTGATTTTTTAAAAATAAAAAATTCTGATTTCCAGGATCTGCGGTATTTTGCAAGGAATTCTGTTTGAATTCTAGTGACATTGAGCCCAGTTTTAGTGCGCCCAGACGAAATTCCCAACTTTGGGAGGTTTAAATCTGTGGACTCGAGTGAGGGATGTAGAAAGCGGTTCAGGGTGGAAAAGGTCTAAAAGGGCCGTTTCCAAACAGAGAAATTGTTATTTTCCATTTTCTCCCAACCTGACACCGTTGCTGTGGTTCAAGGACAGGAGCTGTACTGCAATGCTGGAGGACAGAACGTGCATTGGGAAGACCAGAGTTATACCGCCGCCTGAATTAAACTCGGTAACAACAACAGCAAAAACACTCCTCGGTCCACGTTTCCAAAGAATAAAAAGCACCAAGCCCCCAACTCACCTTTCAATCATTCAAACACAACGTTGAGAAAGAATCCGAGTGGATCAGAGGCGGCGATGACCCAGAAACTGGTGGTGCGCTGAATAATATCCAGGGTTATGGACAGGCGGGGTGGGGAATTGTGCCTCACTCGACCTCCGGGAAAGGGACGATGCTGGAGACGCCCAAATACAGAAGTGTGGCAAGGAAGGACAGGTAGTGTTGTGCCTCACTGATAATTAGCATTCCAGAATACTGTGAAATACATCTCCCTCTGCTGCCGGACTGAGTGGGGGGGGGGGGGGGGGGCTGGAAGGGAGTAAGGAGCCGAGATATTTGATTGTTACACCAGCGGCTGCAATGGAAATATTTCACAATCGCAACCCCAATATCCTGGGTGTGATTACTAAGGCACGAATTAGAAGCTGCTATTTGTATCCAGTCCACAAAGGTTTGATGTGCTGGATTTCTGAGTGACCACCTGTCTATGTTAGCCACTATCTTATGCATTTGTGAAGTTGAATAAATCGCTTTTTTCCCCCCTTATACACCTCACCCCATCATTTTCTCAGTGTGTGTCTCTTCCCCTCACACAGTGCACAGCTATCCTGCTGCCCCGAAAACTCCAGCCCATTCTCAAACCCTCTCTCCACAAGCTCAGCATTTTCCCTTTTTGCTTTGGCTGTGAACATCTTTTTTGCTTTGGCTGTGAACATCTTTTTTGGAACATTTCTATCTGCCCATTACCCTTGCTGACAGGCCCCGCACTAACCATGGGCGGCCTGGGCAAGGCTGGGAAAGGTTCCCGCATCTGCCCCCCTGTGAAGCAGGAGCTGGGAGATTTCATTCCGTTGCTGAGGAGCTTTGCTGGGCTGGTGATGGGTGTTTGGGGGTGGGGGAGCTCCTAACGGACTGAGAATTGAGACTGGCATTTGGAGTAGCAAGTGTGATCACTCAGGTTCCCCGTGGACCAATATGAAAGCAGGGTTCCGTGTTTAAATCCACACATGAAAAATGGCAATTGGGACAAAAAAAAACCGACAGCCTTGTAACCAGCAAGAACAGACAGCGGGCAAATTTATGGCGGCACCACCGTGAAACTGACGGATCTCACGCCAGTCGTGAAACCCGCCTGGATTATCACCGCCCCAAACCCAATGGAATGAAAATCAGGCGGGTTCGGTCAAGGCTGAACGCTCCACTCTGAGATTACCAGCAGCGAGTGAAGGCAAAAAAAAAGTTACCCCGTGGACTTGAGCAGAAGGATGAGGATGGGAGACAAGGGGGGGGGGGGGGGGGGCACTAGGCTTCATGAGGTTAAGGCTCCTCAAACTTCACATTGCAGAACGCTGATCTGATTTCACTCAGTCACTTCTATGCCCCAAGTCACGCAATAAAATAGTACACCTCGCTGGCATTTTTTAAAATGCGGTTATCAGGAAACAAACATATGGAAATGAATCAATTTTCATCCCAGTATAAAGTTAACTGCCAATCAGCTCCCAGTGAGACTGGGTGCTGTGTTGCCTTTACCGCGGGAAGGTGGACACGTTCAAAGAGTTATGGATGGGAGGAAATTGATGGACGAATCTGGAGTATGTGGGGGGGGGGGGGGGGGGGGGGGAGGAAATTCTCCTGGCGGATCTGGGGAAAGTGGGAAAACGCCTCTGCGAAGCGTGTGGCCGACAATGAGCAGATTCCGAGATCAATCAAATGCTTCTAAAGGTCACTTAGCGAAGTTTCACGTGTTTAAGTGCAGCACCCAATCGGTGTTTCAATAGCTGTCTGTGTGTGGAAACTGGACCCTGCAATTTGCTGGCCAGTGTCCAAATCATTGAAAGTCTGTAAGAAAAACAGACACATTATTCACCTCACCATAACTGCTCCGCATTGGGGGGGGGGGGGGGGAGCTAGTTTTTAATTGTTCCAATTATTTTATTAGTTGTTGCACAAGGCATTAAAACCGCACACGTTTTGAATGCTGCTTTATTCAGTCAATTTAACGGTCAGAAAGAAACATGAAATTAGAAGATTAATCGGGTCCCCATTACCAACCTCACTTTAATTATATTACGCACTGTGGGACAATATTTTATTTCTATTTATAAAATTTCGTCTAATGTTACAAAATGGAAAAAAGTCTGCGAAGAAGTCTGAAAATACAGCTCTTCATGTTGCTTTATAAAGAGAGATAGTCCCATACAGATAAATGTCTAGTTCCACGCGCGACCTCGACAAATTATTTAGCATGAGAGCTTGTGAACGTTTCTGACATAAAGATTACCCCGCAGTTATTTTTCACTTCAGTTTTAAACATGCTGAGCATTTAAAAATAAACCTGATCCACTAAGGCCGGTGTTCTTATCGGGGCGGGCGGGGGGCAGTGAAATGAGAATTGAAAAGTTTTGGTCTTGTGAATCGCTGGGCGATTTGGGCCGAGGTGATCCGAATCGATGTCAACTTGTGGATCAGCCTGTGACCGACGTGGGACTGGTGGAGTCCGCGTTCAACCAACTCTGGCCTGATCCTCGGCTCCCTGCCTCCTCCACTCATTTTTGGGGGGGGGGGGGGGGGGGGGGAGACAATTTGTCGAAAAGGCTCAGACTTAAAAGTATGGCAAGGTAACAGCGGCATGATGAAAAAGGCCCAGAAAAAAATGAATGGCAATAATGAAGACATGAGGAATACATCACTAGGCTGCAAGGATAAATGTGAAATCAGCTAGTATCCCTCCCCAGTGGGGGAAAAAAAAGATTCTGACCCAGAACAAAACAACAAAAGGGTTAAAAGAATTTTAAGAAGCTAAGGATTTTCGTCCTCTGAAAGAATGTGCATCTTTCCCAATAAAAGTCCTGTCTTTTATTGCACAATTTCCTCTAACTTTAAAATCGCTCCAGATGTTATTGATTCTGTCTGTATTCAATCTCAGGGCAGGTGGATACATCGTCCTCTTTAGGTGCCTGTTCATCCCTTTCTTGTGCCTCTTTGTGTCTCAATCTTTTCCTACCCCCCTCTCTCTCTCTCATTCACCATCTCTCTTCCCAAATATATTTCACTCGCTGCTCGCCGGTCGTCTTTTCTCCTCCATTTTTCTAACTCTCCCACACACACTCTCACTCGCTCTCGTTGCTAAATTGTTGTTCCCTCTCCTCTAATCTTGTCTTCAAGATTTAACAGCTTCGTTTTCACCCCCCCCCCCTCCTATTGTTAGAACTTTGCTAACCTTGCTGAGGCTTAGCCAACAACGAAGCGTTCGATTAAAAAAAAAACTATGCCATTGGAGAAAGTTGCAGCCCCTGTCATGGGAAAGATCAATCAATCTCGACCTCCATCCCGAAGTTTCCGATGTCGCTAATTTATTCACTGACTTCTGCCCACTTTGTGAATGGGATGGTTGGGTGGGAGGGGGGTGGTTGGGTGGGAGGGGGTGGTGGATGTGGTGGTGAGGGGGGGAGGGGGGGTGCACTGCCCATACACAAGCTGCCGCCCCTCTCTGATAACCAAGCGAGAGTCGCTCGCAGCTCTGATCTCACCCTCGCCCGTTTTATTTCTTAGTCCAGGAATTCGACAACAAGTGTTAGCTCTCTCCCCCCCCCCCCCCCCTTCCCCCACACACAAAAACTGCCTCACAGCAAAACAAAACAGAGAGCTGTCGAGGGTGCAGACCTCATCATGTATGTGGAAAAGTGGGTGCTGTGTCTTCAATCATTTCTCTGCAAAAGTCAATTGCTATTTTGCAAAGGGACAAGGGAACACATGTATCCAGTTTTTTCTTAATGCGCTGAAAATCCCAGATCAAAATAGTCGTGACTGATTTTATTATTAAAAAGAAAAGTACAACTTCTAACTCATTTGGCCATTCAAATTCTCTCTGAGCTACTTTGGGGCCGGGTAATCCCAGGAAGTCCCGTTCCGCCAATGCCCTGGGTGAGATTTTTCTTTTTTTGCACGACCCAATAATTCATCGGTCTTTTCGGGTCGGTAAAAACCGCCTCTGAATCTCACTGTTATTTTTTTTAAAATGCCCCTTTCATTGTGTCCTAACAACTGAGCGGAAACCATCAGAAAACGACCCCCGCTTCTCCTGCGGGAGTGTGAGTGGACATAGACATAGAATTTACAGTGCAAATTATCCATTCATCTCCAGGACAGACCTAGACCCCAAAAGATGCCTCGATGATCATTCGAAGAGTGGATTCCCACACTTGGAACGTGGCATGTAATAAATGGATGGACACGAGGGTGAGACATGACTGAAAGACACCTCTCAGAGGGGTCGGCAAGCAAATTAAGAAACTAAATGGGTGAAATGAATGTAGCTGCTGGGAATTGAGAATTAATCTCGTTAATAATCAGATCCAGTCCGGGCTCCACATTAAACGCCTTTGACAATAGCATTTTCTATTTCTTAAGCACGCCGACGCTTTTAGATTAAACTATAGATATATTGGGCGCGATCTTTGTGAGTGTAAAAAGACCCCCAAACAAATAAAAACTTGAAAATGTGATCAAAGGTCTGAATTGGGGGTGAGGACTGGAATCTTCCCCCAGCAGAGAGCGTTTTGAAATCAGCCGTGATGGACATCATTGTGACCACCAGCACCAATCACAGATTCATTGACACGGGGTCTGGGTGGGTGGGTGGGGGGGTTAACCGACTTTAACCCTTTTTGTATCTGAGTCAGGGCCGCGGGCCATCCAACCCTTGTCCCATTCCCAACCTCTCTCAGAGGCAGAGTCAGGGAAAACAAGAAGGTTACTTTTTACCATATTTCTCCACCTGTAAGCAAATGCTCGGCCAGAGTGAGGTCACTTCTTCTGGGGGGGGGGGGGGGGGGGAAGAAGGTCAATTTATCACAAGGATTCCTCCCAGTTTTTGTTGAGGGGGGGGGGGGGGGGTCGACGAATATCCAAAGTCAACGCTTTAAAGCTCGTGGGTTTCAGTATTACAGCGAGAGTGCCGGGGTAATTATTCAGGGAGGATTTGACAAACACAACGTGTATCTTAGAGAATCCTCAGACACTTGGCGGGAGGGAGGGGGTCCAACTTGGGGAATTCTGACAATGATTCCCAGGGAGTCAGTAAGAATCAGAATGAGTCAGGGACAAGTTGCTGGGAGTTTGTAATTCCCCCCCCCCCCCCCCAACACAAAAGCTAAATTCTCTCCTTTTCCACCCCCCCCCCCGCTTCATTCAATGCTTCCAACCAGGAAAATCCCACAACCCGACACTCCCGCCAAAGGATTCCACCTTTTTCCCTCAAAGCCAGCAGCCCCTCCACTAATCTCCCAACCCGCGGCGCCCAGATAGGGCAACAAAAAAGAAATCATTCTTCCCAAATTCTTCCCGTACCCATAAAAAAAAAACACCACCACACACACAATTCCTGAGCCGCTTTTCCCACATGGAACACACGGAGAGCTGGAGCGGAGCCTGAACCCCGTCCAATGGAGAGATGGGTCGATTTAAATAAAGACACAGCATTGGAATATACCGCGATTCTAAACTTCCCCAAAACTAGGAGACGCCAAGTTGTCCCCAGTCCCAGCTGCAGGATTTCGAGAGAAAGTTTCACACTTTCCCTTGTTTACTTGGGGGGGCTATTAGAGCCACAATTGCCCTCTGTTTAAATCTCTATAATGAGCCTCTTCAATCGTTTAAAAACTAGTTAGAGTTGTGCTGGTAATCCGGAGTGTTCAGCTACTCGGAATCAGGGAGATTCCCAATGTACGGCAATGTAGGTGAAGCTTAGTAAAGTTTGCTGGGAGCAGGTTTTAGGCAGTGTCTCCCTCCCTCCAGGCCCCAGGGGAGGATTGGTCTCGGGGGTGATGGACAAGTTTATTTCCTGGGGGAAGAGTGTCTGTCTCTTTGTGACTGCGGGAGAAGTTGGGAACGGGCGGAGAGTTTCTCTTTCAGCCGCAGCTGAAATCTGCAAACTGGAGAAAGGAAGCTCAACAAGCAAACTCTCTCTCTCTATCTATCTATATATATCTTTTACAACTCAAACAAAAATCACACCGCTGAAAATCCCCAATTGCCTCCCCGTCGCCGGGTAACAAACTGTGGTCAGTCCAATCCGAGTGAAATCGATCATTTTACTCTCTCTAACACAACTGCCACATGTTCACTGAGTTTCAGATGGACTGACAATAGCAATTCCTTCCAGCCTGACCCCAAGCCTCGCTCCCCTCCCCCGCCTCCAAAAGACCAGCCAGAGATTCCTCTCTCTCACATTGGCGACTCTCCGGGCACAGACTCATTTCTCGCCATGGCTGGGATTTCATTCAAACAGCCAGGACTCCCAGCCAACTGTGTGGAGATTTCGCCCAACTAAAAGCGTGCTCTCTCTCACACACATACACACTTACTCACTCATTCATTCACTCACTCTCTCCCCCTCACTCACTCTGTCATTCACTCATTTTCTTTTACTCAATCTATCGCTCACTCTCTTACTCACTCACTATCTCTCTCACTCATTCATTCTCTCACTCTCTGTCCCCCCTCTCTGACTCTCCCTCTCTTTCTGACTCACTCGCTCACACTATCTCATTCATTCACTCTCTGTCCCCCCTCACTCTCTCTCTTTTCAACTCACTCACTCACACTATCTCTCGCTCACTCATTCACTCTCTGCACCCCCCCCCCCCCCCCCCCCCACTCTCTCTGTCACTCACTCTGTATCTGACTCACACACGCATTAATTCACTCATTCACTTACAGTCTCTCTCTCTCTCACTCACTCAACAGCCGCAATATTACAAATGTGGCCACATTTTGCTCAGGCCGCAGAGTGCTAACTCCATGTGAAACGGGCCACCGGCCTTTAGACACGAGAACCTTTGGAAACGGCCACTTTCTTCGACACAGCAGAAGTGAAACTTTAGCCAGCTCTCAATTCCAAACAGGGTTAGAAACGGCATCAAAATGTGGACTGGAGAAACAAAACAGAACTGGACCCGGATCAGAATGAATCCCATCTCCCGAAATATCTCCCAGACACAATCGGACATTCAAATCCCCCCCAACCAGCCTCTCTCCCCCCCCCCCCCCCCCCCACCCACAATTTCTCATTTTCCGACCTGATTCTATTCACCCCCTGATCAAAAGAAAAAAGCCTTTCAAACTCCACCAGGCTGGAGGTTCTGTTCAAACACCGACTCCCACCCAACAATCGAGACCATTGGGAAACTCGTGGCGGCTTTTACCTGTCCCCACATCACTTGAGCAGGAACTTTTAATGTTTCCACAGACCAAAGAAACGTCGCTTCACAAAAAAAAATCCACAGAACTTTTAAGTTGCGAAAACTTTAATATCTCCCCCCCCCCCCCCCCCCCCAACCACCACAAACACCCCTTCCCCCCCTCCCCCAGCAATGAGACTAAATGGCAAAGGGTTTGTGTTTTTGGATGTGAAGGAGAAGCCACTAACCTGTGTGAAATCTGCGGGCTGCTTTCTCTCTCTCTCTCTCTCTCGATCTCCTTCTTAACGACCCACAATCATGAGAAGTTGAGAACTCAACGTGAAAATGTTGAAGGATGGAAAGATTCACTCTTTCTCGAACACCCCGCAAGCAGCTTCTGTGGCGGAGTCTCTCTCGCACACACACTGTGCTGAAATGTGGGGTGATGCAATTTTCTTCTTGTATTATATATTTTCTTTCCACTATTTACAGCATGCTCCTGGGACGATTGGGTTGCATTGTTTTTTTTAAAAAAAGAGATCTGGTCTCTCTCTCTCTCTCTCTGCCTTGTGCTCAGTACCTCCTCCTGGTAGTCACCACGTTCCTTTAATTACTGACACAGAACGCTCCACGGTCCTGGTGATATCCCATAGCATCTAGACAGGCACACACTCTCTCATACAGACTCTCACACACTCACCGTCAGGAGCAGCCTTTAATCTCATGGTTTGAGTCTTACACACAAACAACGTGAGGGTGAGAAGTAGGTTCGCCACACAGCCGTAATCCATCTAAAGCAGGGGCTGCTCAGTTTTACTCATCAGCTCTCTCCCCATCACCACCCCCACCACACTCAGCTGACCAGCTCGGTGCTGAGCTGACATGAGCACTAACTGATGTTTGGGGTGAGGGTGTTGGGGGAGCGGAGGAGGGAACGAGATTGTAACCAGACAACAGGAAAGGTGACCAATCTAAACCAAACATTGCAAACAGATATATGAAAGGCGTGTGTGGATTTAAAGAAAAACATTGTCACTTGTGTTGTTTTTTGTTAGGGGGCAAGCCTTCACAGGTGCAAATACCTCTGGTACCTCAGCACCTGAACATGTTCCCTGCTTATGCAGAATCATAGATACACAGAAGGAGGCCATTTGGCCCATCAAGTCTGCACCATCCCTTGGAAAGAGCACCCTACGTAAGGCGACACCTCTACCCTATGTCCGTAATAACCCTGTGACCCCACCTAACCTTTTGGACACTAAGGGCAAATTAGCGCAGCCAATCCACCTAACCCACACATCTTTGGACTATGGGAGGAAACCGGATCACCCGGAGGAAACCCACGCAGACACTGTGAGAATGTGCAGTCTCCGCACAGACAGTGATCCAAGCCGGGAATTGAACCATGCCCCCCCACCCTGGCGGTGGTCCGTTATAAATGGATAATGGGAGGACCAGGCCATGATTCTACTGCAGCCTCAGAGAATCCTATCACAATGACATAGTATTTGCATCACAGAAATGGACTATTCGGCCCAACTGCTCCGCGCTGATGATACTGTTCCACAAGAATGTCCTCCCACCCCCTCACTCTGTGAGCGTGTCCTTCTACCCCTTTCTTCCTCATGTTTCTTCAGCTCTCCCTCCAATGGTATTCATCTCAACTACCCCCTGTGGTAGGTAGCAAGTTCCACATTCCCACCACTCTCTCATCACAGAAGCTTCTCCCGGATTCCCAATTTGGATTTATTAGGGAACATTATGACCCATAGGTCCAACCCTTTCATAACCATAAACCCCTCAATCAGCTCACTCCTCAGCTCCAGGCCTGTCTAGACTTTTGTGACCGTTATAACCTCCCAGTTCTTGTCTCATTCTTGTAAAATCTTTTTGCACCTTTTCCAGTGTCTCTATCTCTTTTTTATAATACGGGAACCAAACTATCATGATACTCCAAATGTGGTCAAACCGACATCACATATTGTTCAACATGACCTCTGAGGAATGAATCTCGATTATTTGTTTGCATTTTTGATCAGTGTGTTAGCTTGCTTCACAATATTTAATAATTTCAGCATCTGTGCCCCCAGATTCCTTTTCTCCTTTATCCCACTTAGACTCACATGGTCTAGGGAATGTGTCGTCTCCCTATTTAAAAAGCATCATGTCACACAAAGCTATAACAGCAACTTGCATTCATATAGCACTGTTAACTTCAACAAGGGACATCACTATAAAACAAAATGCAACACCGAGACATTTAGTGTTAAATTAGGACAGACGACCGGCAGTGCGGTCGAAGCAGATCTTAAGACATGTCTTAAAAGATGAAAGGGAGGTGGAGAAGTGGAGCGGTGGAAAGGTCGAGGGAGGGAATACCAGAGTTTAGGACCCAGGCAGCCGAAGGAATGGCCACCAATGGTGGAGCGGTTAAAATAGGAGTTGCTCAAGTGTCCAGAATGAGAGGAGGGCCAGGATTGGGGCCTCACGGTAGCATGGTGGTTAGCATCAATGCTTCACAGCTCCAGGGTCCCAGGTTCGATTCCCGGCTGGGTCACTGTCTGTGTGCAGTCTGCACGTCCTCCCCGTGTGTGCGTGGGTTTCCTCCGGGTGCTCCGGTTTCCTCCCACAGTCCAAAGATGTGCAGGTTAGGTGGATTGGCCATGCTAAATTGTCCGTAGTGTAAGGTTAATGGGGGGGATTGTTGGGTTACGGGTATACGGGTTACGTGGGTTTAAGTAGGGTGATCATTGCTCGGCACAACATCGAGGGCCGAAGGGCCTGTTCTGTGCTGTACTGTTCTATGTTCTATGTTCTATGATCGGACAGGTGTGGGTCTGCAAGAGATTACAGAGATCAAGAGGGGATGAGGCAATGGATACAACACGGAGAATGTTAAACACAAAGAATTGTTTAACTGGGAGCCAATGGAAGCCATTGAGCACAGGTATGATAGGTGAATGGGGCTTGGCATGAGAACGGACACAGCCAGCAGAAGTTTGGATCATGTCAAGTTTATGGAGGGCAGAATGTGCCAGACTAGCCAGGACATGTGGTGAAGAGACTAATCTCGAAGTAACAAAGGCATGAATGATGGAATCAGCTGCAGACGGGCTGAGACAGAGGTGAAGTTTGGTGATGTTACAGGGCTGAAAATACACGGTTTCAGTATTGGTCGAATATGTGGGCAGAAGCTCATTTTTTAAATGTGACGCCAAGGTTGTGAACCGCCTCAGAGAGAGGGAGAGAGCCTGCGACTTTTAAAAAATCCATTTACGGGATATGGGTGTCACTGCATTTATTGCCCATCCCTAGTTGCCCTTCAGAAGGTGGTGGTGAGCTGCCTTCTTGAACCACTGCAGTCCCTGAGGTGTAGGTACATCCACTGTTCTGTTAGGGAAGGAGTTCATGGATTTTAGCCCAGTGGCAGTGAAAGAACAGCGATATATTTCCAAACCGGGGTGGTGAGTGACTTGGAAGGGAACCTCCAGGTGGTGGGGTTCCCAGATATCTGTTGCTCTTGTCTTTCTAGATGGTAGTGGTCGTGGGTTTGGAAGGTGCTGTCTGAGAACCTTGGTGAGTTCCTGCAGTGCATCTTGTAGATGGCCCACATGGCTGCCACTGGTCGTCAGTGGTGGGGGTTTGAATGTTTGTGGAAGTGGAAGCAATCAAGTGACTGCTTTGTTCTGGATGGTGTCCAGCTTCTAGAGGGTTCTTGGAGCAGCACTCATCCAAGCAAGTGATGAGTATTCTATTAGTCCCCTGACTTGTGCCTTGTAGATGGTGGACAGGTTTTGGGGGTCAGGAGGTGAGTTATTCGCCATATGCATCCGAGCCTTTGACCTGCCCTGGTAACAACAGTATTAATATGATTAGTCCAGTTCAACTTCTGATCAATGGTAACCCCCAAGATGTTGATTGTGGGGGATTCAGTGATGGTAATGCCATTGAATGTCAAGGGGCAGTGGTTAGATACTCTCTTGTAAGAGATAGTCATTGCCTGGTACTTGTGTGGTGTAAATGTAATTTGCCACTTGTCAGCCCAAGCCTGGATAGTGTCCAGGTCTTGGTGCATTTGGACATGGACTGCTTCATTATCTGGGGAGTCACGAATGGTGCTGAACATTGTGCCGTCATCTGCAAACATCCCCCCACTTCTGACCTTTTGATGGAAGGGAGGCCATTGATGACGCAGTTGAAGATGGATGGGCCTAGGACATCACCCTGAGGAACTCCTGCAGTGATGTCCTGGAGCTGAGATGATTGACCTTCAACCACCACAACCATTTTCCTTTATGCCAGGTATGACTCCAACCAGCAGAAAGGTTTCCCCCTGATTCCCATTGACTCCGATTTAGCTAAGGTTCCTTAATATCTTATTCAGTCAAATGCTGCCTTGATGTCAAGGGCAGTCACTCTCACCTCACCTTTGGCATTCATCTCTTTTGTCCATGTTTGAACCAAGGCTGTAATGAAGTCAGGAGCTGAGTGACCATGGCGGAAACCTAACTGAGCATCCATGAGCAGGTTATTGCTGAGTAGGTGCAGCTTGATAGCACTGTTGATGATTCCTTCCATCACTTTACTGTTGATTGAGAATAGACTGATAGGAAGGTAATTGGTTGGGTTGGATTTGTCCTGTTTCTTGTGTGCAGGACACAACTGGGCAACCTTCCACATTGCTGGGCAGATGTCAGTGTTCTAGCTGTACTCGAACAGCTTGGCTAGGGGCGCGGCAAGATCTGGAGCACAAGTCTTTAGTACTATTGACTATTGCTGGAATATCATCCGGCAAGACTGTCTGCCCCTCTTCCGCGGCTACATCTGCGGCCGGGTATCCCTGGAAAGGGAGCATGCAGTGTCCACGGGCGACATTGAGGCCTTCCATGCCCTCTGCGCACCGCAGGGGCTGGGGTGCTTTATCGACCCCTTTAACTGCACTCTTATTTGATGTTTTTTAAGTTTCCGTTGATCTTTGTTATGTTCGGGCAGTGCCCCTCACAGGAGCGACCCTTTTTTGCTTTGTCCCTCAGTTTGTTTTCCTTTCTTCTGTTTTGTTCGTGGACCTCAAAAGAGTGGCCAATCCACCTAGCCTGCACATCTTTGGGTCGTGGAGGTGAAACCCACGCAGACACGGGAAGAATATGCAAACTCCACACGGAGTCGGGATTCGAACTCAGGTCCTCAGCGCCGTAGTCCCAGTGCTAACCACTGCGCCATGTGCCACCCCTCTCCCTTCAGCTCTGAAGAAGCATCATACGGACTGGAAACATTAACTCTGTTTCAGCAGGTCTGGCAGCATCTGTAGGGAGAGAAAAGAGCTAACGTTTCGAGTCCAGATGACCCTTTGTCAAAGCTCATGCTTGACAAAGCTTTGACAAAGGGTCATCTGGACTCGAAACGTTAGCTCTTTTCTCTCCCTACAGATGCTGCCAGACCTGCTCAGATTTTCCAACATTTTCTCTTTGGTTTCAGATTCCAGTATCCCCAGTAATTTTCTTTCATTAACTTTGATTCTCTCTGCGGACGCTGCCAGACCTGTTGAGTTTTTCCAGCACTTTTCTGTTTTTATTTCAAATTCTTGAAAGGTCCTGCACCATTTTAAGTCAACAATCACCTTTCCCACCTGTCCTTGTTTGAATCCCTCCAACCTGGTTTCCGCCCTCCAACTTTCCCAAACCTGCTGTTGCCAAAGTTACGAATTACATTGTGTGTGACTATGACAATGGTAAACTATTCCTTTTCACCCATCTCAACCTGTCTGCAGATTTTGCCCATTGACCACAGAATCCTCTCCAATGCTTCTCATTTGTAGTCCAGCTAGTTGGGATTGCCCCCACCTAAACAATGATATCCTGAGATCACCCATCTTTCCTGCCTTTTCATGGTATCCTCTGGAGACCCTCCCTAATAGTCTATTCTTGGCTGCGTTCTGTACCACATCTACATACCACCCCTCAGCAACATCATCCAAAAATTGTTGGGTTCCATATGTGTGCTGAGAGCACCCATCTCTATTTCACCCCCACCTCTCCTGATGTTTCTAATGCCCTCACCTTTTCAGATCGCTTGTCAACAATCGTTTCTAGATGATGAGGCATTTCCGCCAATGAAATATTGGGAAGGTTGAATCCACAGTTGTCCCCAAACATGAATAACATCCCCTGATCACACATTCCATATCCATCACTGTGGCCAGTGTTAGAAACTTGACCAAACTCTTTATATTCTGAGGATCTGTTTCTCCATCATAAAGAATGTCTATTTTTGTCCAACCTCACCCCACCTCAGGTCGTCTATCGCTAAAACCCTCATCCACACCTGCCATCTTTAGATTTGACTGTGAATCCTCTCACAGTTGAGCAATACCTCAATTAAAAAAAATCTCAACTTCATTTTCAAACCCTCCATTACCACAATCTCCCCCACTTCCCTGTACTCCTTCCAGCTCTATGTTCCTCTGAGATCTCTGGGCACCTCCAATTCTGCAATCTTGTCCATTCCCCACATTCATCCTACCACCATTGGTGACTGTGCTGTTGGGTATGTAGGGCAGGTCTAACTCACTCACTGAATCTGCTTGCTTCTTTAACTCTCTTTCCTGTTTTAAACTCATGGCAATTCTCTCTGATATACCCTCCATGCCTGAGTGGAATGGTCTGTATACCCTCTATTGCCGAGTATTTCACCCTGTATTTACCATTAAAGATTACACTTTTGAAAGACTGCCTGAGAATGTGCGGGATCGGGGAGTTTTATTGCTTCATCAGCTGGTACAAAGTTGTAAAAAAGTTTAAATTGCAAATTACAAGCATGGAATTGACTCTACTCCAGCTCACTGTTACTCTGGGTAGCCCACTCCCAGTTCATTATTATTCTGCATAATACAGTCCAAACTTGCTGTTACTCAGTGTATCACACTCACAGCTCATTAATGCTCTATGTACCACACTGCAAGTTCATTGTTATTCCATATACTAAACTCCCAACTCACTGTTACTTTGTGTAACACACTCCCAGCTGATTGTTACTCTGTGTGACACACTATCAGCTCATTGGTACTCTGTTTAACACACTCCCAACTTACTGCTACTCTGAGTAATTCAGTCCCAGCTCACTTACTCTGCGTAACATACTCCCAATTCATTGTTACTCTGTATCATTCAGTCCCAGCTCACTGTTACTCAGGCTAATTCAGTCCCAGCTCATGGTAACTCTGTGTAACGCTCTCCCAGCTCATTGTTACTCAGTCAAAGCTCATTGTTACTCTTCAGAACACACTCCCAAGTTACTGTTACCTGTTTGACACACTGCCAGCTGATTAATTCTCTGTGTGATCACTCCCAATGCTTTGTTACTCTGCATAACAAACTCCCAGCTTCTTGTGACCATGTGCAACTCAACTCGCTGTTACTCTGTATTACTCTCCCTCAGCTCACTGCTACTCTGCATAACACACTCCCAGCTCACTGATAATCTATGTAAAAATACTTGCAGCTCATTGATAATCTGAGTAACACACCGCCCAGCTCCACTTTGCTCTGAAACCCAACTCTGCAAAACAAACACCCAACTCACTGTTACTGTGTGTAATACACTGCCAGCTCATTGTTACTCTGTAACATATTCTCAGCTGTTTGATATTTTGTCCCATATGCTCCCAACTCATTGATAATCTGAGTAACACACACACAGTTCCTTGTTACTCTGTGTAACCCAGCCATTGTTACTCTGCTTGGCATACTCCTAACACATTGTTACTCTGTGTAACACACTCCTAGCTCATTGTTATTCTGTGAAACTCACTCCCCGTTCATTATTATCCTGTGTCCCACACATCCAACTCATTGTGACTCTGTGAAACACACTCCCAGCTCATTGTTACTCTGTGAAACTCACTCCCAGCTCATTGTTACTCTGTGAAACTCACTCCCATCTCATTATTACTCTATGCAATAACCCATTGTTACTTTGTGTAATGCACCCTCAGGTCTCTGCTACCCTGGGTAATGGTCTCCTAGTTCATTGTTGCTGTGCCCAAAACACTTCCTGATAATTGTTACTCTGTGTATCACACCTGCAGCTCATTGTTACTCCTTGTAATATGTGTCCAGCTCATTATTGCCCCATGTACTACACAGCCAATTCATTATTCTTCTGTGTAACATACACCCAGCTCATTGTTACTCTGTGTAACACACTCCCAGCTCATTGTTACTCTGTGTAACACACTCCCAGCTCATTGTTACTCTGTGTAACACACGCCCAGCTCATGGTTACTCTGTGTAACACACTCCCAGCTTATTGTTACTCTGTGTAACACACTCCCAGCTCATTGTTACTCTGTGTAACACACGCCCAGCTCATGGTTACTCTGCGTAACATACTCCCAGCTCATTGTTACTCTGTGTAACACACTCCCTGATATTCTGTGTAACATGTTCCCAGTTCATTGCTAATCTGAGTAACACATGCCCAGCTCCTTGTTACTGTGTGTAATACACTGCCAGTTCATTGTCACTCTGTGTAACATGTTCTCAGCTCACTGACATTCAATGTAAAGTCGCCATAGTCCCAGATGACCATAGGTTGCTTTCTCTTTTAATGGGGGAGAGCTGACTGGTGATGATTTCACCTGAGGATCACCACACCTCAGGCGAGGGGCAAGTTTCATCAATAACCTCAGCCGGTACGGGGATTGAACCTGCGCTGTTGGCCTCGCTCTGCATCAGGAGTCCAGCCAAGTGAGCTAAACCGACACTCTGTTTAACACGCTGCCAGATCGCTATTTCTCTCTGTAACACATGTGCAGTTTGCTGTTACTCTTTGTGCACAAGCCGAGCCCGCTATTACTCTCTGTAATACACTCCTGTTAACATTAAACCTTTATACCTACAGGAAAGCTTGGAAGCAGAGTACGCAGATTTAAGATAATGCTTATGAGAACCAGGATAAAATGAAAAATGTATTCTTTCCACAGCGGGTTGTTCTGATCTGGAAAGCACGACCTGAAAGGACAGTGGAAGTAGATTCCTTTGCAACTTTCAAAAGGGAATTTGGTAAATATTTGAAAGGGTAAATGTTGCTCAGCTACTGAGAGAGGGAGCAGAGAGGGAGTGGGACTTATTATATGTCACTTTCAAAAAGCCATCACATGGTTGGCTTAAAGCCATCCTTCTGTCTGATTTTGTGATTGTATAATAATTAAGTGATTAACCCAGTATTTGGCAGATGTGAGTGAGCTGCGCCCACTCATCTCGATCTGTTACTCTCCTTAAACAGCACTGAAGTTCACAATGAATGCATATTTCTAAAATTATTTTACCACAAAAATATTAACAGATGTTTAAGTTTACCATAAGCCACTAAACAGGATCAAACCACGTTTTCTGCTTAAATACCGATATACATCAGCTTAAATATTGAAACCTCATGACAAAGATCAATGTGCAATCATGCGCAAAATGGGCAACACAGCTCGGAATCCTGGAATCTTTTGTAATTAAGCACTTTAGGGTTGGTGTCACTGAGTGACTCCTGTTATGAAATAGGAAGAAATATTGATAAGGACTACTCTCTAGTCAGCTGATTGGTGCCAGATAAAGTGTTGCCCATTTGTACCATACTTTGAGAATTGGGGCAGGGCGGAGGGGCTTCACCAGGCCCCCACCTGATGGCACACTGGTGATTGGTCCTGGGAAAATGAGGATGGAACTATAGCTGCAGGATTAGGCCAGATTAAAGAAAGAAAATGAACAGAATGCAACAAACTAAGATAAAGCAAAAAATACCCAAGTCACTAACATGTAGGAGCCTAAAATGTGCCTGCCATTGGGTTAATGTCTCAGTTGAAATGTTAGAGGCCAGAATGTTGCTGAGTTTGATCCCCAGTCTATGGTGATTGAGCAGATCTCAGATCTAAGTGGGAACTGGGGGGGACACGGGGGGCCGGGGTGGACGGAGCTGTCACCAAGTCGCTCCCCGCTACTCCCCCCGGTCGTGGCAGCCATTCCCAAGCAGGGTACAATGTTTGACAGTTTTTCAAACTTTGCTTCTCTCTCCCTCTCAGCAACCATGGCGGGCCCAGTCCCAGTTTTTAAATACCGGGCGTAAATCGTGCGCGCGACTTCCGCCTGACAGGGGTGGAGCCTGGAACATAATAATAACCTTTTTATTGTCACAAGTAGACTTACGTTAACACTGCAATGAAGTTACTGTGAAAAGCCCCGAGTGCGTCAAATGGGCTAATCACATTTAAATACATGCAAATGCCGGGTTGGTTGCTGCCGCTGGCGCGGGATGCAAACTTCGTTAACGCCACCAGCGAGGGACCCGAGCATGGCGCCCAGCGCGGACCTCGATTTTGGCCGGGCGCCCGATTCTCTGCCCGATCGTGGTGCACGTTTGCGGCGTCGCGAGACGGGGAATTTCGCCCACTGTCTCGGTGGGGAAAGACAAAGCTGACAATATACATGAACCTATACTGTAATACTAGTCACCATATTGAATTCATGGCCATAGGGCATAGGGCAGCACGGTAGCAAGGGCAGCACGGTAGCATGGTGGTTAGCATAAATGCTTCACAGCTCCAGGGTCCCAGGTTCGATTCCCGGCTGGGTCACTGTCTGTGCGGAGTCTGCACGTCCTCCCCGTGTGTGCGTGGGTTTCCTCCGGGTGCTCCGGTTTCCTCCCACAGTCCAAAGATGTGCGGGTTAGGTGGATTGGCCATGCTAAATTGCCCTTAGTGTCGTTAAAAAATAAGGTTAAGGGGGGGGTTGTTGGGTTACGGGTATAGGGTGGATACGTGGGTTTGAGTAGGGTGATCATTGCTCAGCACAACATCGAGGGCCGAAGGGCCTGTTCTGTGCTGTACTGTTCTAATTCTAATTCTAATATTTAAGAGAGAGAGAGAGAGTGGGAGAATAGATGAGAGGAATGGGAAAAATGAAATGAACTTGTGCTGTCAGATGGTTAAAGGACACAATTCCTTTCCAAAGAGGTTAATTTAGGGCCATGAACAGCAAATGCTCTGTCAGAAGTACACACAATATTATCCAATCCTTTTACAATCAAGCAGAAGCAGTTTAAATGACAAAGAGCTGGTTATATAAACTGTGTAATCAAAATATGAAAAACAAAATGATGTTTGATGAGTGGTTTCCACGCCTGATTACTGAGAACACGTCTGATATGTTTTCCTGTCCAGTCAGATGCATTTTGTTCAGCGTCTGTCGCATGTCTGTTCTCAATGAAGGTTTGCAGGAGTTAAGTCAGGGGTTAAATTCAGGAAAGAAATGGGAGGGAAGGGATTAAGGACAATTTTTAGTTCCCTATTACAATGAAAGCTCCCTGTTTGGGCTCCATGAGTCACTGAATTAAATGTACCAGCAAAGCCCCGACTTTGAGCCAAGTCCAATACCTGCAAATAGGGCCTTTCTGGCAACAACAATGTGCATTTAATGATAATAATAATAATAATAATCTTTATTGTCACAAGTAGGCTTACATTAACACTGCAATGAAGTTCCTGTGAAAAGCCCCTAGTCACCACATTCCAGCCCCTGTTCGGAATACACATAGAATTTACAGTGCAGAAGGAGGCCATTCAGCCCATCGAGTCTGCACCGGCTCTTGGAAAGAGCACCCTACCCAAGGTCAACACCTCCACCCTATCCCCATAACCCAGTAACCCCACCCAACACTAAGGGCAATTTTGGACACTAAGGGGAATTTATCATGGCCAAGCCACCTAACCTGCACATCTTTGGACCACACGGAGGGAGAATTCAGAATGTCCAGTTCACCTAACAGCACGTGTTTTGGGACTTGTGGTAAGAAACCGGAGCACTCGGAGGAAACCCACGCAGACACGGGGAGAACGTGCAGACTTGGCACAGACTGTGACGCAGTTCGGGAATGTAACCTGGGACCCTGGCGCTGTGAAGCAACAGCGCTAGCCACTGTGCTACTGTGCCACCCCTTTATATAGCACCTTTAACCGTATGAAACCTGGGCAGCACGGCGCCGCAGTGGTTAGCTCTGCTGCCTCATGTCGCTGAGGTCCTAGGTTCAATCCCGGCTCTGGGTCACTGTCCGTGTGGAGTTTGCACATTCTCCCCGTGTTTGCTTGGGCTTCGCCCTACAACCCAAAAGATGTGCAGGGTAGGTGGATTGGCCACGCTAAATTGCCCCTTAATTGGAAAAAATGAATTGGGCACTCTAAATTTATGAAAAAAACAATATGAAACATCTCGGGATGTTTCGCAGGAGTATGATGAAACTGACACCGAGCCACAATTGGAGTTATTGGGATAGGTGACCAAGTCTTTTGTCAAAAGAGGTAAGTTTTAAGGAAGAGAAGGAGGTAGAGAGTTGGAGATAAACAGGGTGTTATATATGTGGGTTATTGTAGTTGTGTGCAATGTCTAAAGAGCCGAATCGCGTAATATGCATGACATCATTTGCTACTTTGCTGGCTTTTGGGGACTCTCATGCCACTGAAAGCCTATTTAATAAACTCTGTAGATCTTTCATTTAACCCACGTGGGTCTGCAACCCAGATTTCTTTTGCACTGTTAACATAAAGATATAAAACCGGGAGCAAATTCCGCAGCCAAGGGATCCTGGCAGCTGAAGGTATGGCGTGGTGGAGTGGCTAAAACAAGATGCACAGGAAACCATATTTTGTGGTGTGTGGGTGTCTCAGGATGTTGTGGGGATGAAGAGTGTAATATCCCAAACGGGATCCACAGGGTGGGAATGCTTGTCTCCCCTTGCTCCTTGCGGAGTACGAGCTCCCCCGCTAGTGGTGGGGTATCTCAATTACCCAGAGTATGTAAGATTGGCCAGTAAGGCACCCGGTCGGGGTCTACCAGGAAGTGCATATATAATGTTTGTAAATAAAACATTGTTCTTATTTTTACTGGGTGTGGACTCCCCGTGCATGTATTAAACTGGCGACGAGGAGTAAACTGGTTTGCTGTCAATGCCACGACCTATTCAACTAAGCTGCCTCCCCGATTTTCTGGACCCAGGTTTGGATGTCCTCGATTCGCTGTGCCTCTGTTTGGGGGCTTAGATACATTTGACACCGGTGGTGAAGACTGAAAACAATACGCTGAACAAAAACGTTATATCTTCTGGGCCAACAATGTCATGGTGAACGAATGCCAGACGGTCATACTGTTGATGGCCTGTGGGCCACATATGTTCAGGGTGATCCTAAGTCCTACCAACCCAGCGGCACTAGATAAGTGTACATTCAACCAGCTCATGACACTCGTGGCGCTACACTTCAACCCAACCCTCCCGATAATCGTTCAAAGATATCGGCTTAATAAAGCAGAGAGGTTCATCAGTGAGTCTGTCACCGAGTTTGTGTCTCGATTACAAATCATAATTTTTTTGTTATAAATTTAACAAAAAAATAATTTTTTCCAATTAAGGGGCAATTTAGCGCGGCCAATCCACCTACCCATCACATCTTTTGGGTTGTGGGGGCGAAACCCACGCAAACACGGGGAGAATGTGCAAACTCCACACGGACAGTGGCCCAGAGCCGGGATCGAACCTGGGACCTCGGCGCCGTGAGTCGGCAGTGCTAACCACTGCGCCACCGTGCTGCATTTCGATTACGAAAGAAAGCTGAGTTTGTGAGTATGGAACTGTTTTGACCGAAACGCTCCGCGATTGCTTGGTCTGTAGTATTTTCAAAAAAGAACTTTCGTACCCAATTCATTTTTCCCAATTAAGGGGCAATTTAGCGTGGCCAATCCACCTAGCCTGCACATCTTTGGGTTGTGGGGATGAAACCCATGCAAACACAGGGAGAATGTGCAAACTCCACACGGACAGTGACCCTCAGCCTGGATCGTACCTGGGGCTTCGGTGCTGAGAGGTAGCAGTACTAACCACTGCGCCACCATGTTGCCTCGTCTGCGGTATTAAAAACATGGAAATTCAGAAAATGCTTTTGGGAGAAGTCTTCCGAACTTTTCAGCAGGCCCTGCGGAACAAACTATCCCAAGAAAGCGCAGAAAGCAGCATCCCAGAGATAAAAGGGATGGAGGTGAGTGCTTTGGGGTGTCACCCCTCACAAGGTGGACCCATGGCCCGGACTGAACATCGCTGCAACTCTGGCGTCTGGCTGAAGAGTCGGCATGCAAGACGTGTGACGTCCCCGTACTCAGCTGCAGCCGATTCCGGCCTGTGCGCTACATGGGGATGCCAGTCAAGCCATACCCGCCAGCAGCAGGATGGTCAGCTCACCCGGTGCCCTGGTCAAGGTGGGCCTCAGCCCAGGGCCGGGCATTGCATCTGGATGACACAGAAGAGGCTGAGGATGAGACTGAGATGCAGCTGAACTGCTTGGCAGTGCCCTTGTGTGGCACTTATTCATGTTCCGATACAAGTGGATGGTTACATGCTCCGAATGGGGCTAGATACGGGAGCTGTCATTTCTGTAGTGGCATAGAGCACTTCGATCTTCTCAAACGAGGGGTGTATACTTTGACTTTGGCTGACACGGTGGCTCGTTACACAGGGGAATGAATGAATGTCGTGGGGGTCCATCCTCAATCCGGTGGTTCATGGGAGCCAGTCAGTGTGCCATTCCTTCATTGTTGTGCAAGGAAGCAGTCCTCGCCTGTTGGACCGCGATTGGCTACACTGGTTGGAGTTGGATTGACAGCATATCCTCCAAGTGAGATCTGGTGGTTTGTGTACGATACTGAGCAAATTCCCGGAGGTTTTCCAGCCTGGTTTGGGTGCCATTAAAGGGGCTGTGGCTAAACTCCAGGTGGACCCGGAAACCCAGTCCCGATATTTACGTGCTCTCCTGGTTCCCTATGCTATAGTGGAGAAGGTTGAGACCAAACATCGTTTTTTTGGAAAGTTTGGGCATAATTCGGCCTGTGCGCTTTGCCGATTGGGCGGCACCGGTGGTCCCTGTACGGAAGCCTGATAAGACAGTCCGCCTCTGCGGTGACTGTAATTTGATGGTGAACCTGGCATTGCAATTAGATCGTTACCCTTTACCTCGCATTGAGGATTTGTACGCAACTTTGGCCGGTGGCTGTACATTCACAAAATTCTACATAAGCAACGCGCATCTCCAGCTGGTATTCCATAAATCCTCACAGAAGTACGTTAATTAATACACACAAGGAACTCTATGAGTACACCCAGCTTCCGTTTGCAGTCTTCAAGCGGGCCATTGAGACATCATGCTTGGATTGCCGTGCGTTGCAGTTTATTTAGATGAAGTGTTAGTCACAAGGACCACGGAACAAGAACATTTGCAGAACCTCAAGGCGATGGTGAAACAGTTTAGCGAATATGGGGCCTGCCTGCACCGAACGGAGCGCATGCTTCATGTGAAAGAAGTGATATATCTGGGATATCTGGTAGACCAAAATGGTCTGCACCCAGTCACTGAGAAGGTCCAGGCAAACAAAATGGCCCTGGCTCTCCAAGATGCCGTGGAACTCCGCTCTTTCCTTGGATTAGTGAATTATTATGGCACTTTTTTCCGAATATGGCTGCTATTCTTGTCCCCTCCACTTGCTTTTGAAAAAATGCCAAACTTGGGCTTGGGGCATGCTCCAGGATACTGCATTTGACAAAGCTCTGTTTTTGCCTGCTTTTGAGTTCTCTTTCGAGCACCGCCATGGACCCAGATTGCTCATGTTGATGCATTGAGACGTCTACCCCTACAGGGCGAGTCCATGAACACTCTTACAGTGGACAAAGTGATTGTTGTCCTGAACTTCACGGACTCCTTGCCTGTTGCAGCCTCGTGTGTTTGTGACTGGACGCAAACTGACCCTGTATTTGCCAAAGTGGGTCTTCATGGCTATGTGGTGGGCAACATCGGCAGCTATCAGCAGAGTTGAAGGCTTTCTCTTCAAAATTATCAGAGTTAAATGTGGAGGACGGCATCCGCCTGTGGGGCACCAGGGTTGTTGTCCCGGCGAAGGGACAGGTTGCCATGCCGAAGGACCTTCACAACGGACATACCAGAGTGTCCAAAATGAAGATGCTGGCGAGAAGCCACTTCTGGTGGCCAGGGTTGGATTTGGATATCGAGACGATGGCCCAGCAGTGCTCCATCTCTCAAAAGCACCAGAAGGTCCCCACAGCAGCACCCCAACACCTTTGGGGGTGCCCGGGGCGCCCTTCTTGGATTCAATGTTTCTCATTCTGGTGGACGCCCACTCAAAGTGGCTGGAGATCCGCAAGGTGGCGACAGTCACCTTCCGCGTGACCATCGAGCGTTTGCGCATTTCTTTTCCACCCACGGAATTCCGGAGGTACTCATGATCGATATTAAGGCCTGTTTCACGAGTGAAGAGTTTGCTGCTTTTGTGAAGAGCATTGGGATTCACCACATTGGCACCGCCTCATAACATCTGACATTGAATGGTTCAGCAGAAAGGACCATGCAGGAGGTTAAACGGGAAAGAAACTGACATCCGGCGGGAAGCACGGTGCACAGTGGTTAGCACTGCTGCCTCATGGCGCCGAGGACCGAGTTTGATCCCGGCCCCGGGTCACTGTCTGTGTGGAATTTGCACATTCTCCCCGTGTATGCGTGGATTTCACCCCCACAACCCAAAGATGTGCAGGGTAGGTGGATTGGCCGTGCTAAATTGCCCGTTAACTGGAAAAAAATAATTGGGCACTCTAAATTTATTAAAAGAAAGAAACAGACATCTGAATCGATGGACACACAACTGGCAAGATTTCTATTCTCGTACAGGAGCACGCTGCACACAGTAACTGGGATAACCCCCGCTGAGATGTTAGTAGACTTCGTACATGACTCAGTTTGATTCTGACGGAGCTCGGCGCGAAGGTGCTTCGGAGCCAAGATTTGCAAGAGTGTTGCCCAGTTCGATGTTGGCCTCTTCACCACTTCACACGTGACGACGTGTCGCTCATTCAATGACGGTACTCGCTGGCTCTCTGGGATTGTTGTCCATCAAACGGGACCGGACTCATGCCAAGTTCGGGTTCGGGGGAAACAAATAACCAGCACCTGGATCTCATTCACTCACGCCAGTAGCTCCCTCGTGAAGTGCCTCGAAGGAAGCCTCTCCTGGATCCTCTGGCTCCATTGCCGGACCAGCCTGCTGTGACACCTCCAGTCGCTCTCCATGCCAACATGCCCGACGGTGTGTCAGCCGATTCTGAGATGGAGACGCAGACCTGACAGGTCTCGGACGCCGACTCCGTAGTTCTGCCACTTCCTGATGATCAACCACCAAGCCATTCGTGCCGCTGACGGCATTCACCATTGCGGTGTACGACAACTGATCCGGCACACCTGCTCCATGAGGACTTACCGGAGCCGCAGAGACTCCGACGTCTCCGCCTGCTCCTAATCATCGCTCGTCGAGGGGGTCCTTGAACTTTGGGGGTGGGGGGCAGAAATGTAATATCCAGCACGGGACATACAGGATGGGAATGCTTGTCTTCCCCGTGCTTCTTGCGGAGTACGAGCTCCCCCGCTCGGTGCGAGTTATCTCAATTACCCAATGTATATAAGGTCGGCCAGTATGGTTTCCTCTGGGCGCTCTGTTTTCCTCCCACAAGTCCCGAAAGACGTGCTTGTTGGGTAACTTGGACAGTCTGAGTCTGCCCATGTGTACCCGAACAGGCGCCGGAATGTGGCGACTTGGGGCTTGTCACAGTAACTTCATTGCAGTGATAATGTAAGCCTACTTGTGACAACAATAATAATAAAATAATACATAACTATAAGGCACCGACCAGGAAGGCACCCGGCAGAGTTCTCCCGGGAAGTGTATATATATAGTTTGTGAATTTACATAGATTTACATAGAATTTACAGTGCAGATGGAGGCCATTCTGCCCATCAAGTCTGCACCGGATGGAGGCCATTCTGCCCATCGAGTCTGCACCGGATGGAGGCCATTCTGCCCATTGAGTCTGCACCGGCTCTTGGAAAGAGCACCCTACTCAAGCCCACACCTCTACCATATCCCCGTAACCCAATAACCCAGTAACCCCACCTAACCATTTGGGACATTAAGGGCAATTTAGCATGGCCAATCCACTTAACCTGCACATTTTTGCACTGTGGGAGGAAACCGGAGCACCTGGAGGAAACTCAGGCAGACATGGGGAGGAACGCGCAGGTGCCGCACAGACAGTGACCCAAGCCGGGAATCGAACCTGGATCCCTGGCCCTGTGAAGCAACAGTGCTAACCACTGTGCTACCGTGCCACCCTTAGAACAAAACATTGTTTTTATTTTCACTCGGTGTTGGTTCCCTGTGTCCTTATTAAAAAGAGATTGATGGGGCAGCACGGTGGCGCAGTGGGTTACCCCTGCAGCCTCACGGCGCCGAGGCCCCAGGTTCAATCCCGGCTCTGGGTCACTGTCCGTGTGGAGTTTGCACATTCTCCCCGTGTCTGCGTGGGTTTCGTTCGCCCCCCCCCCCACCCCCCCAACCCAAAAGATGTGCAGGGTAGGTGGATTGGCCACGCTAAATCGCCCCTTAATTGGAAAAAATGAATTGGGTACTTTAAATTTATATTTTAAAAAAAGAGATTACTGAGTGTTATGATGGCTGAGACTATGGAGGGATTTAGAAACAAGAATGAGAATTTTACAACAGAGACATTGCAAGCCCAGAAGCCAGTGTAGGTTAGTGAGCACAGGGATGATGGGTGAATGGGATTTGGTGCAAGTTAATGTTAGTGGGCAGCGAGTGAAAGAGAGAGTCTTGTTCGAAATCGCTCTAAATTAATGAAAGATGAAGAAAGAATTAGTAGCCCCCTCCAGTTGCTGCACTATCTCAGTGCCGACTGGGATCTTCCCCTTCTTAAGGGCTTCGTACCAGACCAGGCAGAGCACATTCATGAGGAACGTCATCCCTTTCCTAGTTTCTATCCATAATGATTTCCGCGAACCTCATCAAATTTCACCTGGGTTTTTAGAATTAAAACTGAACAAAATGCTGGGACTTAAAAAAAAATGAAAACAATGGACCCCATTCACGTTCCGGAACAATAATCAGTTTAGCTGCAGGGTTCTCTCACTGTTACAGACATACCCAGCCAATTTTCCTCTCATTGTCCAGTGGCCCAGCGTCTCATCAGCTCCAAGTACAACAACACTTCATTCAAGGACTGAATCAGTCAATTTTCCTCCAAATGTTTCCAGCCATGAGCCAGGAAAGGTGTTGTCCTTCTCGCTCAAATTACTGACAGGATGGGCAGCACGGTGGCGCGGTGGGTTAGCCCTGCTGTCTCACGGGGCCGAGGTCCCAGGTTCGATCCCGTCTCTGGGTCGCTGTCCGTGTGGAGTTTACACATTCTCCCGTGTTTGCGTGGATTTCGTCCCCACAACACAAAGGTGTGCAGGGTAGGTCGATTGGCCATGCTAAATTGCCCCTTAATTGGAAAAAAATAAATTGGGTACTCTAAATTTATTTAACAAAAAATAACTATAAAAATTAAAATTACTGACAGGGGAGGTAACATTTTTCGAGACATTCCCAAGGCTGGTAAAGACAGCAGCTCTCAAAGGGAAAGATGAACAAAGGGTCAGAAAACATCACGTAGGTCGTAGCCTGAATAGGGATGATCCCACAACAGTGTGTTAGCACAGTCTACTGCCTCTCATGGCTGCCTCTGATTGTTCCACAACAGTGTGTCAGCACATCTACTGCCGCTGATTGTTCCACAACAGTGTGTCAGCACATCTACTGCCGCTGATTGTTCCACAACAGTGTGTTAGCACAGTCTACTGCCTCTGATGGTTCTAAAACATTGTGTTAGCACAGTCTACTGCCTCTCATGGCTGCCTCTGATTGTTCCACAACAGTGGGTCAGCACAGTCTACTGCCTCTGATGGTTCTAAAACATTGTGTTAGCGCAGTCTACTGCCTCTGATGGTTCTAAAACATTGTGTTAGCACAGTCTACTGCCTCTCATGGCTGCCTCTGATTGTTCCACAACATTGTGTTAGCACAGTCTACTGCCTCTCATGGCTGCCTCTGATTGTTCCACAACAGTGTGTCAGCACATCTACTGCCTCTGATGGTTCTAAAACATTGTGTTAGCACAGTCTACTGCCTCTCATGGCTGCCTCTGATTGTTCCACAACATTGTGTTAGCACAGTCTACTGCCTCTCATGGCTGCCTCTGATTGTTCCACAACATTGTGTTAGCACAGTCTACTGCCTCTCATGGCTGCCTCTGATTGTTCCACAACAGTGTGTCAGCACAGTCTACTGCCTCTGATGGTTCTAAAACATTGTGTTAGCGCAGTCTACTGCCTCTGATGGTTCTAAAACATTGTGTTAGCACAGTCTACTGCCTCTCATGGCTGCCTCTGATTGTTCCACAACAGTGTGTCAGCACAGTCTACTGCCTCTGATGGTTCTAAAACATTGTGTTAGCACAGTCTACTGCCTTTGAGAAAGAACGGCATCTGTCTACTGAATTTGAGCCCAATGTTCCTTCCGACAACATTGTAGAAAGCACTACATTACTGCAACCCACCGCAGCCAATGAAATACTTTTATTTGCAATGCCGTTAATGTTGACACCCAAGGAACAGGGGAACCAATTTCCACGCAGCAAGTTTCCACAAACAGCGAAAGGATGACGAGCAGATAAACTGAGGGATACTTATTGACCAGGAACTCGGGGAACTTCCCTCCTCTGCTTGATGTAATGCTCGGGGATCGTTTATGTCCACCTGTCAGTGATGTTGGAGCCTCAGTTTAGCATCACGTCGGCCAGGTAGCGCCTCTGACACTGCGGCATTGCCTCAGTAGTGCACTCGCGGCATTCACCAGGGTTATCAGCACAGAAAATGAAATGAAAAGAAAATCACTTATTGTCACGAGTAGGCTTCAAATGAAGTTACTGTGAAAAGCCCCTAGTCACCACATTCCGGCGCCTGTTCGGGGAGGCTGTTACGGGAATTGAACCGTGCTGCTGGCCTGCTTTCAAAGCCAGCGATTTAGCCCAGTGTGCTAAACAGCCTCAGGGCTCTGGTATGGGATATGAGGTCATAGTCACGTGATTCAGAGCTGAGAGCATTATCCAGTGAGTAACAAGTGACACCACTGGTTCAATGGTTGATTTCATTTGATGCAAAACAAAGAAAAATAATAACAGAAGGATGGAGTCAGGTGATCAAACACTATTATGGCCATTTGCTCGACAGATAAATCAGTATCTTCAATTTACTCCCTTGTGGTAAAGTTCCTTTCCCGCCTGCCATGATTCCCAGCAAAAGAATAAGTTGGCGAGTGTGTGTGCAGGGGGAGTGTGTGTGCAGGGGGAGTGTGTGTGCAGGGGGAGTGTGTGCAGGGAGAATGTGTGTGTGCAGGGAGAGTGTGTGCCGGGAGAATATGTGTGTACAGGGAGAGTGTGTGCAGGGCGAATGTGTGTGTGCAGGGAGAGTGTGTGTGCATGGAGTGTTTCTGTACAGGGAGAGTGTGTGCAGGGAGAACGTGTGTGTGCAGGGAGAGTGTGTGCAGGGAGAGTGTATATGCATGGAGAGTGTGTGTGCAAGGGGAGTGTGTGTGCAAGTGGAGTGTGTGTGTGCAGAGGGAGTGCGTGTGCAGGGCGAGTGTGTGCAGGGCAAATGTGTGTGCAGGGGGAGTGTGTGTGCATGGGGAAGTGTGTGCGCAGGGGGAGTGTGTGTGCAGGGGGAGTGTGTGTGCAGGGGGAGTGCGTGTGCAGGGGGAGTGTGTGTGCATGGGGGAGTGTGTGTGCAGTAGGAGTGTGTGTGGGGGGAGTGTGTGCAGGGCAAATGTGTGTGCAGGGGGAGTGTGTGTGTAGGGGGAGTGTGTGTGTAGGGGGAGTGTGTGTGTAGGGGGAGTGTGTGTGCAGGGGGAGTGTGTGCAGGGCAAATGTGTGTGCAGGAGGAGTGTGTGTGCAGGGGGAGTGCGTGTGCAGGTGGAGTGTGTGTGCATGGGGAAGTGTGTGTGCAGCGGGAGTGTGTGTGTGCAGGGGAAGTGTGTGCAGGGCAAATGTGTGTGCAGGGGAGTGTGTGTGCAGGGGGAGTGCGTGTGCAGGGGAGTGTGTGTGCAGGGCAAATGTGTGTGCAGGGGGAGTGTGTGTTCAGGGGAGTGCATGTGCAGGGGGAGTGTGTGTGCAGGGGGAGTGTGTGTGCATGGTGTGTGTGTGCAGGGGGAGTGTGTGTGCAGGGGGAGTGTGTGTGCAGGGGGAGTGTGTGTGCGTGGTGTGTGTGTGCAGGGGGAGTGCGTGTGCAGGGGGAGTGCATGTGCAGGGGGAGTGTGTGCGCAGGGGGAGTGCATGTGCAGGGGGAGTGTGTGTGCAGGGGGAGTGTGTGTGCATGGTGTGTGTGTGCAGGGGGAGTGTGTGTGCAGGGGGAGTGTGTGTGCGTGGTGTGTGTGTGCAGGGGGAGTGCGTGTGCAGGGGGAGTGCGTGTGCAGGGGGAGTGCGTGTGCAGGGGGAGTGTGCATGGGGACTGTATGAGCATGGGGAGTGTGCGTGTGCATAGGAGTATATATGGGAATTTACTGCATGAGGAGTCAATGTGCCTATGGAATGTGCATGGAGATTCACTGTGCAAGGGGAGCTCGGATTAATAGAGTGTGAGTGTGCAAGATAGCTGGGATAGGAGTTTTTCACACAGGTCTTTTGGAATCTAACCAATATATTGCTTTTGAGAATGTCCCTGGATACCTTCTGGTATCTCAGAGGCTGAGAGTTGAGGTGGAAGTGACTACCCTTGACATCAAGGCAGCATTTAACTGTGTATGGTATTAAGGAGCTGGACTTAGCACAAAGGAAGATTATTGTGGTTGTTGGACATCAATCATCTCAGTCCTGGGACATCACTGCAGGGGAGGCAGTGGCGCAGTGGTAGTGTCACTGGACTAGTAATCCAGAGACCCAGAGTCGTGCTCTGGGGACCCAGGTTCAAATCCCGCCATGGCAGATGGATTTGAATTCAATAAAAATATCTGGAATTACAAGTCTAAAGATGACCATGAAACCATTATCGATTGTTGTAAAAACCCATTTGGTTCACTAAGGAAATCTGTCGATTTATCAGACTTTATCTGGTCTGGCCGACATGTGACTCCAGATCCACAGTAATGTGGTTGGCTCTTAAAATGCCCTCAGGGATGGGCAATGAATGCTGGTCCAGCTAGCGATGCCCACATCGCATGAACGAATAAAAAAATTACCTCAGGGTCCCAAGTCCAACCATCTTCAGCTGCTTCATCAATGATGTTCCTTCCATCATAAGGTTAGAGCTGGGGATGTTCACTGATGGTTACACAATGTTCAGCACCACTTGTGACTCTTAGCGAAGCAGCCTGTGCTCATGTAGAAAACATTTTAGGTGTGCCATCTCCAAAATGAGAGAATCTCACCATCTCCTCTTGACCTTCAATGGCATTCCTATTGCCGAATCCCCCACTGCAATATCTTGGGAGTTACCATTGGCCGGAAACTCAATTAGACTAGCTTTATAAATGCTTTGGCTACAAGAGCAAGTCAGAGGCTAAGAACCTTGTGGTGAAGAACCCTATCTCCTGACTCACCAAAGTCTGTCCACCACTTACAAAGCAGGGGTGCTATCGAATACTCTCCACTGGATCAGTGCAGCTCCAACAACGCTCATGAAGCTCGACATCATCTAGGACAAAGCAACCCCGCTTGATTGGCACCCTATCCACCAACTTAAACATTCACTCCCTCCACCGCTGATGCACAGTGGCATCAGTAGGTACCATCTACAAGATGCACTGCACAACTCAGCAAGGCTTCTTCGACAGCACCTTGAAACCCTGTGACGTCTACCGTCGACAAGGGCAGCAGGCACATGGGAACAACGCCACCTGCAAGTTCCCTTCCAAACCACTCATCATCCTGAGTTGGAAATATATCAGCCGTTCTTTCACTGTCACTGGGTCAAAATCCTGGAACGCCCTCCCTAACAGCACTGTGGATGTACCTACACTTAGACCTAGCCAGCGATGCCCAAATCCCATTGGAAGACAAAAATGCCATCATTTGTGCATTGATGCATTTCGTTGGTGATGTTTGCAAATGAGATTTGCCCACCCTGACAACTGAGAAAAACGACAGAGACAGAACTGGATCACATGACAATTTACATTGCGATCGTGCTCTTCATGTAATGAAACATGACAGCGTGCTTTACAGAGCGAACAATGGGTACTGAGCAGTAGGTAGGAGTGCGTGTGGACAGCTGGCTGAAAGCTTGATCAAACTGGTTTTGAATTGATTATGGAAAGAGATTGAGCGAGGCGAAGAGAGTTTCAAACTATGAAGGGGTGGAAGTAAAAGTTTTACAATTGATTGAAGGGACAACAGAGACCAGGGCATCATTAGATTAGTTGTATGTGCAGTAAACAATCAACATATCATCTTGAGCACCCTCTGTACTGATCAGAAATCTGGGCCTGGAATGGACATACTGATGTCTCTGTACTGTGCTACTTAAATTGGTTAACTTTACCAAATGACAGTCCCAAATTAAATCACGTTATTCAAGAACTCAAGGATAATCAGTGGAGGCTTTCAAGGATGCCGCTGATGTTTATCTTTCCCCAACGCCACCCCCCCCCCCCCCCTCTCTGCCCCCTGCGCACACATACACAAATGCCCGAAAGTCATTGAAGAATTCTGCAATAACCTTCAAAAGAGAGGAATATAGAGGCTAAGAGGAACCATAACTGATTTACTATGGGAATGCGTCACAGTCTGGAGATGACGGAGGGAGCAGCTTGCTTTCGGGCCTATTAAAGCTGAGGAGACCAGAAAAGGTGAATCAAAACAGAGGTTTGCTTCTAACCAATGAAAATAAAAGATCGCAACGCAGTGTACAGCACAGAGGTCCCAACCGGAACTACCGATCATGCCGGTCCCAATCCGGGCCGGATTTTAAGATTTGGTTCTGAATCCCAGCTGCTGGGCACCGCCTATTATTGGGGAAGATTGTATCCCATGAGCCCCATGGGAAGATCAATCGGATCGTTCCCGTGGACCTCCGGAGGGTCATTACAGAACCAAGACTCTTGGAAGTGTAATTCTGCAGGCATTTTCCATCCTGAATTCAGGCTGGGTGACCCAGAATTGAGATTCATGTATCTGAATTGTGACGATAAAGTAAGGCTGCTGTGACTCCAGTTGACGACAATCCCACGTGCTGTGCTGTGATTTGTTATGTTTTTGGGGGTCCCCACTCTACTTTCTTTGGGCCCATTGCCACTGCTCAGTCTTGTAAGTTGGTCTCACATTCCTACAGAATCAGAACGTTCTTTTACCTCGTACGAGTGTTGCCTCCAAGAACGAGCAAGAAACCAGTCAGAATGAGCCCTGCTCCAAGACTTGAGCACATATCTAAGCTGATGCCCTATTGTTGTACCAAGGGAGCGCCACAATATTAAGGGTGGTCCAGCTGTTTGCAGGAGAGACCCAGTTCTACTGATACAAAAGATCACATGGCACCTTTCGAAAAAAACTTTGGTGATCCTGCCTGTTACTCAGGCCATTCCTCCTTCAAATGCTATCTTCATTACTGTTTGCAGAATTTTTCTGCAGAAGAATTGGATATAACTTACCTACATAAAAACAGTCACCAAGCAAAAATGATGATTTCTTCTTGTGCTTCCTTCATAATGACACAAATGAATTTCTAGATCTAGGTATCAAGAATTCGCCACCAAAAGGGGTCAGAAAGGGGGTCTCTCTCTTTCTCGCTGAGGATACAGCTTTCTGCTGAGAACCTTCCTCCACCTTCCAGCACATTGTGCTGTTCCATATATCACCGTTCCCTCACTGTCGCTGGGTCAAAATCCTGGAACTCCCTCCCTAACCACACTACGAGAGTCCCTGCACCACATGGACTGCAGCAGTTCAAGAAGGCAGCTCAACACCACCTTCTCATGGTCAATTGATGGCAGCACAGGTGCACAGTGGTTAGCGTTGCTGCCTCACAGCACCAGGGACCGGGCTCGATTCCGACCTAGGGTGAGTGTCAGTGTGGAGTTTGCACATTCACTCATGTCTGCCTGGGTTTCTTCCAGGTGCTCTGGTTTCCTCCACAGTCGAAAGATGTGCAGGGTAGGTGGATTGGCCATGCTAAATTGACCCTTAGGCTGGGGTTGCCAGAATAAGATGGGGGATTGGGCCTAGGTAGGGTGCTCTTTCAAAGGGTTGGTGCAGACTCGATGGGCCGAATGACCACCTTCTGCACTGTAGGGATTCTAAGAATTCGGAATGGACAATAAATACTGGCCTGGCCAGCGAAGCCCAACTCCCACGAATCAATAAAATATCAATCCACATTGCATGCAGATTAGCATCATTATTTACCAGCTCTGCTTGCAGCTGTTAGGTGGCTGTTAGGTGTGCGCGTGCAAAAAATATCTGTGGAAGCTGGTATCCATTACAATTCTTGTCAGAAGTGTGCATACACCCCATGGATGCAATTATCAATGCTGAAGAGGCATGTTGCAATCCAAGAACACTGAGCCCAATATCACACACCCCTCTTGTATTTTATAATGTTTTGATAAAACAAATACATTGCAAGGTTCTTCAGATGGTGAAAGGGATGATTGTCAAGCCCATGTGAAGATATGATTTAATATGTTACTGAAGAGATTTCTGTTAACTGGGACTGTAAAGATGGATGGAGAAGTGGTTGTGGAGGGTGGTGGTGGGTTAAGGAGACAACTTTGAAGATTGGACCCACGTGGCCCCATTGGAAATGTTTTTATTATCATTTTTAACAATTTTTATACAAAGCACACAAAAGCACAGAATAACAACCAAATAATAAGAACCCCCCTTTCCCATATGACACTATAATCTCACTACTAACCCCCCACCCTATCTCCCCACCCCCTAATAGCTACAGTGACCAACTCTTTAAAATACATTATTAACGGCCACCATCGACGGTATAATCCTTCCACTAATCCTCTCACAGTAAACCTAACCTTCCCGAGGTACAAAAACTCCATCAAGTCACCCCGCCAGGCCGAGGTGCTTGGCAGTGTAATCGACCTCCAGCCCAAAAGGATCCTCCTCCTTGCCACCAGTGAGGTAAAGACCAGGAGGCCTGCACCCATCCCCATCTGCAACTCTGGCACATCTCTGCAACCCCAAAATTCGCCATCAGCAGGTAAGGCTCCACCCCAATGCCCAGGACTGCCGACATGGTATCAAAGAGGTCCTCCAGAAGTCCACCAGCTTTGAGCATGACCAGAACATGTGCGTGTGGTGCGCCAGCCCCCTCGATGCATTCTAGCCTTCATGAAGTGCGGCTTGAAACATTGCCTTTAGCTGGATGAGACTCAGCCTCGAATAAGATGAGGCCGTGTTCACCCTCCTCAGTGCCTCGCTCCAAATCTCTTCTTCCAAGATCGCCCGCAGCTCCTCGGCCCACTTTGCCTTCACGCCCTCAACCAAGCAGGTCTCCTCCCCGCTGTCCGCTGGTATATGCCCGACGTACTGCCCACCTCCGACCCCGAGCTGGATAAACTCCGCTCGAGGAAGGTGGAAGGCTGCTTTACCAGGTAGATTGGAAAGTGCCCTTTGACCCAGCTATGCACCTGGGGACACCTGAACTCATGACCATCTGTAAGCCCAGATTTCTCCTTCAGTTCTCCCAGACTAGCGAACCGACCTTCTAAAAACAAATCTCCCACCTCCTCCAACACCTTTTCCTTCCGCTCCCTCAACTTCACGTCTGACCTAGCAGGCTCGAATAACTGGTTGGCACAGATGGAGCGGAGCGGTTACGAACGCCCCCAGGCCTGACCCTCTCACAAACTCCACTTCCACCCGAACCCACAGCGCCTCCGAATCTCTGCACCACTCTAGCACTTTTTCAGCATTGGCCGCCCAATAGTATTACTGAAAACTTGGCAAAGCCAAGCCTCCTACTTATCTCTTCCTCTGGAGCAACGCCGTCCTGATCCTTGGACCCTTACCTGCAAACCTGTCAATCACTGGGAAGAACTCCTGAGGCAGGAACACTGGAGACACTAAAATAAAAATAAAAATCTCGGCAAGAAATTCATCTTAACCGAATGCACTCGGCCCTCCCAGGATATTGGGAGACCATCCCACCTTTGCAGGTCTGCTTTAACCTTCCCCACCAGACTCCTGTAGTTCAACCTCTGGAGTTTCCTTCAGTCCTTTGCTGTCTGGATCCCCAAATACCAAAATGACTTCCTGCTAGCCGGTACGGCAACCCCCTCTCCGCCCCTGTGCCCCAACCACCCAGTATTCGCTCTTTTCTACATTTAGTTTATGGCCAGAGAAGGTTCCAAAGCATTGCAAGATCCCTATAATGCTTCCCACTGACTTCTCTGGATCCCTTGAACTTGTCTTTTTGGTGGTACAGTGTGACAGCGATGATGAGCTGGTGTTCTGCGCACTGGGAAGCAGGAGAGCCCTGTTGGAGTTGCAATTGCTAACTCCGCCCTTCCAGGTGGTTCCTTTCCATAGTTGGGAGTCGTATAGGCCCCAGTGTTTGAAGTCCTCAAGAGGGATGCTCTTATCTTCCTTCGGAAATTTGAAGAGTATGGTGACCAGCGTGGATAGAAGCCATCTTTGGACTTGTAATTGGCATTAAAGGTCGGGCATAGGAATTCATGACCATTGTCTGCTGGTTCTTGGCAAGTTGTAGATGAAAGGTCATAGGATGCTCGTTGATGCCGACAGGGATCTCCAAGAGTTGGCTGCTGAGTTCATTCTCAATGGCGAATCCAGTTCCATGCATCCTGGGCTGATCCTTGGGTTTTCCTCTCCAGAGGAAGGTGTTACCACTGCCACCTTCCCTCAGCTGCCCTTTGCTGGCTCTCTGGGTCTCTTGTAGGGCAAAGTACATGGGCAAGATGGGCAGCGCTCTGATCTGGTCGATTGTTTTGCTCATTATCCAGGAGGGTCTCATCTGTTCCAGGTTTCAAAAGTGAGTTTTTTACTTTTCTGACCGTGGATAAATGATCCTGTTGGATGTGGTTTTCCAGCCAGGTTGGGGACGGGATAGACTATTTTTAGGGCATCTTTTCCCTTGCTTTCCCTAAGCGGGGTGAACAGAGTAGATCCTGCCTGAAGAGAGCTGCTCCGTTGTGAAGAAAGCTGCCAAAACGCTGTCCTGTTCCTCTTCCAAGAGTGCGATAACTCCACCGCCTGCGAGCTGGTCTGAAGCTAGAGTCTTCCGGATATCGAGGTCCTGTTCCCGTCATGTCTTGCTGATCGCTTGAGGGATTGTGTGTGTGTGTGTGTTGGGAGGTGGTGGGGGGGGGGGGGGGGGTTGCTGGTTTCCTCTAGATAGACACCCTGGTGTGGGACACCTTTTAACGTGGGAATGCTGTTGTACATCAATGGACTTACTGTCCTTGGGGGTAGATACAGTTCCGGTGTTAAGTGAACTTCGGCAGCTGGGGATCTCCAGATTCCTGCAGCCTTCCTCTGCCATTGCAGCCATTGGAACCACACGATTATCTCCAGCCTGATCTGCCATTGAGGACTTGTTTTAGATTTCTCTCAGGATCAGAGGAACATTCAAACCTCTCTGCCACGACAAGGTGGAAATCCAAGGAAATGGACAACAGTTGATTACATATCTCTTCATACCTAATCCGTGGTAGTCTCGGAAATGCACATCAGAGTTCCCCTTAAATAAAAGCAAAATACTGCAGATGCTGGAAATCTGAAATAGGAACAGAAAATTCCGGATCAACTCATTAGGTCTGGCAGTATCTGTGGTGAGGCACAGAGTTAACAGGCTGTTCATGGGGCTGCGATATTCTGGTTCCCACCCACCGATGGTGCACCCCCGCCTTGGGTTTCCCGGCCATGAGGGAGGCATTCAACAAGAAATCCCATTGACAACGGCGGGACGGGAAAATCCTGCTGGTGGTCCCCACCACAGCTGCAAAATACGCGGAGATTGTTCGGTAAATCCCGAACACCATGTTCTGTATAAGGATCATTTCGATCTGAACCGTTGACTCTGTTTCTCCCCAAAAATATAGCCAGACCTGTTGACTTTATCCAGCAGTTTCTGTTTTTATTGTCAAAGATTCCCTTGAAAGGACTTGGGGTACACAGAACTATGGATGAATCAACTGGTGGTCAAATGAACTTTTCTTGTCTCAAACTTTCTTGTAGTCTCAAATCAGGATTGATGAAACATGATCGAGATAAGTCTTCATTGATGGTGGTGTGTTGTGATGATCAATATCGGGCAAATTTAACCTTCATTTCCTGAAATTGGTTAATGTTGCCTGGATTTCTTCTGCCGTTGGGATTCTCTTTTCCCGCCGGCAGTGCACCCCTCCCCGCGGGTTTCCCGGCGGCGTGGAATGACTTCAATGGAAAATGCCATTGACAAGCAGCGGGATTAGAGAATTCCGCCACCAGCGAACAGAGGCTGGACTCTCCGATCCTGCGGCTATGTCCGCAGGATCCGACTGGTCTTACGACCAGAAAGTCGGCGCTGCCCCGCACCGCTCCTCTGTCTGGTGCTGGGCTTGCAGCTGCACAGCGTAATGCCCCGGCTTTACCTACGGATACGGCCGGAGAGTGGCCGGGTCCATGGCCGTGCCGTGCAACATGGTGCTGGTCGCGCGCAGACCCGGTCTACCCACCTGTAACCAGCCTTGCCACCCCCGGACCATCCCCCAACTGTACCCGCAGCCCCCGCTGAAGACACCCTGAGAGCGGAAGGGCTCCCCCCCCAGACTGTGGTGGTGCTGGACACAGTCTGCAGCTGCCACGCGAGGTCCCTGACCGGTGTGAGCACACGCGAGCGACGCCGTTGGGGACTCGGCCCATCGGGGGGGGGAGCGTCGGAGAAGGGTCTCAGCTGATGACCTGAAGCTGTGCACACGGCGTGCGGCGTACTCCCCGAGTACGCCATTTTTGGTGGGGGGGGGGGGGGGTGGAGCATCGCAAAAATGGCACTTCCCTTGATTCCAGCGTAAACGTGGATTCTCCGGCCGATTGGCGAACGCGATTTCGCCGTCGCAGATCGGAGAATCCAGCCGCAGGCGTCTGGGTGATTGGGGAATCTATTGTAAATTAGAACTGTAGATCTCTATTCATGGTGCAAACTGAAAGTGTTCATTGTCGGCACTTTAATCTTAACTACTTCATCTGAATATGTGAAGTTCACTGCAAAATTACCTTGGAATCATTTACCAGCAGGAAACCTAAAATTCTATTCTCAAAGGGAGTCACAGGCTTCAACCCTGACAGCTTTATAGAGAAGGTGTTTATTTTTGCTGAGCTGCAGATATGTTCAAAGTTTAAAAAAAGAAAAGTTCAATGTAAATGGAGTCCATGGAAATAAGAGCAAGGTTCCAAGTGGACTGTGAAAATCCTGGCGAAGTTCCCAATGACGCTGCTCTCACAAACAACAACTTATTAGCAACAAGTCTGAAGATGTTGCCCTTGAAATGTTGTAAAGTTGTCCAAATATAATCTTGTGGAGTGAGACTGACGCGATGTTCAAAGGCAATTCTATTGAAGTCTCCTCAGTCAGCTCAGAAACAATCTGACCACCGATTGTTGTTGTGGAGATGTCTCTTTGCAAACTTGTGAGCAACACCAAGAATGGTAACTCAATGGGAACAGTAGTGAAGTGGCATAGGAGTGGCCTTTGTGGGGAAAGAGCCTGAAGAGGTTCATATTAATGTGGGTAAGAATATTGTGATGCGCTTTCTTGTTGCCTTCACTGAATCATAGAACGAGACCTGTGCTGACTCTTTCAAGGAGCAATCCTATTGGACCCACTACTTGCACTGTCCCTCAAACCCGGAGTATGTTTTTACTTCAAATTCCCTTTTCAAGGTTACTGTTTCTTTCAGGCAGTGCATTCCACATCATGAGAACTCATTGTATAAAAATGTTTTACTCATCTCGCCTCTACGTTCTTTCGTCGTTATCACTGTAAATCTATCTCCTGCCACTGGAAGCGGTTTCTCCCCATTTACTCTACTGCAACATCCAGCGGCCATCCCCCGTCAAATTAATTTAAAGCCACCCTCACAGTCCTCATTATCTCATTAATGAGGATGTCGGTCCCAGCTCTCTTGAGGTAAAACACATTAACCTTGAACTGGCCCCTCCTGACCCAGAACAAGTCCCAGTGCCCCAGGAATCTGAAGTCCTCCCACCTTTGCTCCAAGTACCATATCTCTAGCCTCCGGCTAACCTATTTTATTCTATACTTGCTATTGCATGGCACTGGGAGTAATCCAGAGATTAGTACATATGAGATTCTGTTTTCAAAATCTCTCCTAACATTTGAAACTTTGCTGACAGCACCTTAGCCCTTTCTTCCCTAACTTATCGGTGACCATTTGGGCAATAACGTCTGGCTGTTCTCCTTCCCCCAGCAGAATGTTCAACATTCTCTCCAAGTTGCCCCTTTCCCTGGCATTAAGGAGGCAGCACACCGTGTGATAATCACCTCAGCGATTGGAGAAGTGCCTGTCTATTGCTCTGGTTTTGGAATCTGCCATAACCTCGATATTTCAGCACTATGCGGTGCCCCGCACAATCCTTTGCTCCAAGTTACCAGTCTTGGACTGCACTCACTTGATGCGTTGTCACCCCCACTGGTATTCAATATTGAAAATCCACAGCCCCAGACATTTTACGTGTTGCCTGCCTCTTTCTACTCTGCTGGAGCGCCACTCATTTACTGTCCAGAGCTTTCTGAGGCGTTACCACCTCCTGGAATGTACGGCCCAGGAAATTCTCAGCCTCTGTGTTTCCTTCAGTCACTCCAGCCCCTCTTCAAGCTCAGAAACTCTGGGTGGAAGTTAATGGGTGGCGTTGTTTCCCAACCATTGCCATTGAGAAATTCAGTGGGGAGCATATTGTCACTCTGTACGGCACCCTTCTCACTACGAGAAGCATTAATATAGCAGAGGCTGACCTTCCAGCTACATCTGGGGAGGAATTTTCACCTCCGAGATCTTTCAGTCATCCAATTGACCAGCGGCTTGCTGGTCTCAGCAGCACCAGCGGGAACGGTGGCCACTGCTGGGATTGCATCCAGTACCGGAGAATGAGATGAGGAGGAATTTCTTTACTCGGAGGCTGGTGAATCTTTGGAATTCTCTACCCCAGAGGTCTATCATTAAAAGTGTATTCGGGGGCAGCACAGTGGCGCAGTGGTTTAGCCCTGCTGCCTCACGGCGCCGAGGTCCCAGGTTCGATCCCGGCTCTGGGTCACTGCCCGTGTGGAGTTTGCACACTCTCCCCGTGTCTGCGTGGGTTTCACCCCCACAACCCAAAGATGTGCAGGACAGGTGGGTTGGCCATGCTAAATTGCCCCTTAATTGGAAAAAAAGAATTGGGTACTCTAAATTTATTTTTTTTAAAGTGTATTCGAAGCAGAGGTTGCTAGATTCCTGGAAACTAAGGACACCAATAGATATAGAAATAGCATGGGAAAGTGATATGGAGGTCGATGACCAGCCATGATCTACTTGGATGATGGAGCAGGCTTGATGGGCTGAATGGCCTATTACTGCTCCTGTGTTCCAGTGGGACACCTGGGGGAGACAGAATTTGGGGTGGGTGGGCTCTGATCGCAAAAGGGAGCCCATGAAGGAGGCACCATCCCTTTTCCATCCAAGGCTTTAGGAAACCACCCTGCCAAGCTTTCACCCTATCCCCGACCTCCGACCTCCCACTTGCTGCACAATTGTGGCCCTAGTGGGAAATGGCCCTTAAAAGATCATTAATAGCCACATAAGGGCCTCAATTTGAGGGAGGGCAGGTGGACAACCCTGGTCTGCCACTTTAAAGACCACAGCAAGGTCAAAGCTGCTGGGTTGGAGGTGGCAAAGCCACCGGCAGAACTTTACAGACTCCAGCTACAATGCTAACCACAGGGGATCATAAAATGTTGCCCGCTGAGATCAAGTTCAAGCAAGCGGAGATATTTTGTATGCTCTTTATCCTTGGATGTTCTGCAGTTCCCACATGGCCCAGGAATTATTAACAACTGGTCTCTGCTGTCCGACAATTCTCTCAAAAGTTGAGTTAAATGTTGCACAAATGGTTCTTTTAAAAAATAAATTTAAAGTGCCCAATTATTGTTTTCCAATTAAGAGGCAATTTAGTGTGGCCAATCCCCCTACCCTGAGCATCTTTGGGATGTGGGGTTGAGACCCCTGCAGACACGGAGAGAATGTGCAAACTGCACACGGACAGTGACCTGGGTCCGGGATTGAACCCGGGTCCTCGGTGCCGCAAGGCAGCAGTGCTAACCACTGCGCCACTGTGCTGCCCCCATGTTGCACATATAGTTGCTATTTTGTTTAACTGTTTTATCTTTATTCCCTTTTAAATACTTAAAACATAACGACTCGTGGCCGGGGCAGGGGTTGTGGTGGGCGCTGGGGGGTGGGGCATACATCGCCATCTCAGGGGGAGGGGGCAGAAAAAAATGGGTGACACGGTGACAGACTGGTTAGCACTGCTGCCTCATAGCTCCAGGGACCCAGGTTCAATTCGGCCTTAGATGACTCTGTGGAGTTTGCACTTTCTTCCCGTGTCTGCATCAGTTTCCTCCGGGTACTCCAGTTACCTTCGACAGTCTAAAGATTTGCAGGTTAGGTGGATTGACGATGATAAAAATTGCCCGTTAGTGTCCAAAGATGTGCAGGTTGAGTGGAGTTATTGGGTTACGGGGATAGGGTGGGGGAATGGGCCGAGGTAGGGTGTCCCTTTAGTGGGCCGATGCAGACCCGATGGGCCGAATGGCCTGCTTCTGCACAGTACAAATCCTGTGTGTATTCCATGTTCTTTTTGGTTGTATCCTTATGTTCAAACTTATTCAGTCTCTCCTGACCCTGACGTCTACTGACTGTTCCTTTCTCCTGACCAGGAATCCTCCTCCAGATAATCGTCCATTTCCTCTGTCGCACTGAGAGAATGCTGCAATATTGGAGGTGCGGTTTTTCAAATGAGGTGTTAAATTGAGGTCCCAGCTACCCTCCCCGCTGGACATAGAAGGCTGTGCAGTTTGAAGAAGAGTCGGGGAGTTCTCCCAGTACCGAGTCCAGCATTCATCCCAAAGCCAATGTTTGAAAAAGATTAACTTGGCATCATCACATGGTATTTGTGGGAGCTTGCTGTGTACAAATCGACTGGCAAGTATTCTACAATTTAACAAATGACCACACTTCCAAATGACCTTGTTGACTGTGAAGCATGTTGGGATGTTTTGAGAATAGCAATGTTGCTGTATAAATGCAAGTTCCTTATTTCTAATTCACTGCAAAACAGGAATATGGGTTTAGCCAATAAAACTGTCACTTGTTTCAGTTACACAGCACGCTCATGTAGGATTGTAGTAGTTAGACACTTATAAACCTAACTGGATTGAAATTTTTAGCTATGGGGAGAGGTCAGATAAATTCGGTCTGTTCTCACTGGAACAATGGAGGTTGAGAGGCGACCTGATAGAGGTCTACAAGATTATGAGTGGCATGGACAAAGTGGATAGTCAAATGCTCTGTCCAAGGGTCGGAGAGTCAAGTACTAGGGGACATAGGTTTAAAGTGCATGGGGGAAGGTTTAGAACTGATGTGCGAGGCAAGACTTTTTACACAGAGGGTGGCAAATATCTGGAGCGCGTTGCCTGGTGGAAGCAGGTACGATAGTGGCATTTAAGGGGCATCTCGACAAATATACAAATAGGGTGGGAATGGGCAGCACGGTAGCATTGTGGATAGCACAATCGCTTCACAGCTCCAGGGTCCCAGGTTCGATTCCGGCTTGGGTCACTGTCTGTGCAGAGTCTGAACATCCTCCCCGTGTGTGCGTGGGTTTCCTCCGGGTGCTCCGGTTTCCTCCCACAGTCCAAAGATGTGCAGGTTAGGTGGATTGGCCATGATAAATTCCCCTTAGTGTCCAAGATTGCCCTTAGTGTTGGGCGGGGTTACTGTGTAATGGGGATAGGGTGAAGGTGTTGACCTTGGGTAGGGTGCTCTTTCCAAGAGCCGGTGCAGACTCGATGGGCCGAATGGCCTCCTTCTGCACTGTAAATTCTATGTAATCTATGTAATACGGACTCCGTAAGTGCAGACGGTTTTAGTTTAGGCAGGTACATGGTTGGCGCAGGCTTGGAGGGCTGAAGGGCCTGTTCCTGTTCTGTATTGTTATTTGAAATATATGTACTCCATGTTCTTATGCACTTGGTTGTGTCAGAGCAACAGAGTGCAGAGTTGTATTTCCACCTTGACACCGATGGAACAAGGTTTGAGTGCGCCCGATGTGTGAAGAGAGAGTTGAACAAGAATTCCCGAGATCAGTTCATTGTAGGAGGAAGGAAATATGAGAGGTAAAAGAATTGCCGGGGTGGGGTGGGGAATATCGAATAAAGGGTTAACATTGGAGGCATACATGATGCTGATATAATTGAGACGTCAGACCTCCTGACTGAGAAATACGGGAGATCTGGAAGGAGGAGAATCTGAAACCACATGTTGAGAGCCAAATGTGTAAAAGCTTGCTGTAAATAGAGTAATGGATTTAAGAAAACACAGACTCTAGCAACATACTTTGGGAGAACAGGCAATCGGCAAGACCCCCGACTGTACCTCGACTACATAACAAGTCAGGGCGACAGGCCTTAAAGAAAGAAGACACAGGGCTGGCAAGAAAAAAAGGAAAACAATTCAAGACACAACAAGGCCGCAGAACATCACGGGACCAACGGATACAAGCAGCGACACAGATCGGGAAACTGGACTGCAGTGAGCTCAGGCTCGAAGCAGCAGTAACACAGAAGCAGGAACAATTCTGGGGCTTAGCATTAACCATGGAATGTCCACTGCCACTCCCAGAACCATTTCAGAAGGCTTACAACAGGCCCAGAACTGGGACAACTGAAATAAACAACTTTCACAAGGGGCAGAACTGGTCAAGATTACACAAATGTAACAAACTCTGATACCTGACATAATCAGCAGTCAGCGATTGGGAGTTCGGAGGCCAGGAACTAAATTTCCAGTGGAACTCAGGGCCTTCCTGCTGGGAACTGGTCCTGCGTCCATGAGCAGGAAAAAGAAGAAAAGGAAGGGAGTAAATGAAACGGCGCGAGTATGAGGGCCATGAAGAATCCAGCACGGGTTTGTAGAATAGAAAGAAATAACTTTATTTGCAATTACATATATATACACAACAGCAGCAGTAACTCCCTTGCTGCTCACTCCTCTCTAGCTGGTTCCAAACTGGCCAGCTCTATTTATGCAGGGACTCTGCTAATCATTTCTCCGCCCCCCCTCATTGGGGAAGCTCATGCTCCCTAAGGATTGTGGGATTGCCATTAGTCCCCAGCCAGTGGTAAGCAGACAGGTTATAAGATCCCTCCCCCCCAAAGTCCAAGGAGTCCACCAAAGACCCTGGTGAAGGAAGGCGTCAGACTCGTTTTGCCGCAGGCCGGACACCATTTGCACGAGATGCTGGATCGGGCAGTGTGTAACGAGACGGAGAACGGCGCTTCTGTGATGAACGGCGTAACGGTTGTACATCCACGGCCCGTGGGACCGAGGACTCCCCCTCTGAGGCTTCCTGTGTCTCCATCTCGGAGTCGGAGACCACTGCCTCCATCATCTGGGCATCCCTATCTCCAGGCGGTTCTGCAATGACCTGCGCAGGCTTTGAGTGCAGCACCAGAGGAAGATCGTGAGGAATACTCTCCACTGTGTCTGGCCTCTGTGGCTGTAGAAATTAGCTCCGGGGTGGGGAATCTTTGGAAGAGATGGTCTTCTGGACCGAACGTGGTCTCCATGTTTACGCTGGAGACGACCCTGGGCTTGCACCTGGTAAGAGATAGGGCCCGTTTGGCGGAAGATAACGCCAGGGACCCACTGGGCACCATCAGCAAAATGTCGAACGAGCACTGGGTACCGGGCGCAAACTGCCGAATCGGCCGATGCTGAGAAAGGCCATGTCCCTGACGGTCTTGAGTGCGGCGTACCTTTGCGCCAATGAAAACCATGCTAAGGTGGGTGCAAAGTCTCCAGCCCATTAGGAGTTCCACGGGAGCTATATCAGTCGCCGCATGTGGAGTGTTCCCACATGAAAACAAGAAACGAGCCAGTCTCTTGTCCATCAACCCAGAAGACTGTTTCTTTGGGCCCCGTTTAAATGTCTGCACTGCGAGCTCTGCCAACCCATTGGAAACCGGGTGGTATGGAGCGGTGCGGATATAGCGTATGCCATTCATCTTCATGAACCTCGCAAACTTGCCCATTGTGCAAATCCCTTAATATCAGCTCCTGTCCTTTTTCCGGGACAATCACACGCGTCCCCCACAAGAGGATACCGTCTTTCACGCTAAATTCTTTTTAAACAAAAATATTTTTATTTGGATATTTGCAAGTTTTTATAATAATAACAATAACAGCGACATAAACATGGTACAATAATCATTTCCACCCCATCCCAATCTTCACATCCCCCAACAATAAAACAACAGTCTGGCCCTCCCCCCACTTTTGGAATTCTGCTTCTGTTGACATTTAAATTTTCCCCGAGAAAGTCGACAAATGGCTGCCACCTCCGGGAGAACCCTAACATTGACCCTCTTAAGGCAAACTTTATTTTCTCAAGACTGAGAAACCCAGTCATGCCATTAATCCAGGTCTCTACACTCGGGGCTTCAAGTCCCTCCACATTAATAAGATCCGTCTCCGGGCTACCAGGGAGGCAAAGGCCAAGACATCGGCCTCTTTCGCCCCCTTAACTCCTGGATCTTCCGACAGTCCAAAGATCGCTACCTCCGGACTCGGCACCATCCGTGTTTGAAGTACCGTGGATATAGCCTGGGCAAAACCCTCCAAGCTTCGGGCATGCCCAAAACATGTGGACATGATTTGCTGGGCTACCCTCCTCGCCAGTGATAGCGGGAGCATGTCCCATCCCTTAAAGTCCTCTTTCATTTGTCCTATGAGCCAGAATAGGTTTAACTTGTGCAGTGCTTCCCATTTCCGGGCCACCTGGGTTCCCAGATATCGAAAGGTCCTTCCTACCATTCTAAACGGCAGCTCTCCCAGTCTCTTCTCCTGCCCTCTTGCCTGGATCGTGAACATCAGGCTTCTTCCCATGTTCAATTTATACCCCGAAAAATTCCCAAATTCCCTGAGGATCCGCATAACTTCCCCCATCTCCTCCAACGAGTCTGAAATATACAAGAGCAGGTCATCTGCGTAAAGCGAGACCCGGTTCTCCACCACCACCCCCCGAACCAGCCCTTTCCAGTTCCTAGAGGGTCTTAACACCATGGCCAGAGGCTCTATGGCCAGAGCAAACAGTAGCGGGGAGAGGGGGCAACCTTGAATTAAGGAGAGAGCCGCGGTGAGCAAACATGAATAAAAGAGGGCTTGAGAGAAGCCCGGAAGATCCAAGAGGGTCAGCCGAAGGTTGGCGACCCCATACCGTGGCTGTACGGAGCTGTGCTGTTCGGCTTGGCACTGCCGAAGATCGGAAATTGTGCTTGAAAGGTGAAACTTGAGTGTGCTGGGAGATCCAGGGGGAAAGGAGTCTCAGAAGATGAGATTGAAACACTGGGTCTGGATCCTTGTTGAAGCTGTTGAAGCAAGAAAGATGTTTGGAGAGATGGCTCAAATGTAGGAATTGGAAATCCTGATGAGAAAGGCAGTGAGATCAGTTGGTTTGTGGTGTGACAAGCATCTGGGTGGGGGTGTTGAAAAATTAATGGCACCTGCTTTGATTGCATCTGTCATTTACTTTGGAGTGTGGTGTGGCTGACCACATGTTAGTTCACATGTACACCATACTTACCCTGAATATTAGAGTATAAGATAGCTACAGTAAATTGTTTTATCTTTTCAAATTTGTATGTATCTATAATGATATATCTGGGCTGAAGGAATAGTGAACATTTAAATCTTTTTTTGTGTTTGTGTCAAAATCTTTCCAACCTTTGTCTGGTGTAGTATAGTTCAACTTTCTTGTTGAATAAATGTTTTATTATTTATGTTAGAGGTTCAGAAGCGGATTCCTGCGAATTTGTTCAGCAGTTTACCTCCATGATTTCTAAACATAAATAAGTTAGGATTTATGAGGATGGCACGGTGGTGCAGTGGTTAGCACTGCTGCCTCATGGCGCCGAGGACCCAGGTTTGATCCTGACCTTGGGTCACTGTCCGTGTCTGTGTGGGTCTCACCCTCACAACCCAAAGATGTGCAGGGTAGGTGGATTGGCCACGCTAAATTGCCCCTTAATTGGCAAGAAAAATGAATTGGGTACTCTAAATTTATTTTTAAAAGTTAGGATTTATGAAGCCGGGTTTCACTCTCGGATCCGACTTGTCCAGCTGGGATCGTATCACAAAAAGGATCAAGAAGACCATGTCAGTGCACTACTTTATGCAGTAGGATCTATCACTGATAATAGCAAAGTTCTGCAAGTCTCTGATTTTTATTTCAGCACCGTCAGAATTTAGTAATAGTGAGGGATAAATTTAATAAGAGAAAGCGAAGACCAGGTGTAGGAATGGGTTTGTGCATTAACGATCACTATGGGCTGGCAGGGAATTGCGATTATGGAACCTTAAAGGACGAGCTGTTTCATGACAGAATTATAGTCAGGGTCCGAGATGAAGCATTATCAGATCTCTTACAGATAAAAGAGGATTTAACGCCCGTGAAAGCGGTTCAGACTGAGAGGCAAATAGAACTCAGGAAAGATAATTGAGCATTTGTTCCCGTGGAAGGAGAGGTTTGTGGAGAAGACCGAGTGAGACCATTCAGTTTGCAGATCATAAAAGAGAAAGCAAGCCAAAGCCTCAATCCGCTAAAATGGTGAAATGCACACTGGCTGCCATTTTGAAATGTCTTTGGTGTGGCAGGAACAAATGGCTCAAGCGAGGAGAATATCCAATGGGTGGGGGGGGGGGGGGGGGGGGGGGGGGGCGGGGTGGAGAACAGGATGACAAGACTGTGGAAAAATCGACCACTTCAAAACAGTTTGCCACTCAAAAGCACCGACGACCTGTAAAGAAATGGAGAAAACTTTAAAACAGAGTCGCGTACATAAAGTGGACGAACCACAAGCAGATGAGCTAATTTTTCTCAGCAAGGTAGATGCGACTGAAAGCAAGTATTGGATTATTAAACTTGTGATGGATGGACACTCCACAGAGTTTGAGACTAGACACAGGAGCAGGAGTTTCTGTTTTATCAGATGAAGTCAAATGGCTCAAACAGATTATAGTGCAAGCCTCATCTATCAAATTACAAGGTCCTGGTTGGACAACTTTAAAAGCTAAAGGTCAACATTTCAAAATGAATTTCCACAATTTATGACAGGCGTCAGGAAGTTAAAGGCCGAGCACCATATCACCTTTCGAGCTGAATCTCAATTAATTTATCTCTTTATACTGAATAAAGTCGCTCAGCAACTCTTGGACAAAGTCAAAGGTGAAATCGAAAAGGTGCAGCAGCTCACAGCACCAAGAAACACATGGTTATAAAATGCCACTCATGTTTAATAAGGGGCCTCAGCAGGATACGGGTGGCAGAGGCCACACATAGCCCAATTCTCTGCACTGACGAGCTCCACTCGCCGGAATTCCTCAGCATCTCTCCGAGGCCCCCATCTGACCCCCGACCCCTCCCCTCCCAAACTATGTGAGGGCCCCCCAAGCCCCGACACACCATGGGAGGGCCGGCCCGGCACCCTCCTCAACACCCTCTCAACACCCGGCCCCATCGCCAGTGTACAAAAAATGCCAGCTTGGGAGTGCCAAACTGGCACCGCGGCAGTGCCCCTGCCAGCTGGCAGTACCACCTGGGCACCTTAGCAAATGGCACTGCCAGGGTGCCAGGCTGGCAGTGCCAGAATGCCTCAGTGGCACCAGCCGTGCCAGGGTACCACCCTGCCCAAAGGGCATGCAACTGGGGGCCTCCAAACACCTGGGACACCCCTACGAGTGCCGTTCCATCTGATCCCCATTTGTGGAGACCGGCACTGAATTGCACTCGTCCCAGGTCGCCGGGTCTTCCTCGCTTTAATATGCAGATTTGCCCAAAAAGTGATCCCACCCACAATGGGAGGTATTTACATCGCAACATTTCGCGAGATCACGTTAGACCTCGCAAGGCATTGCGAGCCGGATAGATCCCGGGAGCGGGGCGTCGCTAAACAATTGCCCTGTAGTCTCTTGTGTAAATGAACCAGTGAAAAAACCCAACCATTCATTCCAGAGAGTCCCAGGATTGATTCCTGATCTGTGTGAGATAGCTAACGTCCTGAACATCAGCATTCAGGTGAAAAAGAGACTCAGGCAATGTTTTTAAAAAATCGGTCAAGGTTCCAGATTGATCACTCTGGTACTCAATGACTCCTGTTGGAAGGTGATCAGATTTCAGTGGAGAAAACATTAGCTTTGCCCCACGACAATTGTGGTGACTATTACTGAGATTAGCTTTTAATTCCAGATATTATTAATTGAATTCCATCTCTGCCAGCTGGTGTGGTGGGATTTGAACTCATGTCAAAGAACAAAGAACAATACAGCACAGGAACAGGCCCTTCGGCCCTCAAAGTCTGTACTGGTCATGATACCAACCTTTGCCAAAACCCTCAACGCTTCCTTGTGCCATATCCCTCTATACCCATCCTTTCCATGTTTTTGTCAAGATGCCTTTTGAACGCCGTTAATGTATCTGCTTTCACAACCACCCCTGGCAACATGTTCCAGGCACTCACCACCCTCTGCATAAAACATCTGCCTCGCACATCTCCTCTAAACTTTGCCCCACGGATCTTAAACCTATGCCCCCTGGTGACTGACCCCTCCACCCTGGGAAAGAGTGCCTGCCCATCCACTCTATCCATGCCCCTCATAATCTTGTAGACCTCTATCAGGCCACCCCTCAACCTCTGTCTTTCAAATGAAAACAGTCCGAGTCTATTCAGCCTCTCCACATAGCTAACACCCTCCAGATGAGGCAACAACCTGGTAAACCTCCTCTGCACCCACTCCACATCCTTCTGATATGGTGGTGACCAGAATTGTGTGCAATATTCCAAGTGCGGCCTTATCAAGGTTCTATACCAGGCAGCACGGTAGCATGGTGGTTAGCATAAATGCTTCACAGCTTCGGGGTCCCAGGTTTGATTCCCGGCTGGGTCACTGTCTGTGCGGAGTCTGCACGTCCTCCCCGTGTGTGTGTGGGTTTCCTCCGGGTGCTCCGGTTTCCTCCCACAGTCCAAAGATGTGCGGGGTTAGGTGGATTGGCCATGCTAAATTGCCCGTAGTGTCCTAAAAAAAAAAGTAAGGTTAAGGGGGGGGGGGGGGGGGGGGGGGGTTGTTGGGTTACGGGTATAAGGTGGATACGTGGGTTTGAGTAGGGTGATCATTGCTCGGCACAACATCGAGGGCCGAAGGGCCTGTTCTGTGCTGTACTGTTCTATACAACTGTAGCACGACTTGCCAGTTTGTATAATTGATGCCCCGTACAATGAAGGTAAGCATTCCGTATGCTTTCTTGACTACCTTGTCCACTTGTGTTGCCACCTTCAGAGATCTGTGGACCTGCACGCCCAGATCTCCCTGACTTTCTATATTCCTAAGAATTTTACCATTTATGGTATAGTTCCCCTCTATGTTAGATCTTCCAAAATGCATTACCTCACATTTGTCCGGATTAAACTCCATTTGCCATTTCTCTGCCCAAGTGTCCAACCTATCTATGTCCTGCTGTATCTTCTGACAATACTCAACACTATTTGCCACTCCACCAACCTTGATGTCATCCGCGAACTTACTAATCAGACCGGCTACATTTTCCTCCAAATCGTTTATGTACACCACAAACCACAGAGGCCCAAGCACCGATCCCAGTGGAACACCACTAGTCACAATATTCCATTCAGAAAAATACCCTTCTACTGCTACCCTTTGCCTTCTGTGACCGAGCCAGTTCTGTATCCATCTTACCACCTCATCCCTGATCCCATGTGACTTCACCTTTTATACCAGTCTGCCATGAGGCACCTTGTCAAAGGCTTTACTGAAGTCCATGGAAACAACATCCACCACCCTCCCCTCATCAATCATCTTTGTCACCTCCTCAAAAAATTCAATCAAGTTAGTGAGGCACTAACTTCACAAAACCAAGCTGTCTATCGCTTATGAGTCCATTTGTTTCCAAATGGGTAGAAACCCTGTCCCTAAGAATTCTCTCCAGTAATTTACCTATTACCAACGTGAGGCTCACCACCTTATAGTTTCCAGGATTATCCCTGCTACATTTCTTAAACAGCGGCACAACATTAGCTATTCTCCAGTCCTCTGAGATCTCACCTGTAGCCAATATGGATACAAAGATGTCAGTCAATGCCCCAGCAATTTCCTCCCCTGCTTCCCTCAGTATTCTGGGATAAATCCCATCTGGCCCAGGAGACTTATCTCCCTTAATATGTTTTAAAAGACCCAATACCTCCTCCTTTTCGATGTTAACATGAATCAGACTGTCCACACACCCTACCCAAGAATCAACTTCCACAAAGTCTCTTTCTTTCGTGAACATTGACGCAAAGTATTCATTCAATCCAGTCAATATAGGGGAAGTTAAAATCCCCTTCCACAACAACCCTGTTACTTTTCCACCTTTCCATAATCTCTCTACCTATCTGCTCCTCTATCTCTCGCTGGAAGTTGGGGGGCCTGTAATAAACGCCCAATATTGTGATTTCCCCCTTCCTGTTCCTAAGCTCTACCCAGATTGCCTCATTGTATGAACCCTCCAAGGTGTCCTCCCGTAGTACAGCTATAATATTCTCCTTAACCAGTAATGCTACTCCCCCCACCCCTTTTACATCCTCCTCTATCTCTCCTGAAGCATCTATACCCTCCAACGTTCAGCTGCTAATCCTGCCCTTCCTTTAATCATGTGTCTGTGATAGCCATAACATCGTAATTCCAAGTACTAATAAATGCTCCAAGTTCATCTGCTTTACCCACTATACTTCTGCCGTTGAAACAAAAACACTTCAAACCACTATGGTTGAGCAGACAGTGTGATTTGTTGTCTGATTTTTGTGCTCTATTTCCCCTTCAGTTTTTACGCTTTCTAAACGAGGGCTCTGGTTCCCACCCCCCTGCCATACTAGTTGTCCCCAGAGCATCAGTCTGGATCTGCGGATTACTAGTCCAGATCTTTACAGACAACCTTTTTCTTTCTTTCTTGTCAATTTTTAACATGTCCTTCAGGGAAGTAAACCTGTCATCCTTAACCAGTTTGGGCCTCGAAGTGTCTCCAGTCCCACACCAAAGTGGTTGACCTCAATTTGTCCTCTGATGTGACCCAGCAAGGCACCTAGTTGTATCAAACCTGCAACCAGTGGTTCAAGTAGAAAGCATAGCACCACCTTCTCAGGGCAACTAGGAGTGGGTGATAAATGCTGGCCTTGACAGCAACACTCACACCCGAGAATGAATAAATAGACACAAACAAAACAATGGCCACTTGTCTGAGGTGTGTTGGTGCCTGTGTCTAAATGACTCATCTCTCCAGGATAAGTGGGAGGGCATTTGTTTGCAAATGTAAGATGATTTTCCAAAGAAAGGCGTCTCTTTATAAAAAAAACTCCCCCTCCCCCCATGTAGCTGGTCGAACGAGTTGGTGGGTAAGCAGCATCATCGGCGAAGGCTAAGAACAAGTTAATGCTATAGTTTGTGTGGCAGGTATGTATTGTAGCTGGAGGCAGAATTAGTCATGTGAAAGTCAGACAGAGCATCTGCCTGTCTGGAGGAAAAGACATTTTACACACCTAGCCATGGGACAGAATGAAAACATAGTCCCAGTGGATGACCTTTGACTTCTTTCGCAAATGTGGAAAATTCCTGTTCTAGTGCAGTTTTTCAAGCAAGGTTGCTTGAGGCATCCCTAAAGGCGAACGCGTTTTTCTTTTAGTTATGCTATAATCTCCCATCTAGATTTTATATCTGTGCTCACTAGTTAAATGTCCAGTGACTTGTCCAGATGTGTCACCCGAGGGGAGGTGTTTCTGCAAAGGGTGTTTGGTTCCTGAAGTATTCACAGCTTCAGCCAACCCGTCTTCTCACCTGATGCCACCGTGTTTATGAACATAGAACATACAGGGCAGAAGGAGGCCATTCGGCCCATCAAGTCTGCACCGCCCCACTTAAGCCCTCACTTCCACCCTATCCCTGTAACACAATAACCCCTCCTAACCTTTTTTGGTCACTAAGGGCAATTTATCATGGCCAATCCACCCAACCTGCACATCTTTGGACTGTGGGAGGAAACCGGAGCACCCGGAGGAAACCCACGCAGACACGGGGCGAACGTGCAGACTCCGCACAGGCAGTGACCCAAGCTGGGAATCGAACCTGGGACCCTGGCGCTGTGAAGTCACGGTGCTATCCACTTGTACTACCGTGCTGCACCTATGTCAACACAGAACCCAGACGCAAGCTGAATCTTGTCCTGATGAATGATCATTGACCTCCAATGGCATTTGAAACCCAACCTTTAACCTAACCATTTCTTCTCATTGGATTTAACTCTTCTGTATCTGCTCAATCTCGGTATATCCTCAACTACAAGTCTTATGCTACCTGGCGGTGAGAAAGGTCATTAATTGATGCGATACATTTTGTTTTTCCTTTTTAAAAAAAATTTAAATTTAGAGGATCCAATTATTTTTTTTCCAATTAAGGGGCAATTTAGCGTGGCCAATCCACCTAACCTGCACATCTTTGGGTTGTGGGGGTGAAACCCACACAGACATGGGGACAATGTACAAACTCCACACGGTCAGTGACCCAGGTCAGGGATTGGAACCCAGGTCCTCAGCGCCGCAGTCCCAGTGCTAACCACTGCGCCACATGCTGCCCGTTTGATGCGATACATAACTGTACTGCAGACTATCGAGAAGCGAGATCGCTCCTTCCCAACATGGCCAACCCTCACTAACGCTCCAGACCAAGGTCAACCATCATCTCAACCCTCTGCTTTAAAAACCCCTCTACCTTCAGTCACCCCATCATTACTTGCTGGCTGAGCGATGTTCCATGCTCCAACATGTTTTAAATTCATCCTCTGAATAAAAATTGAAATTTATATTGTTATTATCGTTTTCAAAAATATTTCTTTGCTACTGTGAATGCATGTAAGAACTTAACAAAGTAAGAACTAGCAGCAGCAGGCCATTCAGCCCTTTATACCTGTGCTGTACTTTAATAAGATCTGGGCTGATCAGGGGGGTGATTCTCCAATAATGGGCCCAAGTGTTCACGCCGTCGTGAACGCCGTCGCGATTCTGACCCCCACAGGGGGCCAGCACGGCGCTGGAGCAGTTCATGCCGCTCCAGCCTCCTTACACGGCTGCGCCAACCTGCGCATGCGCGGGGAATTTCTTTCGCGCGCCGGCCCCGACCAATATGGCGTTGGTGTTCAGGAGCCGGCCGCGCCATAAAGTAGGCCCGGGGGGGGGGGAAGAGGCTGGCGGGCCGATTGGTGAGCCCCGATTGCAGGCCAGACCCCATCAGAGGTCCTCCCCCCCACCCCGGTGAAGGAGCCCCACCCCCCACACAGGCTGCCCCCCCCTCCCGGCCGTTCCCGCAGAGTTCCCGCCGGCAGCGACCAGCGGTGAACTGCGCCGACGGGACTCTGTCGTATCGGCACGGCCGCTCGGCCCATTCGGGCCGGAGAATCGGCGTGCCCCGCCAACTCCAGCGGCCAACGCCGCGCCAAACATGCCGGCGCAAATGGTGCCGATCCACCGCACCTCGGTGAATCGTGTTGAGGCGCCGTGGCACAGTTGCGCCGATTCTCCGGCCCGGTGCGGGGCTCGGAGAATCGCCCCCTTGATCTTGAACTCAACCTCACTCTCTTGCTTGCTCTCCATAACCATTGACACCCCTATAGGTCGAGAATCTGTCTATCTCAGCCTTGAATATATTCAATGGTTATGCCTCGACAGCTCTCTGGGTACAGAATTTCAAAGGTTAATGACCTTCTGAGAGAAACATTCATTCTCATCCCTGCCCTAAATGAGCGGCCCCTTATTCTGAAACTATGCCCCCTAGTTCCAGAATACCCAGTGAGGGGAAACACTTCATCTACCCCGCCAAGTCCCCTCAGACTTTTATATATTTCATTAAGATCACCTCACATTCTTCTAAGCTCCAATGAGTTAGGCCAAAACTGCTCAACTTTTTCTCATTAAACAAAAGAACTGGGCTTAAGAGGTGAGTTGAAAATGACCTTTCTTGATATTAAGGAGCATTTACTGAGTGTGGCATTGAGGACCCCTCGCAAAACTGTCATCAATGGAAATCAGGGGGGAAACTCTCCACTGGTTGGAGTTGTACCTGGTGCAAAGGAAGATAGTCATGTTGGTTGGAGGTCAATCATCTCAGTTCCAGGACATCACTGCAGGAGTTCCTCACCTAGACCCATCAAACATCAGCTGCTTCATCAAAGACCTACCCTCCATCATTAGGGCAGAAGTGGCGGTGTCACTGATGATTGCACAATGTTCAGCACCATTCACGACTCCTCAGATACTGAAGCAACCCATGCCAATTTGCAACAAGACCTGAACAACATTTAAGTTTCGGCTAACAAATAGCAAGTAACATTTACGTCGCACAAGCTCGAGGCAATGACCATCTCCAAAATGTGAGAATTTAACCATTTCCCCTTGACATTCAAAAACACTGCCATTATTGAATTCCCCACCATCAATATCCTGGAGGTTACCATTGAATAGAAACTGAACTAGATTTGCCATATAAATATGATGGCTACAAGAGCAGGTTAGAAGCTAGGAATCCTGAAGTTAATTATTCACCTTTTCAATTTTAAGTGGCCTAGCAAAATACTCAGTTGTATCAGACCACTAGCTTGTTACTCACCTCTTGACTCCCCAAAGCCTGCCCACCATCTACAAGGCAAAAGTCAGAACTGTGATAAAATACGCTCCACTTGCCTGGATGTGTGCAGCTCCAGCAACACTCAAGAATCTTTTAAAAAATAAATTTTGAGCACCCAATTCATTTTTTCCAATTAAGGGGCAACTTAGTGTGGCCAATCCACCTGGCCTGCACATCTTTGGGTTGTGGGGGCAAAACCCATGCAAACACGGGGAGAATGTGCAAACTCCACACGGACAGTGACCCAGAGCTGGGATCGAACCTGGGATTTTGGCTCCGTGAGGCAGCAGGGCTAACCCACTGCGCCACCGTGCTGCCCCACACTCAAGAATCTTGATACCATCCTGGGCAAAGCAACCTGCTTGATTGGCACCCCATCACCATGTTAAATACTCACCCCCTCCACCACCAATGCACAGTAGCAACCATGTGTATCATCTACAAGATGCAAAGCAGTAACTCACCAAGGTTTCTTCGACAACACCTTCCAAACCAGAAACCTTCACCACCTAAGGACAAGGGCAACCGATGCATTGGATACCACCACGTGCAAGTTTCCCTCCAAGCCACACACCACCTTGACATGGAAATATATCGCCGTTCCTTCATTGCCATCGGATCAAAATCCTAGAAATCACTCCCTAACAGCACTGTGCGGATATCTTCGCCACAAGGACTGCAACGGTTGAAGAAGGCAGCTCACCACCACCTTCTCAAGGGCAATTAGGGATGGGCAATCAATGTTGGCCCAGCCAGCGAAGCCCACATCCCATGAAAAAATAATTTAAAAAACCCTCATCCTGGGAATCAACATTGTCAAACTTCTCTGAGTTGCCTCCAAAGCAAGTTTGTCCCTTCTTAAATCAGGAAACCAAAACTGTTCTCAATACTCTTGGTGTGGTCTCACACATACCCGGTATAATTGAAGCAAGGCTTCCCTACACTTATACTCCATCGCCCCTATAATAAAAGCCAACATTCCATGTGCCTTGCTAATGACTTGCTGCATCTGCATGCTAACGCTTGTGATTCTTGTGCAAGGACACCCAGGTCCCTCTGTACTGCAGCATTCGGTAGCTTCTCTCCAATTAAATCACATTTTGTTTTTCTATTAGTTGTTCTGCTACTGAGTCTATTTAATTTGGGGCCCCTCACTATAGCTGGCAAATGTGGAGAGTCACACATGCCATTTATTTATTTTTAATGTATTTTTAGCTATGACAGGAAGGAACAGCCATTTAGAGGTTAAGGTTTGTTTTCAGTAAATCCCAGATGTCAAAATTTAGCAGAACAAACAGCATTTTCAGCATTGCAGCCTGGAACCCACTGCTAAATATTTCAGCCCACCAGCTACACGTTGTTTCAGCCTAAACTTACCAGGTCTGAAAATTGGCTTTTGCGAGCCACTGGCATGGACTGGATACGGAAGATGATCCCAGTGTCTGAATCGATGGGCCTAAGGCAAACCCAGTATTGGGACATCATTAACATTGAGCTGGTGAATTGACGGCACTTGGCGGCCGCCTACAAGCAGCTCAAATGGCTGCAGTAATTCCGGCAGCACCTCTTCGAGTACCTTCTTAAAGGGACCAGAGAGATGGGGGCTACCAGGAAAGGGCACAATCAGAAAGTGAGGAGGGTGACCACCAGAAACAGGGGTGATCAGGAAGAAGGAAAATCGGGATGGAAGATAACGACGGTAATTCGCTGTGTTTCTCGGCAGCGGGAGGCGGTGCGTCGTTCGAGCCGTCGTTCTCCGCTCCCGCCGCTGTCAATGAGAATTCCTGGTAAAGCCAACCCATGGCAATGGAAAACCCATGAATGGAGTGTGCTGGGAGTGGGATCAGAGAATCCCGCTGCAGCGAAATGGCCAGAGAATTCCAACCTGTGTCACCTAATTCTAGTCTCTTTGACATTGTTTGAATGTACCCACAGGCGGCGAATCGGGTTAGACTTGATTCAGTCCCTGTTACAGCACAAACCCTCTAGAGAGTAGTTTGCACCTTTAGCGGAGGACAGAGATGGTTCCTTTTGGAGATGGGCATGTCAGACTGTTGCAGCTGCTATCACAATTTGGAAGAAGTGTTGGACTTAGGAGGTGTAGGCCATTCTGCCCTTCCAGTCCACTCTGTCATTCCACAAAATCAATGTTGATCAGATTGAGGGCCTAACTCCATTTACCCGTCTGCCTGCCAGAACATTTGTCTGTCAAAAATCTATTCAGTGATCCAGCCTCCACTGCTCCCTGGGGAAGAGATTTCCACAGACTGACAATCCTCCTGTGAGAAAACATTTCTCCTCACCCCAGTCTTAAAAGGGAGGCCTCTTATTCCTAAACTATGGGCGAGAGTCGCAGAATTCCCAGCCGCTGTGTTTCTAGGCAGCGGGAGGCGGTGCACCGTCGTTCGCCGCTCCCGCCGCTGTCAATGAGAATTCCTGTCAAAGCCAACCCATGTCAATGGAAAACCCATGAATGGAGTGCGCTGTGGAGTGGGATCAGAGAATCCCGCTGCCAGCGAAATGGTCAGAGAATTCCAACTTGTGTCACCTAATTTTAGTCTTCCTGTATCCTCCCTGCTGGTAGCCATCATATTAAGTCCCTTCAGGATATTATATATTTCAATAAGATTACCTCTCATTCTCAACCTCCAACAGGTATCGGGCCAGTCTGTTCAACCTTTCTTGACAAGACAATCTCTTCAACCCAGGAATGGATTGCGCGATCTGTCTCTGAACTGATTCTAACTAAACTATATCGCTTTTCAAATAACGAGTCCAAAATTGTGCAGAGTACTCGCTGCACGATGGCCCAGTGATTAGCACTGCTGCCTCACAGCGCCAGGGACCCGGGCTCAATCACAGCCTTGGGTGACTGTGTGTGTGGAGCTTGTACATTCAAGCCGTGTCTGCTTGAGGTTCCTATGGGGGTTCCGGTTTCTTCCCAAAGTTTCTTCCCGGGCAGCATGGTAGCATAGTGGTTAGCACAACTGCTTCACAGCTCCAGGGTCCCAGGTTCGATTCCCGGCTTGGGTGACAGTCTGTGCGGAGTCTGCACGTTCTATCCGTGTCTGCGAGGGTTTCCTCCGGGGGCTGCGGTTTCCTCCCACAGTCCAACGATGTGCAGGTTAGGTGGATTGGCCATGCTGAATTGCCCTTAGTATCCAAAATTGCCCTTAGTGTTGGGCGGGGGGGAAGAATGGATACATTTGGAATTGATACAGATTCCAAGGTTCCTGAAGTGGTCTAATACCATGCTGCAGGAATTTTATTCAAGTCGAACCAGAAGTCGATGTATGAAGAACATTGGATTCCTTGCTTGTAGCAGTGAGGCACTGCAGGGTGCCTGGAGGTGAGGCACGACAGGTTGTAACCTTCGTTCTAAAAATGGGCACAGAACAAAAACCTCTCATCACATTTTTCAATTAATTGGTCTGAATGTGGAGTCCTGGGGTGAGAAATGTTTGAAACGCTGTCGGGAAATGGTTGCTGTGATTTTCTACAGTCATTTTACAATCATTATTTTTGACAGTCATTTAAAAGAAATTGTGGTAATTTTTTTTTCACGTTCATTAAGGTGAACCATGTCAATGCTGAAGAATAGAAATTATGTCTTTTTATATCTAACGTTGCAGCCCAGTTCCTTCTGCCCTGCTCCCCACAAGTGAGCTTCCAACCCCAACCTCTGAAGGTAGCTCGCTACTCTAACTGTGTCACCTTTCTCTTTCTGACAGACTGTCAGCTTCACTCAGCTCCGAACACATCTTCCCTCAAAGTCAGGAAGATGCAGATTTCTTCAGAATTTGAGTACATTGCCCTATGCCGCACCGAAGCAGGTTTTAAAGATCTTGTGGCGTTACTTTGAGGAGGGCAAAGTCATTATACTGATGTAAAATCAAAATACTGCAGGTGCCGGAAATCTGAAATTAAAACAGAAAACGCTGGATAAACGCAGCAGGTCTGCGAGCACCTGTGGAGAGAGAAACTAGATTTAACGTTTTGAGTCTGTGTGATTCTTCTTCAAAGCTGAAGACAGGCAGAAAAATAATGGGTTCTATATTGAAGTCGGGAGGGGAGAGAGGGGGGGGCGGGGGGGAGGAGAGGGGGTGTGTGGGGGTGGGGGCGGTGGGGGGGGGGCTGCTGTGGGGCAAAATAGAATGTCAGGGATAAGTGGGAGCTCAGGAGAGATTTAACAAAGATGTAATTTAACAAAGATGATCTAGACAGTTTGGGAGAGTGGTGCAGGAAATGGCCGAGATCTAGACAGTTTGGGAGAGTGGTGCAGGAAATGGCTGATGTAATTCAACGTGAGAAAATGTGAGGTCTTGCACTTTGGAAAAAAGAATCCAAGCATAGACTACTTTCTAAACGGTGAGAAAATTCATAATGCCAAAGTACAAAGGGATCTGGGAGTGCTAGTCGAGGATTCCCTAAAGGTAAACATGCAGGTTGAATCTGTGATTAAGAAAGCGAATGCAATGTTGTCATTTATCTCAAGAGGGTTGGAATATAAAAGCAGCGATGTGCTACTGAGCCTTTATAAGGCTCTGGTTAGGCCCCATTTGGAGTACTGTGTCCAGTTTTGGGCCCCGCATCTCAGGAAGGACATACTGGCACTGGAGCGTGTCCAGCGGAGATTCAAACGGATGATCCCTGGAATGGCGGGTCTAACATATGATGAACGGCTGAGGATCCTGGGATTGTATTCATTGGAGTTTAGAAGGTTAAGGGGAGATCTAATAGAAACTTACAAGGTAATACATGGCTTAGAAAGGGTGGACGCAAAGAAATTGTTTCCGTTAGGCGAGGAGACGAGGACCCGTGGGCACAGCCTTAGAATTAGAGGGGGTAAATTCAGAACAGAAATGCGGAGACATTTCTTCAGCCAGAGAGTGGTGGGCCTGTGGAATTCATTGCCGCGGAGTGCAGTGGAGGCCGGGACGCTAAATGGCTCCAAGGCAGAGATAGATAAATTCTTGATGTCGCGAGGAATTAAGGGCTACGGGGAGAATGCTGGTAGGTGGAGTTGAAATGCCCATCAGCCATGATTGAATGGCGGAGTGGACTCGATGGGCCGAATGGCCTTACTTCCACTCCTATGTCTTATGGTCTTATGGTAATGGACACAAGGTAAAGTGAGCGTTAATGGGAGTGTCAAAGACTAAGGAAGATGTCCATGGCAGCATAAAGGTCAGATAACAGAGTGTGTTGATAATTGAACAAGGGTCAGCGCTCTGTGGAAGCAAAACATAATAGGTTAGAAACTAGCCCTGTGCGGGACCCTCCATCCCAGAGCCATGATAGGGCCCTCTTGTCCTCAGTTTTTACCCTATCGTCTCTGTATCCAAAGGATCATCCTCTGTCATTTCCATCAACTTCAACATGATGTCATCTACATCTCCCCCTCATTTCCCCTGACAACATTCGATCAGGTCGTTTCTTTCTATGACATCCTGGTTCACCTTCATCACTCTAACACCTTACCCCTTCCCACGGCACCTTCCCATGCAAACACAAGAGATGTAACACCTGCCCCTTTCCCTCCTCACAGTTCAAGGACCGAAACCTTCCATCCAGGTGAAGCAATAATCCACTTGCCCTTCCTTCAGTTTAGTCTAATGCATTTGCTGCTCCCGATGCGGTCTCCCCAACATGGGGGAGGCTAAACGCAAAGTGGGCGAACACTTTGTGGAACACCTTCACTCAGATTGCAAGAATAACCTCCAACCTTCCTATCGCTTGCCATTTCAACTCACCATATTTCTCTCCGGCTCACAATTCTGTCCTCGGCCTGCGACAATATTCCAGTGGAGGCTAAACGCAAATTGGAGAAACAGCACCTCGTCTTCCAATGAGGCACTTTGAAGCCTTCAGGATCTTTTTTTAAAAAAGTATTTTATTCAGGTTTTGCAGAATTTTTCATAAAAGAACAGTAATAACAATAATAACAAAACTAACTAGAGTGAATATTAACATAGTGTAAAAAGAGAATCTAGAGTAACAATTAAATAGACATTACCCCACGCGACGCAGTCTTCCCACACCATCCCAATGAAGCACTCACCCCTACACCCCTCACCCCCCCCCCCCACCCCACTGCCCCCCCCCACCATGCCCAGCTGTATCTTTTTAAAAAAAAAAATTTTTGAAATAATTTTTATTCAAGTTTTCAACAACAAATTTTATCACAACAGAGAAAAACAGTAACCCCTCCCCTCCAATACAAAAACAATAAATGAACAAGAAAAAGAAATAAGCATAAAACCATGAGAACAAACCCCCATAACGAACCCGTAGCCCTCCCCCCCCCCCCCCCCCCCCCCCGGCTACCTTCCCCCGATTCCCGTCCATTTTCCCCTGATTCTTGGCCAGCCGACTATTCTTCCTCTTGTTCGTTGGCCACAAACAGGTCCCGGAACAGTTGCATGAATGGCTCCCACGTTCTGTGGAAGCCGTCGTCTGACCCTCGGATGGCGAATTTGATTTTCTCCATTTGGAGAGATTCCGAGAGGTCGGACAGCCAGTCTGCAGCTTTGGGTGGTGCTGCTGACCGCCAGCCAAACAGGATTCTACGGCAGGCGATCAGGGAGGCAAAGGCAAGGGTGTCCGCCCTCCTCCCCAGGAATAGATCTGGCTGGTCTGAAACCCCGAAGACCGCCACTATCGGGCATGGCTCCGCCCTCACCCCCACCACTTTGGACATAGCCTTGAAGAAGGCTGTCCAGTAATCCACAAGTCTGGGGCAAGACCAGAACATGTGGGCGTGGTTGGCCGGGCCTCTTTGGCACCATTCACATCTGTCCTCCACCTCCGGGAAGAACCTACTCATACGGTTTCTTGTTAAGTGGGCTCTATGTACCACTTTTAGTTGTGTCAGGCTGAGCCTTGCGCACGTGGCGGTGGAGTTGACCCTATGCAGTGCTTCGCTCCAGAGTCCCCACCCTATCTCAATCCCCAGGTCATTCTCCCATTTCTTTAGCCTTCAGGATCTAACATTGAGCTCAACAACTTCTGACTATGAACTCTGTTCTCCATTTTGATATTCTCCCCACCGCTCCAAACCTCACGTGGACCCAGTCTGTAACTTGTTCTTATGTTTGCTTTTTAGAGAGTGCTGATACTTATTCTGCTATAAACAAGCAAGTTGGATCAGTATGGGTGGAGATTAGCAATGGTAAGTGACAGAGAACATTCCTGGGAGTAGAGTATAGGCCCCCGGACAGAGAGTAGTCATACCGCTGGGCAAAGCACTAAGAAAGGAAAAATTGAAGTTTGTCATGAAGGCATTGTAATAATTGTGGAGGACTTCAATTTTCATACAGACTTTACCAATCAAATAGGACGGATGGCCTGGATGAGTTTGTAGAATGCTCGTGTGACAGTTTTCTGGGCCAATAAATTGTGTAACCAATTAGGAAAAAGCTATTTTGGATCTAGTCCTGTGCAGTGAGGTGAGGTTAATTAGTAATCTCGTAGTGAAAGATCCACTGGGAAAAAGTGATCATGGTACAATTGAATTACATGGTAAGTTTCAAAGTGACACACGCCAATCCCAAAGAAGAATCTTAGGGCGCAATTCAACCAATTGGGAACAAAGTGCCATAGAAAGTGCGCTTAGCCGCTTGATTCCCGATGCTCACAGCTCCGAGAAACACATGGCCGTACAAAGTGATTCGCGTTGTACTAGGGGCCTCAGTGGGGAATGTGTGGCCGAGGTCACACATCGCCCCGTTTTGTACACTGGCGAGCTCCGCTTGACGGACCCCAGTGTAGCGAGAGATCGCGAGGCCATTTAAAAATGGCATTCTGATCTCCAAGGCCCCCAAAGCAATTCCTGAACCCCCCCCAGGCCGATCACACGTGCGCTAAGAATGACAGCAACACCCTGGCAGTACCCCTGCCGGGTGGCAATTTCACCTCGTCACCTTGACAGTTCCAGGCTGGCACCTAGGTGGCACTAGCAGGGTGGCAGGCTGGCACTTGAAGGGCACCCAGGTTGCACCAGCAGCTGGGCACCACCCCGCCCAAAGGGCATGCAGCTGGGAGCCTCCGTTGTGTCTGCTCCCCGTTTGTGGAGACCAGTGCTGAACAGCATCTCCGAGGCAAAGGGAAGCCTCAGGTACCTCGGGAATCCGCAGTGAATCTGACAGTGAGACTAGCTGTCTTGTTCTCATATGCAGATTTGTCAAAAAGTGATCGCACCCACAATGGGCAGATTTACATCACAACGTCTCGCGACATTGTGTTGGATCTTGCAAGGCGTTGCGGGCCAGGCAGATCTTGGGAGTGGGGTCTCCCGCTTTTTGGGCACAGCATGGCCATTGGATTGCACCCTTAAATTTTAACAAAGGCACTTCCACGGGTAATGATCACTGCGGCACTCCACTACTTACAGTTTGGCAAGTTAAAAATAAACCATTTATCCTGACTTGATCTGTTGCCTGTTAATTAGCCATGCTCTAGCCATGCTAATATATCACCCCCCCCCCCCCCCACCCGGAATACAATGAGCTCTAATCTTGTGCAGTAACCTTTTATGTGGCATCTTATCAAATGCCTTTTGGAAATCCATGTTCTGGTTCCCCTTTATCCATCCTGCGTTTTACACCTTCAACAAATTCGAATAAATTTGTTGATCACAAATTGCTTTTCACAAAACCATGTTGACTCTGCCTTGATTATAAATACCCTGCTATTACCTATTTTAGAATGAATTTTCCCAATATTGTTCTAATTGAGCCGTTAGTAGCTTCAAAATGATGTTGACTCTAAGAAGGCCCAATAAGCCTCAAACTTTTCAATAGATAAACTCTATGGGCACACCTTCTCCTCATATTCCTCAACCTGTCATGTGAGAGTGCCTTTAAGAAATGGATGTTTAAGCAATGTACCTCTAAGAAAATAGTGATGTCAGAGAGTGGGTGGAGCTGAGCTCAGTTCGGCCATTTTGAAGTTAGTTCTGGGTTTTTAGTTTCAGTTTGAAGAAAACTTGGATGTGGCTGCAAGCTGCATTGCTGGTGATCTCTGCCATGAGGAACTATCTCTTAATCCTTTGATGAAATCGGAATTGTAAAAAGATCTCAGTATTGAATATAAATGAAGTAAAATGAAATGAAAATCGCTTATTGTCAGGAGTAGGCTTCAATGAAGCTACTGTGAAAAGCCCCTAGTTGCCACATTCCGGCGCCTGTCCGGGGAGGCTGGTACGGGAATCGAACCGAGCTGCTGGCCTGCTTGGTCTGCTTTAAAAGCCAGCGATTTAGCCCAGTGAGCTAAACCAGCCCCTGAATCTAATGTGCTTCTGTTTGAAGGATTTGTTGTCTTTTGGATGTGTAAAGGAACAGTTTACAGGGTTGGGTAGTGTTGTATTATTTTTGGGGTTATCTTGGAAGTAAGGGGTGTTAAGAGATCCAATGTTTGTTTAAAAGGTTAATTTGAGTTCATGGAATAAACATGGTTTTGTTTTAAAAACCACGTGTCCATAATTGTAATACTACACCTGGGGAACAAGCCATGTGCTTCAAAAGCAACAATCCATTAAAGGTGGGGGTTGGTTGAACTCCATGATATATTCTGGGATTCTGAAAACACCTCTCCCATAAGAAACCCCAGTCATTCACCACCTCCCCACGTCCCTCACCTGTCCATCTTCATTCCACCTCTCTCAACCCCATCGACCCATCGCTCCACTATATCCCTCAATCCTAACCATCCCTTCCCAATACTCTCCCTATTCAGAACCTCTCTGTCCCATGCAATGTATAGAAACCCACCTCTTAGCTTTTTCTGTATTTGGGCTCTTTTTGTTGCCCTGTGTATCTTGATTGTCAGTCGCACAGGGAACATTCCTGATTTGTTCTCATAAAATTGGACCAGAAATTATTTCAGGATTAATTTCACTGAGTGACACAGAGGAATCCCACAGTCTCTTCATGTTACATATCAGGTAATATCCTCCTGGCAGTGAATTACAAAGTAATACCATAAGACTGCGGACTGACTGAAGTGAATTATTCGCTTAAATTCGCTGTTGGACATTTGTTGCACAAAAGTGTTCTGTTACTTTTCCAAATCTTCTTAGAGTCTGAGCACTGTGCCTGCAGGAAGGATGTTTGAGTGGACGAAGGTTTAAGTTGGGGTGGGGCGGGGGGGGGGGGGGGGGGGGGGGGGGGGGGGTAGGGATTGCTTACGGCAGAGGAAATCTGGAGCTTTTACCCTCAAACAGCTGCTGAGATCGGATCCACTGAAAGATGTCAGCATGGAGACTGATGGATTTCTGTTATGCAGGGGTATGGACTGAAGGTGGGCAGATAGACTAAAGATACAGATTGGTCATGGCATTGTTAAATGGCGAAACAGGCTTGATGGACTGAACAGCCTACTCGTGTTCCAATGTGACAATAATAGGTCTTGAAAAATAACGGAAGAAAGTACACAATTAGATTAAAACAATATCAACAACTAGAAACCATGACAGGAGATGGTTACATGCAAAGCGTCTGTCATATAATGTATGGTTGCAGATTATACAGAGGTGTGTCACACATTGTGGCACCATTTGTATAAGATATTGACCAGAATATATTTGGAGTTTTTATTACTTCCCCAGTCAATTTGATTTCGGAAGACAATTTGTCACGTGTCATTCTTGTATATTGTCCACGATGGGTATAAAGTCAACCACTGTAGCACTGGGATAGTCTGTGCCCAAACTGTAAAACCAAAACTTACTTTAAAGATGCCTGGAATGCACCTGAAACCCTCTGACTGCAGGGCTGTGTGGGTCAAGTGCGAGGAAGCAGGATTAAGTTGGCTGGCTCATTTTTTTATTTGACTGGCAAAGACCTGATGGTTAGAGTGGCCTCCCTCTCTGCCATAAATCTTTCTACATTATCTGAAACAGGAGGAACACGCAGGGATGTAGGTAGAGGGTGAAGAAGTGTCAGTAAGTGAATTACTCCTCAGGAGATCTAGCATGGATGCAATAGCCCGAATGGACTTCAGTGCTGTAACAATTCTATGATTCTTTTACTCTGGGGATTGATCCCACTTCTAAACTCATGTGGATCAGATTTTAGGCATCCTAGAAAGGTGCCTAAAATTTGTGTTGGTCCTCTCAAATATGGTTATGAGAGGCCTAGCAATTCTTAATGAAGCCTGCTACAAACTTTACACCTGATAAAGAGGGCAGGTGTTGAGCTGGACCAGCTCACATTCCCTCAGTTGCTGCAGTATGAAGATCACACTCAGATTAAAAGGTAATTGCTTGGCTCAGTGGACAGTGCTATCATCTCTGACTCAGAAGCCTGTGTGACGATTCCAACTATCAGAGATTTGAGACAGCATTCAGATTCATACACCCAGTGTAGTACTGAGGGAGTGCTGCACTGCCAGAGGGTCAGGACTGAGGGAGTGCTGCACTGCCAGAGGGTCAATACTGAGGGAGTGCTGCACTGTCAGAGGGTCAGTACTGAGGAAGTGCTGCACTGTCAGTGGGCCAGTACTGAGGGAGTGCTGCACTGTTAGAGGGCCAGTACTGATGGAGTGCTGCACTGCCGGAAGGTCAGTACTGAGGGAGTGCTGCACTGTTAGAGGGCCAGTACTGATGGAGTGCTGCACTGCCGGAAGGTCAGTACTGAGGGAGTGCTGCACTGTCAGTGGGCCAGTACTGAGGGAGTGCTGCACTGTTAGAGGGCCAGTACTGATGGAGTGCTGCACTGCCGGAAGGTCAGTACTGAGGGAGAGCTGCACTGTCTGAGGGTCAGTACTGAGAGAGTGCTGCACTGTCGGAGGGCCAGTACTGAGGGAGTGCTGCACTGTCCAACAGTCAGTACTGAGAGAGTGCTGCACTGTCCAGCAGTCAGTACTAAGGGAGTGCTGCACTGTCGGAGGGTCAGTACTGAGGGAGTGCTGCACTGTCAGAGGGCCAGTACTGAGGGAATGCTGCACTGTCAGAGGGCCAGTACTGAGAGACTGCTGCACTGTCAGAGGGCCAGTACTGAGGGAGTGCTGCACTGTCAGAGGGTCAGTTCTGAGGGAGTGCCGCACTGTCAGAGGGTCAGTACTGATGGAGTGCTGCACTGCCGGAAGGTCAGTACTGAGGGAGTGCTGCACTGCCGGAAGGTCACGACTGAGGGAGTGCTGCACTGTCAGAGGGTCAGTACTGAGGGTGTGCTGTATTGCCAGAGGGTCAGTACTGTGGGAATGCCACACTGTCCAGCAGTCAGTACCAAGGGAGTACTGCACTGTCCAGCAGTCTGTACTGAGGGAGTGCTGCACTGTCAGAGGGTCAGTACTGAGGGAGTGCTGCACTGTCAGAGGGTCAGTACTGAGGGAGTGCTGCACTGTCCAGCAGTCAGTACTGAGGGAGTGCTGCACTGTCAGAGGGTCAGTACTGAGGGAGTGCTGCACTGTCAGTGGGTCAGTACTGAGGGAGTGCTGCACTGTCCAGCAGTCTGTACTGAGGGAGTGCTGCACTGTCAGAGGGTCAGTACTGAGGGAGTGCCGCACTGTCAGAGGGTCAGTACTGAGGGAGTGCTGCACTGTCCAGCAGTCAGTACTGAGGGAGTGCTGCACTGTCGGAGGGTCAGTACTGAGGGAGTGCTGTACTGTCCAGCAGTCAGTACTGAGGGAGTGCTGCACTGTCGGAGGGTCAGTACTGAGGGAGTGCTGCACTGTCCAGCAGTCTGTACTGAGGGAGTGCTGCACTGTCCAGCAGTCAGTACTGAGGGAGTGCTGCGCTGTCAGAGGGTCAGTACTGAGGGAGTGCTGCACTGTCAGAGGGTCAGTACTGAGGGAGTGCCGCACTATCAGAGGGTCAGTACTGAGGGAGTGCAGCACTGTCCAGCAGTCAGTACTGAGGGAGTGCTGCACTGTAAGAGGGTCAGTACTGAGGGAGTGCTGCACTGTCAGAGGGTCAGTACTGAGGGAGTTCTGCACTGTCCAGCAGTCAGTACTGAGGGAGTGCTGCTCTGTCAGAGGGTCAGTACTGAGGGAGTGCTGCACTGTCAAAGGGCAGTGGCGAGTGGGGTACTGCAGAGATCCGTACTAGGACCCCAACTATTCACATTATATATTAATGATTTGGATGAGGGAACTAAATGTAAGATCTCCAAATTTGCAGATGACGCATAGTTGGTTGGAAGGGTGAGCTGTGAGGAGGATGCAGAGATGTTTCAGTGGAATTAGAATAAGATGAGTGAGTGGGCACATGCATGGCAGATGCAGTATAATGTGGATAAATGTGAATTTATCCACTTTGGTTGCAAAAATAGGAAGGCAGATTACTAGTTCAGTGGGTCTAAATTGAGATTGGTGGATACTCAGCGAGACCATCATGTCCTCGTGCATCAGTCGCTGAAAGTAAGCATGCAGGTACAGCAGGCAATAAAGAAGGCAAATGGCATCATAAAATCATAGAATTTACTGTGCAGAAAGAGGCCATTCGGCCCATCGAGTCTGCACCAGCCCTTAGGAAAGAGCACCCTACTCAGGCCCACGCCTCCACCTTATCCCCTAATCCAACTAACCTGCACATCTTTGGACTGTGGGAGGAAACCGGAGCAGCCGGAGGAAACCCACGCAGACACAGGGAGAAAGTGCAAACTCCACACAGAGAACGGAATTAAACGCAGGACCCTGGAGCTATGAGGCCGCAGTGCTAACCACTGTGCCACCATGCCGTTGTGCATATGTTGGCCTTCATTTCGTGGAGATTTGAGTCGAGGAATAGAGTTGTTCAACTATAATTGTATAGGGCATTGGTGAAGCCACACCTGGAATACTGTGTGCAGTTTTGGTGTCCTTATCTGAGGAAGGATGTTCTTGGTATGGAGGGAGTGTAGCAAAGGTTTACCAGGCTGATTCCTGTGAGAGACTCAGTCGGTTAGGATTATATTCATTGGAGTTTAGAAGAGTGAGAGGGGATCTCATAGAAATGTATACAACTCTAACAGAACTAGACAGGGTAGATTCAGAAAGAATGTTCCCGATGCTGGGGGAATCCAGAACTAGGGGTCATAATTTGAGGTTAATGGGGTAAACATTTTAGGACTGAGGTGAGGAGAAATGCCTTCACCCAGAGAACGGTAAAACTGTGGAATTCACTGCCACAAAATGTAGCTGAGACAAAAACAGTGAGTCATTTCTTTTTTTTTAAATTTAAAGTACCCGATACTTTTTTTCTTCAATTAAAGGGCAATTTAGTGTGGCCGATCCACCTACCCTGCACACCTTTGGGGTTGTGGGGATGAGACCCACGTGGACACGGGGAGAATGTGCAAACTCCACACGCACAGTGACCCGGGGCTGGGATTGATCCTGGGTCCTTGGCGCCGTGAGGAAGCAGTGCTAACCACTGCGCCATGTGCCAACCCTACACTGTGTAATTTCAAGAAGGAATTAGATATTGCTCTTGGGGATAAAGGGATCAAGGGCTATGGGCGGGGGTGGGGGGGGGGGGGGGGGGGGGGGGGGGGAGAGGGGAGGCTGGATCAGGGTATTGAACTTGATGATCAACCATGATCATAATGAATGGCAGAGCAGACTCGAAGGGCCGAATGGCCTCCTCCTGCTTCCCTGTATCTATGTATTCTTGGTGAATAGATAGGAAATTCTCCTTTTGTCTGATTAACATTTACCTCCCAGCCAGCATTGATAAATAGCTCTGATGAATTCTGTGATGAATGCTCCCACTGACGGTGGGATTGTGCTGTGCAAAGACAGGCTGCGAGTTTGCCTAACTAATAACAGTGACGACGCTTCAAAAGTAAGTAATTGTTTATCACGTTGAAACGTCCCGAGGACAAGAAATACACCACATAACTGAAGCATTTCTTTATTCCCTCCACATTAAAGAAAGTGTTCCTTTTTTGGAGTATAAGGAACTAAGCATAGAATAGAAGCACACTCAGGGAAAATATTTGTGTTATTAAAAGCATAACTGTACTGTTAAGAATGTGAGAAAGTCACATGAAACCTATCACAAACTCACTTTGTCTCCCAGCCACATCAAAGTGTGAGTGTTCCATTGGCTTTGCAGCCCCGTGGGATAAAACTGAGAACATCAAAGGCCTTGATGTGTACAAACATACAAACAAGCCTGAAAACTAATGTACACACTGGGTCAAAAGACTCAACTGACGTATGGAATTGTGGTAATCATGTGCCAACTCCTGTCTTACGCACAGCATTGAAAAGAAGATTTCACTCACAGAGTTGGGAAATTATGAGTGCCAAAGTCACAATGCCAGGCAACGAACAGTGCACATCAAGTAAGACATGACAAGGTTCTCCTACGCTATCACAGCACACTTCCTGCTTGTATCAGCACCGGCACCTCCACACTATAAATCAGCAGTTCCACTATTGAAAGGCTCCAGTCAAACTTTTCATCTACCACAAGGATACTGCACCTTGTGGTATTATCATAAATGTAAGAACTGCAAGGGTTAATGAAATGACTAGATCAGCCACCGGAGGGAGTTAGAGTTACAAGTATATAAGACATTGATCCTAAGCCTTGGGGGGAGAGAAGTAAAGGAGTTCGCTGGAGTACAGACTGAAGGAAAGATAGTGGGCGCGATTCTCCGCCCCCCACGACGGGTCGGAGAATAGCGGGAGGGCCTTCCCGACATTTTTCCCGCCCTCCCGCTATTCTCCCCCCCTCCCCGCCCAACTCCCGACACGAATCGCTGCCGCCATTTTTTTACGGCCGGCAGCGATTCACAGCTGATAGATGGGCCGAAGTCCCAGCCCTTTACGCTGTTTTTACGAACGGCAAACACACCTGGTCTGGCCGTTCGGAAAAACGGCGGGAACAACTCGCTTTTTATAACCATGGAACCGATTGGCACGGCAGTACCACGGCCGTGCCAAGGGTGCCATGGGCCCGCGATCGGTGGGCACCGATCGCGGGCAGCGGGCCCGATGCCCGCGCACTATTTCTCCTTCCGCCGCCCCGCAGTATCCATTCGCGGGTCGGCTGAGGGGCATCCCGGCCTGCGCATGCGCGGGTTTCGCGCAAATACGCGATGACGTCATCCGCGCATGCGCGGGTTGGAGTCTTCCAATCCGCGCATGCGCGGCTGACGTCATATGACGCGTCAGCCGGCGCTAACTCCGGCAAGCGGGCTTAACGAAATTCGTTAAGCCCGTGATGCCGGAGCTTACGGCGTCGGGCTGCTAGCCCCGACCGGGGACCAGAATCGGTTCCCGGTCGGGAAGGGGCGCGCTGGCGTCAAACCCGCCCGGGTTTGACGCCAGCCTTACGATTTCTCTCGTTTTGGGAGAATCGCGCCCAGTGTGAGTAAGAGCAGATCATAGTTTATTATAGTGTAGAGATTAGTTGTGGATGAGTGCAGATTATATGTTAATTATCAACTCTATATTATTTAGGAGTATGTGTTGAATCCAAATTAGCAGTGTTAATAGATTTGTAGCTTTGTCCAAGTTAAAGCTATTTTGCGGTCTTTGTGAACACTACGCCAACCATCCTGAATTTAGCAACACAAAGCACACCTCGGCAATGCAACCACTCTTGTGGATTCTCTGTGTGATAATCACCTGGTTTACCTAATCCAGGCACAGCGCAAAGAAAACATATGAGTTGGACTGAATTCAGTGGTAACTTCAGCATAACCTTTCACTAACACTGTGGATTCCTGGATGGCCTTGTTTCCTTATGGTGTCCCTGATACTAACAAATGGAATGGGGCAGCACCAAGCTGGTGACAGGTCACTGCTCATGCAGGTCTAGAGAGGGGCAGCAGGACGCCTGCCAAGAGCCAGCAACAGAGGAGATAGGCTGCACGTGCTGTACTGTGAGAAGCATTGCTGGAGATTCTGCACAGGCTGACGTACAAGAGCAGAAAGCAGTGCTCGGAATGCACATCCTACAGGAACATCAGTTCTATAAATGGGATTTACACCCAGAACTATTGTCACACTGCTCCTACGCGACATTTGTGCTAAATGCATAGCTCTGTTACTGTGTGCAAAAAGTGGCGTACAATAACCATCAATGGACAAGAGTGAGAAATGGTTAACTGGGTGTTCATCGTGGAGGTGTGCAGTTAGAATAAGAAATTGACTGCACTTGTACATAAGAGCTGTGGTATTATTCATCAACATTCATACAAGAAACAAAAGTTCAAAACGCACACATTTTAAAATATATCAACGAAAAAGATTGGACTGTTTTGTGGGCTTGGTTAGCTCAGTTGACTAGTTAGCTAATCAGTGATGTCAATGTTGCGGTTCAATCCCCATACCAGCTGTAATAGTTTATGGAAGCCTTATCAACATCTTGCCACATGTTTGTAACGTTTTGCCCCTCAAACTATATAACCAATTGTCTCTCCCAAATGGAGAGAGGTGATTTTGGCAAACTGTGGACGTGGCTTACCTTATTATTAAATTATTTCGCATCACACAAGCAATAAAAATGAACCATGATTTGATTGCTTGAACCTTTCCAACTTGTGTCGCTTCCATCCTTCAGTCCTCAATACAACTCATAAGTGTCCCTCAGGCTGCCATTTGATTAGCTTCATTATAGACATCAAGGTACGTCCCAGGTTTATTTGGGGCAGCGCGGTAGCACAAGTAGATAGCACTGTGGCTTCACAGCGCCAGGGTCCCAGGTTTGATTCCCCGCTGGGTCACTGTCTGTGTGGAGTCTGCAAGTTCTCCCTGTGTCTGCGTGGGTTTCCTCCGGGTGCTCCGGTTTCCTCCCACAGTCCAAAGACCTGCAGGTTAGGTGGATTGGCCATGATAAATTGCCCTCAGTGACCAAAAAGGTTAGGAGCGATTATTCGGTTATGGGGATAGGGTGGAAATGAGGGCTTAAGTGGGTTGGTGCTGACTCAATGGGCTGAATGGCCTCCTTCTGCACTGTATATTCTATGTTGTTCTATGTTAAAATATTCTTGATTGTACATTTTATGGTTTACACAATGTCTGCAGGAATATTGTTACAATTTGGGGTTGAATGGAGTGAAATCAACCGAATTTTACAATATAATGATCACTGTTTCCTTAATGCTCCCCCACTGATACTTGACACTGAACCAGGTCCAGCAGTTGCTCCTTTCTCATTGGACTGGAAACATACTGATGTCAGAAATTTTCCTGAACCTGTGCCCCTCATAGCCCCTTATGCTATTAAAATCCCAATCTATATTCAAATAATTCAAATCACCCATTATAATTACTCTATAATTCTTGCAATGCTCTGTAATTTCTTTGCAAGTTTGTTCTCGACAGCTTTTCTGCTAGGTTAAAGTCCAACAGGTTTGTTTCAAATCACTAGCTTTCGGAGCACTGCTCCTTCCTCAAGTGAACCTGAGGAAGGAGCAGTGCTCTGAAAGCTGGTGATTTGAAACAAGCCTGTTGGACTTTAATCTGGTGTTGCAATATTCTTACTGTGCTCAGCCCAGTCCAATGCTGAGATCTCCACATCATGGCTTTTCTGCTAGTTAGTAGCCTGGAGACTGCACTGAACAATGTAATTGCACATTGTTTGTTCATCAGCTCCAACGAAATATGTTTTGACCTTAACCCCTTCAGGACATTGTCTCTCTCTCTCCCTCTCCCCCCTTTTCTCCCTTTCCTTTCGTTCCTGAGCACCTTGTATCCAAGAATATTGAACACCCAGTACTGCCCAGCTTTGAGTCAGGTCTCTGTTATCGCCACAACATCGTGGGCGGGATTCTCTCAGCCCTGGGCCAGGCCGGAGAATCCCCGCGACTGGGCAACGCCGCCCCCGACGCCGGCATGTGATTCTCCGCAGAGCGGGGAATCGGCGCCATTGGCGCCAGCGTGGTTGGCGCGGCGCCGGTCGGGGGGCCGATCTATGCGGCCGGCCTGCTGATTCTTGGGCCGGGGTGGGCAGAGCGACCGTCGTGGAAACGCAGAGTCCCGCCGGCGCCGTACACACCTGCTCTCAGCCGGCGGGAACTCAGCGTGGAATGGTCAGGTGGCAGCCTGTGGGGGGGGCCTCCGATGCGGCCTCGCTCGCGATCGGGGCCCACCGATCATTGGGCCGGCCTCTCTGGCTGGGGGATTCATTTCCTACATGCCGGGCCCTGTAGTCCTGCGCCATGTTGTGTCGGGGCCGGCGCGTTGAAGGAAGCCACTACGCATGCGTGCGTTGGCGCCGGTGCCACTGCGCATCCCGCAGCGCCCAGTTCACGCCGGGATCGGCAGCTGGAGCCGTGGTAAACGCGACGGTGTTGATGACGGCGTGGACACTCTGCCACGAGATGAGACAATCCTGCCCCATGTTTCCACATGGGTTATCTGCGCCTGTAACTCACCAATCTTATTTGCCACACTCTACACATTCACCTATATACACAGTATCCCAGAACAGGGATGATGGCAGAATGGTATTTGATAAGTTACTTTCTATTCATTTAGCACTGTTGGAGGGTATGTGTAGTGAAGGAGCGCTGCACTGTTGGAGGGTCAGTGTTGAGAGGGCGCTGCACTGGCTAGGCCAGCATTTAATGCCCTAGTTATCCTTGAGAAGGTGGTGCTCAGCTTCCTCCTTGAACCACCGCAGTCCCTGAGGTGCAGGTACACCCACAGTGCTGTTAGGGAGGAGGTTCCAGGATTTTGACCCAGCGACAGTGAAGGATTGGTAATATATTTCCAAGTTAGGATGGTGAGTAGCTTGGAGGGGAACCTCCAGGTGATGGCGTCCCCAGGTATCTGTTGCTCTTGTCCTTCTAGATGGTAGTAGATTTGGAAGATGTTGCCCCAAGTGCTATGTTTAACTGCTTCTTGAAGACATACAGTGTTTTGTCGCTAACCACTTCCTGTTGTAACAAATTCCACAGGCTCACTTTCCCCTCATCTCTGCCCTAAATGGTTTACCCTGTATCCTCAGACTGTTAGCCCTGGTTCTGGACATCCCCATCATCAGAAACATCCTTCCTATGTCTAGCGTGCTGGGTCCTGAGGGAATTTTATAGGTTTCGATGAGATCCCCCCTCATTCTTCTGAACTCCAGCAAATACAATCTGAACCAACTCAATCTCTCCTCATATATCCATCCTGCCATCCCAGGAATCAGTCTGATAAACCTTCGCTGCACTCCCTCGAGAGCAAGAACATACAAGGATAAATCTGCTCACAATATTCCAGGTGTGGCATCACAAAGGCCCTGTATAATTGCAGCATGACATCCCTGATCCTGTACTCAAATCCTCTTGCAATGAAAGCCAACATACTATTTACTTTCTTTGATGCCTTCTATACTTGCATGCTTACTTTCAGTGACTGGTGTACAAGGACACCCAGGTCTCATTGCACATTCCCTTCTGCTAATTTATGGCCCTTCAGGTAATAGTCTGCCTTCCAGTTTTTGCCACCATTAGGCTCATTTAAATAGTATGACACCGCATTCAACCGGTGCCTGGGAGTCACCGGCCACATCGGCAAGGCCTCAAACATACACTGATTAGTACTGGTCTCCACAAAGTTATGATGGCCGCTCGGGGGGTCTTGGAGGCCATTAGATCCCTCCAGGTGGTCGCGGACAGGGCAGGGCAGCACCCTAGCACTCCCCCTGGCCCCTGGGCATTCTGACAGTACCAACCAGAAACACTGGTAGTAGTTGGCAGGGTGCCCAGGTGCCAGGTTGGCGCTGTCAAGGGTCTGGCCTGAGGGGGTCCTTGCCCATGAATTGGGGATGAGGGAGTATGTAAGGTAGGGGTGAAGGAGGGTATGAGGGGGTCTCATAAAGGTTGAGTGGGTGAAGGGGGTGTTCTGAAAGGGCAGAGGTCCTGAAAGTGGAAGTGGGGACGGGGGCCTGAAAAGTGGGGTTCCTCAGCGACCCACCAGTCGGGTGTCCTCACTTGTGGGGGGGGGGGGGGGGTAATGCCCATGTGCGGGGGGGGGGGAGTTGGCATTGCCCATGAGTGTGGAGTGTGGTGGACCCTCACTTAGAGGTCAGGACACCCTTTCAAAACGACGCCCAGATCTCCGAGGAGCCGAAAATATTTTGAAGTGTGGGCTAGACTGCGTAGACTATGGGCGCGATTCTCCCAAAACGGGAGAAATCGTAAGGCTGGCGTCAAACCTTCCCGACCGGGAACCAATTCTGGTCCCCGGTCGGGGCTAGCAGCCCGACGCCGTAAGCTCCGGCATCACGGGCTTAACGAATTTCGTTAAGCCCGCTTGCCGGAGTTAGCGCCGGCTGACGCGTCATATGACGTCAGCCGTGCATGCGCGGATTGGAAGACTCCAACCCGCGCATGCGCGGATGACGTCATCGCGTATTTGCGCGAAACCCGCGCATGCGCGGGCCAGGATGCCCCTCAGCCGCCCCGCGAATGGATACTGCGGGGCGGCGGAAGGAGAAATAGTGCGCGGGCATCGGGCCCGCTGCCCGCGATCGGTGCCCACCGATTGCGGGCCCATGGCACCCTTGGCATGGCCGTGGTACTGCCGTGCCAATCGGTGCCATGGTTATAAAAAGTGAGTTGTTCCCGCCGTTTTTACGAACGGCCAGACCAGGTGTGTTTGCCGTTCGTAAAAACAGCGTAAAGGGCTGGGACTTCGGCCCATCTATCAGCTGTGAATCGCTGCCGGCCGTAAAAAACCGGCGGCAGCGATTCGTGTCGGGAGTTGGGCGGGGGGGGGGGGGGGGGGAGAATAGCGGGAGGGCGGGAAAAATGTCGGGAAGGCCCTCCCTCTATTCTCCGACCCGTCGTGGGGGGCGGAGAATCGCGCCCTAAGTGTGGGTGAGTACCAATCTGGATTTCCCCCCAAAAATGGCAGGAAACATCCTTCCAAACGCTCCCAAAATCGCACTTGGGAAATATTTAGTTGAACCTCACCCCATATCTATCTGTCCAGAGGTTGCTAAAAATCCCATGGAACCATTTGAACTGGGACCAGATTCTCCAGTCAAACAATGAACTAGCCATTCAGATCTTTGCTCTTTCTGTCGCTACCTCAGAATGAACTCTCTGACTGGCTGGAAAAATATTGCATTATGTGAAGGGTTATGAGACATTTCAATGTAAAATACGTGAATAGGCAAAGAAATCTACCCTCTGTATGAGGTCACTGAGACTCTGTCGTGCACACTGCTACAGCTCACTCACCCCTTGCCCTGAGCCACCAGGGTGCCTTGATCAGAGCATGCAAACCCTTCTCTCTCTCTCTCTCTCCCAATTCAGCTTCACCAGTAAAACCAGGTGGTTGGCATCAAGCAGACAATTTACCTGTTTTTATTCCACTCAATGTCAATGTTAGTTTCAGCTCAGTTGGTAATATTTTGACCTCGCAGTCAGAAGGTTACAGGTTCAACTCAGACCTCTAACACTCTCAAGTGCTGCGCTGTTAAAGGAGCTGGGATTTTGTACGCCTTCGGGGCTGTTAGACGGCAGCCCAGTTAGTCCTGTCGGTTGGAAGTAAAAGACCCCAGTACACTATTTTGATGAAGAGCTGGGGGGAGGTGGCGGGTGTATGGGTGGGTGAGGATTCTTCTGAAATTCTGGGCCAATATTTAATTCAAAAAACTCTTCTGTTTCTGCTCCGTTCCGAAATAATTCTGCAGGTTATTTTTTTTAAATGTCGCAAAGAAGGAATTAATTCATTACGGCGCTCATATTTGTCAGTCGTTATGTGATTAACCCCTTGATTACTGTTGTCATGGAGACATAATTACATTATAATTAGGGTCACTGTGGCAATGCCACTGGAGTCTATAATGCAGGTTGTGCACATTGCAATGCTTCAAAAGCAGCACATCCCTTCAAGGCTTAGACTTTCAAAAGGCTGCATTTCAACATGAGATATCACGTCCCTGAGATCATTTCAAGAGCATCGTTAATAAAGATTGTTTCCCCCTTTACCTCATTTTGACATTGGCATAATTACACACAACAAGATGAGCAAGTTGATATACATTTATGATGGGTCGAGGCAATTTCTCAGGACAAATAAGTCAAGATCCATTAGAAGCTCCAGTGTGCAAAATGCATAGGTCACTATTACTGGCACGTCCCATGTTGTGTGTTCTTTTCTGCATGGTTTTATTTCCTGTTGTTGGTGAACACCTTTCTTGAATCACAATGCTTATCTGGAAATGTATTGACCAAGGAAGACTTTGCTTTGCTCCCAGCCTCTATCCTGTTGCTGTGTTGGGGAAAGTACAACTGACCTCAGATTTCCTCAACTCAAGGAAATGAAACAATAGTTTCTGCTCATCCTGACTCATGTTCGGCTGTGCCTCTGTGCCACCACCCTCCTTGCTTGGGTAAGGTGCCCACTGGAGCAGGTTTGAGATGGTGATGGCTTTCCTCAGTCTGCAGTTGGAATGGCGGGTTTGCCGTGGGGAAATCAGTGGGAAGACAGTTTGTTGCATAATTTAGACTCCTGCTTTTCAGGGGCAGACTTTCCGGGCGGGATTCCCTCAGCCCGGAGCTGGGCCGGAGAATACCAGCGACCGGCGCGAATCGCGCCACGCTGCCCCGACTCTATACGGCCAGCCTGCCGATTCTCAGCCCGGGAAATTCTCGGCGGGAATTCGGCATGGAAGGGTCGGGTGTGGCCTGGGGGGGGGTCCGACCCCAGGCGGGGGGAGGGGGGGGGGCCTCCGATGTGGACTGGCCTGAGATAGGTGCCCACCAATTGACGGTCTGGCCTCTCTTGCTGGTGGCCTCCTTTCCTCCGTGCTGGCCCTTGTAGTCCTGCGCCATGTTGCGTCGGGGCTGGCATTGAAGGAAGCCACTGCGCATGTGCGAGTTGGCGCCGGCGTCACTGCGCATGCACGGATCCCGCGGCGCCCAGTCCACGCCGGGATCAGCAGCTGGAGCAGCGTCAACCGCTCCAGTGACGTGCTGGCCCCCTGTAGGGGCCACCATTGCTGATCCTGAGACCGTGTTGACGCCATTGAGGAATGCGATGGCGTTTCCGACGGCGTCAGCACTTAGCCTCAGGATCAGAGAATCCCGCCCTCCATTCCTGGTTTTAGGGAGGAGAGTAGACAACATAGATAAACTCATACCTGTCCACATCCAACACCAACACACTCACCCCTGGCAGCAAGGATTCAGGAGTTACCCGCCATACAGTCAGGCGGTGGGGGAGGGGAGGTGGGCAGGGAGGGGGAGCGGGGTGGGAGAATCCTCCGGCTTACTTCCACAAATCAGGCTGGGTAGAGACTGAGGGTCATTGGATGGAGCCGGTTTTCCTGACATTAGCTCTGCTGTTTAATGGGGGGATGGTGTGGGAAAGGGAATAGGGTGATCTGAGCGGTTACACGGCAATAATGCAAGAGAAGGAACCCAAACAGTGACCCCACTGCCACAGATCAGGAAGAATGGACTTTTGCCAGAATGTAACATACCTGAGATATTATCGTACTTGAAGAGGGTGGAAGCAACGTCTGGTGAGGTTTGCAGCGATGTTGTTGGGGCAGGGCCTGGTGGGTGGGTATTGGTGGGGGAAGAACAGATTTAACTGTTCCACGCACCCCCCCCCCCCCACCCCACCCCCTGCACCACGCTCCCACCAGGATCAGTCTTCTTCCTTTACAGACAGCTGCGTGTATTGGGGGTTACTTTAAACATTAGTGAGGACCAGACCTGAAACCAGGTGACAGTGCACCTTGGTACAAGAAATAAAGACTTTGATTCATATAGTTTCTTTTGCGGCCTCAGAACATTCTGAAGTGCCCGAAAGCCAATAGAGTACTTTCCAAGTGTAGTGACTGTTGTGATGTGGGGCAGAAAGAACACACACAGCAAGATCCCAGAAACACGAATGAGATAACGATCCAATAATCTGGTTTCTGTGATGTCAGCCAAGGGTAAATATTGGTCAGGACATCGGAAAGAACTCTGCTGCTCTTCTTCAAAAGCCATCCTCGGACCTTTATCGTCCGCCTGAGAGGACAGACAGGCTTTGTCCTGAATCTCCAGGTGGACACCACTTCCTCCAACCGTCTGTGGGATATGCTCAGTGATGCAATTAAAAACAGTGACATTGAGGAAGGAATATTGGGCAACACGGTAGCATTGTGGATAGCACAATTGCTTCACAGCTCCAGGGTCCCAGGTTCGATTCCCGGCTTGGGTCACTGTCTGTGCGGAGTCTGCACGTTCTCCCCGTGTTTGCGTGGGTTTCCTCCGGGTGCTCCGGTTTCCTCCCACAGTCCAAAGATATGCAGGTTGGGTGGATTGGCCATGCTAAATTGCCCTTAGTGTCCAAAATTGCCCTTAGTGTCAGGTGGGGTTACTGGGTTATGGGGATAGGGTGGAGGTGTTGACCTTGGGTAGGGTGCGCTTTCCAAGAGCCGGTGCAGATTTGATGGGCCGAATGGCCTCCTTCTGCACTGTAAATTCTATGATAATCTATGATATTCTGCAGCAACACAAAGAGAGTGAAATCATTTCAAATCAGTTTTATTTCCATCTAAACCTGAGATAGAGGAACTCCCCTGATGAAGCTAATTGACCTAGATCAGGAAAACCACTGGTCTTTGTTGGTTTGATTACTGGCCTGTGGTTAGTTACTGCCTCTTGAGCTGGTGGTTAAGGTGCCACCTGACAGGACTAGCAGTATGGGAAGAATGTGGGGTTGAGGATGGGATTGAACAGTCGGTGGTGAAGATGAAGACGGCTAGCTTCAACTAACTACTGAACACTCAACCAGGCATCAGTCAGTCAGGGGAAGCATAGATGGGGGAGTTTAAAATATATATTTTTCTTTATTCTTTCATGGGATGTGGGCATCGCCGGCAAGATTGGCACTTGTCGACCATCTCTGATTGCCCCGAACTAAGAGGCAGTTAAGGGTCAACCACATTTCTGTGGGCCTGGACTCACATACAGGCCACACCAGGTAAGGATGGCAAATTTCCAGCAGTGGTGGACCAGATGTTTTTTTTCATGACAATCGACAATGGTTTCATGGTCACCATTCGACTATTATTACAGATTTTTATTGAAATTGAAATTTCACCATCTGCTGTGGTGTGGGGTTCGAAGCTGGGGCCCCAGAGCATTACCCTGGGTCTCTGGGTTACTAGTCCAGTGGCAACACCATCATGCCGCCTCCTCCCCCGATGGGATGTTGGGGGTGGAAACCCCATTTACTGACATCGTAACTCAGAACAATCACCTGACTCCAAACAACTTCACGTGTTAGATGAGATCATTTTTAAAAAAGATTTGTGGGATTTCCATGTCGCTGGCAAGATCAGCATTTATTTCTCATCCCTAATCATGTTGAAATGAATAGTGGAGTCAGCCATATTGCTGTGGGTCTGGAGTCACAGATAGGGCCAGACCAGGTAAGGGTGACAGATTTCCTTCCCTAAAGGACATTAGTGAACCAGATGGGTTTTTACAACAAATGACGATGGTTTCATGATCATCATTAGCCTTTTAATTCCAAATCTTTTTGTTGAATTCACCATCAGACATGGTGGGATTCAAACCCGGGTCGCCAGAGCATAAACCTGGATCTCTGATTACTAGTCCAATGACAATACCGCTGTGCCACCGCTTGAGGAGGTCGACAAGATTATGAGTGGCATGGACAGAGTGGATAGTCAGATGCTCTTTCCTCGGGTGGGAGAGTCAAGTACTAGGGGACAAAACGGGCTGGTTCAGCACAGGGTTAAAGAGCTGGCTTTTAAAGCAGACCACGGCAGGCCAGCAGCACGGTTCAATTCCCGTGCCAGCCTCCCCGAACAGGCGCCGGAATGCGGCGACTAGGGGCTTTTCACAGCAACTTCATTTGAAGCCTACTGGCGACAATAAGCGATTTCCATTTTTCATTTTCACATAGGTTTAAAGTGCGTGGGGAAAAGTTTAGAACAGATGTGTGAGGCAAGTTCTTTACACAGAGGGTGGTAAATATTTGGAAAGCGCTGCCTGGGGAGATATTGGGAGCAGGTACGACAGCAGCATTTAAGGGACATCGCGATAAATATATGAATAGGGTGTGAATTGAAGGATACGGCCTCCGTAAGTGCATATGGTTTTAGTTCAGGCAGGTACCATAGTAGGTGCGAGCTTGGAGGGCCGAAGGGCCTGTTTCTGTGCTGTATTATTCTCTGTTCTTTGAGGTGGCAATGAAGAAATGACCTCATGGCACCTCCCATATCCCATCCATAACCTCGTCACACCCATGCACCGCGCATATAACCTAGTTGTGCTTAAGATGATTCAGTCTCCTAGCTCCCTCTTACATGTCCTGTACATTGAGACTGTCTCAGCGACAGCCTGCATATGCTGAGGATTGCCACAAACACGGCTCTCCTGACTGTGTGGCGGGTAACTCCTGAATCCTTGCTACCAGGGATGAGCGTGTTGGTGTTGGATGTGGACAGGTATGAGATTATCTATGTTGCAGTTATTTCACTTTCCCAAACAAACTGTATGCTTCGGTCTCTCTGAAGAAGTAACCACATAAAATGCTCCTCGCTGCAATGCTGGCTTGCATACCTGGGCTGTGAAAATCCTTATTTGAACAGGGACTGAGGGAAAGTCAGGTGAAAACAGGCACACACAAGGGAATGTGTCAAAACAGAACTGTTCCACAGAAGAAGAATGTTTAGAGAGTTCTAAACCACTCCACCCAATACCAATCTCTGGAAAAAGAAGGTGGAGGGGAGAGAGGAAGAGGAGGGGGCTGAGGCCTCAATTAAACACAACACAGTGAGCACTTACATTCCATCCTTTACTCCGAGCCATCCGCCACTTCAAAAGGCTAAGGTGGAATATTGCTGGTTGGCCAACTTTACTAACATTTATCACCAGGTTCCAGCGGCAGCTATTTTGGTGCAAAGTTTGTTTGAACAAAGAAGGCAGATTTGAGCGTCAGATGTTCCAGCCTGTGGAAAGTATTTGGAATGTGGCGGGGGGGGGGGGGGGGGGGGGGGGGGTGGCGGGGAGGAGAAAACTAGCAAAGGCCCCCCCCCCCACCACCCCCACCTCCATAAATTCAAGTGGACTGATTTTAACTCTTAAAACAATTGGCTTTTTTGACGCCCGTTAGCTTTCCCTGAGAGAGTGAGTCCTGAGTCTGTGGAAAGGACTGTTGGACGAGAGGATAGTGGAAACTTGGGATAGCTGTTCTCATTTCGAAGCCTCGCAGCCCCGCAGACAGCCCAGGCCTTGTTCATGGTGCGCAGTCCATGGTCGTCCTGGTTGGAAATGTTTTACAGAAATTAGCATGGGAAAGGGAACCAGCCCAGGTTTTGTAAAGGTGCAAGAAATTTGGCAGAGTTGGAAAAATATAGAGCCGTCAAAAAACACATCATAAAACTTGCAATTGTGCAAACAGGGATGAACTGATAGTTCAGAGCATGCTCTAATTTGTAGAAGTCAGGAATGTATTTCCCCATTAGCAGCATGAGATTGTTTACAGTTCCTTTTGGAGTGAGCAATGTTGAGGCAGAGTGTCAGGTGCAAAATGCACCTGATGAATAGAGATGTGACACGAACGGACAATAGAACAATAGAACATTACAGCGCAGTACAGGCTAAGCCAGCATATTTTGCCCATTCCTAACTGCCCTCAAACTGAGTGACATGCTAGGCCAATTCAGAGGTAGTTAAGAGTCAACCACATTCCTGTGAATCTGGAGTCACATGTGGGCAGCCCGGTGGCACGGTGGTTAGCTCTGCTGCCTCAAAGCACCAGGGAACCAGGTTCGATTCCGGCCTTGGGTGACCGTGTGGAGTTTTCACATTCTTCCCGTGTCTGCGTGGGCTTCCTCCGGGTTCTCCGGATTCCTCCCACAAAGATCTGCTGGTTAGCTGGATTGGCCATGATCAATGTGCAGGGTTACAGGGATAGGGTCAGTGCAGACTCGATGGGCTGAATGGCCTCCTTCTGCATTGGAGGGATTCTATGGAAACGTAGGCCAAACCAGGCAACAGTGGCAGATTTCCTTCCCTAAAAGGCATTAGTGAGCCAGGTGGGTTTTTACGACAATCAATGATAGTTTCATGGTCACCATTATTGAGATTGTTGTGATATTTTGCGCATTTCAATGCAATTAAGAAGCTGCACAGTGTTATGTCAATAAGATCATGGTTTGTTAGGCTGGAGGATAAAAGGTACAGCCTCCCTGTTGGATGTTCACTATCGCCTGTGATCCCCACTGCGGATGTTCACTCCTGTCTGTCACTCTGCATCAGTCAGACCTCAGTCAGACATATAGTCAAGTAGTCATCCTATCTAACTGTTAGGACACATGCTAGATCAAGGACGGTGCAGAGTTGTATATAGATGTTGATGTTAATAAACATAATGTAATTGTGTTCAACCAGAACCCTCTTCATTCTCAATATCTTGATCAGCATCGAGACGGATGCCTTCAGATCTACATTGAGAACCTCAACATATACGGTGCCTGTAGACCGTAAGGGAGCACGCCGTGATGGGCAGTAATGCTCGCTTCCAAAGATCTTACAGTAGCGGAGGTCATTTCTGAAGGCAGCAGAACACAAGGCGGGAGACTACTTCGACAGCAACATCGACTGTATTGATTCCACTTCCCCAGCTCCAATCCACGCTCCTGGAGGGAAGGACAATCTTCAACAGGAATCTCGGGAATCTCAGTCCAGGTGCTTCAGTTTAAAAACAAAATAAAAGTCTAGCTCTTCAACCACCTGGAATCCAAATATGGCACAGCGACTAGTTCCAAAAGACATCGCAGCTCAGAGGCGAGTGAAGACCTCACTCCAAGCTAGTGATTTAGGGAGGAGGCCTTGTTTTATCTGAGCATTGAGATCAGCTATTTACAAGCAACTTATCCCAACAGTGAAGGCTAGAGTTTCGAGTGATTTAAAAAAAAATCGATCCCCAGGCTGAGAGGACAGGGGGGAGGCGAGTTCCAACAGGCCTTGGCAGACCTCAGCATGACTGTTGGTTGGTTCCGCCATTTTGCTTTTTTTTTGTTTCAGGGCCAAAACCAGCTTTGCTGCCCTGACAGCTGAGGGGTGGTAGCAACAGCACAGTTTCCACACTGCAGCAAGAACAACCAGCCAGGCAATATCTCTGCAATTTAAAGAGACGCAACCGAAAAATATTTTCCCTCATTTCAAGCCAGACTAAAAAAAAAAAAGGCCAAGCATCTCGAGGGTTATTTTTAAATTATACAGCACGCGAGGGGGCAGGTTTTCCCTTCGCAGCACAGTGTTATGAGGCAGCAGCGATGCACTGTGGCTGTGCTTGTCCTCCAAAGGCACAGGAACAACAGACCGGCAGTAAGCAGAAATTCTCATCCAAAGAGACACGGCACTCCAGCAGCTGCATTTGTGCAGCGCCTAGTGCAGCCAATAACCAAGACATCGCAACGAAGAATAGAGATTTGACCATGGGCCTCCAGTGGTGGGCGATGTGCTGAACAGTTGCATGAAAGGTGGCTCTCCTCTGAAAACGTTTATTTTGGCCCCTTTAACCTAAAAGTCGACCACTAAACCGACAAAAAAAACCCCTAACCTCATCCCCAAACGAAACGAGCGACGAACACCCAAGACAATACCCTCAAATCCGCCAAGCAGCAGAAAAGACAGAAGGACTCAAACGACGGACACGAGGAGTGAAGTTGAGCAAAGCACGTTGGACCGGGAGAGATCACCGAGGTGACAACCGGCACCTACCCAGCCACCGACGGGGCAATGGATGGAGCCCCTGGCATAGGAGCACCTAAAACTGAGGGACTCCATCAAGGAGGACCTCATGGAGGCCGTGAAGGTGGCCACGGCAATCACTTTGGCCACTTTCAAAAGGCCGTGGAAAAGACGGAGAGATGGTTGGAAACCCAGGAAAAGACGGTACGGGAACTGGAGAGAGCTGCAACCGACCAGAGTGGCCGCATCACCGCACTAGAAACGGAGGTGGAAAGTTAAGTGGCGGCCCGGGGAGCACTGAAGGGGAAGATGGAGGACTAGGAGAATAGATCCCATCACACAGAGGGCAGGAACCTAACAGACTATGTGGCAGGAATGCTGGGGAAATTGATCGGGAGAGAAAGCTTCGCCAAAACCCCAGAAGTGGACAGGGCCCACAGATCGCTCAGGCGAAGGCCCAAATCAAGGGAGCCATCAAGAGAAATCATCACAAATCTCCATAGGTACCAGGACAAAGAGTAGATCTTAAACTGGGCGAGAGCACGTGGTCCTGTAAATGGGAAGGCCACGCAATCCATATATATCAGGACATTGGGGCCAACCTGGCCAAGCATTGGGCCGAGTTCAACGGAGCCAGGACAGCCCTGATCAAAAACAAAATACGGATCGGGATGCTTTACTTGGCAAAACTTTGGTTAACATTCAACAACAGGGAGTTTTACTTCAACACGCTGGGCAAAGCGGAGGTATTTGTTGAGTAAAACGGGCTAGGAAGATAGCAGTAATGGACAAAATGGACCACGGAAGATGTTCTTTGTCTTTCCAAGCCTGATCTTCCCCATATCCCCAGAAGTGGACAGAGCCCACAGGGAGAGGAACAAAATGGACCAAAGACAGGAGGAAAAACTCCCAGGAGGGGTGCCACTGGGCGGGCGAGCATGCGAGCTGACGGAGGTTAGAGGAGAGGGAGGGACGCGGCGCAGACCCCAAGAAGGAGGGAGTGCCTGGCAGAAGGGGTAAAATAGCTGAACGGGGGGAAGAGGGGTAGAGAGTAAGGGCGGGAGCTTCAGGAAAGAGAAGTCCACAGTGGCATGCGAAAGGGGGGTATTTCTAAAGGTGAAAACATGTTTAACTAACTTCCTGGAGATTTTGGGGAGGTAACAGAAAGGATCGATGAGGGAAATGTTGTTGATGTGGTGGACATGGACTTTGAAAGGCATTCAATACAGTGCCACAACAGACTTGTGGGAAAAATTACAGCTCATGGAATAAAAGGGACAGCCACAACATAGATACAAATCTAGCGGAATAATAGGAAACAGAGAGTAACAGTCAATGGATATTTCCCAGGCTGGAGGAATGTTTGTAGTGATGCTTCCCAGGAGTCAGTATTGAGACCCTTGCTTTTCCTGATATATATTAATGATCTAGATCTTGGTGTGCAGGGGACAATTTCAAAGTTTGCAGATGATACAAAACTTGGGAAGTATTGTAAACCGAGAAGAGGACAGTGTAGAAGTTCAAAAGGCCATAGACCAATTGGTGGAGTGGGTAGATAGGTGGCAGATGAAGTTCAATGTGGAGATGCATGAGGTAATGCATTTTGGTAAGGAGAACATGGAGAGACAATATAAAATAAAGGGTGAAATTCATAAAGGGGTACAGGAGCAGAGGGACCTGGGTCTATGTGCATAGACCATTAAATGTGGCAGAACAGGTGGAGAGAGCAGTTAATTGTATAATATTCTGGGCTTTATTAATAGGGGCATAGAGTGCAAGAGCAAGGAGTACCCGCATGGGTCCTAGCTACGCTTGTCTTTTCATGGGGTATGTGGAACATTCCTTGTTCCAGGTCTACCCGGGTCTTTCCCCTTGGTTTCTGTGGCCATTAGCATCCGGTTTCCCTGGGTTTCTGTGGCTATGACTCATCTTTCAGTCTCACTCCACAGTATAAATATTTCCCACTTTCTCTGTCTGTCAGTTTTGACAAAGAGTCATCGGACTCGAAATGTTAGCTCTTTTCTCTCCCTACAGATGCTGCCAGACCTGCTGAGATTTTCCAGCATTTTCTCTTTCGTCTCAGATTCCAGCATCCGCAGTAATTTGCTTTTAACAAGAGCAAGGAGGTTATGCTGAACTTATACAAGACACTAGTTAGACCTCAGCTGGAATATTCTGGGCGCCACACGAACTCGCGCCGGCCATTTGGCGCCTGCTGGAACTGCAAGAACCTCTTCGGCGTCAACCTAGCCCCCAAGAAAATTCCTCACCTTAGGGGGCCGTTGACGCTGAAGTGGTTGGCGCCGGCGACATAGTCCCATTATTGGATAATCCCGGCCTAGGAAGGATGGGAACACATTGGAGAGAGAGCAGAAGAGGTTCCAGGGAAGCTTCAGTTATGAGGATAGATCGGAGAGGTTGGGACTTGTGGGGCTGGATTCTCCGCCGTCGGAATGCTCGGTTTTGCCAGCAGCCCGGAGGTTTCCCGACGGCGTGGGGCTGCCCCACAATGGGAAACCCCATTGACCAGCCGGCGAAATGGAGCATCCCGCCGGCGTGCTGAACCAGAAATCTGGCGCGGTGGGACGGAGAATCCAGCTTGTTGTCTTTGGAGGGAAGGTGGCTAAGAGGAGATTTGAAGAGATGTTCAAAAGCATGAGGGAGCTGGACAGAGTAGATAGGGGGAAACTGTCCCCGCTCATAAAAGGGTCAAAAACAAGAGGGCACAGATTAAAATGATTTGCAAAAGGAACAAATGTGACGGAAGAAAAACCTGTCACACAACAAGTGGTTGGTGTCTGGAATGCACTGCCTGGAAGTGGGTGGAAGCAGGTTCAATTGAGGCTTTCAAGAGGGCAGTAGATGATTATTTGAATCGAAACAACGTGCAGGGCTACGGGGAAATGGCAGGGGAATGGCAGAATCACGTGCTCGATTGGAAAGTCAATGGGCCCAACGGCCTCTTCTGCACCATAACAATTTTGTGATTCTGTGTAAGGCTGGAGAATGAAAGGTAAAGGTTCCATGTTAATTCACAAGGTTAGATCACATGGGGTTAGGGGTCATTTATTAGCTTGGATAGAAGAGTGGTTGAAGGACAGAAGACAGGGGGCTGGATTCTCCGATCTGGGGGCTATGCACCCATGTTCCCATGGGAACGGTGGCATTTTAACCAGGAAAACTGACGCAAAACAGCCACGAATTCCCCATTTTACTGGGGGCTAGCAGGACGGCAATGTAGAGCACATGGCTCTCACTGCCGATACGCCCCGGAGAATTGCCGGGTCCGTGGCCGCGCATGCGCAAAGCGGCGGCCTGCACCGGCCGTGCCGTGCTTCATGGCGGAGGCCATTCATGGACCTGGCCCGCGAATTAGTCCCACCTTCGGCCGGCTCGCACGCCCAGGACCACCCCCCCCCCCCCCCCCCCCCCCACATTGCCCCCAGCTCCAAATAATGGCCCCCCTGCCCGTGGATCGGCCCTCCCTGACTGTGGCGGTGGTGGACTGAGTCCACAGCCGCAACGCCGATTTCACGAAGGGTGAGACCATTGGGAACTCGGCCGGTTGGGGGCGGAGCATTGGGGGCGGGCCTCAGGCCCGTGGCGTGGAGTACACTCCGAGTACGCCGCTTTGGAGGGGCAGAGCATCGCGAAAACACCGGACAATCCAGCCCAGAGAATGGGCTCCTGATGATAGACACTGAAATTCCCGACCCAGAGGACATTCTGCACTTCTTCAGCCCTGAGTGGTTCCTCCAAGTGGTTGATGCCTGGCTGTTCCTCTGGTTTCATTTTTTGAGTCCTTTGTAACACTGGGTGGCTTGCTGGGCAATTTCTGGTCTGCAGTCACATAAAGGCCTTTATTGAACTAGTTGGGATTTTACAACAGTTGTTTCATGGTCATCATTGGACTTTTCATTCCAGATGTTTTATTGCCATTGTGGGATTCAAACCTGGGCCCCAGAGAATACCCTGGGTCGATGGATTACCGTCCAACGATAATACCACTGTGCCACCATCTCCCCCTATTGTATTGGGTTACAGACTGGAATCTAATTGAGGGGTTCAGAGGATTTATATATAGAACAGCAGATACCCAAAGTGAGTTGGAATATAATCAGGGCATTTTATTTTATTTGCTCAGGCGATGTGGGTGAATCTGCCACAGACAGCATTTATTGCCCACCCCAATTGCCCTAGAGAAAATTGTGAGCTACCTTATTGAACTGCTGGAGTCCCTGTGTTGTAGGAATACGCACAGTACTGTTAGGGAGAGAGTTCCCATGGGAATTTGACCCCCCCCAACATGGTTTGTACAGAGAATAAGAGATACTCAAGAGCAAGTCACAGACTGGGTTTAATCGAGGGATTCAGGGATATATCCAGAATAATGGTTACCAGGAATATGTGACAACCTGGAAATCTGGGAGTGGGTTACTGGTTGAGATTTAATTGAGGATATCATCAGGCTTGATGCCAGAAACGGCCAAATCAGAATTCTAAGTACAATTCTACTGAAGGTCATCGATCTGAAATGTGAATTATTTTTCTTGCTCCACAGATGCTGCCAGACCTCCAGACTATTTCCAAAATTTCCTGAATATTTTACAGCATCAGCAGTATTTTGGTTTTGTTTCGATTCAAATTATCTGATAAGATTCCAGCTTTTTGCGTATGACAGATATTGAGTATTATTTAAAGTTTCCCCCCTCAGGTGGTAAGAATCCTGACCTTTACATCCGAACATTTAGTAACTGGCCTTCAATAGGCCGCAGGCTTATCACTCAGGACTGCACTCACTGCTGAGACTAACCCAGTTGCTGCACAATGCACTGGCAATTCACAGCCGGACCCAGTGAATTTTGGTTTCCATTATTGATTTTTATTTGTGAATCTGAAAAATAATTCATCATAAACGCTGCTGATGCTGCTTTAACATCACAGGTCCCTCCACATTAGCTGGAGAGACAAACGCCTGCCTGGCAAAGTTTCACAGAGATAAGCAGTGAAGAATGGAAACAGGAACAAGTCTAGATTTCAGAAAGGCGTCACTTATTAAACAGAGTTGGCAGAACAATCACTGAACAATTCTCGTGAAAATCCATCAGAGAACCTGCAGTTGGTGTTAACAGAGACACATGAACAGTTCAGATGAAGCACCAGTCCTGACTGCCATGGAATGACTACTGTGAACAATGTCAATCAAGATTGTGGTCAATCAGACTGTAATGCGGGGTCTTTACTTTATGTAAACCTGTGCTGTATCTGTCCTGGGATTGTTTAATTCAGAAAGTGTAGAGGGAGCTTTACTCAGTATTGGACCCCGTGCTGCACCTGTCCTGGGAGTGTTTGATGGGGACTGTGCAGAGGGACCGTTACTCTATAATCAAGCCTGTGGCGAACGTGCCCTGGGAGTGTTTGATGAGGACAGTGTAGAAGGAGCTTTAGTCTCCATCTAACCCGTGCTGTATCTGTCCTGGGAGAGTTTGATGGGGACAATGTAGAGGGAGCTTTAGTCTGTATCTAACCCGTGCTGTATCTGTCCTGGAAGAGTTTGATGGGGACAGTGTAGAGGGAACTTTAATCTGTATCTAACCCCATGCTGTATCTATCCTGGGAGTGTTTGATGTGGACAGTGTAGAGGGAACTTTATTCTGTATCTAACCTCGTACTATACCTGCCCTGGGTAACTGCTGCTGGGGGTAGTGTAGAGGGAATTTTGATCTGTATATAACCACATGCTGCACTTGTCCTGGGAGTGATTGATGGGACAGTGCAACAGGAGCTTTACTCTGTATCAAACTCTGTGCTGTACCCGCACTGGGAGTGTTTGATGGAACAGTGTAACAGGGGCTTTAACCTCTATTTGAACCAGTACTCTTTGGCACTGGAAGTGCTTGAAATTGAAGCTGGGGCCCTGACGTCCGTGGAGTATCAAGAACACTCGCACTGCCACTTTGGGCCTTTTTGCTGACGCTAAGATTTTTTTCCTCATCAATTTAGAGTACCCAATTATATTTTTTCCAATTAAGGGGCAATTTAGCGTGGCCAATCCACCTAACCTGCACATCTTTGGATTGTGGGGGTGAAACCCACGCAAACACGGGGAGAATGTGCAAACTCCACACAGACAGTGACCCAGGGCTGGGATTCGAACCCGGGTCCTCAGTGCTGCAGTCCCAATGCTAACCAGGGCACCACATGCCACCCCTTTGCTGACACTAAGATGCAACTGATTTTTTCCCACCTGATCTTCTAACATGGGCCGGGTGAGAAAAGTGCATTGGATTCTCAAAGCCTCCTGTCAAGTCCAGGAGAGTTGGAGGAAAGGAAGACATGCTCCTTTTTTGCAGTATTCGATGCTGTAAACCTGGTAATTTTAAACTCCGTAAACACCTAGGCAAGTGTGTAAGGTAAGTGTGTTAGGCAAGTGTGTAAGGTAAGTGTGTAAGGTAAGTGTGTTAGGCAAGTGTGTACAGTAAGTGTGTAAGGTAAGTGTGTTAGGCACGTGTGTAAGGTAAATGTGTAAGGTAAGTGGGTAAGGTAAGTGGGTAAGGTAAGTGGGTAAGGTAAGTGGATAAGGTAAGTGGATAAGATGAGGGGAGGGTGGGGACAGGATGGGAGTAGGGGTTGGGTGGTCAAGAGTGGGGTGGTCAGTGGTTGGAGGGTTTGCATGATCAGTGGGGGGAGGGCAAGATGTTACTGTTGGAGGCAGTCAGGCGTGAAGGTTTTCGTTGAAGATGAGGGGATTAATGGGGGGTCAGGAGGGCAGGCGGTGAGCTGAAGGTTGACGGGAAGTTTGGAACGGTAGTCAGGGGTGTTGGGTGAGATTTGTCAGGAGGGCAGTCTGCAGGATGGGGTGTAGTTAAGATGTCAGGATGGTAATCGGGGGGGGGTGGTATTGGGTGTGGTCGGGGATTCCCATGGGTGTTGGGGGGTTTAGATAGGGGAGCGAGTGGGGGATATAGGAGGGATGTCAGTATTATCTAGGATAACGAGGATATAACTAGTAGAGTTGATGAGGGGGATCCAGTAAATGTGGTGTATTTAGACTTTCAGAAGGCTTTCCACAAAGCCCCACATAAAGGCTAGCATGTTAAATTAAAGTTCAGTTAGCTCAGTTGATTGGATGGCTGGTTCATGATATGGAGCAATGCAAACAGTGCTGATTCAATTCCCATACCGGCGAAGATAATCCATGAAGGCCCGCCTTCTCACCCTTCCCGCTTGCCTGTAATGTGGTGTCCCTCAGGTTAAAGTACCACGAGCAAGTTCTCGCTCAAAAGGGAAGAGCAGCGTGAGGTCCTCGGGGTTATGATAACTTTCATTCCTGTCAGACAGCCAAAACCGTCCAAGGTATTCAACTTATTTCATATATTGCCCAAAAGGAATTTTGAACTTCCTGAGCAATTGCCATGCAATCTCTTTATGTGGACTTCAAGGGGGTCCCCTCGTGAAAATTTAGAATATCCCCTTGACTATGAGGCCTGTAGTTCCGATATTGTGGGCCTCAGTTAATAAAATGGTAGAACTTCAACAAAGAACATATTTTCTTGATTATTTTTTATAACCTATATCCTTAAAAAACAATGAAGCACGGTAGCACAGTGGGTGGCACTGTTGCTTCACAGCACCAAGGTCCCAGAATCGATTCCTGTTGAAACGTGCGGAGTTTGCACGTTCTCGTCGTGTATGCGTGGATTTCCTCCGGGTGCTCCGGTTTCCTCCCACAAATCCCGAAAGACGTGCTTGTTAGGTGAATTGGGCATTCTGAATTCTCCCTCCGTGTACCTGAACAGGCGCCGGAATGTGGTGACTTGGGGCTTTTCACAGTAACTTCATTGCAATGTTAATGTAAGCCTACTTGTGGCAATACAGATTATTATTATTATTAATAAGGTATTTTGAAGTTTAGTGACCTGTCTTCATGTCTCACTATAAGGCATGCGTCACATTTTCTTTGATAACATTCCTGGAAAGCACCATGAGATAGTTTAATACCTTAAGGCACTTAAAATAATTGCAAGTTCCTGTTCCATTTCTTGAAAATTGCTCTTACCCAACTTTTGAACCTTTGTTTATGACTTTCCCTCTCAAATTTAATATCAAATTCCATCATGTTATCGTCGCTTTCGCAACATTGCTCAGATTCCTTCAAACTTAGTTTTTTGTTATGGGGTGGTTCTTTCATTTTCCTGAGTTAATTAGTTGCCTCATTAATTAGTTATTTAGTAAATTACTTATTTAATTATATTGTTTTTTAAGAGGCTAATGAGACATTCCCTTTTATGGGTAGTTCATTAATTAATTTGATTTGATTTATCAAGAGCATGAGGAGGACTGCCCATGCGCCTGATCTTTGGCCACTGAATGTGGAAGGGGATGGTTCAGACAGAGGATGTCCTTGTTAGCTTGGGCCTGGTCAAGGTGACAATTAACAGGTCCAGGCAGCAGGCAGTTGAGGGGGTCGTGTGACCTGACTATCTACGTCGCTTCCCTGGTAATATCTCTGCCTGGCTGTCCTCGAAGAGAGGGCATGTGCCGCCCATTGATGCGCTTGTAGCTTTCTGTGACTGCTGGGTGTCACAGGGGCTGGAATGCACCATCAGCCCCAAGAACATTATTTTAATTTGATAATTTCTTTTGAAGTTTTTTTTTTGCCGCAGTGTCCCTTTAAGGAGCTGTCAACTGGTTAGCTTGTTTATTTGGCTTTAGTTGCTTCGAGGAATTATGGAAAGATGTATGGAGTGGGTGGCAAAATGGTGTTGTCACTGGACTGTTGTCCTCGAGCCGATACTACTGTCCTGGGAAGAGGAGATCTGATCCCATCGTAACTAGTTTAAAAACAATTTGGAATATGATGCCAGTCTCACTAAATACCACCACAAAACTATAATCAACTGCTGTAAAAACCCACCTGGTTCACAAATTCCCTTTACAGAGGAAGTTTGCCGACATATGACTCTGGATTCACAGCAATGTGGTTGACTCTGAACTCAATGTGTTCAATTTAGTTGACTGTGGGCGGCACGGTAGCACAGTGGTTAGCACTGCTGCTTTTGTAGCCACCTGGGGTGACCACTGCCCAACACAAAATGGAAGATTGCAAGGAATGCAGGGAAAATGGACATGTTGTAAAAGCAAGCAGCTTGCAAAGCGCTTGTGTATTCTGGCTACTGTAGAAACCAGTTCTGAATGCTGCAGAAACCAGACAGCACTGTGAAAGAAAACAAGTTAGCATGCTAATGAGGCAATACCGGGCGATCCCCAGGTACAATGGAAACAAGTTAACACAAATCGATACATTAAATGGAAGGCCAGACTTTTCGGCGCCAAAGGAAGTCCAAAACAATAAGTCCCAAGAACCGCCCAGTGATCGAGGGATTGCCCCGTTATTGGGGAATTCAAATCAATCAATTGGGAAGAGACCCAATCAATTGTGAGTGAATAGAAGGTTCGCCCAGACCCTGAGAGAGGTATAAAACAGAGACCCCAACACCAGCTCTCTCTCTCTGCCAGCCTCTCCTTGACCAGCCAGCCCTCCCAGCAGAACACCATTGCAGCAGAAGAACCTTGAGGAGGAGAGGTCTGGACAGCAGTCGCCAACAAGTAAGTGTCACAACGCACGCTACGGGAATAGACACTCCTGACCCCCTTTAGTCCATAACTTCTGGAAGCCTGCGGACCCAGGACAAAGCTAGAGGCTGTTGTTCCCTGATCCGACAGTCCCCTTATCCAGATAAGTATTTGGTCTATTAGTGGTAGGATTAGCCTAGTCTTATAGTTTTATATGCATGATTAGGAGATTATTGTAATATAATAAATGTGTCTTGTTTGAACTTACTAATTGGTGTATGGATTTATTGCTTTGAACTTGAACTTGAAACTTGTGGCGTTATCTTAACTATACCTGGCGACTCTAGAACTAAGGAATGAAACAGAGCTAAATTGAGTGTTAAGCACACTCACCCAGAACAAGCAACACTTCACAGCGGCAGAGTCCCAGGTTCGATTCCGGGCTTGGGCCACTGTTTGTGTGGAGTCTGCACGTTCTCCCCGTGTTTGTGGGGTTTCCTCCGGGTGCTCCGGTTTCCTCCCACAAATCCTGAAAGACGTGCTGTTAGGTAATTTGCACATTCTCAATTTTCCCTCTGTGTACCCGAACAGGCACCAGAGCGTGGCGACTGGGTGATTTTCACAGTTTCTTCATGGCAGTGTTAATGTAAGCCTACTTTTGACACTAATAAAGATTATAAAAATAACTATTTCCAGAGTCAAGTCACGATGGGAAACACATGCCAGGCTTGTCAGTGACACCCACAGACAGGAAAAATTATTTTGGTAGAAAACTTTATTATCAACTGGGATTGCTGAGTCAAGAGACACCTATAAATAAACTGACAATGAAGAAAAGGCTTTGTGTCTTGATTCATGCTTCAACATTTGGTTTGGGATCCATTTAGCAGTAACTATTGCTCTTGAAAAGGGGTAATAGATGTGCAATTCTACCGAAAATTTGAAATGAAAACTGAAAATTCCGAAATCTCATCAGGTCTGGCTGCATCAGTGGAGACAGAAACCCTGGCGAACGTTCCGAGACAATATGACTCTTCTTTGGAACTGGAGAGATTGTGATTGGTTTTATGCTGTTGAGAAGGGGAGAGTCAGGTCGACCAAAAGGGAAGGTCAGGGATAGGTTATAGAGTGGCAGACATTGAATGCCAAATACGTCATCGACCAACAAACAATGGGGAGACCCGACACGAACTGGGTGAGCGCTTTACGGAACCCCCCGTCCGCTCAGTCTGCAAGCAGACCCTGATCTCCTGGTTGCTTGCCTTTTCAATCCAGCACCTCGGTCTCGTGCTCACATTTCCATACTTGGCCTGCTGCAATGCTCCAGTGAAGCCCACCACAAGTTTGAGGAGCAGCACCTCATCCTCTGATGGGGCACTTTGGAGTCGTCCGGACTCAACATTGAGTTCAACAACTTCAGACTGTGAACTTTGTTCCCCATTTTGTTTTGCTAACTGCCAGCCTGTGTCTTGTTTTCTTGTTTTTGCTTTCCGACAGACTCTCCGAGCTTAAATAGCCTGTGTCTTGTTTTCTTCTTTTTGCTTTCCGACAGACTCTCCGTGCTTAAATAGACTTTCAAAAGGCATTCAAGAAGGTCCGATGAAAGAGGCTGTTCCAATAAACGAAAGTGAATGAACCGAGAGACAACTCATTGACTTGGATAGGGAACTAGTTTGAAGGCAGAGAGGAGCGATAATGGTCTGAAATTGAATTTGGCAGGATGTGACCGGTGGTATTCATCGGCAATTAGTACCAGGGCCTCAACTTTTCACCGTGTAAGTAAATTACTTTAATAAAGGAAATAACTCACCTAACAGCTGTGTGTGTACCTACGCTACTCAGACTGCAGCAGTTCAAGGCGTCTGCTCACGACCACCTCATGGTAATTTTGGCATGAGTAATAAATGCTGACCTTGTTAGTGACACCCAAATCCCATGAGGACGGAAAAAAAGAATTTGCAAAGTTGGGAGATGAAAGTTGTAAAGGGACATTGATAGATTAAGTCAGTGGACAAAACCAGAAAGATGAATCAAAGTATATTCTAAACGGTGAGAAAGCAGGAGCTCTGTCGGAGCAAAAAGATTTAGGGGTCGGAATACAGAAATCACAAAGGCCCGGTGAATAGATATAAAATATCATTTGAATGGTTAATGGAATGCTAATGTCCATATCACAGTGACTGGAACAAGAAAGGGGTAAGTTGGGCAGCACGGTAGCACAGTGGTTAGCACAATTGCTTCACAGCTCCAGGGTCCCAGGTTCGATTCACTGTCTGTGCGGAGTCTGCACGTTCTCCCCGTGTGTGCGTGGGTTTCCTCCGGGTGCTCCGGTATCCTCCCACAGTCCAAAGATGCGCGGGTTAGGTGGATTGGCCATGCTAAATTTCCCTTAGTGTCCAAATTGCCCTTAGTGTCGGGTGGGGTTACTGGGTTATGAAATGAAATGAAATGAAAATCGCTTATTGTCACGAGTAGGCTTCAAATTAAGTTACTGTGAAAAGCCCCTAGTCGCCACATTCCGGCGCCTGTTCGGGGAGGCTGTTACGGGAATCGAACCGTGCTGCTGGCCTATCTTGGTCTGCTTTCAAAGGTGGAGATGTGGGCTTGGGTAGGGTGCTCTTTCCAAAAGTGTCGGTGCAGACTCGATGGGTCTGATGTACCATCAATTGGACGTGAGACATGATGAAGATCCAAACTGTGGCTTTAATCAGCTAGTTGTTAGCCCGGTGGTCGACTACAGAGAAGGCCAACTGCCGGGGAACCTGGGTACTTATACCCCGCCTCCGAGGCGGGGTCTACTGGCCTCTCGACCAATTGGTGAGCAGTCACATGACTAGTCCCAGCCAATCAGACGAGAGGCACATGACTAGCCAGAGCCAATGGGAAACCAATGCTCTGCACCAATGGCAGTGCTCCCACTCATATCACCACATTCACCCCTTGTGGAGAAAGAAGGCGGGAGGGGGTGTGTGAGGGGAAGAGAGGGGGGGGGGGTCCGAGGACTGGTGATATGAGTAGTGATAATCGAAGATATGGGCTGCCCACTGGCTCGTGGCAAAAATGAACAATAGTAACTACATTAGGATGCAAAAAAAATTACAATAGAGTCCAATAAAGTCCCATGGTTGCATCAAATGGTCATGATCAGCCTGTTGGGTGCCCGTGATGTTCTGGTGGACCGTCGCAGTGGAGCCTGTGACGTCGGGCCGATGGACGTCCTTGCCTCCGGGAGTGTCGGTCGTAGATGTGTCTCCGTACCCCGGGCCGGTGGTGGAGATGCTGTAATCGGGGAAGGGGGGGGTATATGCGCTGGGTCTTCGGGGCGCGGGGGGCGCTGGGGGGAATTGCGGTTGGGGGGGGAGGTGTTGATGTAAGAGGAGAAGGCCGCACGACGGCAGGTGCCAGGTCCCGAAGCGAGACCGTATCCTGCCGACCGTCGGGATACTCCACGTACGCATACTGCGGGTTGGCGTGGAGTAACTGGACTCGCTCAACAACGGGTCGGACTTGTGCACCCGCACATGCTTCTGGAGCAAGATGGGCCCGGGGGTGGCCAGCAAGGTCGGGAGAGGGGATCCTGAGGACGACTTCCTGGGGAAAACAAGAAGACGTTCATGAGGTGTTTGATTAGTGGTAGTACAGAGGAGAGACCGGATTGAGTGAAGGGCGTCGGGAATGACCTCTTGCCAACGGGGAATAGGGAGATCTCTGGACCGTAGGGCCAGCAGGATGGTCATCCAAATGGTGCCATTCTCCCGCTCGAACTGACCGTTACCCCGGGGGTTATAACTGGTCATCCTGCTAGAGGCTATGCCCCTGCTGAGCAGGAACTGACGCAGTTCATTACTCATAAAGGAGGACCCCCGGTCGCTGTGGATATACGCGGGGTAACCGAACCGGGAGAAGATGGATAGGAGGGCCTTTATGACGGTTGTCGTGGTCATGTCGGGACAGGGAATGGCGATAGGGAAGCGGGAGTATTCGTCGATAACACTCAAGAAATAAGTGTTACAGTTGTTGGAGGGGAGGGGACCCTTGAAGTCTATACTGATACGTTCAAAGGGGCGGGATGCCTTGATCAGATGCGCTCGTTCAGGGCGGTAGAAGTGCGGTTTGCACTCGGCGCAGACGTGGCAGTCCCTGGTCCTGACTTCCTCAACGGAGTAGGGCAGGTTGCGGGTCTTAATAAAATGGTAAAAATGGGTGACCCCTGGATGGCAGAGGTCCGTGTGGAGGGAGCGGAGGCGGTCAATCTGTGCGCTGGCGCAGGTACCGCGGGATAGGGCATCGGAAGGCTCGTTGAGCTTCCCAGGACGATACCAGATATCGTAGTTGTACGTGGAGAACTCGATCCACCACCGCAAGATCTTGTCGTTCTTGATCTTGCCCCTCTGTGCATTGTCGAACATGAAAGCTACTGACCGTTGGTCTGTGAGGTGGGTAAACCTCCTGCCGGCCAGATAGTGCCTCCAATATCGCACAGCTTCAACAATGGCCTGTGCCTCCTTTTCCACCGAGGAGTGGCGGATTTCGGAAGCGTGGAGGGTTCGTGAGAAGAAGGCCACGGGTCTGCCCGCTTGGTTCAGGGTGGCCGCCAGAGCTACGTCAGACGCGTTGCTCTCGACCTGGAATGGGAGGGCCTCGTCGATAGTGTGCATCGTGGCCTTTGCGATATCCGCTTTGGTGAGGCTAAAGGCCTGGCGGGCCTCCATCGACAGGGGAAAGGAGGTGGACTGGATGAGGGGGCGGACTTTGTCGGCGTAATTGGGGACCCACTAGGCGTAATAGGAGAAGAAGCCCAGGCAGCGTTTGAGGGATTTGAGGGAGTTGGGGAGAGGGAGTTCCATCGGGGGGGCGCATGCGTTCGGGGTCGGGGCCTATCACTCCGTTACGCACTACGTAGCCGAGGATGGCTAGACGGTCGGTGCTAAACACGCACTTATCCTTATTGTAGGTTAAATTAAGTTTCGCGGTTCTGAGGAATTTTTGAAGGTTGATGTCATGGAGAAGGTTGATGCTGATCGTGGCCGCAGATGGTGACGTTATCGAGGTATGGGACGGTAGCCCGTAACCCATGCTTGTCGACCATTCAGTCCATCTCCCGTTGGAAGATCGAGACCCCATTTGTGACACCGAATGGAACCCTGAGGAAGTGGTAGAGGCTTCCATCTGCCTCAAATGCGGTGTACTTGCAGTCACTCGCGCGGATGGGGAGCTGGTAGTAGGCGGACTTAAGGTCCACCGTGGAAAAGGCTTTGTATTTCACGATCCTGTTAACCAGGTCGGAAATACAGGGGAGAGGGTACGCGTCCAGCTCCATAAACCCATTGATGGTCTGACTGTAATCAATGGCCATCCGGTTTTTCTCACCAGTCCGAACTACCAGCACTTGGGCTCGCCAGGGACTGTTGCTGGCCTCGATAACTCCTTCCTTAAGGAGCTTCTGAACCTCGGACCCGATGAAGGTCTGGTCCTGGGCACTGTATCGTCTGCTCCAAGTGGTGACAGGTTTACAATCTGGGGTGAGATTAGCAAACAAGGAAGGTGGGTCCACTTTGAGGGACGTGAGGCTGCAGACAGTAAGGGGGGGGGGGGAATAGGACCGCTGAATTGGAAGGTTAAGCTCTGCAGGTTGCACTGGAAATCCAGACCCAAGAATGCTGGAGCGCATAGACAGGGGGGAATGAGGAGTTTGAAGCTTTTGAAAACCCTCCCCTGGACTGTGAGGTCTGCTAAGCAGCACCCGGTGAGTTGGACGGATTGCGAACCCGAGGCCAATTTGATTTTATGCTTAACTGGGTGGATGGGGAGCGCGCAGCGTCTTACCGTGTTGGGGTGGACGAAACGTACCGTGCTCCCGGAGTCCAGTAGGCATTTTGTCTTGTGTCCGTTGAGCTGGATCGTTGTCGTAGTCTTGGCAAGCGAGCATGGTTGCGACTTGTCGAGAGTGATGGAAGCAAGTCGTGGTGAGAGTTCCATGTTATCCTCGGTGGCAGAGTAATCGCTGGCAGGGCCTTCCATGTTGGCCCAAGATGGTGGCACCCAGGACCCGCACGTGGAATCGGGGTCCCAAGATGGCGGCGCCCATGACCCACACGTGGCGTCCGGGGCCCAAGATGGCGGCGCCCGTGGGGACCTCGTGGCAGCTGGGGGCATTGTCAGTGGTGTCTGCGGGCCGGTCGGGGCAGCCGGGAGCGGTGGTCGGGGGGGGGGGGCCATCCGCGGTTGCTGCGCGGAACAGCAGCGACCGACTTGATCTGGCAGACCACCGCGTAGTGGCCCTTCTTCCCGCAGTTCTTACATAGAACGGAGTGGGCCGGGCAACGCGGGCGGGGGTGCTTGGAGAGGCCACATAAATAGCAGCGGGGCCCCGATAGCTTGTCGGACCATCCCGCAGCGCAGGACTGGGGGGGTCGGGGGAGGACGGGGGTAGCACGTGCCACGATGTCCAGGGGGTTGCTGCGCGGCCGGGGGCGTATGCGTGGGCGTTCAGGTCAGCGACCTCCAGAGAAGTTGCAAGGGTCCATGCCTCAGCTAGGCTGAGGGCGTTCTTCTCCAGCAATCGTTGGCGGATAGAGGAGGATTGCATGCCGGCAACATAAGCGTCTCTAATTAAAAGTTCCATGTGCTCGGTTGCCGAAATTTGGGGACAGGCGCACATTATCCCTAGAGCCGTGCGGGCCTGGTAGAATTCGTCGAGTGACTCACCAGGGAACTGCTGTCTAGTCGTCAGGAGATGCCGTGCTTATACTTCGTTGACCGGCCGGAGAAAGTGTCCTTTCAGGATATCCATTGCCGCATCATAATCGCTTTCGTCCTCAATCATTGAATATACCGCCGTGCCCACGCACGAGTGGAGGATGTGGAGTTTCTATTCCTTGGGTTTGCTGGCTGCAGTTGTCAGGTAACTGTTGAAGCACGCCTGCCAATGTTTAAAGATTGCAGGCACATTTGCAGCATGCGGGCTGGTGGGAAGGCAGTCAGGCTTGATGCGAAGCTCCATTCCAAAATTCTAGCTGATTAAATTGATGTACCATCAATTGGACGCGAGTCACGATGAAGATCCAAACTGTGGCTTTAATCAGCTAGTTGTTAGCCCGGTGGTCGACTACAGAGAAAGGCCGACCGCCGGAAAACCTGGGTACTTATACCCTGCCTCAGAGGCGGGGTCTACTTGCCTCTCGACCAATTGGTGAGCAGTCACATGACTAGTCCCAGCCAATCAGACGAGAGGCACATGACCAGCCAAAGGCCAATGGGAAACCAATGTTCTGCACCCATGGCAGTGCTCCCACTCATATCACCACAGGGCCAAATGGCCTCCTTCTGCACTTTAAATTCTATGAAAGTTGTGTAAAGCTCTGGTTAGATTGTGGTTAGGATTCTCCGGTGCAAGTCCGCCCCGCTGCCAGTGAGGACGGAGAATTTAGCGCTCAGCCAAATCTCCCTTTCACTGCTGCGGGACCGGAGAATCCCGCTGCCAAGGGCGGATGGGTGGAAAATCCTGCAGCGCATTCAATCTGGGTGCCAGGTCTCAGGAAGGATCTATTGCCCTTGGAGGGGGTTCAGCACAGATTCACCAGAATGATTCCAGGGCTAAAAGGGTCCAATTATAAGAAAGAGTTGCATCGACTCGGCTTGTACTCCCCTCATTTTAGAAGATTACAGGGTGATCTAATTGAGAAGCTGGAGGATATTAAGGTTATTGGAAAGAGTCGACAGAGAGAAACTATTATCTCTGTTGTGGACAATACAAAACCAAGGGGAATGATCTTGAAATGGGGACTTTCAGCGGTGATATCACAAAACACGTCTGCACACAAGCGGTTGTGGAAATCTGAATTAATTCCTCAAAAGGTTGTTCAGGTTGGTGGAGGGGGGGCAATCAGAAATTTCAAAACTGCCACATGAGCCAAGTGGGGGTAAATGGAATCGAGGTACAAATTGAATGATGGGGCAGGCACAAGGGGATGAATGACCTACTCCTGTTCCTTTGAAGGGTGGAAGATCCAGGGAGTAACAGAGCAGTTCATGTGTTAGGTGATGTACGGAGGTAAGAGAATCTGTCTATGGAGGCAGAGTAACTGGAACCTTCAACAGAGAGAACTGACGTGAGCTTGTTAACATAGATTTGTTAAGTTTGCGTCATGTGTGCAACTTTAGCTACTGGCATTCGCTACGAATGGAGTTATGACAGGTCCCCTCGTAGGTCAACCAGTGTCTACTGAACTCAAAGCCATGGTAGATGTGAAGCTTCCCAGGTTCACTGTGAAGGGAAGCAGCTGGAAATATGGAGTTAGAAGAGAATCTAACTCTAACTAAAGAATTAGAAGATCAAAATAGTGAGTTTCCTATGAAGTAGGGATTAACAATGAAAAGCAGAAATTTTCTTCTGGACAAAAGTTCAATAAATTTTAAACATGCTTGCATTAATTGTATGCTCAAGGACAACAACATCCTGTGGCATAGAATATGGTTTTTCCCAACACTCCTCCATGGTAGTCTTAAATACCAGGACCCTGCAAGGCTGCGTACTGAGCCCCCTACTATACTTCCTACACGTCTGTGTGGCAAAATTTGGCTCCATCTCCATCGACACGTTTGCTGACGACACGATCGTAGTGGGTCGGATCTCGAACAATGATGAGTCAGAATACAGGAGGGAGATAGAGAACCTAGTGACATGGTGTAATGACAACAATCTCTCCCTCAATATCTGAAAACTAAAGAGTTGGTCATTGACTTTAGGAAGCAAAGTATTGCACGGTGTCTGCATCAAAGGTGCCGAGGTGGAGATGGTTGAAAGCTTCAAATTCCTAGGTGTGCACATCACCAATAATCTGTCCTGGCCCACCCACGTCGACGCTACGACCAAGAAAGCACAACAGCGCCTATATTTTCTTAGGAAACTAAGGAAATCCGGCATGTCCACATTAACTCTTACCAGCTTTTACAAATGCACTAACGAAAGCATCCTATCTGGCTGCATCACAGCCTGGTATGGCAACTGCTCGGCCCAGGACCGCAACAAATTTCAGAGAGTCAGGAACACCGCCCAGTCCATCACATGAACCCGCCTCCAAAACATTGACTCTGTCTACACCTCTCCCTGCCTTGGGAATACGGGCATCATAATCAAAGACCCCTCCCACCCGGCTTACTCACTCTTCCAACTTCTTCAATCGGGCAGGAGATACAAAAGTCTGAGAACACGCATGAACAGACTCAAAAACAGCTTCTTCCCTGCTATTACCAGTCTCCGAAACGACCCTCTTATGGACTGATCTGATCTCTTCAATCATCTTCTCTGCATTCCTGTATGCTCCACCCGATGTCGGTGTCTATGTATTTACATTGTGTATTTTATGTTTGCCTTCTGTATTTTCTTTTCATGTACGGAATGATCTGTCTGAACTGTACACAGAACAATACTTTTCACTGTACCACAGTTCACGTGACGTTAAACAAATACCAATCCAAGATCCTCTAACACAAGGCAGTTGTGGAAAACCAGGAACCAGCCTCTATATCACCTCAGCAAGGCATTGAAAAATTGTAAGATACCGCAATCTAACAATGTATAACCTTAAGGATGAACCTAAATAGCGTATAGGAATTTTAGATTTGTTGGATTCACTCCAGCATCTCTCCAGGTAAAAGTATAGCTTCTGTAGTGTGGTGGTGACTGTCCTCCCCTTCATTAGAATAGACAAATTTTGCTAGGCTCGGTAGTTTTCTACTCAGAGATTGAAGATAAATACTTTAAACATTGACGAATATCTTAAATATCTCTCTGTAACATGATTAAGACTTGGATTCTCTCTTAGGAACAAGATTATGCTTACTGTTCCTGAAACTACCAATGTTACAACTACCATCAAAAGTGAATCACATGTTTAATTCTTTAGTAAGCTTTGCTATAATTTGGAAGAATCATGCCTCACATAGTCTTCTGTACCCAGACTTGAGATCCCATCTCCATACACTCCTCAATGCAAAGGTACGTTGTTGAGGAGAGATGTCCGGACCCTTATAATATCTGGGTTGTTTAAATCTGGCTAAAACATGTTTAAAAAAACTATCTGGAGGACTGTAATATTCTCTGGTGGTTCCTTTCCTTCAGAAAGAGTTAGACCAATTCTTTAGATCCAATCAAATGTTTGTGAGGCTTGTCTTTCTCTACATTAATGAGAAGGATCATCTGAGGAACATGTCTGATCCTGAATAGTGAAAGGGGGTAGGATTAAAATCCACTTCAACACTCCACTTATAAAGAGTGAAATTTTCCCTGGCAGAGAACTTAATTTGGAGGGTGAGTTTAATTCTGGCCAGGTGACCTTTTAACGACCATCTATGAGATGGTAATGCATGCAAATGGGGTTCTCGACACTGTTCATCAGGGAACTCGATCGCATTTAACCTGCCTTGAAAGTCGGGAGAACAAAATCAAAACAGTTAATCCCATTGGCGGGAAACAGATATTTTGCCAAATTAAGTGTTCCCACACGTCATGGCTCCCACTGCTGTCAGGATCAGGTGATCCCGCCCAGTCACATGAGGACAAAGACAAGGATGTCATCCTAAACTTTTACAAATCACAGGTTGGGTCCCAGCTGAAGTATTGTGTCCAATTCTAATTGATAAAGTTGTACGGATTTTTCCTGTTGGGTTAGCTGTGGAGGAATTGAGCAGGATATTCCCTTGAATGGTACCAGGGATGAGAGATTTCAGTTATGTGAAAAGATTAGAAAAGCCTGGATTGTTCATCTTCAAGCAAAGAAGATTACTGGAACGTTTGATAGAAGTGTTCAAAACCTTGAATAGTTTTAATAAAGGAGCGAGCGTTTCCAATGACTGAAGAGCGAGTAAGCAGAACAGACAGATGTATGGGGGGAGGGTGAGATTCTCTGGTCCTCCAGCCATGGTATCCTGCACGGATTCTCCATTCCCGCAGCTGGCCAATGGGGTTTCCCATTGTGGCCACCCCATACCAGCGGGAAACCCGGAGAACCGGAGGTTCCCGCCGATGGAACATTCCGCTGACGACCTTTGATAAAAGATCCAGAGGGGAGATTAGAATCTTTCTTACCCAGTGGCTTTCCGGAACGCATCGTTGGAAAGGTGGAAGCAAATTCAATAGTGACATTCAACAGAGAATTGGATAAATAGAGACAAAGGAAAGATTTACAGGGTTATGGGAATCAAGGGGACAAGGTAGAAAAGTGGAGTTCAGGATTATCAAATAGGCTGAACGGCCTGCTTCTGCTCCTATGTCGTATTCTTTTATGGGGAAAGGACAGAGTGGGATTAACTGGATTACTTTTGCACAGGCAAAATGGGCCAGAGGAAATGGCATTATATCAAGCCCTGAAACTATATCAGAGACCCTGATACTGTTTATGAAGCCATGGTACTGTACATCAGAGACCCCAGTAGCATCTATCAGAGACCCTGGCACTTTATATCACTCCAGCAAAATAGTAACCCTGTTCAAAATAGGGGGGGGGGGGGGGGGGGGGGGACCTGTTCAATAGAAAGGGTCATTCAGCCTGAGGGAGAAGAGAACACTACAGAGCTGTAGTAAGGCTAGACTAGCTGAGAGCTTCCTTCAAATAAAAACCTCCCCTCACATAGCATTCAGCGAGTGTTCTGTCTGTTCTGGTAACAGGATTCCTTTTCCTTGACAAGATGTCTATTGAATGTGATTAGGTATCAAAGCTCTGAATAACACACAGGATTTTGATCTACTTTACGTTGGTTGACACATATATTTGAGATGAGTGACGCAGTGACTACCCAATCCTGTCTGATCTTCTAACCCGAACCTATTTTCCCACAGGATCTCACAGTGCATTGTTCTTTGTTTGCCCAAGGAGCTTGCTTCTCTAGAAATAATATTTGTGTGTTTTTTTTATTATTCAAACAGAAAGGTTTGGAAGCTTCAGGACTGTGGCCCCCTGGGATTACTGCATTCCTTAATAATACAAGACAGAGATAAGGTTTTAAGAATTGAGTCATGAAAGATTTGTTTCCTATAAACCAGACAAGAAATTACTGCTAACAAGCGTGTTATTATTCACTAATACCGGGGCTGTGTTATGCTGCTTGTGAACAGGACACGATCATCTCTATGAGAAACTAATGCTATTAATGTCCATTGGGTCAATGTGGAGAACAAAGAAACAATTGCATTTCTATCACCTCGTTCATAGCCTTAGAACATCCAAAAGTGTTTCCAGCCAATGAAGTACATTTGAAATATAGTGACTGTTGGAATGTAGGGAAAACAGCCGCCAATTTGTGAACAGAAAGCTCCCGCAAATAGCAACGTTATAATGACCAGATGAGGTGTTGTTGTGCAGTTGATCCAACTATTCCACTATCTCCCTCATCCACCTAATCTTCTAATCTGTAATCATTTAGGTGCTTGCCACCACAATCTCTCACACTCTGCTGTTTCCACCTCCCCACATCTCCTTTGTAACACACACTCCATCAAATAACCCTCACAAACTCCCTTTCTCTCCTCATCTCCATTTTAACGTATTATTGATCACAACATCCCGCCTTCCACATGGATTTCCAACCTGTTGCCTTCGTCTTCACTTTCCTGCAGTAATGCCGTGGATCCTTTGATTGGTATGCATAACCACTCATTTCATAGTATAGAATCTACAGTGCAGAAGGAAGAAGGCCATTCAGCCCATCAGATCTGCACCGGCCTTTGGAAAGAGCACCCTACCTAAGCCCACACCTCCACCCAACCTTTTCTTTTGGACTCCAAAGGCAATTTAGCATAGCCAATCCACCTAACCTGCACATCTTTGGACTGTGGGAGGACCTCTTTCTCCTGGCTCAGGGACCTTTATTGGAACAGGAATTTAGGGCAGCACGGTAGCACAGTGGTTAGCACAGTTGCTTCACAGCTCCAGGGTCCCAGGCTCGATTCCCAGCTGGATCACTGTCTGTGTGGAGTCTCACGTTCTCCCCGTGTGTGCGTGGGTTTCCTCCAGGTGCTCCGGTTTCCTCCCACAGTCCAAAGATGTGCAGGTTAGGTGGGTTGGCCATGCTAAATTGCCCTCAGTGTCCAAAAAGGTTAAGTGGGGGTTACTAGGTTATGGGGATAGGATAGATATGTGGGCTTGAGTCGGGTGCTCTTTGTAAGGGCCAGTGCAGACGCGATGGGCCGAATGGCCTCCTTCTGCACTGTAAATTCTATGATTCTATGAAATGGAGAGCAGAGGATGAACAGTTGTTTTTCAGATTTAAGGGAGGTATATTGTGGTGTCTCCCAGAGATCGATAATGGAACCACCTCTCTTTCTGATATATATTAATGGCCCCTGCATTCGTATGCACAGGGCATGATTTAAAAATTTAGGATGACGCAAAACTTGGAAATATAGGAAATAATGTGAAGGGCAGTAACAGACTTCAGGGGAAAAATGGAACAGCTGACATGGGAGAGATTAAATTTAACACCCAGACTGTGAATCGATGCATCTTGGAAGGCAGGATGAGGAGAGGCAAAATAAACCAAATGGTACAAAGTTAAAGGAGGTGCAGAATCAGAGAGACCTGTGAGTGTGGGTACACAAAGGCGTCAAGTTATGCTAAACATTTAAACATCACTGATTGGGCCCTAGCTGGAGAAGTGTGCTCAGTTCTGTGCAACGCTCTTTGGGAAAGATGCAAAGGCCTTGGAGAAGGTACGGAGGAGATTTACCCGGAATGGTTCCAGGGATGAGGGACTTCAGTTAATGTGGAGGAACTGGAGAAGGTGGGATTGTTCTCCTGAGAGTAGGGAAGGGTAAGGGGAGATTTGATAGAGCTATTAAAAACTATGAAGGGTTTTGATACAGCAAATGAGGATAAGCTGTTTTCACTGTCGAGAAGGTTAGTAACCATAGGACAGAGATTTAAGATAATTGGCAAAAGAGCCAGAATGGGAATAAGAACATTTTTTGAACCAGCCAGTTGTCAAGATCTAGAATCTGCTGCCTTAAACGGGTGGTGAAAGTAAAGTTTAACAATAACTTTCAAAAGGAGGATTGAATGAATACTTGAGAAGGGGGAAGTTGCAGGGGAGGGTTAAGAGGAGTGGGCAGTGGGATTAATTGGGCAGACCTTTCAAAGTAATGGCACAGGCAGAATGGGTGAGAATGACCTCCTCTTTTAGAACATTCGATGAAAAAATGCCTCATGCAGCCACTATTTACCCTTATAGACCAGAAAGATCCTGCTTTAATTTCTGACCTGTTCTAAGTTAACATAGGCATGGAGCTGGAGACGAGAGCTAGACAGATCACCTATTTAACCCTTGTGATGACTATGTAACAGTCAGCCCTGTATCTCAACAGCCTGGGATCCAAGGCCAGTCCTCCGAGACAAAAACAGAAAATGCTGGACAATCTCAGCCGGTCTGACAGCGTCTAGAGAGAGAACAGAGCAAACCTTTCGGGTCTGGATGACTCTTTGTCAAAGCTGAGGTTTGATTCCATTAGATTAGAATTAATACCACTGGTGCTTTACTGTGACAATTGGTTCCAATTTTCTTTTCATCGCATTGCACTCCAAGAGCTGCTGCGTGTTCTTGTGATGATTTTCAATGACACAATTTCCCAAAGTAATGTCCTCGCCAATGGTTGATGTGGGAAAGAGCCTCTAAGTGTAGAGATTGGGTAAGAACAGTGTCAAGATTAGCACAGAGAATGGCCGCACTCTGTGAAGCCACTGTACCTCTTCCTGAAGGATGATGTGGAAGAGCATTCAGAATTTGTGATAGGATGGACCTTGAATTCTATGGGAGACAATGAACAATGTTTGGAAAGATTCTTCAGCTGTTAATGAGATGACTTTATAATATATGGCCCAATTGAATAGGGAATGATCCCAGAGAGCGCATTATAAAATTCAGAGATTCAATTAGAGGCACGTATGTAGACGAAAGTAGGGCTTAATACTCTGCAACTTCCCATTCTTCTACTTATCCAGTAGTTCAAATGATTTAAGCATCTCTGACAGTTTCTTTTTAACTAAACTCTCCAGGAACAATGTTCGAAGAAGGGTTTAGAAAGAAAATTCAAGTTTAAAAAAAGTTTCACCCAATTTTTATCACCCTGCAGAGATGTGACATATCGATGCTCTGATGCATGATGTATAATGCACGATGTAGGACACATCAACGAGCTGTTTTCCGGAAGCATCTCTTTGATGCTCTTGTTCAGTGAAGAGCAGAGTTTTTTCAGACGTTTGATAAACTTCTGAGGTTTTCCATATCTGTCACTCACAAGTATTTAAGCTGATAGTCAGGAATAAATTTAATATAAAAGATACAGACCAAATCCATCTAAATGCACTTGATATAAACTTTGTCAGTTAGCTCTGTATTAACACAATTCTCACTCTGTTTGTTCTCCTGTACTGAAGGTGCTGACTCCCACTGGAGCACAGTTCCAGAAGGTGCTGACTCACACTGGGGGTCAGTTCCTGAAGGTGCTGACTCCCACTGGAGCACAGTTCCAGAAGGTGCTGACTCTCACTGGGGGACAGTTTCTGAAGGTGCTGACTCTCACTGGGGGTCAGTTCCTGAAGGTGCTGACTCTCACTGGGGGACAGTTCCTGAAGGTGCTGACTCTCACCGGGGGACAGTTCCAGAAGGTGCTAACTCTCACTGGGTGACAGTTCCTGAAGGTGCTGACTCCCACTGGAGCACAGTTCCAGAAGGTGCTGACTCACACTGGGGGTCAGTTCCTGAAGGTGCTGACTCTCACTGGGGGACAGTTCCTGAAGGTGCTGACTCTCACTGGGGGTCAGTTCCTGAAGGTGCTGACTCTCACTGGGGGACAGTTCCTGAAGGTGATGACACCCACTGGGAGACAGTTCCTGAAGGTGTTGACTCTCACTGGCATACAGTTCCTGAAGGTGCTGACTCTCACTGGCATACAGCTCCTGAAGGTGCTGACTCTCATTGGGGACAGTTACTGAATATGCTGACTCTCACTGGGATACAGTTTCTGAAGGTGCTGACTCTCACTGGGAGACTGTTCCTGAAGGTGTTGACTCTCACTGGCATACAGTTCCTGAAGGTGCTGACTCTCATTGGAGACAGTTCCTGAAGGTGCTGACTCTCACTGGGGGACAGTTTCTTAAGGTGCTGACTTTCACTGGGAGACAGTTCCTGAAGGTGCTGACTCTCACTGGGGTACAGTTGCTGTAGGTGCTGAGTCTCACTGGGAGACAGTTCCTGAAGGTGCTGACTCTGACTGGGAGTCTGTTCCTCTAAGTGCTGAATCTCACTGGGAAACTGTTCCTGAAGGTGTTGACTCTCACTGGAGTAAGGTTCCAGAAGGTGTTGACACTCACTGGCATACAGTTCCTGAAGGTACTGACTCTCACTGGGGGACAGTTACTGAAGGTGCTGACTCTCACTGGCATACAGTTACTGGTTGTGCTGACTCTCACTTGGGGACAGTCCTGAAGGTGCTGACTCTCACTGGGAGACAGTAAACTGAATGTGCTGACTCTCACTGGGGACAATTGATGAAGGTGCTGACTCTCACTGGGGTACAGTTCCTGAAGGTGATGCCTCTCACCGGGGGACAGTTCCTGAAGGTGCTGACTCTCACTGGGGGACAGTTCCTGAAGGTGCTGACTCTCACTGGGGGTCAGTTCCTGAAGGTGCTGACACTCACTGAGGGACAGTTCCTGAAGGTGCTGACTCTCACTGGGGTACAGTTCCTGAAGGTGCTGACTCTCACTGGGGGACAGTTCCTGAAGGAGCTGACTCTCACTGGGGGACAGTTCCTGAAGGTCCTGAGTCTCACTGGGGGACAGTTCCTGACGTTACTGACTCTCACTGGGGACAGTTCCTGAAGGTGCTGACTCTCACTGGGGGACAGTTACTGAGTACTGACCGTCACTGGGTGTCAGTTCCTGAAGGTGATGACACCCACCGGGAGACTGTTCCTGAAGGTTCTGACTCTCACAGGGGGACAGTTCCTGAAGGTGCTGACTCTCACTGGGGGACAGTTCCTGAAGGTGCTGACTCTGACTGGGGGACAGTTACTGAAGGTGCTGATTCTCAATGGGGGACAGTTCCTGAAGGTGCTGACTCTGACTGGGGGACAGTTACTGAAGGTGCTGATTCTCACTGGGGGACAGTTCCTGAAGGTGCTGACTCTCACTGGGAGACAGTTCCTGATGGTCCTGACTCTCACTGGGGGATAGTTCCTGAAGGTGCTGACTCTCACTGGGACACAGTTCCTGAAGGTGCTGACTCTCATTGGGGACAGTTACTGAATGTGCTGACTCTCACTGGGACACAGTTCCTGAAGGTGCTGACTCTCATTGGGGACAGTTACTGAATGTGCTGACTCTCACTGGCGGGCAGTTCCTGAAGGTGATGACACCCGCTGGGAGACAGTTCCTGTACGTGCTGACTCTCACTGGGAGACTGTTCCTGAAGGTGCTGACCCTCATTGGGGACAGTTCCTGAAGGTGCTGACTCTCACTGGGGTACGGTTCATAAGAACATAAGAGCTGGGAGCAGGAGTAGGCCATCTGTCCCTTCGCGCCTGTTCCGCCATTCATTGAGATCATGGCTGATCTTTTGTGGACTCAGCTCCACTTTATGGCCCGAACACCATAACCCTTAATCCCTTTGTTCTTCAAAGAACTATCTGTATCTTAAAAACATTTCATGAAGGAGCATCAACTGTTTCACTGGGCAAGGAATTCCATGGATTCACAACTCTTTGGGTGAAGAAGTTCCTCCTAAACTCAGTCCTAAATCTACTTCCCCTTATTTTGAGGCTATGCCCCATAGTTCTGCTTTCACCCGCCAGTGGAAACAATCTGCCCGCATCATTCCTATCTATTCCCTTCATAATTTTATATGTTTCTATAAGATCCCCCCTCATCCTTCTAAATTCCAATGATTACAGTCCCAGTCTACTCAACCTCTCCTCGTAATCCAACCCCTTCAGCTAGTGAATCTCCTCTGCACACCCTCCAGCGCCAGTACGTCCTTTCTCAAGTAAGCAGACCACAACTGAACACAATACTCCAGGTGTGGCCTCACTAACACATTATACAATTGCAGCATAACTTCCCTAGTCTTAAACTCCATCCCTCTAGCAATGAAGGACAAAATTCCATTTGCCTTCTTAATCACCTGCTGCACCTGTAAACCAACTTTTTGCGACTCATGCACTAGCGCACCCAGGTTTCTCTGCACAGCAGCATGTTTTAATATTTTATCATTTAAATAATCCCTGAAGATGCTCCACTTGAACAAGGATGTGAAAGTTTTTGGGAAGGTGTAGAGGAGATTTACTAATCTGGGGCGAAATTCTCCGACCCCCAGCAGGTCACCCGGGAAGTGGCGGGGCGGGAATCTCGCCACTCCGATCGGAGAGGCCCCTGCGGTGATTCTCCGGCCCGGATGGGCCGAAGTCCCGCCGCTGGGAGGCCTCTCCCGCCGCCGAGGTTTGAACCACCTCTGGAACAGCGGGATCAGTGGCGCGAGCGGGCCCCGGGGTCCTGGGGGGGGGCGCGGGGCGATCGGAACCTGGGGGTGCCCCCACAGTGGCCAGGCCCGCGATCGGGGACCCCGCTCAGACTCCGGGCTAGTGCCCTGGCTGCACTATTTCTCCTCCGTGGCCGCCATGGCCTTTGCCATGGCAGAAGCGGAAGAGAACCCCACATCGCGCATGCGCCGGCAGTGACGTCAGCGGCCAGCTGCCGCTGACATCACTGCCAGCGCATGCGCCGACCGGCGAAAGCCTTTCGGCCAGCCCCGCTGCCGGGGGCGCCGGTTTTTTGCGCCAGTCTTCTGGTGCCAACCGCTCCGGCGCGGGGCTAGCCCCCAAAGGTGGGGAGAATTCCCCACCTTTGGGGAGGCCCGACCCCTGAGTGGTTGGCGCCACTCCCCTACACCGGGACCCTCCGTCACGCCGGGTAGGGGAGAATCCCGCCCATGATATCAGGGTGAGGGAATTATTTTATTCAGGAATTTGAATTTGAAGGAAGGTTAGAGAAACTGGGACCATTCTCCTCACAGAGAGCAGATTAAGGAAGATGTAATAGTGGTCTGAGAGTGTGGTTAAGGAGAAATTGTTTCTGCTGATAGGTGTGTCAGGAAGAAGCGGAGATTATTGTTTGATGGGACACATTTTCAGAAAAGGTGGTGGAAGCAGATTCATCAGAGACTTTAAAAGCAGATTGGATAAATAATCATAAAGGAGAAAGAGAAGACCGTGGGATTAATCTCACTGCACTCTTGGAGGGTCAGTACTGAGGAAGAGCTGCACTGTCAGAGGGTCAGTACTGAGGAAGAGCTGCACTGTCAGAGGGTCAGTACTGAGGGAGTGCTGCACTGTCAGAGGGTCAGGACTGAGGGAGTGCCGCACTGTCAGAGGGTCAGTACTGAGGGAGTGCTGCACTGTCAGAGGGTCAGTACTGAGGGAGTGCTGCACGGTCAGAGGGTCAGCACTGAGGGAGTGCTGCACTGTCAGAGCGTCACTAGTGGGGGAGTGCTGAACAATCGGAGGGTCAGTGCTGAGGGAGTGCTGCACTGTCAGAGGGTCAGTACTGAGGGAGTGCTGCACTGTCAGAGGGTTAGTACTGAGGGAGTGCTGCACTGTCAGAGGGCCCGTACTGAGGGAGTGCCTCACTGTCAGAGGGTCAGTACTGAGGGAGTGCTGCACTGTCAGAGGGTCAGTACTGAGGGAGCGCTGCACTCTCAGAGGGTCAGTACTGAGGGAGTGCCGCACTGTCAGAGCGTCACTAGTGGGGGAGTGCTGAACAATCGGAGGGTCAGTGCTGAGGGATTGCTGCACTGTCAGAGGGTCAGTACTGAGGGAGTGCTGCACTGTCAGAGGGTCAGTACTGAGGGAGTGCTGCACTGTCAGAGGGTCAGTACTGAGGGAGTGCTGCACTGTCAGAGGGCCAGTGCTCAGGGAGCGCTGCACTCGAAGAGGGTCAGTACCAAGGGTGCGCTGTACAGTCACAGGTTCAATACTGAGGGAGTGCTGCCCTGTCAGAGGGCCACTAGTGGGGGAGTGCTGAACAATCGGAGGGTCAGTACTGAGGGAGTGCTGCACTGTCAGAGGGTCAGTACAGAGGGAGTGCTGCACTGTCAGAGGGTAAATATCCCGGGCGCTTCGGGACTTGTGGGAGGAAAGCGGAGCACCCGGAGTAAACCCATGCAGACACAGGGAGAACGTGCGGACTCCACACAGCCAGTGACCCAAGCGGGAATCGAACCTTGCACTATGAAGCAGTGGTGTTAACCACATGCTAACATGCCACCCTATGAATGTCTTCTTGTGTTTTCTATTTCTATCTCAGTTCTTGCCGGTGTTTTACCAAAATACGGAATCCGGACTCCAATAGGAATTGACATCCACTGAAATGGCTTCTACTCTCTGTCGTGTTATTCACCCTGGGGTAACACGGACCGCAACAGGATGCAGTTAGACTGGAAAACAGACACCAAACTTAGACGTTGGCTCAATACGATTTATTGAACTTCTGTAACAGTGCACACAGCTTGCTGTGGGCTGACACTCTACTACTCTAAGTGTACTAACTATTTCGACCAGACTAGCTCTGAGCCACGTGCAGAAGGTGCTGACTGATATATACACCCTGACTGTCACTACAGTTGTCACCAGTGGAAAGAGGACGAGTGCTGATGCCTCATGTGTTTTATAGTAGGAAATTTCCTTCCAGTGTTCTGTGTGCTGATTGGTTGTGTTCTGTCCTGTGTGTTGATTGGCTATACTGGGTATCTGTCATTGCCTGTCTGTATCTCATTATGTGCATGAGTGCATATCATGACACTCTCATCTCTGAACTCTGTGTTGATTGGCGTGGAAGACAGGTCCCTGCAACTTGCTACAACGCCGAACGAGATAAAAGTTGTTGGCCTTCTGACGGGACTTAAGAGACTTTGGTCAAATCTGCTGAATGTGTAACTCAGAGAGCTGAGTATTGAAGTTCTCTTCCTGCATTGTGCTGCATCAGATTTTTTGAGTAACAACCAGAAAAGTTTAACTGCTCTTGAAACAGGAGAATGGAAGAACTGTATCAATGGATTCATATTTCAGTCACCACTTAATTAGACACACGCAAAATATTTCCCAATAGCCACTGAAAATATATTCTGCCAAAAAGATAAACTCCTGTCTCTCCACAACTCCACACTGTGCCTCCGCACACGTTCCCATGAATTTCTCACAAGCGCAATGATTGTTGCCATGCCGACAAACAGGAAGTTATTATGCGCACAGCAGGATCCCACAAACAGCAATAATGATTGACTGGCTAAATCTATTTGTTGGCGTTGGACGATGAAGGGTTGTTGGCCGGAGCACCCAATGCATTGAATGCATTGCTCTTCAAATTCTTCGAACAAAGAGTATTCAACGTCTGGAATAGATTTCCCCATCGAGAGGCAGAGGCAACAATTCTGGAATCAGTTAAAGAAAAAAACAACTTAATGTTACAATGCGGGTGGAGGGAAGTGTTTGCATTTCTCTGGATGGATGAATTAAGATGGGCTGACTCGCTCTCCTCAACTGTAATTTTCTTTCTCCCTCCCCGATTAAGGAATCTTTAGAGTTTGATGCATCAGAAAACGCAGATGGGGCTTGGATTTCATCCAAAGCACAACGGGGTGAATTCTCCCCCAGTGGCATTCTCTGTTCCTCTGACAGCACATCTTGGCCGCAGATTCCCCAGCGGAGTGGGGCGGCCACAACGGGAAATCCCAGTGGTGGGAAGCGGGATCAGAGAATCCTACTGCTGGCAACGGCACGCCACCGAGGAACACTGTGCGGAGTCTGCATGTTCTCCTCGTGTCTGCGTGGGTTACCTCCGGGTGCTCCGGTTTCCTCCCACAGTCCACAGATGTAGAGGTTAGGTGGATTGGTCATGATAAATTGCCCTTAGTGTCCAAAAAGGTTGGGTGGGGTTATTGGGTTATGGGGATAAGGAGGAGGGCTTAAGTGGGATGCTCTTTCCAAGGGCTGGTGCAGACTTGATGTGCCGAATGGCCTCCTTCTGCACTGTAAATTCTGTGATTCCATGAACACATGGCTGACAATACACCTGACAATACAGCACTCTCTCGGTGTTGTACTAGAGGATTGTGAACTCAAGTCCAGGTGCCATTGTCAGCACATTCTTCTGTCTGAAAGGTGATGGGTTTTGCAAACAAGTCAAGCCCAGTGGTTCTTTGCCAGCCTTCTGTCTGATATCTAAAATTAAAACAGAAAATGCAGGATAAACAGAGAGAAACAAGAGATAATGTTTCAAATTCACATGACCCTTCGACAGGACTTAGTTCCAATTTCCAGCATCCGCAGTATTTTGCTTTTATTCCAGCTGGTATCGCTGGTGTGGCCCAGGAGCCTCACTCTAGCATGGCAGCCAGGGCCACATATGTTGCCGATGAAACCATTGCTGGTCTTTGTTTTCTCAGGATAATCACCTTGGGCTAGCTAAACGTTCTGTTTATCTTTATCCCTTCCAATGCCCCTCCAAGCAGTCAGCCTCCTGAGGTTAAGGCCATACAGCATCTGACCCTCAGTTATCTGTGTTGACATGCACCGTCTTCCCTTTTCCATTGAAAGTCTCCTTATAATGGGGCTAAGAGTGTCCATCAGGCCGTCGCCCAGTGGCAGGTTTGCTGTGCAGATGCGCTTTGGGTATACGGACATCAGTCACCCAATGATTGTCTTCAAGCCAACAGAGCCATCGCTGGCTTTGCAGTGAATAGATGCAGATGGAATTAACACATTAAAGGATGTCTGAACTCCTGACCTTGTCCTGCCAAGAAATGCCAAGGAGAAATCTGAGACAGCAAAGATGAAAACATTTGGCCCATCGAGTCTTCTCCGCCGTTCGATCATGGCTGTCTTAAAGACACTCTGGCTGAAGAAATTCCTCCTCATCTCAGTTTTAAAGGATTGCCCCTTCAGTCTGAGGCCGGGCCCTCGAGTTCTAGCCTCTCCTACTAGTGAAAATATCTTCTCCATATTCACTCTATCCTCTCAGTATTCTGTAAGTTTCAATGAGATCCCCCTTCATCGTTATAAACTTTATCGAGTACAGACTCAGAGTCCTCAACCACTCCTCATATGACAAGCCCTTCATTCCGGGCATCATTCTTGTGAACCTCCCCTAGACCCTTTCTAAGGCCAGCACATCCTTCCTTAAATACGGGTACCAGAACTGCTCACAATACTCCAAATGGGGTCTGACTAGAACCATATACAGCCTCAACAGTACATCCCCGCTCTTGTATTCTAGCCCTCTCGACATGAATGCTAACATTGCATTTGCCTTCCTAACTGCCAACAGAACCTGCATGTTATCCTTAAGAGAATCCTGAACTGAGACTCCTAAGTCCCTTTTTGCTTCTGATTTCCGAAGCCTGTCAAAGGCCTTCTGGAAATCCAAATAGACCTTGTCCACTGGCCCTCTTTTGTCAAACTTCCTCAATATTTCCTCAAAGAACTCTAACAGATCTGTCAGATGTGACCTCCACTTGGCGAAGCAGTTCTGACTCAGCCCTATGTTACCATGCACTTCCAAGTACTCTGCAATCTCATCCCGAATAATGAATTCGGTTTGACACCCTGAGCTAGCGCGTGGTCAATTTCAGCCCCACAGACCCCGGAGTCCCACCATAAGTGAGTTAATCAATAATCCGTCTATGTTTTCTGCGATCTTTGTCCCTTGACTGCTCCAATGACATAGACTCCGAAGAGAGATAAGTCTCCTTGTTGCTGATATTGTAGTGATTGTAGCTGGCTATCCTCCTAGGACACGGCGTGATGAAACCACCAGTTGGTTTGAATCTTCTGGCTGGACTCCCAGGTTTTGTGATTCCCTCTAGGTAGTCACATAAAGTTGTGTAAACCTGTGCCTTCACACGGAAGATGTACTTCAGGTCTGTTCAATGTCTTGTTTTTTGCAAGCTTCAGCAGGCAGATCAACAGCTTGTTCAGATAGAGTATCAGAACAGCAGCTTCCACAAGGCCTTAGAGTGATCTAGTAACCTTACAGGGAGAGTAATGCGGAAAGATCCCCGCAGCTCTCTCTTCAGGATTTAAATACTCACTAGCTGGCTAGAGAGAAGAACACTGGCTACTCTGTTTATCTGAAGTGAGCCCCAGCCAAGGTATGGTGAGAGAGTTCCAGCTTTTCTGGGAGAGACAGTTAAAATAGTTCTGCTCAGCTGATTTCAAATCAAAATTGAAACAAACACACAGACTCGCACAGCAAGAGACATTCTGGAACAATCAGTACCAATCAGCATCAAGGATCTGTTAAGTCCCAGGCGTTTAGTCGCTGGTTGGCTGCCATCCAAGTCCATCAAGATGTGTCATCACTGGACCAAACCAGGCAGCACCTCTCACTAGGGGGATTCCTGAGATCAGACCAAATAGCACATCTGCCGTGGGTGAACTGTTCCCTTTTAAAATTAAAAGTGTAGTCCATCTGAAAGGCATAAGTCCCAGCAATTGTCCAGGTACATCAATTATAAAAGCAAAGAATAACAGAAAATAAAGGGAATACCCAAGAGAAACCAGGTTCAAAAAGAAGGGTCCGTACAACTCTAAAATCTTACTCCCGATAAATTCAGGCTAACTAGCCTATTATTTCTTGCCTTCTGCCTCCCTCCTTTTTTATTTAATTTAGAGTACCCAATTCATTTTTTCCAATTAAGGGGCAATTTAGCATGGCCAATTCACCTACCCTGCACATCTTTGAGTTGTGGGGACAAAACCCACGCAGACACGGGGAGAATGTCCAAACTCCACACAGACAGTGACCCAGAGCTGGGATCGAACCTGGGACCTCGGCACTGTGAGGCAGCAAGGCTAACCCGCAGCACCACCGTGCTGCCCTCCTCCCTACTTTCTGAAACATGAGTGTACATTGGAGATTTTCAAGTCCTCTGGGATCCTCCTTGACTCCAGTGATTCCCGAAATCCAATGCCTCCACAATCTCCTCAGATATCTTCTTCAGAATCCTGGGGTGATGTCCATCTTGCTGGGTGATTTATACACCTTTTGACCTTTCAGCTTCCCCAGCACCTTCTCCTTAGTGATGGCCACTACACTTACCTCTGCCCTCTGACTCTCTCGAAACTCTGGTAAGCCACTGGTGTTTTCCACCATGAAGACTGATGCAAAGTACGCTACAGCAGCCAAGCCTGCCCCAGAGAAACAGGAGGCAGCCGCCGAGGATGGAGAGCCAGCCACCCAACAGGACGAAGAGCAGGAGGGGGATGTGCAAAGGAGACACTGCATGAGGCCCCGTGCGTACTGGCAACGCCTGTCATATGAGGACTTGCCGGACTGGGCTTGACATCGAAGACTCTGATTGAGCAGAGGGCAACATATCTGCCAGACCATGGCCCACCTGGCTCTGTAGGGGAATGGGGGAGGATACCCGCTCATGGTGGCCGACAAGGTGATGGTTACCCTGAACCTCTACGTCACTGGGTCCTTCCAGGCGCTGAATGGGGATCAGTCCCAAATCTCACGGAGCTTGGTGCACAGGTGCATCCACGCTGTCACAGAGGCTCTTTATGCCCAGTCTGCACAATACACCCATTTCAATGTGGAATGAGCCCACCAGGATGCCCAGGCAGTGGGGTTCACTGCCGAGATGCCTGGGTCCAGGGGGTGATTGACGGGATGCATGACCCTCTACGAGCACCTGAAGATGACAGGCATATCTTCACAAACTGAGAGGGGTTCCACTCTGGAGCTGGTGTGTAGCCATGAGATGTGCATCATGCATGTCTGTGTCTGATACCCGGGCAGCATGCATGATGCCTATATCCTGGCACACTCAATGGTTTCTGGCCTCTTCGAGGTGCCCCCCCCCCCCAACCCCCAACTGGGGGTTGGCTCTTGGGCGACAGGGGTTATCCGCTGCGGCTGTGGCTGATGCTACCTCTCCGGAGGCTGCAGACCGACGCGGAGACCCGCTACAATGGCACCTATGCTGCAAACAGGGGCACGATCGAGCGCTGCTTTGCCATTGTGAGGATGCGGTTCAGGTGCCTGGACTGCTCTGGCGGGGCCCTCTAGTATAGCGCTTGGAGGGCCACCCACATCGTGGTGGCCTGCTATGGCCTCCACCACATTGTGCATTAGAAGGGCAATGTGCTGGTGGAGGAGGATGATCGGCAGTCTTTGTCCGATGAGGAGGATGCGGGGGAGGGGGAGGATGGGCAGGACGTGGAGCCCAGGCAGGCAGGGGAGACCACATGACATGTGCACTAGGGCCAATGCGCATGGGACGCTCTGATTGCCTCCAGGTTCACAAAGTAGGTGGGGAGGGGGGACTGACCAGGAACACGGACCATGGGCGGTATTCTCCGCCCCGCCGCACCACATTTCTGCCCGACCCGCCGGCGGGAGTCTCCGCTGTGCCAGCCGGTCAATGGGGTTTCCCATTGTGGGGCAGCCCCACCCCATCGGGAAACCCCCAGGCGCTGGCAAAACGGAGAATCACACCGGCGGAGAATCCCCCCTATTGCCTCCCCCGCCCACCCTTCCCAACTCCCCCCCTCCCCCCTGGCCATACACCCACCCGCAGCCCCCTCCATGATACATACCTGACGCACTATGTGATGTGGGCCCTGGGTTGGCAGTAACAGCTTGTCTGGTCCATGGGATGGAGGATGATGACAACCCGCTCTGGTGCTCTGCATCGTTTGACAATGTTTGACTCCTGCCCATGGTAGCTCTTCCCACCGTCCACCTGGGTGATCCCTGCATGCCAGCTGGCCATTTCAACACATGGTGCCATTGAATCCCTGGGGTGGCGGAGGTGGGTGTTACGTTCTGGTGCTTGGCCTGATGGAACTAGTGCACTAGAGAACGTCTGGTTCGTGACTAGTTGAATGTTTATTTTCAAACAATAACATGAGTGAGATAACAATAAGAAAACTATCAAAATCTAAAAACTATTGTATTACTATTATAAATTATGTAAGAGCTACTACAAATGCGATTATCCACTACGCCAACTATCTCCAGATTCCCCGAGGTAACAGTGTCACGTGGTTGTTCTTTACTGCCACCTGCTGATTGGAGGTCGTATCTATTAATATTTACATGATTGCTTATGAATATCATCACAGTGGGGACAGTGGTGGAGGTGGTGGTGGGAGGGGGGGGTTGGGACACCAGAGTAGTGAGCGCTAGCTGAAATGGGGTCCCTGGGCTAAGCCCACCCCAACATCCGCCCATCCTACCCCGTCCACCCGTGCCCCTTCAGCAGCCAACCCAGACAACCCACTCCTCCTGTTTGTGTAAAATTTGTACGTGTGTTTACTGTGAAAACATATATACAGATTTGTGCCCTAGCCGCTATCGCTAAACTGTATCCTGCACCCGTGCCAACTTAACTGGTATCTAATTTTCTGGCCTTATGGGCCCTAACGCTATGTCTAGGTGGATCCACGGATGGTACATCAGTAGTGGAAGGCCTGCTATGATTCACAGTGACCTGGGCCCCCTGAGTGGCTGTCTTCTGGGGCATCTGGATCTGGATGGGCCTGGCTGCTGTCCAGGTGTCCCAGATGGCATGGTGCTACCCTGTTCTGCCTGCTGCCCATGTGATGCGCCACGGACAGGAAGGGGGGGTGGGTCTGAGGTGCTACAGTGTTCTGGTACCTCCTCTGTCAGACTCATCAACAAGGGCCCCATCACCCCCTACTCCCTCGGGGTGCGCGATGGCCCCTGGGCCACTCCATGGAACGGGGGTACGAGTGGAGCGAACTCCGGAGGCTCCCCCGCCACCTGGCGCTGCCAGTCCGACCAGGATCTGCATGCTTGTGGCCATGGAGCACAGTGAGTGGGCCACCTTCACCTGGGACTTTGCCATAACACACTGTGACTGTGCCACCTCTCTCGGTCTCTGTGCCACGTTGGCCAGTGCCTGGGCATTGCTGCCAATGCGCTCAGCCATGGCCTGCTGTGAGTGGGCTACAATCAGGAGCACTGCTGCATTGTCCAGGTGCCCCGGGCACATGGCTGCCTGTGAGAGGGCAGCACTGTCCTGGGCCCAGGCCACCATCCTACTAGAGTGCTTCAGGCCTTGGACATGTTGATCCATGGCCGAAACCCTCTCCCTCAAAGCTGCTGCTGCGGACGCCTGGGTGGCATGCATGGTTGGCATTACCAACTGCACCTGCGGGTGCTGGAGATTTGCTGACAACTCCTCACGCAGTCCAGGGCTCTGCAACTGTATCTCCTCGATCAATGGGACTGTGCACCTCAGAAGCCAGAAATCCATCTGGATGGCAGCTAGTCCCTGGGTTTGGCCCAACCTCCGGCCGTCCACCCCCTCAGGAGTTCCTACCCCCACCGACTGTACCACAGCATGTGTGTATGTGTGGTGCGTATCAGATAGTCCCTCAGGAACCTCTCCAATACATGCCCAGCTGAGGTGTGTGCCTCTGGGTTGGTGGAGGGTGTTGGAGACAGCTGTGATGGGAAATCAGTGTCATCCCTGCACTGAGGTCTCCTGGGATGCGGGTGGGTGGCTTCCGTCCGTCCTCATCTCTGGTCGGCTCCTAGGGTTCTGGCTGTGGCTGAGGACGGGCGACACTAGAAGGGCCGGCCCCATCACCAGCAGCTCCTTAAAGGCAAGACGCATGACTGCATCGCGGGCAGCGGGGTGGGTGGGGGAGTGTGTGCAGAGTAGGGGTGGTGGGGATCTGTTGGGGAGGGGGTTGTGTTGGGGAGGAGGGAGTAGGGTGTAGTGGTGGTGATGGAGCGGGGTCGGTGTGGAGGTGAGGATGCTGTGGGGGTGGTGGTGGGTGCCACGGGGGACAGCAGCTCAGTTGGGTTTCACTTCCTTGCCTGATGTCAACCTTCATCCCGGTGACTGCCCAAAGGGCCCACCGTCCCATGCCCTGCGGCAGTCCTGGCAGTCCCCCCCCCCCCAGTCTCCTTTTTCCCCTGCTGATTTTGAGCGCCGTTCTCCTGGGTTGGCGGGGGGGGGGGGTGGGGGGGGGGGGGGGGTGGTGGGAGGGGGTGGTGATAGACAGTCCAACGCATGTAGCCAAGGGGGTGGGTAGCTGGTGGCTTCAGTGGCCAGGGCACCCGGCCACGGCGGCCAGTATGAGTGCCGCCATGTGGCGCACAGTGTTGCCAGGGGCACAGTGCTGCCTACTCACCCTCGTCGCCCTGAGGAGACCATACAGTTTTTTCTGCTGCTTGGGCAGTATTATGAAGAACCAGAAGATCCGAGTAGTTATGTAAACAATTGTTTATTTAAGGTCAACGGAACCGGTCACGAGCAAGGCGTCGGGGACCGATTGCGGGCTAAAGTATTTGGGTTTGGTCTCCTATTCGACATGAATTCTTACCATGGCCTTTTTTATTTTACCCAGGCCCCCCTGGAAAACCTCCGCATATTTCCTAAGGACTTTGTACAGGCTGCCGGTGCCCATCTGGAAAATTTGCTCCCTGTCCAGTCGAAGTGGTCGCAGGCAATCACAGCCCATCAGGTTGGGTCGTGGCCCTGTACCACTATTATTGGCAGTCTGAATGTACACTGCCCATGGGTCACCGGGGTCACGGCTCCCCAGTATATGTCGCCGCCGAGCCTTGGCATCGCCCACGCTCAAGGGCAGGATTCCTGTACAAAGAGGGCAGAAGGTCTGTCGGCCGATGATGAAGACGGCAGCTCCCGTGTTGATCTCCATTACCAGGGGGTGCCCATTGACTTGATGTCCAATCTGAATCGGTGCCACTTTAGGGGTCATGATGCAATTCAGCTGCATCCGGTCATCCTCCTTGGGCTGGGCCATGTGTGCAAAGCCCTGGCTCGAGGTGATCTTATCGTTTGACCTGGGCGGTGCGTTATTTTCTGATCCTGGTGGCCTTGGTGCCACACGTTCTGCGAATGTAGGCCTGGGAATATCGCTGGTGCTCCCTATCATCGTCCGGGGAGGCTTCATGCTGGTCTGTGATAGCCCTTGACCTTTGAGTCTAGATGCGCCATTGCGCAGTTGGTTGCTGCTTTGGCGGTGACCTGGTCATGCTCGCACTGCCCTGAGAGGGCGCGGCACTCCTTAACGGGGGTTGTCCAATGCGAAGGATGCTAGAATCCTGGAATTCCCGAACCCTCTTCTCAGCGTTCTCATGGGACAACGTTAGCTCGATAGCTCTTTTCAGGCCCAGTGTTTTGCCAAAATTCTCTGAGTTGCCACATTTAAAAAAAAACAATACATTTACAGTACCCAATTCGTTTTTTTCCAATTAAGGGGCAATTTAACTTGGCCAATCCACCTACCCTGCACATCTTTGGGTTGTGGGGGCGAAACCCACGCAAACACGGGGAGAATGCACAAACTCCAGACGGACAGTGACCCAGGGCCGGGATAGAACCTGGGAATCCCTTCGTGAGGCAGCAGTGGTAACCATTGCACCACCGTGCTGTCTTGAGTTGCCACACTGTCAATCCCACAAGTCAATGGTCCCTTGACATCTCAGAGAGGGATGGGCCAACTTCACAATGTTCAGCCAGCCTTCGGAGTCGTGTCAGAATGTCCGATACTGACCACCCCAGAGTATGGGTCACTGGGTCACTGTCTGTGTGGAGCCTGCACGTTCTCCCCCTGTCTGCGTGGGTTTCTTCCGGGGGCTCCAGTTTCCTCCCACAGTCCAAAGACGTGCAGGTTAGGTGGATTTGCCATGCTAAATTGCCCTTCGTGTCCAAAAAGATTAGGAGTTATTGGGTTACGGATATAGAGTGGAAGTGAGGGCTTAAGTGGGTCGGTGCAGACTCGATGGGCCGAATGGCCTCCTTCACCACTGCATGTTCTATGTTCTAAGCACAGCAGTATTAAATTGGTACCGTTACATAATCACGGACAGATTTAGGTCATAATTGTTGGATACCCAGAGCCCCCAATGGGTGAAACGGTTCCTTGATGGACTGGACATACCAGTCGTGGGAGAGGGCAGAAAGCGGGATCTGGAAGCACCACTGGCACTTATAGAGATCATAGACAGCATCAGGCCCATGCAGGCGGGGAAGGCGCCGGGACCGGACGGATTCCCGGCGGACTTCCACAAAAGATTTGCGACAGCACTGGCCCCGCACCTGCGGGAGATGTTCACAGACTCGCTAGCTAGGGGCACACTGCCACCCACGTTAGCACAGGCCTCAATCTCACTGATACCTAAAAAATATAAAGACCCAACGGAATGTGGGTCATACAGACTCATATCTCTGCTGAACGCAGACGCCAAAATATTGCCAAAATACCCACATTCCGTTGGGTCTTTATATTTTTTAGGTATCAGCGAGATTGAGGCCTGTGCTAACGTGGGTGGCAGTGTGCCCCTAGCTAGTGAGTCTGTGAACATCTCCCGCAGGTGCGGGGCCAGCGCTGTCGCAAATGTTTTGTAGAAGTCCGCCGGGAATCCGTCCGGTCCCGGCGCCTTCCCCGTCTGCGTGGAGCTAATGCTGTCCATGATCTCTCCCAGTTCTAGTGGTGCTTCCAGGTCCCGTTTTCTGCCCTCTCCCATGACTGGAATGTCCAGTCCATCAAGGAACCGGTTCATCCCAGCCTTCCTCGTTGGGGGCTCTGAGGTGTTCAGCTCTTGGGAGAAGGCCTTGAAGGTTTTGTTAATCCTCTCTGGTTCTGTTTCCAACGTGCCTCCGGTACCCCTGATTTGTGCAATTTCTCTGGTGGCTGCCTGCTTTCTCAGCTGGTGTGCCAACAGGCGGCTGGCTTTGTCTCCGTGTTCATACAGGGTCCCGCGTGCCTGGCGGAGTTGGTGTACTGCTTTCCTGGTGGAGAGCAGGTCAAAGTTCCTTTGTAGTTCTTTCCTCTCCGCCAGGAGCTCTACGGTCGGGGCCTCGGAGTATTTACGGTCTACCTCCAGTATGGAGTCGACCAGCTTCTGCCTAGCCACCCTTTCCTCCCTATCTCTTTGCCCTTTGAAGGCAATGATTTCCCCTCTTAGTACGGCCTTAAGCGCTTCCCAGAACGTGGAGGGTGAGACCTCCCCGTTTTGGTTGTTCTCTGTGTACTCCGCTATGGCCCGCGCTATCCTTTCGCTGAAGGCCTTGTCCGCTAGTAAGGCACCGTCCAACCTCCATGTGGGGCGCTGGGCCCTTCCCGTCTCCAGCCGCACGTCCATGTAGTGTGGAGCGTGGTCTGATATCACAATTGCGGAGTATTCCTCTTTGTCTATCCCTGGAAGCACTGTTTTTCCCCTCACAAAGAAGTCAATTCTGGTGTACACTTTGTACTGGGGAGAAGAAGGAGAATTCTTTCTCCCCGGGTGGGCGAACCTCCAGGAGTCCACTGCTCCTATCTGCTCCATAAAGTGACTGAGTTCCCTTGCCATGCTTGAGGTTTTCCCCGTTTTGGGGTTTGATCTGTCTGTCTTTGGATCCTGTACACAGTTGAAGTCCCCCCCCATGATTAGTCGATGCGTCGCTATGTCCGGGATTTCTGCCATGGTCTTTTTGATGAAACTCGTGTCGTCCCAGTTGGGCGCGTACACGTTGACTAGAACTAACGGTGCCCCATCCAGGGCCCCGCTGACCATGACGTACCGCCCCCCTGGGTCTGTAACCGTCTTTGTCGCCCTAAACATTGTCCTCTTGCCGATCAGGATCGCCACCCCCCTGGCCCTTGTCCCATAGCAGGAATGGTAGGTTTGTCCCACCCAGCCCTTTCTTACCCGCAGTTGGTCCTGCTCCCTCAGGTGCGTCTCTTGGAGGAAGACTATGTCGGCCCTCATGTTTCTGAGGTGGGTGAGGACTCTAGATCTCTTCACTGGGCCGTTAAGTCCCCTTACGTTCCAGGTGATTATCCTGGTGGGGGGCTTCTGCCCCTTCGTTCCTGTGGGATTAACCATATTTATCTGGTGGACGCGCCCCTGCTCTCCGGGGTTTCCCTTTGTTAGGGGGCCGTCCAGGATGGCCGCTATCACTGCTCTCCCCATGCGGTCGGGTCTCTGCGCTCCGGGGTTTCCCCTTGTCCCGGGGGCACCCGCCATGGCCGTCCACCGTGAGTCCACCACGCGGGTAGTCCCCTGGACTCTGGGGGGCCCCTTTGCCCACAGACCGTACAGGGTGGGTGCTTGCAGCGGTTCTTGTTTCGAGCCCTTGGTTGTGGCACTTTGTAGCCCTGTTCCTTTTCTGGCCTCTTTTGTCCCTTCGCCCCTGCATTTCCCCTCCCCGGTCTCTTGCTCTCTGTGTGCCCCCCCCCCCCCCCCCCCCCGCTCCCCCGGTCTCTCCTTTTTCCCTCCTCCCCTGTATACCCCTCCTTTGCCCCTCTATCCCCTATTCCTGTCCCTGTTTGCTCTCCCGACTTTGACGGGTGATCCCCCCCCTCCCCTGCCTGGCGCCTTCCCCCCTGTTTGGGATGCGCTGCGGCCCTGCTTTGTTGCGTGCCCCCGGCGCTAGCTTTCCCGCTAGTACGATGGCCCCCCCTCTCGGGGGTTGTTGTCTCGCTTCTCCCCCGCCTGGCCTCTATGGTTTTCTGCCCGCTCTTCCCCCATCCTACCCTGCACCCCTCTCGCCTGATCTCCCTCCTCCATTGCTCTCGTTCCCTCGTGCTGGGGCCTGGCCTCCCACCTGGAGCGGTCCCTCGGGCAGTGGTTTTGTTTTTTGCTCTGGGTGTTCTTGCCTGGGGGGGGGGGGGGGGCTGGCATTGCCTCGCCCCTCCCCACCCCTGTCGGCGTGTCGTTGCCCCTTGCCGCCCCTCGTCCGTACCCCCGCTGGTCGTTTTCCAGCCCGTGCTCCTCGACGAACCTATTCGCCTCAGCGGGGGCTGTAAAGAAGTATTCCCTGTTTCGGTATGTGACCCAGAGTTTCGCTGGGTACAGCATACCAAAACGCACTCTGCTCCTGTGGAGAGCTGCTTTCGCTCTGTTGAACTCAGCCCGTCTCTTAGTTATGTCTGCTCCAAGATCCTCATAGATTCGGACGGCGTGTCCTTCACAATTGCAAGCTCTATTTTCCTTGGCCCAGCGCAGGATTGTCTCCCTATCCCGGTACCGGTGCAGTTTGGTTATGACTGCTCTCGGTTGTTCCCCTGCCTTGGGCTTCGGGCGCAGCGACCGATGAGCTCTGTCCAAATCCGGTGGGATGGGGAAAGTGTTCCTCCCCACTAAGTTGCCCAGCATCGCAGCCACGTATGCTGTGGGGTTTCTACCCTCGATCCCCTGTGGCAGGCCCACTATCCTTACATTTTGCCTTCTCGAGCGGTTTTCCTGGTCATCTACCCTGCCCTTCAGGCTCCCCTGTGTTGCGCCCTGACTGTAAGTAGGATCCACTTAGACCTCTGCTCCCAGGCTTGAATTAAAGAGACAATTTACAAGTTGCGATTAAAGTTTGGCCTCCTTGCTAATTGGCTGACTGGCAGGGAGATGGTTCTGACAGTGCACCAGTGAGCAAATAACCCATGCCCTGTTATTCCCAACCCCATCCCACCCCCAAACTCAGCATCTGCAAATCAATAAGTGAAACAATAGGAAGCTGCCTTCTGACCCCGAATGCTTAGGCAATGTCAGGTGTGAAAGAGTTGAGAGAGGATGTGGCTACTGCAGGTCCGGCCTGTATCCAACGTTAACAACTTCCTGTATCAAGCCAGCTGAGCAATGAGTCCCTCTGCAAGACCTATTTTGCTTTTACTTGAATCTGGGTCATTCTTGTATCAAGGCACAATTCATTAAACGATGTCAAGTTACAAGCGTTTAGTGAAAAAAAGAGTAATTTCTTCTGATTTATGTAATTAAAAAAAAACTGGAGAGATAGATTAAAGAAAAACCACATCAAACAAAATGGTAATTTGAAAGAGTAAAACATACCATAGGGGCACTGCAGTGAAATTCCAATGGACGAATAATCAAGAGAAAGCACATTCAAACCCTACAGTAGCAGTAAGATATTCGAATATATATCTAAATATATAAAGCTGGGTTCGTTAAAAGTGACCATGAGGGCTGTTTAGAATTGTTTTAAAAACCCAATTAGTTCATGATGCACCACCAATTGGACTCGAGTCGTGAAGTAGTTCCAAACAACAGGCTTTAATACACTAGACGTGTGCCCGGCAGTAGATGTACAGAGAAAGGCCGACTGCCAGCCGGTAGGGGTTCTTATACCCCGCCTCACAGGCGGAGCTACCAACCTCTCAGCCAATCGGCGGGTAGTCACATGACTAGCCTCAGCCAATTGGCAGAGAGGCACATGACTTGCCTGAGCCAATGGGCAGCGAGTCTTCTGCACCAATGGCAGCATGGTTCTAAGGCACCGTAATCTCCCTAGTCATACTACCACAGTTCATTAATATCCTGGAGGGAAAGGAACCTGCCACCCTTTCGCCGGTTCGGTTAACTAACCACCCTCGGATGTGACCCCAGCAAAAGCACTCAGTTGTATTGAGGGAAACATGTTATGGTAATAAAGGCTGACCTAGCCAGTGGTGTTCGCATTCTTGTGAACGATCTTTTTAATCCTCCCCTCCTCGCTCACTCATAGAAATGGAACTTCGCCATCATAACTGAACGACCCTCGAAATTGAAACAAGTTTAAACAAAAGAAAAGGGATCTTCTGAATCATAGGCAACTGTGCCACCAACTGACACAATGGGGGGGGGGGGGGGGGGGGGCCCACGTCTGGTACTTGAGCAGAAAATCTAGACTGACACTTCCAGTGGTGTACTGAAGCAGCACTGCATTGTCAGAGGGGCCATCTTTTTAATGAGACATTAATCCAAGGATAAGAGTAAATAATAGGGACTGGTTTAGCACAGTGAGCTAAACAGCTGGCTTGTAATGCAGAACAACGCCTGCAATGCGGGTTCAATTCCCGTACTGCCCTCCCCAAACAGACACCGGAATATGGCGACTAGGGGCTTTTCACAGTAACTTCATTGAAGCCTACTTGTGACAATAAGTGATTAATCTTTATTGTCACAAGTAGACTTACATTAACACTGCAATTAAGTTATTGTGAAAAGCCCCTAGCCACCACACACCGGTGTCCGTTTGGATACACACAGTGAGAATTCAGAATGTCCAAATTACCTAACAAATACGTCTTTCGGGATTCGTGGTGGAAACCGGAGCACCCGGAGGAAACCCACGCAGACACGGGGACAACGTGCAGACTCCACACAGACAGTGGCCCAAGCCGGGAATCGCACCTGGGACCTGGTGCTGTGAAGCAACAGTGCTAACCACTGTGCTACCATGCCACCCATATTACTGCAGATGCTGGAATCTGAAACAAAAACAGAAAATGCTGGTCAATCTCAGCAGGTCCGACAGCCTCTGTGGAGAGAGAACTGAGCTAACTTTTCCAGTCCGGTTGACTTTTGGTCAGAGTCATCAAAGAGTCATCCAGACTCAAATTGCTAGTTCCGACCACTCTCCACAGATGCTGTCAGACCTGCTGAGATTAATCCAAGGATATCTGCTTTCTCCAAATGGAATGAAGAGATTCCATGGCACAATTTCAGAAGAGTGGGAGAGTTCTGCCTGGTCGGCTGGGCAACATTTACCTTCAACAATCATCTCTAAAACAGATGACCTCACTGTTATCACTTTTGTGAGACTTGCCATAAACAAATTAACTGCTGTGTTTCTCATGTTACAACAGTGAGTACACTTCAAAGGTACTTCATTAGCTTCAAAATGCTTTGCGGCATCTTTAGTTTGTGAAAGGTGTGACACAAATGTCAGTCTTTGTTGGAAACGAGAAGCAAAATCTCAAAAACATTATCAGAGCAGGATTCATGCTTTTTAGATTATACAATTAAGTTCACTCTCAGAACAGAAGGTGATGGCAGCACCATCTCATCTTGGTAGCTTGCTGACTGATCCTTGTTCAGGGTCTCATCCTTTACCTTCAAATCCCTCCACGGTGAAGATTGCAAGAAAGCTGGAGATAAACTGGGACAAACCAGGAAGAAGTGGTTGAGTGATGTTAACTTTTGGGTTTTTCAATCCTGTAAGGTTTATAGGGGGAAAGGGGCGGCAGGATGATGCAGTGGTTAGCACTGCTGCCTCACGGCGTTGAGGACCCGGGTTCGATCCTGGCTCTGAGTCACTATCCGTGTGGAGTTTGCACATTCTCCCCGTGTCTGCGTGGGTCTCACCCCCACAACCCAAAGAGTAGGTGGGTTGGCCAAGCTAAATTGCCCCTTGATTGGAAATTTACTTTGAAAAGGTTTACAGGAGGAATGAGTGAGCGAATGTTGGCTGTACGCTTCATCTTCTTTTAATTCTCCGACTGTTGGGATTCTCTTTTCCCGCCAGCAGCACACTCCCGCCCGTGGGTTTCCCGACGGCGTGGAGTTGGCTTCAACGTGAAATCCCACCGACAAGTGGCGGGAGTAGAGTATCCAGCCGCCAGCGAATGGCGAGCTGCCGAGAGACACGCGGCTGGGGGTGATGTGTTAGGCGGGTTGGTTTGACGTTGACTGCGACTGGAATGCAGGGAAGCTAGAAACAAACGTCTAACACCGGAGATGATCCAACACCATTTTATTTAAACTATGAATGGCTGTACATGTTCAGCTGTGGGTTGACACTCTCCTAATCCTACTGACGATCTATTACTGGTTCGACCAGACCTACTAGCTACCACATGGCAATAATGTCCACTGACTTGTGCACTCTGACTGTCTCAGTTTCTGGGTCCCGAAAAGAGCGGGAGTCTTAATGCCCTGTGAGCTTTATAGTGGTGGTGTCTTGTCTGGTGATTGGTTGTTCTGTGTTGTGTGTTCATTGGTCATCCTATGTGTCAATCACTGCCTGTCTGCATCTCATTATATACATGAGTGGATGTTATGACAGGGGGAACTGGAGAATCCCGCTCCAGAAGTCCAGGAGCTTGAGAAGATACATCCAGGCTGACAATCTAGCGCCGTGCTGCAGGGGGTGCTGCACTTCCAGGGGTGACCTCTTTTGACATTTGATTAACTGGTCAGGTGATCAAATATGCCTTAATCACTGACACTGGGTGAACAAAACTTTTATCCTTGCTCTATTTTAAAAAAAAACAGGAGGTTATTTTCCTGTTACCTCTCTATCTATCCTGCATTATGGAACTACTTCTTTCTGTGCCCTTGTACAATTTTCAATAGATGTTCATCGGTAGCAAAACAAACAGCAGAACTTAAACTGTGATTCCCTTCTTGGCCTGCCCTCATCTGGTTTCTATTTGGGAAAAGGTGGCACCTTAGATTAACTGTGAGTCAACTGAAAGGTCACTCAACATCTGGGTAAATATTAATTTATCAGCTGGTCATTGAAAAATGTGTATAGCCTACTCAGGATCTCCATAACAACCACAATTCCATTGCACATTCTACTTGGGGGGGGGGGGGGGGGGGGGGGGGCTGGGGGGATGGTGAGGGTACTGAGGAAGTCAGGAAATTCCTGAGGCAGGCACTTCAGATACAAATAACAGTTTTATATCAATCAACTCATTTTACAGTCAGAGTGTTTAGTTTGGGGGATGGAGGAGAACTACGTAAACAAGAATTGTTTGCAACAGACACCTCCTGTTCTCAGTAACACCTCAGCTTCAAGACATTGGGGCTTAAGGAAGACCTGAATCACCCACATGAGGGACTGTGGATACTGTCTGATATTTGGAACATTCGTCCAGCATCAATCCAGAGAGAACTCCCCCCCCATTCTTCTGATATTGCTTCCCCTAACTTTCTTCGCAAACATATGAGGCCACTGTTGCATTAGCTACCCTGCTGCATGTGTTATGATCCCTGCAGACAGCCAGCTTTTTCAAAAGAAAGGAATCCCTACAATACTAACAGAAAGATCATCACTGGACAAGATTTCACTTTTTAACCTTTCACTGTAACAAACCAGCTAAAATCAGCATAATTCAAACATTAATCAGTCGCCAAAGAATATTCCAAACAGAAACTTGAAATAGTCAATACAACAAAGATATGCAACAAAGGGCAGCACGGTAGCATGGTGGTTAGCATAAATGCTTCACAGCTCCAGGGTCCCAGGTTCGATTCCCGGCTGGGTCACTGTCTGTGTGGAGTCTGCACGTCCTCCCCGTGTGTGCGTGGGTTTCCTCCGGGTGCTCCGGTTTCCTCCCACAGTCCAAAGATGTGCGGGTTAGGTGGATTGGCCATGCTAAATTGCCCGTAGTGTCCTAATAGTAAGGTTAAGGGGGGGAGTTGTCGGGTTACGGGTATAGGGTGGATACGTGGGTTTGAGTAGGGTGATCATTGCTCGGCACAACATCGAGGGCCGAAGGGCCTGTTCTGTGCTGTACTGTTCTATGTTCTATGTTCTATGTTCTATGTTCTATGTTCTATGCCTCATGCAGTTACAAGCACTTGTATGACTTTCCGCACAAATGTGGTATCATGTGCAATCTCACAGTCTTTCTAACTTGGTCTCTGCTATGTAGGATTTCTCACTTCCCATTCAATCATTTCAGCCCTTGAGTTGCATTTACCAGCAGCAGTAATCCATCCAAAGTCCCCAGATACAGTTAGCACTGACTAGGTGCACCTTCATGAACCCTCTCTCACTCAGGACTTAATAGTCCTGATGCCACAGAATCTCCAGAGACTCCCTTCTCTGACCTCTTCAGGTGGAATCTGACGGGACCTGACAACATTGAAACAATAGAAATGGGTCCTGTCAAGTCTACAATCATTGCCCTTCCTATCTTCAGCTCTCTGCTCTTTGCAAATGTATAACACACACAGCAACACAGTCTCTGCTCCTTTCTCGGAGACCTGTTTCAACACCAGGATGTGATCAAAGAGGCCCAAACAGAAAGTTATTTCATTTAGAGGAAACTTTGCTTGTTTAATCTTAACACAAATTCTCAATGTGCTCTGAACAGCCAAACAGAAAACTCAGGCTAAAACCCAACTACTCTACAAATATTTACCCTTTGCTTCCTTGTTGTTCATCTCTATGGCAACAGCAGGTCGTGTGGGTATTTCTTGCTCTCCTCTATACATCAGAAACATGGACAACGTACAGCAGATACCTCAAATCCTTTGAGAGATATCACCAATGCTGCCTCCGCAAAATCCTGCAAATCCACTGGCAGGTTGGGCTTACCAATTGATGCACTATCAATTACGCAAAGACGAGAGTAGGATGTAATTGAGGCTTTATTACACTGAGATGTGTGGCCTTCAACAGCAGCTGACAAAATGGCTGCTGTACGGGGAGCACACATACTTATACTTCGCCTACTGGGTGGAGCCAGCAGGCAGGGATCTACCCTCATACCTGTAGTACTGGGGCCTTACCGTAAAGCACCTATATCAACATCCTATATATACAATATATACATCAGTGGTGACTACCACACAATTGTGAGCATCCTCTCCCAGGCCAATATCCCCAGTATCGAGGCACTGGTCACGCTCGACCAGCTGCGATGGGAGGGCCACATTGCCGGCATGCCCGACATCAGACTCCCAAACAAGTGCTCTACTCCGAGCTCTGCAATGGCAAGCAATCACTAGGAGGGCAGAGGAAACACTGCAAAGACACTCTGAATGCCTCCCTGAATAAATGCGACATCGCCATCGACAAGTGGGAAGCGCTTGCTTTAGAACACACAAATTGGAGAAAACGCATGCGCACCGGCAGCAATCACCTCGAGCGTTGTGGGGTAAACAGTGGATGGAGAGCGCAGAATCCGGAGTGTCCCATCCACCTCATCAAACTGGTTTGGGGCTGGTTTGGCACAGTGGGCTAAACAACTGATTTGTAATGCAGAACAAGGCAGCAGCGCGGGTTCAATTCCCGTACCGGCTTACCCGAACAGGTGGCGGAATGTGGCGACTAGGGGCTTTTCACAGTAACTTCATTGAAGCCTACTTGTGACAACAAGCAATTATTATTATTAAACACCACCTGCCAAACCTGTGGCAGGGTCTGCGGATCCAGGACTGGACGATTCAATCACTGCAGAACCCACCTCCCCGGAGTGGAAGCAAGTCATCCTCCAGGCTGAGGGACTGCCCAAGATAAAAAATGAATGGGCTGGATTCTCCGATTTTGAGGCTATGTCCAGAGGAAGTGTCTCGTCCTACAATGGAGAGATCGGCGAGGCCCTAGCACCCACCCTCCGAACGGTGAGGGGCCAGCAGCCGCGCCATGTAAAACACACGGCCGTCGCAAAATAAACAGCTGGAGAATTGCCGGATCCGTGGCCGCGCATGTGCACGCCAACGACTTACAAACGTACAACATGGCGCCAGCCGTGTGGGGACTCGACCTGCCAGATTGTGCCCCTCTGGACACTCCCTCGCCACCCCCGGGCCACCGCCCACCAGCCCCCAGCCCTCGCCAAAGCCCCCCCTGGCCAGGGGCATGGCTCCCCCCACCCCCCCCCCCCCCCCCCGCTGACTGTGGCAGCGCTGGACACAGTCCGCAGCTGCCACGGTGGGTTCCCGAAAACTGAGAGCACACGTGCCCCGCGCAGTCGAGAACTCGGCCCATTGGTTAACGGGTGGGGGATTGTTGGGTTACGGGCATAGGGTGATACGTGGGTTTGAGTAGGGTGATCATGGATCGGCACAACATCGAGGGCCGAAGGGCCTGTTCTGTGCTGTACTGTTCTATGTTCTATGTTCTATTGCGGGTGGAGCATTGTGGGAAGGCCTTCAGATGACGTCCTGAGGCCGTCCCTACAGCATGCGGCATATTCCCTGATGATGCCGTTTTGGAGGGGGCAGAGCATCCGAAAATAGGCGCCACCCCTGATTCGGTCTTAAAAAGGCATTCTCCGCCTGATCGCCGATTACGAAATCGGCGTTGGCAAGCGGAGAATCCCACCCAATATCTTTCAATGACACATTGAATAAAGGCTCGATTTCCCTTTCGAGTGGGTAGAAAAGTTTCCATTAGTTTGAAATGATGTTCCTTTCTTACCTCTCCCTTGCTCCATTCCTGTCCATCGCAGAGTTGAAACCACCTTCACTAAAGTTTAAATCCAGGGATCATTTTGTTTCCTTTTATCCGAGTTGCTGATCCTTACAGGTCCTGCTGTTCTGGTTTGGGATTGGTCCTGGGTGAAGTAACAGGTCTAAGAACAGCCCTTTACAAATCTTGAGGATAAGCCAAAAACTGAACAACATGAACATAAGCAGGACAGGATCTCCCGGGCTTCAAGGTCAGATTGTCAATGATTGAGAGACACGCGGGGCTTCGGAGCCTCTGATTGAGCACCCTCCGGCTAAGAAGGAAAGCTCTGCACTTGACCTGGGATTGCTCAATGCTAAGGTTGGTGACCAAACTCACCCCATTTCTAACTGATATCTCTGTTCAGTGTACACAGAAAGAATAAAATGATGCAAGGAAAAGCAGAAAAACTGGAGCAGTGTAGTTTATAGACAAGGAAACAATTGTCTGAGAACGAGGAGCGTCAGTTTAATGATGTTCCAGTTGTTAACGTAACGTGGAATGGTTATTTTATCCTCTCCCTGACTCCACAGATTTGATTCCCTGAATTCCGTACCCCAATAACGTTATGGTTCCTTTGCCCGGAAAGATCCATTGCTTTGCCAGAGGGTGAATGATTGGACACACATCAGTAATGGATTCTCTAAGCTCTCTTTAAGGTTCCCTGGAGACAGTAGATCTGAGGGACCTGGGAGCAGAGTCTGCCTGCAGCAATATGAGAAATGGAGCAGCAAGCTCCTGAAACTCAGAGGAAAGGATTAAGGTTAGGACGAGGACAGCCCAGAATTCACTTTGGAAGAGACATTCTACTTACTAAAATTCAAACAAAGCAGGAGAATTAGGTTAACCCTTTGCAAATCTTTGGCACTGTAACTGCGTCAAAAAAATGCTCAACTCCTTCCGCTGTGCGTGGGCACTCTCTCATACTGTACTTGGACATCCTCCCTCCCTTTATTTTACAAATAATACTATACTAATTTCTCTTCTGAACCCAAGCTTTTGATCCCCTGCTCCATCAATTCTTTCTGTTCCCTGTGTCCCCCATGTGCCGAAACCAGTCTCCGACCCTCTTCATTTTCCAGGATTTTCCAGAATCATCATCCCAATAACCTGCTGCTGCTTGACCCTAAACTTGGAGTTCCCAATCTCAGACTTTATTGCTCTTGACTGTGGTTGTCAACCTTTGCTTTGAAGTAAACCAGCTCTATCACAACAATTCCTTCCCCAGTTTTCACTTTGGGATCTGCAACTTTGCATTGCCCTGACAAAAATGTAGCGATGGTTGGCAAGGACCTCAGCTTTCATTGTTTCTCAATGCATTATTTCAAGTTTCTTTCTCATCGAAAACACGTGGTGAGGCTCCATTAAGGGAGAACCATAGGTTCGTCCCGGGGAACATTGATGGGGGATTTCAGGGTTGGCACAGAGCGGGCATCAGACAGCTGAGGGACCTGTTTATTGATGGGAGGTTTGCGAGTCTGGGGGAGTTGGAGGAGAAATTTGGGCTCCCCCTGGGGAACATGTTCAGGTATCTGCAGGTAAAGGCATTTGCTAGGCGGCAGGTGGAGGGATTCCCTTCGCTTCCCGCGAGGGGGGTGAGCGACAGGGTGCTTTCGGGGGTCTGGGTCGGAGAGGGGAAGATATCTGATATCTACAAGGTTATGCAGGAGGCGGAGGAAGCGTCAGTAGAGGAGCTGAAAGCTAAGTGGGAGGGGGAACTGGGGGAACAGATCGAAGACGGGACATGGGCTGATGCCCTGGAGAGGGTTAATTCTTCCTCCTCGTGTGCGCGGCTTAGCCTCATCCAATTCAAGGTGCTGCATAGGGCCCACATGACTGGGACGAGGATGAGTAGGTTCTTTGGGGGTGAAGACAGGTGTGTCAGGTGCTCGGAGAGTCCAGTGAACCATGCCCATATGTTCTGGGCATGCCCGGCACTGGAGGAGTTCTGGAAGGGGGTGGCGAGGACGGTGTCGAGGGTGGTGGGATCCAGGGTCAAGCCAGGATGGGGACTCGTGACTTTTGGGGTTGGGGTGGAGCCGGGAGTGCAGGAGGCGAAAGAGGCCGGTGTGCTGGCCTTTGCGTCCCTAGTAGCCCGGCGAAGGATCTTGCTACAATGGAAGGATGCGAGGCCCCCAAGCGTGGAGACCTGGATCAATGACATGGCGGGTTTCATTAAGCTAGAGAAGGTCAAATTTGCCCTGAGAGGGTCGGTACAAGGGTTCTTTAGGCGGTGGCAACCTTTTCTCGACTTTCTGGCTCAACGATAGGGTACAGGGTCAGCAGCAGCAGCAACCGGGGGGGGGGGGGGGGGGGGGAAGGGGGAGGGAAAAGGGGGGGGAGGGAAAAGGGGGGGGGGGGCGGACAATGACTATGTTTGTTTATTTAATTTTAATATATTTTTAAGTTCTTTTGTTGTTCATTGGGGTTGGGCGGGGTGGGGGATGTGATACATGCGTTGATACGGTCTGGGGGTGCCACAGTTTTTATGGGTTATTTCGTTGCATTTCATTGTTTGTCGTTATGTTTTATATTTTCTGTAAAAAATTCCAATAAAAATTATATTAAAAAAAAAGAAAACACGTGGTGAAATAACAATTCAAAGATCAGAATGAACACCGACGCAGTGATGGCAACGAGAGAAAAGATTCTCAAGTTGAAAGGAAATAAAAGATTACATTTGATTTGCTTCAGTAAATTTCCGTTAGTGTCCTTCTCTATGTTATTGTGCAGGGCAAAGCAGAATTCTTAATAGCAGTGCCACATCTCGCCCCACTAAATGTCCACCTCTCCTCCCACTCTCCCAGCTCTCCTCCCACGCCTTGATACCCAGGCTGTCGGTTAGATATTAGGGTCTTGTTTGATTCACAGCTTTCTCCACTTAATCATCAATGTGGCTGATTCCATCGCTTAGAGTCTTAGAGTCATTGTGGCCCAGGAGGAGACCATTTGGTCCATCGAGTCTATGCTGGCTCTCTGCAGAGCAATCTAATCAACCCCAAACCCCTGCTGTAACCCTGTAGCCCTGTGAGTTTATTTCCCTCAAGTGCTCATCCAATTTCCTTTTGAAACCATTGAAACCCTTCACTTCCACCATCCTCATGGGCAATGAGTTCCAGCTCACATTCTCTTGCCCCATTAACAAGCTATTTTCACATCTCCCCTACATCTGTTGCTCAAAACTAAATCTGCGTCACCTAAACCTTGTAGAAGGGTAGCACGGTAGCACAACGGTTAGCACTGTGGCTTCACAGCGCCAGGGACCTGGGTTCGATACCCGGCTTGTGCCACTGTCTGTGTTGAGTCTGCACGTTCTCCCTGTGTCTGCGTGGGTTTCCTCCGGGTGCTTCGGTTTCCTCCCACAAGTCCCGAAAGACGTCCTTGTTAGGTAATTTGGACAGTCTGAGTCCGCCCATGTGTACCCGAACAGGTGCCGGAATGTGGCGACCAGAGGCTTTTCACAGTAACTTCATTGCAGCGTTAATTGTAGTCATGATGTGGAGATGTCGGCGTTGGACTGGGGTGAGCACAGTAAGAAGTCTTACAACACCAGGTTAAAGTCCAACCGGTTTGTTTCAAACACTTGCTTTCAGAGTGCAGCTCCTTCCTCAGGTGAACCTTCCATTCACCTGGGGAAGGAGCAGCGCTCCGAAAGCTAGTGTTTGAAAACAAACCTGTTGGACTGTCACCTGGTGTTGTAAGACTTCTTATATTGTTAATATATGCCTACTTGTGACAATAATAAAGATTATTATTATTATTATTATTATTAATAACTAAAGGAAACAGCTTTTCCTTTTCTACCTCGTCTGAACCTGGCATAACCTTGTACGCCTCTATCACATCTCCCCTCAATCTCATTCAGTGCAAGAGCAACGCCAGTCTCCCCAGCCTAACCTTGGATCTTCCCAGGGCCTGCCATGATGCAACTTCTTCTGCTGCCAGCCGCAAACATCAGTGCTCTTCTCAACCCTGAACTCAACCTCAAACCTCACATCCTATCTGTCACCTCTGTCCAACTGTAACTTCCCCATCATGTCTACCCTTTCCCGTGTTACCACCGGCTGGAAATGCCAATGCTCCGTCAACGTCACCTGGTCCAGACCATCATATCCAGCTCATTCGCTCAATACCGTATCCTCGCTGACATATGCTCAGAAATTAAAATCTTAAATTCTTGTCCTCATCTTCAAATCTAACCATGGCGTTGTTCTACCCTTTGTCCTCGCCTCCTTGGGGGCGTGGTTTAACAATAAGGGGTTTCTCGTTTCAGAAGGGGCCTCACGGTAGCATGGTGGTTAGCATCAATGCTTCACAGCTCCAGGGTCCCAGGTTCGATTCCCGGCTGGGTCACTGTCTGTGTGGAGTCTGCACGTCCTCCCCGTGTGTGCGTGGGTTTCCTCCGGGTGCTCCGGTTTCCTCCCACAGTCCAAAGATGTGCGGGTTAGGTGGATTGGCTATGCTAAATTGCCCGTAGTGTAAGGTTAATGAGGGGATTGTTGGGTTACGGGTATACGGGTTACGTGGGTTTAAGTAGGGTGATCATTGCTCGGCACAACATCGAGGGCCGAAGGGCCTGTTCTGTGCTGTACTGTTCTATGTCTTCTAGAATGAGATGATTTTTTATCTTAAAGGGTGTTTAGGCTTTAGACTTCTCTACAGAGCGGTATGGAGGCTGGAGCATTGAATATATTCAAGGCTGATTAGAGAGATTTGTGATTGACAAAGGAGTCAAAGGTTAGGCGGGGGTGGGGGGGGGGGGGGGGGGGGGGGGGGGGAGCCATGATCTTACAGGATAAAGATAGATTGGAGACTTGGGCACAGAAATGGCAGATGGAGTTTAATCCAGAGAAATGTGAGGGGATGCATTTTGGAGGATCAAATCTATGTACGATTATACTGTAAATGGTAGAACCCATTCGGAACATTAACATACAGAAGGATCTGGGCGTGCAGGTCCACAGTTCCCTAAAATGGCACACAGGTGGCCAAGGTGATTAAGAAGGCATATGGCATGCTTGCCTTCATCAGCCGGGGCATTGAGGACAGGAGTTGGGAAATCATATTACAGTTGTATAAAACCTGGGTTAGGCCGCATTTGGAGTACCGCGTGCAATTCGGGTCATCACATTATCAGAAGGACGTGGAAGCTTTGGCGAGAGTTCAAAGAAGGTCCACCAGGATGTTGCCTGGTCTTGAGGTTGTTGGCTATGAGGAAAGGCTAAATAAACTCGGATTGTTTTCACTGGAAAACAGAAGCTGACGGGAGAAGATTATGAGAGGCATAGACAGGGTGGACAGTTAGAGACTTTTTGCAAGTGTGGAAGTATCAATTACTAGGGGACACAGGTTCAAGGGGCGCGATTCTCCCGAGTTACGAAAAATCGGGAAGCTGGCGTCAAAAACGGGCGCGTTTCTGGGGCTAGCATCGCGCGGCCGTGAACTCCGGCATCGCGGGCTTAACGAATTTCGTTAAGCCCGCTAGCCAAAGTTAGCGACGGCTGACGTCATCTGACGGATTGGACGACTCCAACCCGCGTATGCGCGGATGACGTCTTCACGCATATGCGTGAAACCCGCGCATGCGCGGGCCGGTATGCCCCTCAGACGCCCCGCGAATCCAGCGGGGCGGCGGAGGGAGAAAGAGTGCGCGGGGTAAGTACCTGCTGCCCGCGATCGGTGCCCATGGTTCCACAGATCGGGACTTTACGGCCGTTTTTACGAACGGTCAGACCAGGTGTGTTTTACGTTCATAAAAACGGTCGTAAAGGCCTTGGAATTCGGCCCATCGGCCAGGGGAGAATCGCTGCTCGCCATAAAATAACGGCGAGCAGCGGTTCGTGTCGGGGGGCGGTCGTGGGGGGGGGGGGGGAAATAGTGGGAGGGCGTCGGACCAGCGTGTCCGTAAAAATTTACGCCGCCCGCTATTCTCCGATTTTTCGTAAGTCTGGAGAATTGCGCCCAAGGTGAGAGGGGGAATATTTAAGGGAGATGTGCGGGGTATGTTTTTTATGCAGAGTGGTGGGTACCTAGAACGCGCTGCCAGAGGATGTGGTGGAAGCAGGCACATTAGCAACATTTAAGAGGCATCTGGATGGGTACATGAATCGGGAGGAAATAGAGGGATACAGATCGAGTAAGGGCAGAAGATTTTTAATTTAGTTAGGGCGTCATGATCGGCACAGTCTTGAATGGCTGAAGGGCCTGTTCCTGTGCTGTACTTTTCTTTGTTGTTTGTTCTTATTGAATGCCAGAGAAGGCTCGAGGGGCTGAATGGACTGCTTATGGCTTGTGATCTCATTCTCCTCCAGACTTCACTCAGTCCTGTCACCTCGTTTTTTACTACAATTTCCCCCGGCCCTCAGCTCTGGTCTCTGGCAGCTCCTCTAAAATCTTCCATTTCCTCTTAGCAAAGCAGGGGGAAGGAGCAGGGGAGCAGTGCTTACTGAATAGTCATTCAAAGAGCTAGTACCAGGTATGATAGGTGAATGGTCACTTTCTAAGTTGTAAGGCTCCATGACGCTCTAAAAATCATGGTACAATCCATGGCCGGGATTCTCCCCTACCCGGCGGGGCGGGGGGTCCCGGCGGGATGCAGTGGCGTGAACCACTCCGGCATCGGGCTGCCCCAAAGGTGCGGAGACTCCGCACCTTTAGGGGCCAAGCCCTCACCTTGAGGGGCTAGGCCCGCGCCGGAGTGGTTGGCGCTCCGCCGGCTGGCGTGGACGGCCTTTGGCGCCGGGGCCGAAGGGACTTCGCCGGCCGGCATAAGCCCACACATGCGCCGGAGCGCCAGCGGCTGCTGACGTTATCCCCTTGCATTCGCAGGGGAGGGGGTCACTTCTGCCTCCGCCATGGTGAAGACATTGGCTAAGGCGGAAGGAAAAGAGTGCCCCCACGGCACAGGCCTACCCGCCGATCGGTGGGCCCCGATCGGGGGCCAGGCCACCATGGGGGCATCCCCCCCCGGGGCCCGATCACCCCGTGCCCCCCCCCAGGACCCCGGAGCTCGCCCGCGCTGCCTGCTCCAGCTGGTCAGGTAGGTCGTTCTTACCTATTTGGACTCTAATCAGACTGGTTTATATTTGATTTAACGCCGGCGGGAGAGGCTTGACAGCGGCGTGGCGTGATTCCCGCCCCCGCCGAATCTCTGGTGGCGGAGAATTCGGGACGCGGCGGGGCGGGATTGACGCCGGCCCCCGGCAATTCTCCGACCCAGCGGGAGGTCGGAGAATCCCGCCCCATCTCTTTGATGCAACATTTGCTCACCTCTCTAAATAACTGACTCCATGGTTCAGCATCCGTCCTCTTTCTGCTAGTTCTCCCTCTCTCTCCAAAGAATATGGGTTAATTTTATAACTGTAGGCCGTGGTTACTCGCGGGAAAATGAATGAACCAGCTTCTCGATGGTTGTATCAGAAATGATGGGCTGGATTATCTGTCCCGCCGTGCCAGATTTCTGGTTCAGCACACTGGCTAGATGCTCCGTTTTGCTGGCTGGTCAATGGGGTTTCCCATTGGGGGCAGCCACAAACCATCGGGAAACCCCCGGGTTGCCGGCAAAATGGAGCATCCCGCTGGCATAGAATCCAGCCCGATATTTTTCCAGTGTTTTCCTGTACGATGTTCCCATTGTCAGTCAGCGCTGAGCTAATTAATCTCAGAATCGTACCAGAGGTACTACAGATGGTGGAACATGATGTGGGTGGCAGGGTGGCACAGTGGTCAGCACCGCTGCCTCACAGTGACAGGGACCTGGATTCAATTCAGCCTTGCGTCACTATCTGGGTGAAAATTGTACTTTCTCCCCCCACAGTTTCCTCCCACAGTCCATAGATTTGCAGGTTAGGGTGGGTTGGCCATGCTAAATTGCCCCTTAGTATCCAGAGATTGGCAGGTTAAGTGGTGTTTAGGTGTTATGGGGATAGACCAGAGGAGTGGGCCCAGGAAGGGCAGACTCGATGGGCCAAATGGCCTCCTTAGGGATTCCATGGTCCTCTCAATGACCTCTGCTTGACTGTGGGTTGTCGAGGAAAAGTTCAGTTCAGCTCCTACAAGTCACGGTCAAATATACCATGAATATCATGGGCTAGACCGGATGATGAAGGATCACGTAGAACATAGAACATAGAACAGTACAGCACAGAACAGGCCCTTCGGCCCTCAATGTTGTGCCGAGCAATGATCACCCTACTCAAACCCACGTATCCCCCCTATACCCGTAACCCAACAACCCCCCCCCCCCCCCCCCAAACCTTACATTTTTAGGACACTACGGGCAATTTAGCATGGCCAATCCACCTAACCCGCACATCTTTGGACTGTGGGAGGAAACCGGAGCACCCGGAGGAAACCCACGCACACACGGGGAGGACGTGCAGACTCCAAACAGACAGTGACCCAGCCGGGAATCGAACCTGGGACCCTGGAGCTGTGAAGCATTTATGCTAACCACCATGCTACCGTGCTGCCCACGTAGCTGAGATTCTGGCCAATGCCCAGCAGATGTGAAGGATGGCCCGGGCCCGGTGAGTCAACATGTTCAGGACAGGATGGAATGGGATTCAATCACCACCCCGCCAACAAACCAGCTTGCTGAAGTATCGATTTAAAATTATTGAGGGTCTTACAAATGTGCTCACAGGATTTGGACTCTAATCAGACTGGTTTATTTTTGATTTAACCTCGCGCGCAGAAAAAAAATTGAAAAATGTAAAATAAAAATGGTGGGATAAAGAATATTTAAAGGAAACGAGGAGACAATGTTTTCATCTAAAATTATCCACATTCATATTCTGTGGAGGGTGTCACTGAGCAGCGAAGATGGACATACAATTATGCTCACTTGTTGTATATTAATATAGATTCTTGACATCTTTCATAGACCTCAGGCTGTCATCTTTTTGTCTGCCTTAATTGAAAATTAATGGTTAGTGTGTTGCCATGGTAATAAAGTCATTGGTCGCAAATAGCGCTCACATTTCAAGAAGGCACCAGTGGCATTGTTTGTCCTGGGTGACCTTGGGAGTTCAGAGATATTGAAGGAGAAATGGGGGTTGAATATTGCCAATCCGAGCAAGACATGAAAAAAAAACTTATTGCGTGTGTGTATAGAAAAATAAAATGAATGTGTCAAGGCAGAGAGTAGGAGAATTATACTGGAGTACAAAGCAGAAAAGTTTCATCTTTTCATTTGATTCTGTCTATTGCCTTCTCAGAGATTGGTGTTATGACGTTACAGTAGGGTGTATTATACCTTCATAATACAGACAGCAGCAGAAGGAACAAGAGTCGCACAACAGATGATAGGAGCTGATTGCTGCTTTGTACCAGTGAAAGAGTTATCTGAACTAGGGCATCAATTTGGGTCGGACAAAAGGGAAAAGGATTTAAAAATATAACAGTAAGATGTGGCAGAATAAAAGCATCATAGCGTTCAGGAAATAAGAGAGAGAAGCGGTTAGCAGAAGAAAGACAAAGGAGAGAGAAAGGAGTTGGACCCAGTAAAGTAGACACACACTCTGAAACATACACATTCTGAAACACATGCACACACACTCTCTCAAACACACACACACACACATTCTCAAACACACACACACATTCTCAAACATACACACACATTCTCAAACACACACACACATTCTCAAACATACACACACATTCTCAAACACACACACACATTCTCAAATACACACACTCTCAAACACACACACACTCTCAAACACACACATTCTCAAACACACACACACTCTCTCAAACACACACACACTCTCAAACACACACACACATTATCAAACACACACACACACATTCTCAAACACACATACTCTCAAACACACAGACACTCTCAAAAATACACACACTCTCAAACACACACACTCCCAAACACACACACACTCTCAAACACACACTCTCAAAAAAACACACACTCTCAAAAAAAAAACACACACACTCTCAAACACACACACACGCACACACACACTCTCTCAAACACACACACACATATTCTCAAACACACACACATTCTCAAACACACACACTCTCTCAAACACACACTCTCAAACACACACTCTCAAACACACTCACTCTCAAACACACACACTCTCAAACACGCACACATACTCTCTCAAATATGCACACACACTCTCTCAAACACACACACACTCTCAAACACACACACACACTCTCTCAAGCACACACACACACACTGAAACACACACTCTCAAACACACATACACATTCACTCGGAAACACACTCTGAAACACACTCTGAAACACACACACTCTTAAACACACACCCACTCAAACACACACACACTCTCAAACACACACACTCTCAAACACACACACTCTCAAACACACACACACTCAAACACACACTGACTCTCAAACACACACACACACTCACACTCAAACACACACACACATACATGCACTCTCAAACACACACTTTCTGAAAAACACACCTTCTCAAACACAAACACACACTTTCTCAAACACACACACACACTAACACACGCATATACTCCCAGAAACACATGCACACACTCTCAAACACACACTCTAACACATGCGTATACTCCCAGAAACACATGCACACACTCTCAAACACACACTCTAACACAGGGGTGGGCAAACTTTTCCGTGCAAGGGCCACATTCAGAAATTCACAATTTTAAAGGGCCGCATAGTATATTAAGTAAAATAATGAATATTTAAAATAGCCAAAATAAAAGGTTTTTAAAGAAAAAAAGCAATTAATTTTTATTAATTAATATTTTAAAGTAGAAACTTCACATGAAACACATGTTGTGCCGAGCAATGATCACCCTATACCAGTAACCCAACAGCCCCCCCCCCCCCCCCATTAACCTTAAAATTTGGAAAAAAAAGAAAAAAAAGATAATTAAAAACTAAATTTTTTTTTTATGACTTGATCTTGGTGGGCCGCATAAAGACCTTTGGCAGGCTGCATGCGTCCCGCGGGCCGTAGTTTGCCCACCCCTGCTCTAACACATGCGTATACTCCCAGAAACACATGCACACACTCTCAAACATTTATCCACCATGCTGCAGTAATGCCATCTCCCTTCCTTTGCAGGGCAACATCCGGCCAGCCTGGACCATCCACGCATCCTTTGGAGACCACAGCCTCGAGCAGCTCCGAGGGAGACTTCTCAGATATAACCATTGAAACGTTACATCTGTCTCCCGCACCCCCACCAGATGCAGATACTCACATCTCAGTGGAATTAACTAGCAGGCAGGCTTCTGGGTCACTCACTGTTGAGCACTACACAATTGAAGATTAATCGAAGGCGGAGGCGAGGACTGCCCAGGGAACCGGCACTCGAGGGATGTCTGAGCACAGGACTCTTCCGAGCCTCTGGTCAATGATGTATCGCAGGGTCCGATTGCCCCAGAACTGCGGGAACTGCAAAGATAGAGTGACAAACAGCTTTCCTCGGGCTGCAAGGCCAACTGGAGGAATCCCGTCGCCTTCTGCCTGAGGAGATGGTGCAGTCACTCTTACGCAATGAGGCCAACACTGTATGGCTGGAATCCACAGTGGTACAGGACATTCACTCCATGGTGGGGGATGACTGCTCCAAGGCTTAACTCATGACCTCCATGGCCGAGGGCATGAGATCCATGGTGCAGAGCTCCAACGGCGTGGTGCAGGCACCAGTAGGATTCCATGACTGTCTGTGCCAGAGGACGGCAGGGCTTCTGGATCTCACTCCAGCTGTCCCTCTATCTCATTGAGGAGCGCAGCCCCCCTCCCCTGGGCACCCAAAGGGAAGAGGATCAGCTGGAGCATAACCCGGGGCCGTCCACCCAGGGGACTCTGGGTGTGCCCGGCCTATTTGACCCCCCCCCGCGCCCCCCCCCCCCCCCCCCCCCCCCCCCCCCCGCCCCGAAGCAGGCTGCTTCAACTTCAGTTGGATATCCTGGGCAGATACCTAAATATAGCGGAAGGGTGAGGAAAAGTAGTAAACTGTCAGCACCTAGTGGGCAAAGGTGAACCTCAGCACTAGTTGTGATAGGTCATCATCGTAATATAGTTAAATATTGCTTAGTTCACCAGCAGATCCTCCAGCAGATCCACCAGCAGATCCTCCAGCAGATCCTCCAGCAGATCTTCCAGCAGATCCTCCAGCAGATCCTTCAGCAGATCCTTCAGCAGATCCTCCAGCAGATCCTCCAGCAGATCCTTCAGCAGATCCTTCAGCAGATCCTCCAGCAGATCCTCCAGCAGATCCTCCAGCAGATCCTCCAGCAGATCCATCAGCAGATCTTCCAGCAGATCTTCCAGCAGATCCTTCAGCAGATCCATCAGCAGATCCTCCAGCAGATCCTCCAGCAGATCTTCCAGCAGATCCTCCAGCAGATCCTTCAGCAGATCCTTCAGCAGATCCTCCAGCAGATCCTTCAGCACATCCTTCAGCAGATCCTCCAGCAGATCCTTCAGCAGATCCTCCAGCAGATCCTCCAGCAGATCCATCAGCAGATCTTCCAGCAGATCCTTCAGCAGATCCATCAGCAGATCCTCCAGCAGATCCTCCAGCAGATCTTCCAGCAGATCCTCCAGCAGATCCTTCAGCAGATCCTTCAGCAGATCCTCCAGCAGATCCTTCAGCACATCCTTCAGCAGATCCTCCAGCAGATCCTTCAGCAGATCCTCCAGCAGATCCTCCAGCAGATCCATCAGCAGATCTTCCAGCAGATCCTTCAGCAGATCCATCAGCAGATCCTCCAGCAGATCCATCAGCAGATCTTCCAGCAGATACTCCATCAGATGCTTCAGCAGATCTTCCAGCAGATCCTCCAGCAGATCCTTCAGCAGATCCATCAGCAGATCGTCTAGCAGATCCTCCAGCAGATCCTTCAGCAGATCTTCCAGCAGATCCTTCCGCAGATTCTCCAGCAGATCCTTCAGCAGATCTTCCAGCAGATCCTTCCGCAGATCCTTCAGCAGATCCTTCAGCAGATCTTCCAGCAGATCCTCCAGCAGATCTTGCAGCAGATCCTTCAGCAGATCCTTCAGCCTGTCATTTTGTGGCGCTATGCTTTGCAATTCCTTGCTCACACTTGGCGCTTCATCCCTGTGCAGTGTGAGTGCGGCATCGATATGTCTCTTCCATCCCCCACAACGATGACGCAGTGAAGACTCACTACTGCTGCTGCTGGCAGCACCAGATACTCCAACCCCACTCACAACCCCCACCCCCTCACCCGCGCACCCTAACCCCGCCACCCTCCACCCACAGATCACAGCCCCCACTCCCCATCCGCAGCTCCCAGATCACCCCACCCCCTCACAGCCCTGCCCCACCACCCTCACCCATTCCCCACCCACAGCCCCCCTCACCCATAACCCCCAGCCCCACCACCCTCAACAATCCACCCACAGCTCCCAGCCCCCACTGCCCACCCACAGCTCCCATCCCCCCCCCCCCCCCACCACCACACAACACAGCCCCGCCAACCATACGTCTCCCCCACCCACACACCCCAGGCCCGCCATCCCCACCACCCCAAGCCCCATTCCCCACCCACAGCCCCATTCCCCACTCCTACATAGCCCCACCACCCTCACCCATCGCCCCAAACCCACACACACACTCTAAACTTTCACAAAGAGTCATCGAGACTCGAAACATTTGTTCCGTTCTGAATCATAGAATTTACAGTGCAGAAGGAGGCCATTCGGCCCATCAAGTCTGCACCGGCTCTTGGAAAGAGCACCCTACCCAGGCCCACACCCCCACCCTATCCCCATAACCCAGTAACCCCACCCAACACTAAGGGCAATTTTGGAAACTAAGGGCAATTTTGCATGGCCAATCCACCTAACCTGCACATCTTTGGACTGTGGGAGGAAACCGGAGCACCCGGAGGAAACTAACGCACACACGGGGAGAACGTGCAGACTCCGCACAGACGGTGACCCAAGCTGGGAATCGAACCTGGGACCCTGGAGCTGTGAAGTAATTATGCTATCCACTATGCTACCGTGCTGCCCTGTTCTCTCTCCACAGAGGCTGTCAGACCTGTTGAGATTGTCCAGCGTTTTCTGTTTTTGTTACATTCTGCAAATCTTGTTGCCCGAAATGGCTTGGACAGCGAGGGAGTGAAATCTGCATTCACATGGGGGATTTCAAAGAGTCCCCCTACCCCATCATGGCCTTGGAGGGTGTGAGTAATGACAGACATCACCATCATGCCTTGCATAGCGGTAAACATCAGTTTTAGCTGTGTAATGTTAACCCTTGTATGAGCATTTCCACACACTCACAAGCACACATACTTGGAGCCATGCTTCCAAGTATTTTAATGTTTTTTTAGGCATCCAATTATTTTGATGTTCCAAAGTGTTAGACCAACAGGACTGCTCTGTCGGTCAGCGCGAAAAGGATGCTCCCCAACATGTGATCCCCCCCCCCCCCCCCCCCGCCCCCCATCCCATCCCAGCCCCGCAGCTGTTGGATGCACAACTGTGGGCAAGGTGATGAAGGAGACCCCCCTCTGCATCCAGTAACAGGGGGGCCTGCAGACTTCGAGAAGAGCGGTGTAGTAGCCCTCATGAGACCCATGGGCACGGTCCACTTGATCTCCCAGGGAGCCAGGAATATGAGTTCACCCGCTGATGGGCGGATGCCCAACAGCAGGGGCTCATGGAATCAATCCTTAAAATCCGGCCCGGATTGGGACCGGCATGATCGGTAGTCCCGATTGGGACCTATGTGCTGTACACTGCGTTGCAACCGTTTTGTTTCATTGGTTGGAAACAAACCTCCGTTTTGATTCACCGTCTCTGGTCTCCTGTGCCTTTATACAGATACAGGACTAGAATTCCACTGACCTGCTTCCCCGACAAAATGCCTGATGCCTTAGCTCCACCCGGTAATGACATAATCTTACCAAGCTGAAATCTAACCAACTCCACAGAGAATCCCCTTATTCAAAACACCATTCCATTAGCCCAAGCCTTTTACGATAGTTTAATTGCACCTTGGCTCCCAAAATGTACTTGCCTTTCAAACTAAGATTTCTTTTTAAAACATGATTGCAGCAGTCAAACACACACTAATCCAGGCTTTTAACCCTTTCTTCACCAAATACCTATAATTCAATATATCCAGAATTCCTACATTCATCACAATATACAGTCAAAACAATCACAGTCTCAGACAAACACACATCGGCTCACAGACACACAAACCCTGTCAAACACACGCACATAAACATAGACACACACTCTCCCAAACACACACTCTCAAATACAGACTCACATGTACACATACTCAAACACATAAACACTCCCGAACACACACGCAATTACAAATACACACACATACTCAAAAACACACACACACACATGCACTCTCAAACACACGCACAATCTCAAAAGCACACACACACTCTCAAACACATGCACTCTCAAACACATATACACTCACAAACACACACTTTCAAACACATGCACTCTCAAACACACTCTCAAACACATGCACTCTCAAACACACACACACTCACAAATTCACACACGTGTTCACAAACACACACTCAAACACACACACACTCTCAAACACACTCAAACAGACACACGCACTCACAAGAGGACTCCCACTTCAGATTCTTATTCATTGACTACAGCTCCGCCTTCAACATCATAACCCCAGCCAAGCCCATATCAAAACTCCAAAACCTAGGACTTAGTTCCTCACTCTGCAATTGAGTTCTCAGCTTTCTGACCCACAGACCACAATCAGTAAGGATAAACAACAACTTCTCCTCCATGACAGTCCTCAATACCGGGGCCCCACAAGGCTGCGTACTTAGCCCCCTACTATACTCCCTGCTATCATGACTGTGTGGCAAAATTTGGCTCCAACTCGATCTACATGTTTGCTGATGACACGACCGTAGTGGGTCGGATCTCGAACAATGATGAGTCAGAGTACAGGAGGGAGATAGAGAACCAAGTGGCATGGTGTAATGACAACAATCTCTCCCTCAATGTCAGCAAAACTAAGGAGCTGGTCATTGGCTTCGGGAAGCGAAGTATCGTACACACCCCTGTCTACATCAATGGTGCCAAGGTGCAGATGGTTGTTAGCTTCAAATTCCTAGGCGAGCACATCACCAACAATCTGTCCTGGTCCACCCATGTTGCCGCTACAACCAAGAAAGCACAACAGCGCTTATACTCCCTCGGAAACTAAGGACATTCGGCATGTCCAGATTGACTCTTGCCAATTTTTACCATAGAAAGCATCGTATCTGGCTGCATCACAGCCTGGTATGGCAACTGCTCTGCCCAAGATCGTAAGAAACTACAGAGTTGTGAACAGAGCCCAGTCATCATGCGAAAGTGCCTTCCATCTGGTGACTCTGTCTATACCTCCCACTGTCTTGGGAATGTGGGCAGCATAATCAAAGGCCTCTCCCACCCAGGTTACTCTCTCTTTCAACCTCTTCCATCGGACAGGAGATGGAAAAGTCTGAGAGCACTAACAGATTCAAAAACAGCTTCTTTGCCGCTGATACCAGACTCCTGAATGGCCCTCTTATGGACTGAACTGATCTCTTTGCATATCTTCTCTACTGAGTAGTACTACACTCCGTAAGCTTCACCCGATGTCTGTGTCTATTTATTTACATTGTGTATTTATGTATGTCCTTTTTTTAAATGTGTGGAACGATCTGTCTGGACTGTACGCTAAACAATACTTTTCACTGTACCTCGGTACACGTGACAATAAATCAAAACAAATCAAATCAAAACACATACATTCTCAAACACATACATACTCGCAAACATTCTCACAAATCAAACACACACATTCTCAAACATAATCACACACTCAACAAAACACACACACTCTAAGATTTATTTTTAAAACATGACTACAGCAGTCAAACACTAATCAAGGCTTTTAACCCTTTCTTCACCAAATACCTAGAATACAGTATATCCAGAATTCCTACATTCATCACAATATACAGTCAAAACACACATTACTCTCAGACAGACACACATACACTCACATACAAACACTGTCAAACACACACTCAAACAGACACACACACACTCTCTCAAGCACAGACTCACAAACACACACACATACTCAAACACTCATCCCCCCCAAACACAATCGCACTCACAGACACACTCTCAAACCTATAGGCCGCGATTCTCCCATCTCGTGGCCAATTTCTGACGGCGGCGTCAAAAGCTGCGTGAGCGACTCCGGCATCAACAGGCCTCCAGGCCCAGGCATTCACCCCTTCCTAGGGGGCTAGTAGGACACCGGAGTGGTGACCGCTGCTCCGGCGCTCGAAAGCCGGCGTGCCATGGCTGGCGCGGGTTCGCGCATGCGCGTGGGTTGCCGTTTCCACGCCGGCCCCATGGCCATATGGCAGAGCCCTACAGGGGCCTGGCTCGGAGGAACATAGGCCCCCCACGGAATTAGCCTGCCCACCGATTGGTGGGTCCCAATCGCGGGCCAGGCCACCGTGGAGCCCCCCTCCCCCCCCCGAGTCGGATCCCCCCGTCCCCCCACCAGGACAGCCCCTGCAGCCAGAACTCCAAGGTCCCACCGAGTAGGACCATACGTAACTCACGTCGGTGGGACTCGGACGAACTCAGCGGGCATTCGGCCCGTCGAGGCACGGAGAATCATGGTGGGGCCGCTTTCACTGGCCCCCGACCGGTACGGCGGTGACCCTGCGGGCGCGATTGCCGCTGATTTTCTGGTGACCGGAGAATCGGCGACCCGGCGTCGGAGCGGCGTGTGCGATTCCTGCAGCCCCCGGCGATTTTCCGACCCGGCGCGGGATCGAAAAATCCCGGCCATACACTCTCAAACATACTCAAACAGACACACACTCACAAAAATACACACACTCTCAAACACATACACACTCTCAAATACTCTAACACAGGGGTGGGCAAACTACGGCCCGCGGGCCGCATGCGGCCCGCCAAAGGTATTTCTGCGGCCCACCAAGTCATTAAAAAAAAAAAAAAAAATTTCTTTAAAAAAAATTTTTTTTTTTTTTTTTTAATTTTTTTTTTAAGGTTAATGGGGGGGGGGCTGTTGGGTTACTTACTGGTATAGGGTGGATACGTTGACTTGAGTAGGATGATCATTGCTCGGCACAACGTCGAGGGCCGAAGGGCCTGTTCTGTGCTGTACTGTTCTATGTTCTATATGAGGCGCCCAGAATCATAACCGGGTGAAGTAATTATTTTACTTAATATACTATGCGGCCCTTTGTGAATTGTGAATTTCTGAATGTGGCCCTTGCAAGGAAAAGTTTGCCCACCCCTGCTCTAACAGATCAAACACACACTCGCAAACACAATCACACACTCCTAAGTAGATACATACCCTCAGAAGCACACACACACTCAGACAGACACATATACACTCACATACACACACACTGTAAATCACATGCACACACACTCATAATCAGACACACACACTCTCAAACACAATCACACACTCACAAGCGCTCACACACTCTCAAAAACACACACTCACTCAGGCGGACACACATACACACACACAAAAGCTGTGAATCACACGGGCACACACTCTCAATCAGACACACATACTCAACCCACACACACACTCTCATAACATACTCTCAATGTGCTTCCTACCAAAATGCATCACCCCACTCTTTTCCAGATTGAACTTCATCTGCCACCTATCTGCCCACTCCGACTTGTCTATGTTCTTTTGAAGTTCTACACTGTGAAGTCCCCATCACAGTTTACAATACTTCCAAGTTTTGTGTCATAGTCAAACTTTGAAATTGTGCTCTGCAGACCAAGATCTAGATCATTATTACATATCAGGAAAATACTGCCCCGTGGGGAACACCACTATAAACTTTCCTCCAGCCCAAATATCCATGGATCATTACTCTCGGCTTCCCATTATTCAGGCAAATTTGGATCCACGTTGCTACTGTCCCTTTTTTTCCAGGAGCTATAAGTTTTCTGACAAGTCTGTTGTGTGGCACTGTGTTGAATGTCTTCTGAAAGTACATGTACACCACATCTGCAGCATTACCCTCATTGAGTCTTTCTGTTACCAACTCAAACCACCTCACCACCGTGACAGCGATACGATGGCATAGTGGTTAGCACTACCACCTCACAAGGTCAGAGACCCAGGTTCTATTCTGATCTTGGGTCATTGTCTGTGTGGAGGTTGCACGTTCTCCCCGTGTCTGCGTGAATTTCCTCCGGGTGCTCCAGTTTCCTCCCACAGTCCAAAGATGTGCACGTTCGGTGGATTGGCCACGCTAAGATTGCTCTTTTGCGTCCAAAAATGTTAGTTGGAGTTAAGTGCAGGCTCAAAGGGCCGAATGGCAATCCTCTGCACTGTAGGAATTCCAAGTTAGTTGAATATGATTTTCATTTAGTAATTTATGCTGGTTTTTCCTAATCAATGCACATTTTTTCAGGTGACCACTAATTCTATGCCCAATACTTGTTTCTAGAAGTCTGCCCTCCACTGATGTTATCACCGCACCATCATATCTCCACACTACAATCTGCACCTTTAAGCACCCCCATCTTATTTACTATACTCTGTGCATTCACATACACGTTCAGTGACCCTGATTTAGCTGTCATTATTTTCTCCCTTACACCGACTTTACTTATTAACTTACTATTCTGTACACCAGTGTAATTTGCCCCTCCCAATATGTTGTGCATCCTGATATTCCTCTCTGACATTCTCTCTTGGTTGCCACACCTCTGCTGAGTTAGTTTAAAGCCCCCCACCCCCCTCCCACCAGCAGCAAAACATCCTGCAAGGAACTCATTCCCCGCTCTGTTCAGGTGGAACCCGTCCAGCTTGTACAGGCGCCATCTCCCCCAGGGCCATCCCAGTGTCCTAGGAGTCTAAAGCCCTCCCTCCTGCACCATCTTTCCAGCCAGTCACTCACCCACCTTATCCTCCTGTTTCAATTTCACTTGGTATTGGGAGTAATCCAAAGATGACGACATTGGAGCTCCCGCTGTCTAATTTTCTGCTTAGCTCCCGAAAGTTTGGTTTCAGGATCCCATCTCCCTTCTTACCCAAGTCATTGGGACCCATGTGGATCATGACTTCTGGCTGGTCACCCTCCCCCAGAGAAATGTCCTGTAGTTACTCAGTGACATGCACACAGACATACTAACATACTCACAAACACACAGACACACTAACATACTCACAAACACACACTGACACAGACACACTAACATACTCACAAACACACACACAGACACACTAAAATACTCACAAACACACACACTGACACTGACACACTAACATACTCACAAACACACACACAGACACACTAACATACTCACAAACACACACACTGACACACTAACAAACACATACAGACAGACACACTAACATACTCACAAACACACAGACACACTAACATACTCACAAACACTGACACAGACACACTAACATACTCACAAACACACACACACACATACACACTCACAAACACACAGAGACACAGACACACTAACATACTCACAAACACACACATACTGACACACTAACATACTCACAAACACACAACACTGACACAGACACTCTAACAAACTCACAAACACACACACTAACTTACAAGCACACACACACACAGGCACACACACACTCACAAACGTACACAGACACACTAACATACTCACAAACACACACATACTTACACAGACACACTAACATACTCACAAACACACACACACAGACACAGACACACTCAGACACTCGCAAACACATACACAGACACACAAACCTACTCACAAACCTACTCACAAACACACACACACACAGACACGCTAACATACTCACAAACACACTCAGACACAGACGCACTCAGACTCTCACAAACATACACACACTGACACAGACACACTAACATACTCACAAACACACTCAGACACAGACACATTCAGACACTCACAAACATACACACACTGACACAGACAAACACTAACATACTCACAAACATACACACTGTTGCTCGTTCTGGGTGAGTGTGCTTTACACTCAATTTGGCTCTGTTTCATTCCTTAGCTCTAGAGTCGCCAGGTATCGTTAAGATACCGCCACAAGTTTCAAGTTCAAGTTCAGACCAATAACTCAATACACCAGTTAGTAAGTTCAAACAAGACACGTTTATTATTATGTTTATGCATACTAATTATGCATATAAACTACAAGACTAGGCTAATCCTACCACTAACAGACCAATACTTATCTGGAATAAGGGAACTGCCGGATCAGGGAACAACGGCCTCTTGCTTTGCCCTGGATCCGCAGGCTTCCAGTCAGTGTGGATTAAAGGGGTCAGGAGTGCCTACTCTCGTAGCGTGCGTTGTATGACACTTACTTGATGGTGGCTGCTGACCAGGCCTCTCCTTCTCAAGGTCTTCTGCTGCAACGGTGTTCTGCTGGGAGGGTTGGCTGGTCAAGGAGAGGCTGGCTAAGAGAGCGAGCTGGGGTCGGGGTCTCTGTCTTATACCTCTCCCAGGGTCTCGCACCCACCTGGGCGGACCCTCTATACACTCGCAATCGATTGGGTCTCTTCCCAATCGATTGATTTGAATTCCCCCAATAATGGGGCCATTCTTCGATCAATGGGCGGTTCTTGGGGCTTATTGTTTTGAACTTCTCTTGGCGCCGAGAAGTCTGGCCTTCTATTCAATGTAGCGATTTCAGTTAACTTGTTTCCATTGTACCTGGGAATCACCGGGTATCGCCTCATTAGTATGCTAACTTATTTTTTTTCACAGTGCTGTCTGGTTTCTGCAGCAGTCAGAATACACAAGCGCTTCTGCAAGCTGCTTGCTTTTGCAACATGTCCATTTTCCCTGCATTCTTTATAATCTTCCATTTTGTGTTGGGCAGTGGCCACCCCAGGTGGCTACAACAAACTGACACAGACGCACTAACATACTCACAAACGCACACACTGACACAGACACACTCAGACACTCACAAACACACACACACAGATGCACTAACATACTCACAAACACACACACTGACACAGACACACTCAGATACTCACAAACCCACACACAGATGCACTAACATACTCACAAACACACACAAACAGATGCACTAACATACTCACAAACACACACACTGACACAGACACACTCAGACACTCACAAACACACATACAGACGCACTAACATACTCACAAACACACACACAAACCTACTCACAAACACACCCACACAGCCACACTAACATACTCACAAACACACACACAAACCTACTCACAAACACACACACACATACACACACACAGCCACACTAACATACTCACACACACAGACACACTATCACAGACACACTCAGACACTCACAAACACACACACAAACCTACTCACAAACACACACACACACACACACAGCCACACTAACATACTCACACACACACAGACACACTAACATACTCACAAACACACAAACACAGACACACTCAGACACTCACAGACACACAGACAGACAGACACAGACACACTAACATACTCACAAACACACACATACAAACAGACTCACAAACACACAGAGACACACTAACATACTCACAAACACGCTCAGACACAGACACACTCAGACACTCACAAACACACTGACACTGACACAGACACACTAACATACTCACAAACACACACACACAGACGCACTCACAAACACACACACAAACCTACTCACAAACACACACACACAGACGCACTCACAAACACACACACAAACCTACTCACAAACACACACACACAGACGCACTCACAAACACACACACAAACCTACTCACAAACACACACACATAGACACACTAACATACTCACAAACACACACACTGACACAGACACTCAGACACTCACAAACACACACACACAGACGCACTAACGTACTCACAAACACACACACAAACACAGACACACTCAGACACCCACAAACACACAGACAGACAGACACAGACACACTAACATACTCACAAACACACACATACAAACAGACTCACAAACACACAGAGACACACTAACATACTCACAAACACACACACAAACCTACACATAAACCTACTCACAAACACACACACACAAACCTACTCACAAACACACACACAAACCTACTCACAAACACACACACACAGACACACTAACATACTCACAAACACACTCAGACACAGACACACTCAGACACTCACAAACACACTGACACTGACACAGACACACTAACATACTCACAAACACACACACACAGACGCACTCACAAACACACACACAAACCTACTCACAAACACACACACATAGACACACTAACATACTCACAAACACACACACTGACACAGACACTCAGACACTCACAAACACACACACACAGACGCACTAACGTACTCACAAACACACACACCGACACAGACACTCAGACACTCACAAACACACACACACACAGACGCACTAACGTACTCACAAACACACACACAAACACAGACACACTCAGACACCCACAAACACACAGACAGACAGACACAGACACACTAACATACTCACAAACACACACATACAAACAGACTCACAAACACACACACAGCCACACTAACATACTCACAAACACACACACAAACCTACACATAAACCTACTCACAAACACACACACACAAACCTACTCACAAACACACACACAAACCTACTCACAAACACACACACACAGACACACTAACATACTCACAAACACACTCAGACACAGACACACTCAGACACTCACAAACACACTGACACTGACACAGACACACTAACATACTCACAAACACACACACACAGACGCACTCACAAACACACACACAAACCTACACACACACATAGACACACTAACATACTCACAAACACACACACTGGCACAGACACTCAGACACTCACAAACACACACACACACAGACGCACTAACGTACTCACAAACACACACACTGACACAGACACACGCAGACACTCACAAACACACACAGGTACAGGCTCACTAACACACTCACAAACACACACACAAACATACTCACAAACACACGCACACATACACACACACAGACACACTAACATACTCACAAACACACACACACATACACACACACAGCCACACTAACATACTCACACACACAGACACACTAACACAGACACACTCAGACACTCACAAACACATACACAGACACACTAACATACTCACAAACACACAGTCACAGACACACTCAGACACTCATAAACACACAGACACAGACAGACTAACATACTCACAAACACACTCACAGACACAGGCACACTCAGACACACACACTCACAAACACACAAACACTGACACAGACACACTAACATATGCACAAACACACACACCAACACACTAACATACTCACAAATGCGCACACAGCAGACACACTACAGTACTCACAAACACACACACACCAACACACTAACATACTCACAAATGCGCACAAGCAGACACACTACAGTACTCACAAACATAGACACACTAACATACTCACAAACACACATACAGACACACTCACACACACATACAGACAGACAAAGACACACTAACATACTCACAAGCACACACAGACGCACTCACAAACACACACAGACAGACACAGACACACTAACATACTCACAAACACACACACACTGACACATACACACTAACATACTCACAAACACACACACAGACACACTCACAAACACACACAGACAGGGGCATCACGGTGGCGCAGTGGGTTAGCCCTGCTGCCTCACGGCGCCGAGGTCCCAGGTTCAATCCCGGCTCTGGGTCACTGTCCGTGTGGAGTTTGCACATTCTCCCCGTGTTTGCGTGGGTTTCACCCCCACAACCCAAAGATGTGCTGGTTAGGTGGATTGGCCACATTAAATCACCCCTTAATTGGAAAAATGAATTGGGTACTCTAAATTTAGAAAACACAAACAGACAGACACAGACATACTAACATACTCTCAAACACACACACAGACATAGACACACTAACATACTCACAAAGGCACTAACATGCTTACAAACACACACACACATTCACAAAAATTCAGTACACACACGGATACACAGACACAGATGACACATCAATGCAGACACAAAGACGCACACTCAGACATACACATGCACACAAATGTTCATCATTGACAACACACACACCAGCACAAACACACACGCAAATAAACTTATTAAACACAGAGACACATGCAAACTGATAGATATATATATTTACACAGATGTATATAGAGAAACACACAGAAAATATTGAGTAATGAAGGAAAGGTTGATGAGTGAGTAGAATCAGCCTGCAATATCGCCATGTTACATTGACACTTTTAGATCTTTCTCAAATTCACCAACTCAGCAAACTGAAGATCTCCCCGGATACGGGCTGACTTTTATAAAGAGTCCATCAGAAAAATCAATGCTTGGTTGGTTTTAGATTTAGTGTAAATTAACTGACAAAAAGGGATCCATCTGGAGGCAGAGGGCTGAAGCAAATCAGGGACCTGGGAGTCTGGCTTCAATGTGGAGAGATAAGGAAGGGCAAATAGGAATTGTACAAGGAGAATGCACGATCCTGGGGCGGAAGTAATGTTCGGAACTGCAACAACAAGGCCACAAGCCAGTCTTCTGTAGATCACATAGTTTCTGCACATTCCCTAGCTGTGGGATAACATAAAGTATCAATCTGTTACCTTCCCTTGGAATCGCCAGTGTGGACTCTGTCATTATGTTGGACTTGCTTCCCCTATTGGAATGATCAGGTTGTGAAAACCAGCATCCCTCCTGCTTTATGTCAGGGTTACAGTTTGTGGGCAGATTCTTACTGTATTTTTTACAAAGTGTCAGGCCCAGACCGAAGATGGGCATCTAGCTCCGCAATTGGACAGAACAGCTTTCGTTCACAATCTTGAGCCTCTGTAAAGAAAAACCTTGAGTGGCCGTGATTTACGCTGTTACCCGGGTGGGTCAGAGCTTGACCGGGCTGGCACCCGGCTCCACACAGATCGGGGAGCCATCTTTACTCTGATCAGAGCTGAAGTTTTACTCTTCCCCCTCACACACCGGACAATCATCAGGGGGGCCCCCTCCTCACCACTGTCAAATTTACCCCACCTCAGTGACTGCTCCCCTGTGACTGGAGGCTCCTCCTCACTGCCTGATCTCACCCCCCCCCCCAACAACAATTAAATAGACCCCCCCCATGGTGCTACGATGAGAATCCTCCCCTGGCATTGCCCCAGGCACAGGCTGGCCCTGCCAAATTGGCACTGCCAAGATCACAGTGCCAGGCGGCCCAGCTGGTAGTACCAGCCTGTGCCAAGGGGCAGCGTCCTGCCATGTCCACCCCCCCCCCCCCCCCCCCCCCCCATGGGGGCTATATTTACCTTTGCGCTCCTGGAGGGATCCCTTCCAACTGATTCCCGTATTTAAAAAGCTGTTGTAAACCTCGCCGACCTGATATCCCGTTGGCAAGATATAAATATTCAGTGAGTGGTGTGGCATCATGCGGCCGAGTGGCTCGTTAAAAATATTACTACTTCTGAATCTACATTTAAATGCAGGCAAAGGGTGGGGAAAATCAGGAGAAGCGAAGTCTTCGGATACAATCGCGTTTCCCGATTCTCTCCGGAATTTCCGGCCACGTCGCCGTTCTCTCGGGCGGCAGCCAAGGACTGAAGATTACCCCCACTGTCCGGGCTCCGGAGTTCTGAGCTGCTCCAGGAATGATCTCTGTGTTTAATGCTGCACCTTTCTCAAACTATCTGAGGGCTTTGCTGATCAATTATCGTCCAGCAGGACAGCACGTAAAGCCCATGAGTCTGGTGGCTACCGTCTGCTTCTGGTTCTCCTGGGAATTGACTTTCCAAGCTCAGCCAGTAAGAAGTCTTACAGCACCAAATTAAAGTCCAACAGGTTTATTTGGAATTACGAGCTTTCGGAGCGTAGTTCCTTCATCAGTCAGATCAGCAATCGGTATCATTCAGACCAGGAATCTCCCAACGGTGACAAGAGTCGGGAGGCTCTCTGTGTGAGTCACCCTGCACCCAGAAAGTTTGCGATCTTCCCTCGCCCCTCTCACACTGTAGCAGGGTCATGGGGACTGCCCACAATGATGCAATCAATGTGCTGGAGCCAGTGAGATCAAAGGTGGAAAGCGAATAGGACTTAATGCAGGATAGGGAATAGCCAGCAGAGATCTGGACGCACTGGTTTGAAGGGGCTTCTGACGAAAAGGGTTGAACATTCTGCATTTGTAGACCTGTCCTTTCTGTTAATTAGGACGTCGAAAATTGAAATAAGAACCAAACACGCTGCAAGTACTCAGTAGGTCAGGCAGCATCTGTGGAGAGAGAAACAGAGGTCTGAACTTTAGCCTTGATATGGGGAGCATGATTGGCAGGGCCAGAAATGGATGTGAGATCTGCCCCTGCCCGTAATCAGCCCCCAACTGCAATTTCACACTGGCTGGCCAATTGTCTGCCGCCCATTGTGAGGCGCGCGCTGTGACAGACAGGCTGAATGAGAACACGGGTGGGGGCTTTAAATAGTGTTCCCTGAAGGTTCAGCAGCATCAGGGAGCTGCTTTGAATTTCCAGGGGTCTGACTACCTTTCTCAGTTCTTGTGCTCTCCACGTGTCCGCACCCAGAGCCCATGCCAGGTGGGATGAGAATGCCCGAAGTCAGGAGCAACTCCCATGGAAAGGCAGCTCCAGGAATTTAATAAGGGTCATCATGATCACATAAGGGATCTCACGGGTGATTCTTTATTCATTGACATGAGTGTAATGGTGTATGTCTATCTCACATTTCAATATTAAAATGTTTGATCAATTGCGGTGACCTTAGTGAGCATCATACACATATAATGGAGCACAGTCTATTTCAGAGGTCAGGTTTGAGTGAAAAGTGACAGAGTGCCTTATGAGCACTGATCAGTATGGTGTCATCTCCCTTGACTCCTTGCTTTGGATTCCTAACTGAAATACCCCTGGATCAAAGCCTTCCTGGTCTCCCTGCCTCCCATAAGTATCCGCACTTCAGGATCTTGCTCCTCACACTGGGGCTCCTCAGGCGCTCCTCAGATTCAGCACTGGAATCGTCCTCTGCAGCCTGTGGAGCAGGATCACTATCTTCATCCTCCAATGGGTTCCCCCCCTTTTGTCAGAAACAAATTGTGCAGGGCACCACAGTAAACAACAACAAAGGAGATGTGTTCAGGAAAATATTGCAGTGACCCCCCCACCGTGTGGTCCAGGCAGAGAAATCTCATCTTGAGTCGCCCTATTTTCCTCTCAATTATTGCACAACTGGATGTATGACTGTGGCTATAGCTCTCCTCAACTGGAGTCCCTGGGTGTTTCAGCAATATCATCTGCCATCTTTGCAGCAGATTGCCCCTGCTCTCAAGTAGTCAGCCATTCAAGCATCCTGGACAATGAACAGCCTTGGCACCTGGGAGTGACACACAGGATGTAGGCATCATGGCAGCTGCCTGGATATCGGACACCAGTCTGGAGTATCAGTGGTAGCAAACAATCAGCCCTTTCAGTTGACTAAGGCACCCGGCTCTCTTGCTGGTACCTTTATGGGCACACGCATAGAACTCAGGAAACCCTGCAATTGCAGCAAATTCTCTGGCTCTCTCAGTCAGTCCTGAATGAAAGTGTTGGCCGTACAGAACAGAGCATCTGTGAGCAACTTGGTGTGCTTTGGGCAGCAGACTGTGGGTCTCCAGAGAGATCCTCTCACTGACTCCTGGAAGAATCAGACACATATTTATTCAGTCCATTGCCACACTCAGAGTCGCTGGCATAGGGAGGCTGCCTGGACAGCTAGAGGCTATTTTGGGGCTGATCATGTCGCAGATAGAAGTGATAGTGTCTCTGGTGAGGCGGATCCTTTATCGGAAATAAACCACTGACATGCTGAGGTCGCATGATCGCTGCCGAAACAGCTTACCCACTGAGTAACGAGCATCTTCTCTGGACCCTTGTCCCCTGTTTAATCCTGTTGCTCTTCCACCCATTCTAGCTGCACCTCTCAGTCCAGAGGACCAACTCTGGGAGGGGGCACGTGGGCAACTGGCTTCCTCTCCCTTCTGGCCCCTCCTCTGAGGAGGAGGTCCCTCCAGCTTTGTGCAGCTGGTCGCACTGGATTCCGCACTAAAGGGGCCTTTCTACAGAAAGCGCCTGCACATCTTCAGCAATCCGAGAATTATCCAACCACCCAAATAAATGTCAGGAATGATTTTTAAACCAACAACACGCAACTCGCAGCAAATCCCCTGACGCCTCACCTCACCGGCATTTTCTGGGCCTTTTATACCACCCTGGATGTAGAATGAATTTTTAAAAATGCAGGCCAGGGCGACACGGTGGCACAGTGGTTAGCACTGCTGCCTCAGGGCGCCGAAGATCCGGGTTCAATCCCGACCCTGGGTCAGTGTCTGTATGGAGTTTGCACATTTCCCCGTGTCTGCGTGGGTCTCACCCGCACAACCCAAAAAGATGTACAGGACAGGTGGATTGACCACGCTAAGTTGCCCCTTAATTGGGAAAAATATGAAGGCTGCCGATTGGCCCATCCGCTGAGTGTAAAAGCCGCCCAGGACAGTCAAAATCATTGTCAATGTAAATTGGCCCTTTAATTTTGATGGGTGCACTTCTGATTTTTGTATGTGCCAACCAAACAAAATATCACGAGGCAGCACCATGATGTCAGGATGCCCCCCCCCCCCCCCCCCCACCCCCCGAGGCCTTCACACCCCAATTCACAAATGGTCAGGCCTAACACGTGCCCACCCAGCATCCAGAAAATTCTGACCAGAGTTAATGTGCTGGATCATTTAACGGGCTCCATCATATTCCCCCCCCTTCCCCCCCTCCCCCCTTCCCCTCTCCCCCTCCCCCCCCCACCCCCACCCCGCCCCCTCCCCCTTCCCCCCACAGAAGCTGCCAGACCTGTTGGGTTTTTCCAGCATTTCTTTGTATACCGTATTCTTCCATGGGACGCGGTCTCTTTAGTTTGGCTGTGAGTTGAAAGTTGGTGACTGTTACATTTCAGGAACTTTTTGTTTCTTGTTTCAAGCCTGGAAACAAACAGAATGCTTCAGCCTCAATCAAGGTGGAACACAGCACCATATGAACGGGGGTCAGGAGTGTGATGGGATACTCCCCGCTGGATGAGTGCAGCTCCAACAACACTCAAGAAGCTCGACACCGTCCAGGACAAAGCAGCCCACTTGATTGGTCCCCCTTCCACAAACATTCAAACCCTCCACCACTGCCAAACAGTGTGTACCATCTACAAGATGCAGTGCAGGAGCTCACCCAGGATCCTTGGGAAACACCTTCCAAACCTACTATCAAGAAGGGCAAGGGCAGAAGATACCTGGGAACACCATTTGTAAGTTCCCCTTCAAGTCACTCACCATCGTGAGCTGCAAATATATCATTGTCCCTTCACTGTCACTGTTGCTGGAACTCCCTCCCTAACAGCACTGTGGGTGAACCTACACCAGAGGGCATTGCAATGGTTCAATGAGGCAGCTCACCGTCACCTTCTCAAGGGCATCTAGTGATGAATAGAATGTGTATAAAAAACGGCAGTCGTCCATTCGCCTGCGCAAGCACATGCAGAGCAGGATGGAAGGTGCTGGGATTCAGATGATCTTGGTGTTGGATTATTTGTGTTGAAGATCAGCCTCAAACAGGACACTGAGGTGCACTGGCACTGGTGGGAAAAGGAAGAGAAGGTTTATAAGAACATGAAAGTTAATGGGCAGAGATAAACCAAGATCTGTCCAGTTCACTTTCAGCCATCCTGGTAGTGACATGATGCAATGATAATGAAGTTATTGACCAGTCACAGTGATCGATTTCTATGAATGAGTCTCCAACAGATCCAGATATGAGGTGAGGAAAGCCCCCAGTGGCAAGAGCCTGGATCCCCCCCCCCTCCCCCCCAACACCCCGCCCCCCCACCCCACCAGGTAGCATATCAAGGACGTTATACTTGAAGCATAGCTAAAATAGCATCGGAAGTGTCGGGAAAGTGGACGGTGAGGTTTACTGGCCCTTCCCATCCCAAGCTGGATTTCCCTCTCTTCTGTTGCCATTCCTTATCCACTCACTCAATGTCATCAGTAGCCTGGCGCATTACCTAATACCCCTCCCGTTTGCCCCCATTACTGCCACTCTCCCTGATTGCCTGACAGACCATTGCAGCATATCTCAGCATCAGCAGTAAAAACCTTAAAATCTTCTGGTGGAGGGAGGGGCAGGGTCAAGGTCTGTCAGTTTCATTATCAAGGCTCTACTGCCCTTCAACAGCACCCGCACCCCGAAACACCGCCTCCTTACACAGTGTCGACGCAGTGTGAGAAAGTTTGGAGGAACGAGACAATCTCCTTTCTCTGTCACCATGTCAAACACTTCCATGTCAATTAGATACAAAGTGAAACTCTCAACAACAGAACTCAGCTCTCACCTCAGCAAAGTAATATGTTCACACCAGGGTGTGGATTATCCCCCTCAGCGACTAAGGGTTGACGCCATCGGAGCATGTGTGGTCATCGACGCCCAGAGGGTTTCTGCGTGAAACCCTCACCGATTCCGGGGCCGGTGAGGGGCTAGCAGCGTGGCCGGGTGAAACACCCGGCTCCAGCGGCGAAAACGGCCGGAGAGTGACCCGGTCCCTGGCCGCGCATGCGCACAGCTGATGACCTGCGTCGGTCGTGCCATACAACATGGTGCCGGCCGTGCGCGGACCCGACCGACCATCTGCGACCCCGTAGCCCACCCCCTGGCCATCCCCCCACCAGTCCCCCCCCAGCCCTTGCATAAGCCCTCCTGGCCGGCAGATTGATCCCGTCCGAGTGTGGCGGCGCTGGACATAGTCCGCTGCCATCACGCCGGATTCCCGCATGGTTGAGATAACAGGTATCCTGCGCCATCGGGAACTCAGCCCTTCGGGGGCGCAGCATCATGGGAGGGCCGACGGTTACAGACCAACGCCGCTGTAACGGCGCTCGACGCCCGCGAACACGCGCTGACGCCGTTTACGAGGGGGCAAAGCATGGCTGACTGGCGTCAAATGACATCATCCATTTTGCCATGGAGCTGAGTGTCCCAAGATTCGGACCTAAAAATTAGCAGAACAATTCTCCACCTTCCGGGGAGTAATTGGAACTGATTAAATCGGAATCTCACTTTTCCGGAATTATGAAGTGAAGGATGATGAAATGGAAGAAGTTAGATTGTGGAAACGTATTGAAGGCCTTTGTTTCTGGCACTTAGTATTTGCAGGGCTAAAACGTCTCGCTCAGATTTCTGTGCCAGCATTGCGTCAGAACGACTGTGCTTCCCACATCTCCCCCAAACCCTCCCCACCCGTACACCCCCACTCCCCCAACTAGTCGGGAGTTATACCATGTTTGGATCATTTACACCAGGACCAGAACATCAGATGTAACAATATAAGTGGCCACTGCTGTATGATATTTGCCATCAGATGTTTCCAGCCAAGCTCATACTTGTCAGGCAGCAGTGCTAAAATGTATGAGTCACTGACATTCTGCTAAGTTGGTTCAAATGAACTCTAGCGCCTTCTTGGAACCTGCAAAAGAAAGAGTGATCAATCTAATTGTACGGACTAGCTCAGCACCCGCATGTGTGAAGACAGATTGAGCGGATGTGGCTGTGAAAGCACTTCTGATAAACTGATCAATTTCATGCATCAATCGTCAGTTCCTGTGTGTTGCCAATCTCCCTTTCCTTCCCTGTCCTAGGCCCAATCATCTTAAGCTGCTTCATTAATGACCGACCTTCCATCATCAGGTCAGATATGGGGATGTTCACTGAGGACTGCACAATGTTTAGCACCTTTCATGAATCCCCAGGTTCTGAAGCAGTTCATGTCCAAATGCAGCAAGACATGCACGTTGTCTCACCACGGACTGAAAAGTAACATTTGTGGTACACAAGTGCCAGGCAATGACCATCTCCAACAAGAGAGGATCTAACCATCGACCCATGACATTCAATGGCATTATCATTGCTGAATGCCCCACAATCAAAATCCTGAGGTTACCATTGACCAGAAACTGAACTCGACTAGCCACATAAAATCTGTGGCTATCAGAGTAGGTTAAAGGCTCAGAATCCTGTTGGGAGCAACTCACCTCCTGACTTCCCAAAGCCTGTCCACCAGGCACAAGTCAGGAGTGTAATGGAATACTCTCCACTTGCCTGGATGCAACAACACTCAAGAAGTTTGACATCATCCAGGACAAAGCAGCCTGTTTGATTGCTACCCCTTCCACAAACATTCACTCCCTCCACCATCGGCACACAGTGGCAGCCGTGTGTACCATCTACAGGATGTGTTGCAGGAACCCACCAAAGCTCCTTATAATAGACAGCACCTTCCAAACCCATGACCACTACCATCTAGAAGGACATAGGCAACAGATACCTGGGAACCCCACCACCTGAAGGTTTTCCCTCCAAGTCACTCACCTCCTGACTTGGAAATATCTCACCATTCCTTCGCTGTCGCTGGGTCAAAATTCTGGAACTCCTTCCCTAATACCACTGTGGGTGTACCGACAGTTCAGGGACTGCAGCAGTTCAAGTCGGCAGCTCACCACCAACTTTTCACGGGCAATTAGGGATGGGCAATAAATTCTGACCTGGCCAGCGAAGCCCACCTGCCGTAAAATGAATAAAAAACATTAATGCCTGCTCTCCAGGAAAATGCCATGACTGTTTTTAACCACATGCTAATCCACCAGCCCAGCCCTGAGAACACAAAGCCATGTATCAGAATGGCTGATTGGAGATCTGGGATATCCCCTGCAGTGATGGCTAATGACTCCAGTGTTGCATCCCCAGACAGCAGAGTGAAGCAAATATAATGAGGCCCATGGGATTTCATGAAGTGTGATCGAGCCCATTACTGCCATTCCAAATCTCATTTCAGCTACTTGGGCAAAGGTTGTGGAGCCCAGCCAGAGGCCCCTGAATTATCTCAGTTTATGTATGCTGTATGTGCTCAAAGGATTATTACTTCCTGAAGTTAAAAAGGCTGATGATGATTGTGAAGAAGAGGAAAATGAGGTTTCATCCTGCATATCAGGAGGATATTGTACAGGGGGCTGAGCCGAGAAAACACCAAGATCCAGCCAAGGAAAGATAGGTACAACTGAGCAATAAATAACAGTTCAGAGGGACAAATAAAACCCCTCCAGTTCCATCATGTGCTCAGGGGCTGGTTTAGCTCACTCAGCTAAATCGCTGGCTTTTAAAGCAGACCAAGCAGGCCAGCCGCACAATTCAATACCTGTACCTGGCGCCAGAATGTGGTGACTAGGGGCTTTTCACAATAACTTCATTGAAACCTACTCGTGACAATAAGCGATTTTCATTTCATTTCATCCCTGTTAAAGGAGCTGCTTTTCCAAAGGGAGCTGCGCATTAGATCAGTAATTCAAATCTCCAATTTCATCATCGCCATGTTCAATAGATGCTTTCGATACATTATACAATCAATACATTTTCACTTTTCAATCCAAGCCATTCCAATAATTTCAAATACTAACTTTCCTCTACCATGTCAGCCCTTGGTGCCAGCTCTCTTTTACACTCTTGGATGGAAAATCCTGCAGAAATCTGAATATCCAGCTCATGGCTCTGTTGGTAAAGTTCTTCTCCAGGTCGAGAGTGCAAAAATCAAGATCGACACTTTACCGTACCATTGAGGGACGAAACATTAATCAGGTAGATGTGACCCGTGGCATTATGCTGAAGAAGAGGAGGAGAGTTCTCCCCTCTCTCCTGGCCATTTTTATCCTTCAATCAACATCATGAAACACAGATTTCTGATTGTTGTTTGTGGGGTTTTGCTGTACATAAATGGGTGGCTGCATTTTCCACATTGCAACAGCACCTAAACTGTACCTTACTGGTTGGGGAAAGCGTGATATACATGGAAATCCTTCTTTTATTTTTGAAGACGGAAAATGCTGCAAAACAATACACAGGGCAGGAATCTCCGGATGTTCGCTGGTGGCAGGAATCTCCGGATGTTCGCTGGCAGTGGGAATCTCCGGATGTTCGCTGGTGGCAGGAATCTCCGGATGTTCGCTGGCAGTGGGAATCTCCGGGTGTTCGCTGGCAGTGGGAATCTCCGGATGTTCGCTGGCAGTGGGAATCTCCGGGTGTTCGCTGGCAGTGGGAATCTCCGGGTGTTCGCTGGTGGCGGGAATCTCCAGATGTTCACTGGCGGCGGGATTCTCCGGATGTTCGCTGGCAGTGGGAATCTCCGGATGTTCGCTGGCAATGGGAATCTCCGGATGTTCGCTGGCAGTGGGAATCTCCGGGTGTTCGCTGGCAGTGGGAATCTCCGGGTGTTTGCTGGCAGTGGGAATCTCCGGGTGTTCGCTGGCAGTGGGAATCTCCGGATGTTCGCTGGCAGTGGGAATCTCTGGGTGTTCGCTGGCAGTGGGAATCTCCGGGTGTTCGCTGGCAGTGGGAATCTCCGGGTGTTCGCTGGGGGCGGGAATCTCCAGATGTTCACTGGCGGTGGGATTCTCCGGATGTTCGCTGGCAGTGGGAATCTCCAGATGTTCGCTGGCAGTGGGAATCTCCGGGTGTTCACTGGCAGTGGGAATCTCCGGATGTTCGCTGGCAGTGGGAATCTCCGTGTGATCGCTGGCAGTGGGAATCTCCGGGTGTTCGCTGGCAGTGGGAATCTCCGGGTGTTCGCTGGTGGCGGGAATCTCCGGGTGTTCGCTGGTGGCGGGAATCTCCAGATGTTCACTGGCGGCGGGATTCTCCGGTGTTCGCTGGCAGTGGGAATCTCCGGATGTTCGCTGGCAGTGGGAATCTCCGGGTGTTCGCTGGTGGCGGGAATCTCCAGATGTTCACTGGCGGCGGGATTCTCCGGATGTTCGCTGGCAGTGGGAATCTCCGGGTGTTCGCTGGCAGTGGGAATCTCCGGGTGTTCGCTGGCAGTGGGAATCTCCGGGTGTTCGCTGGCAGTGGGAATCTCCGGGTGTTCACTGGCTGTGGGAATCTCCGGATGTTCGCTGGCAGTGGGAATCTCCGGGTGTTCGCTGGCAGTGGGAATCTCCGGGTGTTCGCTAGCAGTGGGAATCTCCGGGTGTTCGCTGGCAGTGGGAATCTCCGGGTGTTCGCTGGCAGTGGGAATCTCCGGGTGTTCGCTGGTGGCGGGAATCTCCGGATGTTTGCTGGCGGTGGGAATCTCTGGATGTTCGCTGGTGGCGTGATTATCCTGATATTCGCTGGCGGCGGGATTCTCCGAATATTCGCTGGCGGCGGGAATCTCTGGATATTTGCTGACGGCGGGATTCTCCGGATGTTCGCTGGTGGCGGGAATCTCCGGATGTTCGCTGATGGCAGGATGCGCTGGTCCCCCGCCCACGGGTTTCCCAGGTGCATGTGGTGGTTTCAATGGGAAGAGCAGATTGGAAACTGAGCATCACAAGAAGGGAAGGGAAACATAAATTCCAGACTCTAACAATTTTTTTGGGGGGGAGAAATTTAGCAGGCTTCTTCTGCTCAACCCCTGTCCAGAATAAAAACTGAAATGCCAAAATAGAATCTGCATTCTGTTCCAGAATTTTCTGAAAGGCACTACCAATCGAGAATGGAAGGTGTCCCGGAATTTAAGAAGAGGGGATTGGCTGCTAGCCAAGTCCATCAAAATGACATCATGGACTTAGCCACCGAGCATACTGAATGAAGGGGTCTGCCTAGGCCAGTCCAAATAGCAATTTGCAGCAATGGGGGTTCAAAGGTCTCTAGTTTTAAAAACTGGGCCTGCAATTCTGAGGAAGCCAGCTAGGCAGGAATTAAAAAGGAAAAACAAGGATTGGAAAGAGGTTCCTTACAGCATTTATTACCCATCCCCAATTGCCCTTGAGGAGGTGGTGGTGAGCTGTCTTCTTGAACTGCTGCAGTGCATGTGGTTTTGGTAGATGCACAGTGCTGTTAGGGAGAGAGTTCCAGGAATTTGGCCCAGTGTTGGTGAAGAAATGACAATATATTTCCAAGCCAGGATTGTGTGTAGCTTGGAGGGGATCTTACACGTGGTGCTGTTCCCATCTGTGCAACTGCCTTTTTCATTCCAGGTGGTAGTGGCCAAAGATTTGGAAGGCGATGACCCATTGTAGCTGGGTCAAAACTCCCTCACTCCCCACCAGCACTACGGGTATTTGTACATGTCTTGGACTTCAGTGGTTCAAGAAGGCAGCTCCTCACCACCTTAGCAAGGGTACTTTGGGATGGACAAAAATGTTGACCAAGACAGCCGGGCACGTGACCTTCTCTCTGCCGCTGCCTCTGGTGGAAAATCTCCATCGTTTATATTTAAAGGCCACTCATCTTTGAAACTTTATTTGCAATACCTGATTTTTCCAAGTTCATGAATTTTCACTGCTGAAAATTAAAACCGTTTCAAAATTAAATAATGGAACATGCGTATCGTTACATTTACACACAAACGTTCTTTTAAATATATTCCCATTTCTTTAGAAATTTAAACAAGTATAGGAAAAAGTACAATCTTGTTTTTACTTTACAAACTATGACTTTAGACAAGATGAAGTAACTTGTCAAGCACACACAATGTCACAATATTTCTTATTGGCTCCATTGTATCGCACTATCCTCGTGCCGCCCAGCCCCCTCAAACATTGCAGCCGATCGGAGACTGCCCGCAGCCGGCATTCTTAAAAGCCGGTCGTGGCCTTTGTGGACTTCTTCCCGTGATTGGGAACGCCATAACTGATCGTTCCGCGACCCTCCCAACACTCGACCGTGACCCACCCGCAGGTCGTGACCCTGAGTTTGAACAACCCTAATTTAGCAGGTCAAACTTGAACGTGGTCCAGGTCTTGCTGCATTTGGGCATGGACTGATTCAGTATCTGAGGGGTGACAAATAGTGCTGAACATTCTACAACCAGGCTGTTTTCGTTAGAGAGAAGAAGGTTAAGAGGTGACTTAATTGAGGCATACAAGATGATCAGAGGATTAGATAGGGTGGACATTGAGAGCCTTTTTCCTCGGATGGTGATGTCCAGCACAAGGGGACATAGCTTTAAATTGAGGGGAGATAGATATAGGACAGATGTCAGAGGTAGGTTCTTTACTCAGAGAGTAGTAAGGGCATGGAATGCCCTGCCTGCAACAGTAGTGGACTCGCCAACAATAAATGCATTCAAATGGTCATTGGATAGGCATATGGACAATAAGGGAATAGTATAGAGGGACTTTAGAGGGGTTTCACAGGTCGGCGCAACATTGAGGGCCGAAGGGCCTGTACTGTGCTGTAATGTTCTATGTTCTATGTTTAATCAGCAAACATCTTCACTTCTGACCTCATGATGGAAGGAAGGTCATTGATGGAGCCGCTGAAGATGGTTGGGCCTCGGACACTACCCTGAGGAACTCCTGCAGTGATATCAGGGAGTTGAGATGATTGACGATTGGGCTGAAGAAGGATTGGAAGGTGGTGTAGCATTGGGAGGGGGAGGGGCAGTGCTTTTGTACAGATAAGGGGACTTGAGCATCAATGGCTGGTTTAGCTCACAGGGCTAATCGCTGGCTTTTAAAGCAGACCAGCAGCACGGTTCGATTCCCGTACCAGCCTCCCCGGACAGGCGCCGGAATGTGGCAACTAGGGGCTTTTCACAGTAACTTCATTGAAGCCTATTTGTGACAATAAGTGATTTTCATTTCATTTCAATTGCAAAATCTTGAAATGTGTTGATGTAAGAAGTTTGGCAAGCAATGAGAAGGGTTGTAGAAATGTTTCAGGAATACAGTCAGGTTAGATTATTATGTTCAATATTGCACCAAATACTTTAGGAACGATGTCACAGCCTGGGAGTAGCTGCAGTCGAGATTTATTAGAATAATACCAGGGATGAGGGGTTCCAGTCATGTGGAGAGACTGGAGAATTGGGAATGTTCTTTGAGGGGAGAAGAATAAGGAGAGATTTGATGGATGTGTTCAGAATCATGGAGCATTTTGATAGATAAAGGATAAAATGCTTTCATTGGAAGAAAACAAGTAAGAAAATTGGCATTAAAAAGTCAGGGGGGATAAGGAGCAACCTTTTTACACGGTGATTTGTGATGAGCTGGAATGCACTAAGTGGGTGGCAGAATCAAATCCAAAAATAACATTCACGTGGGAATTAGATAAAGGCTTTAAAAGGGCACATTTTCAGACAAAGAGAGAAGGGCAATGTGTTGGATTGCTGTTTCAAAGAGCCAGCACAGGCAACGATGGACCAAACGGCTTCCTTCCGTATTGGATTCGGTGAATCCATTCTACAAACATAGTGGATCGAATCAAAAGGTGTGGCAAAGAGACAAAGAGACCCACAATTGTTCACAATTTACATAGATGATTTGGAGTTGGGCACCAAGGGCAATGTGTCCAAGTTTGCAGATGACACTAAGATGAGTGGTAAAGCGAAAAGTGCAGAGGATACTGGAAGTCTGCAGAGGGATTTGGATAGGTTAAGTGAATGGGCTAGGGTCTGGCAGATGGAATACAATGTTGACAAATGTGAGGTTATCCATTTTGGTAGGAATAACAGCAAACGTGATTATTATTTAAACAATAAAATATTAAAGCATGCCGCTGTGCAGAGAGACTTGGGTGTGCTAGTGCATGAGTCACAGAAGGTTGGTTTACAGGTGCAACAGGTGATTAAGAAGGCAAATGGAATTTTGTCCTTCATTGCTAGAGCGATGGAGTTTAAGACTAGGGAGGTTATGTTGCAATTGTATAAGGTGTTAGTGAGGCCACACCTGGAGTATTGTGTTCAGTTTTTGTCTCCTTACTTGAGAAAGGACGTACTGGCACTGGAGGGTGTGCAGAGGAGATTGACTAGGTTAATCCCAGAGCTGAAGGGGTTGGATTATGAGGAGAGGTTGAGTAGACTGGGACTGTACTCATTGGAATTTAGAAGGATGAGGGGGGATCTTATAGAAACATTTAAATTTATGAAGGGAATAGATAGGATAGATGCGGGCAGGTCGTTTCCACTGGCGGGTGAAAGCAGAACTAGGGGACATAGCCTCAAAATAAGGGGAAGTAGATTTAGGACTGAGTTTAGGAGGAACTTCTTCACCCAAAGGGTTGTGAATCTATGGAATTCCTTGCCCAGTGAAGCAGTTGAGGCTCCTTCATTACATGTTTTTAAGGTAAAGATAGATAGTTTTTTGAAGAATAAAGGGATTAAGGGTTATGGTGTTCGGGCCGGAAAGTGGAGCTGAGTCCACAAAAGATCAGCCATGATCTCATTGAATGGCGGAGCAGGCTCGAGGGGCCAGATGGCCTACTCCTGCTCCTAGTTCTTATGTTCTTATGTTCTTATATCCCTCTATCTCTGGGAGTTGATGGGAGGTCATTAACGTCAAATGTTCATTGAGAGGGTGAGTGAAACTGGGAAAGGGGAGATTTCTTTCCACTGTCACAGTGTCGGATTGTTGTAAAATAGAAACAGAAATTTGCCGGGTAAACTCAGCAGGTCTGGCAGCATCTGTGGAGAGAGAAACAGGAGTTAACATTTCGAGTCGGTCTGAGTCTTCGTCAAAGCTGAAGAGCGGCAGGAATATGATGGATTCTATACTGTTGAAGAGGAAGGGGTGGGGCAGGGTCCGATAGGGGGTGGTGATGTGGAGCAAAGTAGAAGGTCAGGGATAGGTGGGAGCTTGGGAAAAATTTGACAACATGGTGTGGACATGAGACAAAGTGAGCGTTACTAGGAGTGTTAAAGACTAAAGCAGATGTCAATGGAGGCATAATGATCAGATAATAATAATAATCTATATTGTTGTCACAAATAGGCTTACATTAACACTGCAATGAAGTTACTGTGAAAGTCCCCGAGTTGCCACACTCCGACGCCTGTTCGGTACACCGAGGGAGAATTCAGAATATCCAATTCATCTAATAGCACGTCTTTCGGGACTCGTGGGGGGAAACTGGAGCACCTGGAGGAAACCCGAGCAGACACGGGGACAAGTGCAGCCTCCTCATAGGCAGTGACCTAAGCCAGGAATCGAAGCCGGATCGCTGGCACTGCGAAGCAACAGTGCTAACTGCTGTGCTACCATGCCACCCTAATAGAGTGTGTTAATAATTGAACAAAGGTCAATGCTCTGTGGAGGCAAAACATGACACACCACCCTGTTGGAGGAGTTCATGGTTCAAGTCCATATGACCCTTTTGTTCTGTACATGGGTGAAATGGACTCAAAACATTAACTCTGTTTCTCTCTCCACTGATGCTGCCAGACCTGCTGAGTTTATCTCGCAATTTTCTGTTTTTAATTCAGACTTCCAGCATCCAAAGTCATTCAGCTGGGTAACCAGAGATAGGAAATAAATGCCTCCGCAGACTTCCAAATCTACAGAATGAAGAACAAAAGGAAACAGGTGAGCAGATAGGGATTCCTATCATAGAATTTACAGTGCAGAAGGGGGGCAATTCGGCCCATTGAGTCTGCACTAGCCCTTGGAAACAGCACCCTACTTAATCCCACACCTCCACCCTATCCCTGTAACCCCACCCAACCTTTTTGGACACTAAGGGCAATTTAGCATGGCCAATCCACCTAACCTGCTCATCTTGAAATGAAAATCGCTTATTGTCATGAGTAGGCTTCAATGAAGTTACTGTGAAAAGCCCCTAGTCGCCACATTCTGGCACCTGTTCGGGGAGGCTGAATTGGAATTGAACCGTGCTACTGGCCTGCCTTGGTCTGCTTTAAAAGCAAGTGATTTAGCCCAGTGTGCTAAACCAGCCTCTCCATCTTTGGACTGTGGGAGGAAACCGGAGCACCCGGAGGAAACCCACGCAGACACGGGGAAAACGACAGTGTCATGTGAGAGTACCTTTAAGAAATGGATGCTTCAGCAATGTACCTTTAAGAAATAGAGCAGCTCATATTACTGAAGTGATGTCAGAGTGTGGGTGGAGGTGGGTTTTTTAGCTCAGCCATTTTGCAGTGTTTAGGTTTCAGTTTGAGAGAGCAGGTGAAAAGTGCCTGGCTGGTTTGCTGAGAGCTGCATGGAGAAAAAGAGCTTGGGTGCGTCTGTGTTTGCTGTGAGCTGGATCTGCTGTGATCTCTGCCATGAAAGACTATCTCTGAATCATTTGGGTGATTTAAACTCATAATAGTAATGTCTTGAACCTGATGTGTTTCTGTTTAAAGGTGTTAAGTCTCTTGGATGTTTAAAGGAACAACTGAAGGATTATTTAGTGTTGTATTATTTTGGGGTTATCTTTGAAGTAAGGGGTGTTAAGTGATCCAATGTTTATTTAAAAGGTTAAGTTGAATTCATGGAATAAACATTGTTTTGTGTTTAAAAACCCAAGACCTGGAGACCAAGCTGTATGCTTCAAAAGCAACAATACATGAAAGGGGGAGGTTGGTTGAACTCCATGATACATTTTGGGGTTCTGAAAACGCCTCTCCCATAACAACAGTGACCCAAACCGGGAATCAAACCTAGGATCCTGGAGCTCTGAAGTAATTGTGCTAACCACTATGCTACCGTGCTGCCTTAAATTTCACTGACCGGCTTTCCATCGTAAAGGTTCGACTGCAGATGAAATATTTCTCACACTTCACTCTTTGCGTGCTTCACCTTTCAACGTAACGGTTTTAAAGTTTTCTTTGCATAAATTATGCAAACAAGGAACCAGTTTACTACCCAGCTGCAATAGAGCCTGTCTGCAGGTATCTATATATATATGTATAAAAAGCAAATAAAATGACAAATATATAATGGATAGGTTTAAAAGGTTGGAAAAAATAGCTGGAATTAAAATGTGATAATTTAATGATTTGGGGAATAAATGGTTTCCAATATAATACCTATGCAGCAGAGTGGAGCCCAGGTTGTCCCAGGATTATTGAGTGTAATTACCACTTTAACTGAAATTCCATTTGACAACTAGTCACAATACTGACCTAACAATCTGATAACTGACAGAAAAATTACAGCTCTCATATTGAAAAGCAAGTACAGCTCTTGATTTTACTGTTAAAAAAACAGTTTCGCTCTGTCAGAAACTCAAATGGAATAATTTACATTTAGATATAAAAAAGAGACAATCTTAGGCGCATATTTTCTCTTCTTGTGTGACTTGTCATTTGATTTGCATAAAGCTGGAGATTAGTAACAGTAAATCACATGGTGTCTGATATGTGTAGATGCGTTGCTCGACATCTGACTGTACGACACAGGTTCCAGTGTTGATCTTGGCCAGAGGAACCCGGATAGAAAATGCCCTGTGTGGAATTCAGATGCAGGGGAAAATCATGATCAGCTCCGGTGTCGGCCTGTCAGGCAGCACTCATCACGTTGGTTTACAAGGCAAGACACCAGATAACCATTAGGAGAGGAAGAATCGCTCAGCAAGTCAGCATATTCAGGAGCAGGGAGAGCAAAGAAAGGGTGAAGGGAAACTAAATAGTGTCAAAAGGACCCAAAGTTGCTCCTTAATGAGATTGAATGATGTACAACATGGCCTGTTGTGGATAATCTACACAAGGTGGGTGAGTAGCAAAGCAATTCTTCACAGAGACGTTTAACTAGGTACTACGCTGATTATATACATCAGTAAGTGGGGAAATCACAGGTAGGGAATTCTGTCCCGTCACTGTGGGGAAATCACAGATAGGGACCCCTGTCCGTCACTGTGGGGAAATAACAGGTAAAGATCCCTGTCCTATCACTGTTGTGAAATCACAGCGAGGGACTCTGTCCTGTCACTGTGGGGAACTCACAGGTAGGGACTCCTGTCTGTTACTGTGGGGAACTCACAGGTAGGGACCCCTGCCTGTTACTGTGGGGAATTCACAGGTCAGGACCCCTGCCGTCACTGTGGGGAAATCACAGGTCAGGACCCCTGCCGTCACTGTGGGGAAATCACAGGTCAGGACCCCTGTTCCGTAACTGTGGGGAACTCATAGGTAGGGACCCCTGTCCCGTCACTGTGGGGAAATCACAGGTAGGGACCCCTATCTGTTATTGTGGGGAAATCACAGGTACAGACCCCTGTCCTGTCACTGTGGGTAAATCACAGGTAGGGATCCTGTCCCGTCATTGTGGGGAAATCACAGGTAGGGACCCCTGATCTGTCATTGTGGGGAAATCACAGGTCGGGACCCCTGATCTGTCACTGTGGGGAAATCACAGGTAGGGACACCTGTCCGTCACTGTGGAGAAATCACAGGTAGGGGCACCTGTCCGTCATTGTGGGGAAATCACAGGTAGGGCCCTGTCCCATCACTGTGGGGAAATCACAGGTAGGGGCCCCTGTCCCGTCACTGTGGAGAAATCACAGGTAGGGACCCCTGTCCCGTCATTGTGGGGAAATCACAGGTAGGGCCCCTGTCCCGTCATTGTGGGTAAATCACAGGTAGGGACCCCTGTCCCGTCACTGTGGGGAAATCACAGGTACAGACCCCTGTCCCGTCACTGTGGGGAAATCACAGGTAGGGCCCCTGTCCCGTCATTGTGGGGAAATCACAGGTAGGGACCCCTGTCCCGTGACTGTGGGGAAATCACAGGTACAGACCCCTGTCCCGTCATTGTGGGGAAATCACAGGTAGGGGCCCCTGTCCCGTCATTGTGGGGAAATCACAGGTAGGGGCCCCTGTCCCGTCACTGTGGGGAAATCACAGGTAGGGACCCCTGTCCCATCACTGTGGAGAAATCACAGGTAGGGACCCCTATCCCGTCACTGTGGGGAAATCACAGGTAGGGACCCCTGCCCCGTCACTGTGGGGAAATCACAGGTAGGGACCCCTGTCCCGTCATTGTGGGGAAATCACAGGTAGGGCCCCTGTCCCGTCATTGTGGGGAAATCACAGGTAGGGACCCCTGTCCCGTCGTTGTGGGGAAATCACAGGTAGGGACCCCTGTCCCGTCATTGTGGGGAAATCACAGGTAGGGACCCCTGTCCCGTCACTGTGGGGAAATCACAGGTAGGGGCCCCTGTCTTGGCATTGTGAATAAATCACAGGTAGGGACCCTCGTCCCGTCATTGTGGGGAAATCACAGGTAGGGACCCCTGTCCCGTCACTGTGGGGAAATCACAGGTAGGGGCCCCTGTCTTGGCATTGTGAATAAATCACAGGTAGGGCCCCTGTCCCGTCATTGTGGGGAAATCACAGGTACAGACCCCTGTCCCGTCATTGTGGGGAAATCACAGGTAGGGGCCCCTGTCCCATCACTGTGGGTAAATCACAGGTAGGGACCCCTGTCCCTCATTGTGGTGAAATCACAGGTAGGGCCCTGTCCCATCATTGTGGGTAAATCACAGGTAGGGACTCCTGTCCCGTCACTGTGGGGAAATCACAGGTAGGGCCCCTGTCCCGTCCCTGTGGGTAAATCACAGGTAGGGACCCCTGTCCCATCACTGTGGGGAAATCACAGGTAGGGACCCCGTGTCCCGTCACTGTGGGGAAATCACAGGTAGGGATCTGGATATTGGCCAAGGCATTGGGGAGAATTTAACAAGGCCACTGGGTATCCACACCAAGTAAAATAAGAAACAGAGTTTTATTTATGCAATCGATGTGTTTACTACACGGTAGCTCCATACCAGGTTCCTGTTCTGGCCGGTGCCTTACTGGCTGTCCTTTTATACATGGGTTAACTGAGATATCCCGCCCCTAGTGGGGGAGCTTGTATTCGCAAGGAGCATGGGGAAGACAAGCATTCCGACGCCATAGGTTTTGTGCGGGGAATGGCAGGGCTATAGTGATAGGGGACTCGATCGTAAGGGGAATAGACAGGCGGTTCTGTGGACGCAATCGAGACTCCAGGATGGTATGTTGCCTCCCTGGTGCAAGGGTCAAGGATGTCTCGGAGCGGCTGCAGGACATTCTGGGGGGGGAGGGTGAACAGCCAGCTGTCGTGGTGCACATAGGCACCAACGATATAGGTAAAAAACGGGATGAGGTCCTACAAGCGGAATTCAGGGAGTTAGGAGTTAAACTAAAAAGTAGGACCTCAAAGGTAGTAATCTCAGGATTGCTACCAGTGCCACGAGCTAGTCAGAGTAGGAATGTCAGGATAAATAGGATGAATGCGTGGCTCGAGAGATGGTGCAAGAGGGAGGGATTCAAATTCCTGGGGCATTGGGACCGGTTCTGGGGGAGGTGGGACCAGTACAAACCGGACGGTCTGCACTTGGGCAGGACTGGAACCGATGTCCTAGGGGGGGTGTTTTCTAGAGCTGTTGGGGAGGGTTTAAACTAATGTGGCAGGGGGATGGGAACCAATGCTGGAAGTTGGAAGGTAGTAAAACAGGGACAGAAACAAAAGGAAGTAAGGGGAAAAGTGCAAGGCAGAGAAGACATAGTCAGAAATCCATAAGGGCGACAGTACAAGGCACAGTGACTGAGGGGAGCACAGTGAATAGGCCCAGTAATAACAAAAGGAATAAAACTGGAGATGTTAAGATTCAAAACAGAGGTAAAAAAACCAACATAAGTGTACTTTACCTGAATGCTCGTAGTATTCGGAATAAAGTAAATGAGTTGGTGGCACAAATCATCGTAAATGACTATGATTTAGTGGCCATTACTGAAACATGGTTAAAGGATGGTCACGACTGGGAGTTAAATATCCGAGGGTATCAAACTATTCGGAAGGACAGAGTGGATGGTAAGGGAGGTGGTGTTGCTCTGTTATTTAAGGATGACATCCGGGCAATAGTAAGGGATGACATCGGTGCTATGGAGGATAAGGTTGAATCCATTTGGGTGGAAATCAGGAATAGTAAGGCGAAAAAGTCACTGATAGGAGTAGTCTATCGGCCACCAAATAGTAACGAGATGGTGGGGCAGGCAATAAACAAAGAAATAACTGATGCATGTAGAAATGGTACAGCAGTTATCATGGGGGATTTTAATCTACATGTCGATTGGTTTAACCAGGTCGGTCAAGGCAACCGTGAGGAGGAGTTTATAGAATGTATCCGCGATAGTTTCCTAGAACAGTATGTAATGGAACCTACGAGGGAACAAGCGGTCCTAGATCTTGTCCTGTGTAATGAGACAGGATTGATTCATGATCTCATAGTTAGGGATCCTCTCGGAAGGAGCGATCACAATATGGTGGAATTTAAAATACAGATGGAGGGTGAGAAAGTAAAATCAAATACTAGTGTTTTGTGTTTAAACAAAGGAGATTACAAGGGGATGAGAGAAGAACTAGCTAAGGTAGTCTGGGAGCTAAGACTTTATGGTGGAACAGTTGAGGAACAGTGGAGAACCTTCCAAGCGATTTTTCACAGTGCTCAGCAAAGGTTTATACCAACAAAAAGGAAGGACGGAAGAAAGAAGGAAAATCGACCGTGGATATCTAAGGAAATAAGGGAGAGTATCAAATTGAAGGAAAAAGCATATAAAGTGGCAAAGATTGCTGGGAGATTAGAGGACTGGGAAATCTTTAGGGGGCAACAGAAAGCTACTAAAAAAGCTATAAAGAAGAGTAAGATAGAGTATGAGAGTAAACTTGCTTAGAATATAAAAACAGACAGTAAAAGTTTTTACAAATATATAAGACAAAAAAGAGTGGCTAAGGTAAATATTGGTCCTTTAGAGGATGAGAAGGGAGTTTTAATAATGGGAAATGAGGAAATGGCTGAGGAACTGAACAGGTTTTTTGGGTCGGTCTTCACAGTGGAAGACACAAATAACATGCCAGCGACTGATAGAAATGAGGCTATGACAGGTGAGGACCTTGAGAGGATTGTTATCACTAAGGAGGGAGTGATGGGCAAGCTAATGGGGCTAAAGGTAGACAAGTCTCCTGGCCCTGATGGAATGCATCCCAGAGTGCTAAAAGAGATGGCTAGGGAAATTGCAGATGCACTAGTGATAATTTACCGAAATTCACTAGACTCTGGGGTGGTCCCGGTGGATTGGAAATTAGCAAACGTGACGCCACTGTTTAAAAAAGGAGGTAGGCAGAAAGCAGGAAATTATAGGCCAGTGAGTTTAACTTCGGTAATAGGGAAGATGCTGGAATCTATCATCAAGGAAGAAATTGCGAGGCATCTGGATAGAAATTGTCCCATTGGGCAGACGCAGCATGGGTTCGTAAAAGGCAGGTCATGCCTAACTAATTTAGTGGAATTTTTTGAGGACATTACCAGTACAGTAGATAACGGGGAGCCGATGGATGTGGTATATCTGGATTTCCAGAAAGCCTTTGACAAGGTGCCACACAAAAGGTTGCTGCATAAGATAAAGATGCATGGCATTAAGGGTAAAGTAGTAGCATGGATAGAGGATTGGTTAATTAATAGAAAGCAAAGAGTTGGGATAAATGGGTGTTTCTCTGGTTGGCAATCAGTAGCTAGTGGTGTCCCTCAGGGATCAGTGTTGGGCCCACAATTGTTCACAATTTACATAGATGATTTGGAGTTGGGGACCAAGGGCAATGTGTTCAAGTTTGCAGATGACACTAAGATGAGTGGTAAAGCGAAAAGTGCAGAGGATACTGGAAGTCTGCAGAGGGATTTGGATAGGTTAAGTGAATGGGCTCGGGTCTGGCAGATGGAATACAATGTTGACAAATGTGAGGTTATCCATTTTGGTAGGAATAACAGCAAACGGGATTATTATTTAAACGATAAAATATTAAAGCATGCCGCTGTTCAGAGAGACTTGGGTGTGCTAGTGCATGAGTCACAGAAGGTTGGTTTACAAGTGCAACAGGTGATTAAGAAGGCAAATGGAATTTTGTCCTTCATTGCTAGAGGGATGGAGTTTAAGACTAGGCAGGTTATGTTGCAATTGTATAAGGTGTTAGTGCGGCCACACCTGGAGTATTGTGTTCAGTTTTGGTCTCCTTACTTGAGAAAGGACGTACTGGCGCTGGAGGGTGTGCAGAGGAGATTCACTAGGTTAATCCCAGAGCTGAAGGGGTTGGATTATGAGGAGAGGTTGAGTAGACTGGGACTGTACTCGTTGGAATTTAGAAGGATGAGGGGGGATCTTATAGAAACATTTAAAATTATGAAGGGAATAGATAGGATTGATGCGGGCAGGTTGTTTCCACTGGCGGGTGACAGCAGAACTAGGGGGCATAGCCTCAAAATAAGGGGATGTAGATTTAGAACTGAGTTTAGGAGGAACTTCTTCACCCAAAGGGTTGTGAATCTATGGAATTCCTTGCCCAGTGAAGCAGTTGAGGCTCCTTCATTACATGTTTTTAAGGTAAAGATAGATAGTTTTTTGAAGAATAAAGGGATTAAGGGTTATGGTGTTCGGGCCAGAAAGTGGAGCTGAGTCCACAAAAGATCAGCCATGATCTAATTGAATGGCGGAGCAGGCTCGAGGGGCCAGATGGCCTACTCCTGCTCCTAGTTCTTATGTTCTTATGTTCTTATGTTCTTATGAATGACCGAAAACTCCCCTACTTTTCTTCGAACTACCCAGTGCTACCCAGTAAGCTACGGTATGGGCGTTATGGAGGACCAAGTCTTTATTGTATGACTGGTGTATGTCACACATTTACCAAAGTGAGTATGCATCAATTTGTATTCTGACCCAGGACTGTCATCTGCTTTCAGTCCCAGCGGAATGTACAGTGAACGCACAAACATATGAATTAGGAGGGGTAGGCCACTTGGCTCTTCGAGCCTGGTGTAATACAAACTCCTTGGTGACCCAGTAAACCATTTATTACCAGATCAATATGACAGAACATCTGTAAGTGCTCTGTCAGTGACTTTTAAAGTTACAGAATACAGCGAGACTAAAATTCAGGTCCATGGTCCCACTGGGGACTGCTACCAGGTCCCCGGCCCTGACTCAGGGTATTGACCTCTCAGGTCACCTGCTGATAATCCCTTCAGGAGGTGGTCCTTGAGAGCCTCCTGTGCTCAATCCGTCAACCCGAAACCAAGGCTTCGTCCCTCCTGCCCTCCTCCTTTAGCACCGCAGCTGGGAAGGAACCTTGAGAGCCCTCTCTCTGACCTCCATTTTCTATGCAGAACTGCATTAGAATTCAATAGCAGGATTGTGTAATTATAATGCATCTTCCCATTAAGATGGACAGACAGACTTTAAGAACAGCAGACTGTCAATGTGTACGAACCACACATGCAGCGTGGTTCCCAGCTGAGTAGTCAAGCAGCATAGTTTCCATTCAGACAAATCCTACAATCAGATGAATGAGGTGGTAGCACCAGATTTTTTACCTATCTCGATAGCAATGAAAAAGAATCAATTTCTAACCTTATATTTTTATGACTGAATTCTGAGAAGATTGCCTCGTATGTTTGGTCCTTTGAATGACACAGTAGGTGAGACCCAGTTTGTTCTCTCATTTAGACACAAAAGATCCCAAAACACTATTAAAAAAAGAACAGGAGATGTTCTCTTCGATGCATATGCACACTGGGCTAAATCGCTGGCTTTGAAAGCAGACCAAGCAGGCCAGCAGCACGGTTCGATTCCCGTAACAGCCTCCCCGAACAGGCGCCGGAATGTGGCGACTAGGGGCCTTTCACAGTAACTTCATTGAAGTCTACTCGTGACAATAAGCGATTTTCATTTCATTTCATTTTCATATGCCTTGGCGAACAATTGACCATTGCTACATTTTTTCTCTCCACAGAAGCTGCCTGACCTGCTGAGTATTTGTGGCATTTTCTGCCTAATTATACGGCACTTTGCCGAATGTCTTCTGGAAGTCCATATACAGAATATCACCACACTATCTGCATCAACCCTTTCCATCACTTTATCGAAGAAATTAATCCAGTTAGTCAAATATTATTTGCCTTTAACAAATCAGTGATGGCTTTCATTTATTAAGCTACATTTTTTCAAATGTCAGTTATCTTTTTCCCAGATTATTGTCTGTATAAGCTTTCCCACCACAACATTAGGTTGACTGGCTTCTAGTTATCTCGTTAACTCATCTCCCCTTTTTGAAACGGGGTGAAACACTTACAGTTCTCTCGCACCACCATCCACTCTGAGGGTAATGGGGGGGGGGGGGATTTTGTTCTCTTCTGTTCCGACATCTGAGTGTCTCTGGTCAGGTGAGCAGTTATTGCCCATCCCTTATTGCCCTTGAGAAGATGGTGGTTCACGGCCTTCTTAAATTGCTGCAGTCCACGGAGGTGTAGCTCGGCTCACAGCGCCATTAGGAAGCGGGTTCCAGGAATTTGACCCAGCGGCAGCGAAGGAAAGACAGTGAGTGTGATCTACCGGCCACCTCCCACCTGAACCGGGGTGTGATGTGGCCAGTAGATGCCAGGAGAGGCCTTTTCCAGGATTTACACGGCTCGCCATGCCTCTCAAGATCTAGCAGGATCTCGCGAGACGTCAGGATCTGGATCCTGCCCATTGTGGGCGGGATCAGTATTTGGCAAATCTGCATGTGAGAGTGAACAGCTAGTCTCATTCTATATGTGCTTGCCTGATCTACCTTCACCTTGGACACCTGAGGCGAGCGCTATTCAGTACTGTTCCTCAGAAACGGGCAACAGGTGGGATGGCGCTTTGGGTGGGGGTCTCCCAGGGGATTGGAGGCACCTGGGTGCTTGGCATCTGGGCAGGATGGCACACTGGCACTGCTGGTGCCACCTCGGCACCTTGGCTCAGCCAGTCTGACACCCTGGCAGTGCCACCTGGGCATCCTGGCAGTGCCAACTGGGTGCCAGCCTTGCACTGCCAGGTGACTTGATGACTCTGCCAGGCTGGTGGTGGCACTGTCAGGGTGCCTGGTTGGCATTTTGCCTGTGCCGGGGATAAGGCCTGGGGGTGCCCTGCCTGCGTGATGTGGGATGTGGGCAGGACGGAGGATACCCTTGTCGGTGAGTTGAGATGTTGGGGGCTCTGGGGGCCATGTCAGGGGGTCGGGGGTTTAGAGCGCTATTTAAAAATGGCGTCCCAATCTCCTCAAGCACTGAGTAGTTCCGGCGAATGGAGCTCCTCAATGCAGGATATGTGACTGAGTGTGAACTCAGGGGGTCGGTCCACGCTTCGCCACCAACAAAAAAAGAGTGCCGTCAGATAGCGGGGTCATTCCTGCCACTTGTAGAGCCAGGAACGACCCCTCAATTCCCGCCCAGAACGGACTCTGTTTTTTTGGTTAGAACTCGCCCTATATATTTCCGAGTCAAGGTTGTGTGTGCCTTGGAGGGGAATTTGTAAATCTTACAAACTCCACCAGCTTTTAGAAATTTGTGAAGCAGAGCATCTTCACAATAACTCAGGCTTCACCAATTAGAGAATATTCTTTTTTTCAAAATAAATTTCACATGCCCAATACATTTTTTCCAATTAAGGGGCAATTTAGCGTGGCCAATCCACCTACCCTGCACATCTTTTGGTTGTGGGGGCGATGCCCAGGCAAACACGGGTAGAATGTGCAAACTCCACACAGACAGTGCCCCAGAGCCAGGATCGAACCTGGAACCTCGGCGCCGTGAGGCAGCAGTGCTAACCACTGTGCCACCGTGCTGCCCGGTTAGAGAATATTCTAACCAGTCATTCTTGGACACAAAGTACACGGCCAGAATTTTACATGCTGAAAATTGGTAGGAGCCCAGCTGAGCCTGACCTGAGCCTGACCTGAGCCTGACCTGAGCCCGACCTGAGCCTGACCTGAGCCCGATCCTGTGCCCGAACTGAGCCTGACCTGAGCCCGACCCTGTGCCCGAACTGAGCCTGACCTGAGCCCGACCCTGACCTGACCTGAGCCCGACCTGAGCCTGACCTGAGCCTGACCTGAGCCTGACCTGTGTCCGACCAGAGCCCGACCTGAGCCTGACCTGAGCCCGACCTGAGCCTGACCTGAGCCTGACCTGAGCCTGACCTGTGTCCGACCAGAGCCCGACCTGAGCCTGACCTGAGCCCGACCTGAGCCTGACCTGAGCCTGAGCTGAGCCTGACCTGACCTGAGCCCAACCCTGAACTGACCTGAGCCCAACCTGAGCCTGACCTGAGCCTGACCTGAGCCTGACCTGTGTCCGACCAGAGCCCGACCTGAGCCTGACCTGAGCCCGACCTGAGCCTAACCCTGAACTGACCAGAGCCCGACCTGAGCCTGACCTGAGCCTGACCCTGTGCCCGACCTGAGCCCAACCTGAGCCTGACCTGAGCCCGACCTGAGCCTGAGCTGAGCTTGACCTGAGCCTGACCCTGAACTGACCTGAGCCCAACCTGAGCCTGACCAGAGCACGACCTGAGCCTGACCTGAGCCTGACCTGAGCCTGACCAGAGCCTGACCCTGTGCCCGACCTGAGCCTGACAAGAGCACGACCTGAGCCTGACCTGAGCCCGACCTGAGCCTGACCTGAGCCTGACCTGAGCCTGAGCTGAGCCTGACCCAAGCCTGACCTGAACCCAACCTGAGCCTGACCTGAGCCTGAGCTGAGCCTGACCCAAGCCTGACCTGAACCCAACCTGAGCCTGACCTGAGCCTGAGCTGAGCCTGACCCAAGCCTGACCTGAACCCAATCTGAGCCTGACCTGAGCCCGACCTGAGCCTGACCTGAGTCTGACCTGAGCCTGACCTGAGCCTGACCTGAACCCAACCTGAGTCTGACCTGAGCTTGACCTGAGCACGACCTGAGGCCGATCTGAGCCCACCTGAAAGATCGTGCGAAAAGATGTTGGGCAAGCATCCCAGAGTCATTGTGCACGTGAAACATATTATGATCGGCGGGTGCTGATTTGACCACCACAGATACTTAAAGGACCGATTAAGGCCATTAATTTACCAATTGAGAAGAATTTTACAAATTTGCCGTGGTTCCACCACCAACATGGCAGGCAGCCAACCTTCAGCTTCCAAGACTTTCTTCGTAGCACTTCTCTGGCAGTTTCCTCCTCTGGCTTCAGTTCTTTGGTTGTTCTTCAGGTCAGAATGCTGCTTTGATTTTGTTCTTGAGCTTTCCAGGATTTTAGTTTTCTTCTGCAGTCTCTGTGGGATTTTGTGATCCTTCATTTGTTGCTACCATTTTGTACAGTATTAGGTGTAGTTTAGTCAGCCTTATTAGGGTACATGTAGTTTTAGGTAGTTCATTATTCTAGTAGTTAACTCTTCATTAGTTATGAGAAATTATATGCCGAAGTATTGCAAAGGGTCCAAGCTCGGAGCTGTCTCCATTCTTGCTTCTACACATTCTGTCCAATATTACACTGACCCTTGGCCATGTATTCTCTTATGTCACATTGTGGGTGGCACTGTATTCCGTTCGACATTAATCCTTAATCTGCAGATTCTTATACTACAGTGCTGAAAACTGTGAAATTATTAGTGGACATTGCACTTCCGACCCTATCGTAGAGGGAGGCTATTGAAGAAGCAACTGAAGGTGGTTGAGCCCTGCGCACTCCCCTGAGGAACTCCTTCTGTGATGTCCTAGCGTTTAAATTATCTACTTGTTACATCCTGCAAATCCAGTGCACTCCCTTTATCGCTGTTCTCTTTGTCCAATGATTTTCCAAGCCATGTATTGAGGTTGCCTCCAGATCTGTGCATTTTTATTTTGCCAATAATATCTGGTGTGGAACCTTCACATTTGCCTGCTGGAGTTCCACATTAATGACATCCATGTATTCTCCTCTACTATCATGTTAATAACCTCCTTAAAACATTGAGGTTCCCAAGGCAGGCACAACTTGGGGCTAGATACAGAGTGAAGCTCCCTCAACACAAATGTTTTTAAAACTTTTTTCCCCGGAAACCACTATTGCCAACCGGCAGACCTTTGGGACTCATGCCTGCTGACCTTCATGACCCACTCTGGCTGACCTTCATGACCCACACTGGTCGATCTTCACGATGCATGCCTCATTGGCGTACCTTTAATGCGAAAGGGGAGGGTCTGCTTGATCCTCAGGTTCAAAGAGGGAGAGGGTAATGTGCATATCAGGTGCAGGCTTCAGCCAGTTCCTTTGTGCTGTCTCCATCTTTGTGAAAATGGAAAATCCAACATATAGATCGTCGTGAAAGATAATAGCAACAAAATACTTCTTTTACTCAGCCGTGGGTACTCCTGGGAGATGCTACTCCAGAATTCTGATGGCTTCATGGGCTTGTGGCATCCTTTTAATGTTGATTCACAGGTCAGGTACAACAGCGTAGTCTTTTAGTTTGGAGTCAGCTCTAAGTCAATAACTGACTCTGGGGTCTCAATCTCAAAAGGGATTTTTCACCCACCATTTCGCTTTCAAAATCTGAAACTTCTCTTATATCTTAGTACTTCCCTGCATATAACACACATGGGCTTTGTATTTTATTTGCATTGGCACATTTGACAAAACCATACATCAAGAAATCACCTTTATACATCACTGTTCCCGAGTTAAGTTTATTTTTTGTAGGCTGTGAACTAGAGGCCTTGGAGCTCTGTACAGAACCAGCACCAGTACTGCTCTGTCCTGCCCTAGACTCTCCTAAGCACCTCTCTCCAGCAGATTCTGTTGTGAGATCCTTTCCAGTAGGTACACTGTTCTCTTGCCAGCAGCTGGATAATGGAAGCAGCTCTGCTCTGTGATTTAGTGCCAAAAGCACATACTTGACCTCCAGTGTAAATGCAGGGTGCGTGACCTGCTCTCTGCTGCCGCTTCTGGCTGGAAGCCTCCACACAGCCTTACTTACTTTTATTACTCTTACTACAAATGACGGTAGCGGCCACTGGGCATTACTCCTGCAATTGGGAGCGCTACAGGTACTGTGCAACCGATCGCTCCGCAACCCTCCCATGACTCACCCATGGGTCACAATCCTCATTTTGACCAACATTGCTCTACATAAGCCCCATCAAACACTCCGAGGACAGGTACAGCACGGGATTAGATACAGAGTAAAGCTCCCTCTAGACTGTTTCCCTCAAACATTCTCAGAGCTATACATCATGGAGTTTGATAGAGAGTGATGCTCCCTGCACACTGCCCAGGGCAGGTATGATGTGGAGTAGTATACAGAGTAAAGCTCCCTCGAACCTTTCCCCATCAAACACTCCCAGGACAGCTTCAGCATGATGTTAGATTCAGAGTAAAGCTTCCTCTACACTGCCCCATCAAACACTCCCAGGACAGTTACAGCATGGGGTTAGATACAGAGTAAAGCTTCCTCTACACTGCCCCATCAAACACTCCCAGGACAGTTACAGTATGGGGTTAGATACAGAGTAAAGCTCCCTCTACACTGTCCCCATCAAACACTCCCAGGACAGGTACAGCACTGGGTTAGATACAGAGTAAAGCTTCCTCTACACTGCCCCATCAAACACTCCCAGGACAGTTACAGTATGGGGTTAGATACAGAGTAAAGCTTCCTCTACACTGCCCCATCAAACACTCCCAGGACACGTACAGCATGGGGTTAGATACAGAGTAAAGCTCCCTCTACATTGCCCCCATCAAACACTCCCAGGACAGTTACAGTATGGGGTTAGATACAGAGTAAAGCTTCCTCTACACCAGGGGTGGGCAAACTACGGCCCGCGGGCCGCATGCGGCCCGCCAAAGGTCTTTATGCGGCCCACCAAGTAATTAAAAAAAAAAATTAAAAACAAATTTAAAAAAAAAATTTTTTTTTTAAGGTTAATGGGGGGGGGGGGGGGCTGTTGGGTTACTTACTGGTATAGGGTGGATACGTTGGCTTGAGTAAGGTGATCATTGCTCGGCACAACGTCGAGGGCCGAAGGGCCTGTTCTGTGCTGTACTGTTCTATGTTCTATATGAGGCGCCCAGAATCATAACCGGGTGAAGTAATTATTTTACTTAATATACTATGCGGCCCTTTAAAATTGTGAATTTCTGAATGTGGCCCTTGCACGGAAAAGTTTGCCCACCCCTGCTCTACACTGTCCCCATCAAACACTCCCAGGACAGGTACAGCACGGGGTTAGATACAGAGGACAGGCACAACATTGTCTTAAACCTACCTCAATACTGATTCAACAGTTTCCCTTAAACACAATCTCAGCTGACGGTTCTCCGATATCACTGAGTTGTTCTCTATGGTGTTCACCTATCCTTTTGTGATCTCTACTGTGGGTTACCCACTGCTCTCCAATGACCACGAGGGTTGATTGCTGACTGATGTTCGCAAGTTGGATCTTTCACCTCCTGACTCTCACAGTGGTTTAGAAACCAGCTTGTCCCAGGATTATCCTTCAATTCTGCTTGTTGCTTTTTCTGCCGCCCGGACTAAGAGAGTGGTAGGAGCAAAAACAGAATGGCAACCTTTGAAATGTCAACGCTTCCATCCGAGTTCAAAGCACCCAAAATAAATGTAGACAAAAAGAGTGCCTGTGATCTCCCACAGAATCACTGTCACCTTTAGAAATCATTTGTGAAAACTAAATGACCTCCAATCAATGGCAGTACAGATTTAAAATAGAGAGAGGAGAAATCATTTGATGAATCTTTGCAGCATTTCAAAGAGAGATTTGAATATTTTTGATTTTTTGATGAATTTGATAGCTACAAAGACAGGGGAATCAAAACAGTGCAACATAAAAAAATGAATAATGGGTCAAAGTTAAATCTTTCAAAACTTGCTTTGCGACATTTTGACATTCATTAATGGAAGGTGCTGACTCTGACTGGGGCAGTTCCCGAAGATATTGACTCTCACTGAGGGTTAGAGTTCCTGAAGGTGCTGACTCTCACTGGGGGACTGTTCCTGAAGGTGCTGACTCTCACTGGGGGACAGTTCCTGAAGGTGCTGACTCTCACTGGGGGACTGTTCCTGAAGGTGCTGACTCTCACTGGGGTACAGTTCCTGAAGGTGCTGACTCTCTCTGGGGGAGAGTTACTAAAGGTGCTGATTCTCACTGGGGTACAGTTCCTGAAGGTGCTGATTCTCACTGAGATACAGTTCCTGAAGGTGCTGACTCTCACTGGGGGACAGTTCCTGAAGGTGCTGACTCTCACTGGGGGACAGTTCCTGAAGGTGCTGACTCTCACTGGGGGACAGTTCCTGAAGGTGCTGATTCTCACTGGGGGACAGTTACTGAAGGTGCTGACTCTCACTGGGGGACAGTTCCTGAAGGTGCTGATTCTCACTGGGGGACAGTTCCTGAAGGTGCTGACTCTCACTGGGGGACAGTTCCTGAAGGTGCTGATTCTCACTGGGGGACAGTTACTGAAGGTGTTGACTCTCACTGGGGGACAGTTCCTGAAGGTGCTGAATCTCACTGGGGGACAGTTACTGAAGGTGCTGAATCTCACTGGGGGACAGTTACTGAAGGTGATGACTCTCACAGGGGACAGTTCTTAAAGGTGCTGACTCTCACTGGGGGACATTTTCTAAAGGTGATGACTCTCACTGGGGGACAGTTTCTAAAGGTGCTGACTCTCAATGGTGGACAAAGAACAAAGAACAGTAAAGCACAGGAACAGGCCCTTCGACCCTCCAAGCCTGTGCCAACAATGCTGCCCGTCTAACCTAAAAGCTTCTGCACTTCCAAGGCCCGTATCACTCTATTCCCATCCTATTCCTGTATTTGTCAAAATGCCGTTTAAACATCACTATTGTACCTGCTTCCACCACCTCCTCCTGCAGCGAGTTCCAGGCACCCACTACCCTCTGTGCAAAAACCTTAACTCGCACATCTCTTCTAAACCTTTCCCCTCGCACCTTAAACTTATGCCCCCTAGTAATTGACTCTTCCACCCTGGGAAAAAGCTTCTGACTATCCACTCTGTCCTTGCCCCTCATAATTTTGTGGACTTCCACCAGGTCGCATCTCAATCTCTACCGTTCCAGTGAGAACAAACTGAGTTTATCCAACATCTCCTCATAGCTAATGCCCTCCAAACCAGGCAACATCCTGGTGAACCACTTCTGTACCGTTTCCAAATCCTCCACATCCTTCTGTGGTGATCGGAATTGAACACAATATTCAATATGTGGAATATTCTCTCATTGGGACACAGTTTCTGAAGGTGCTGACTCTCACTGGGGTACAGTTCCTGAAGGTACTGACTCTCACTGGGACACAGTTCCTGAAGGTGCTGACTCTCATTGGGGGACAGTTCCTGAAGGTGCTGACTCTCACTGGGGGACAGTTCCTGAAGGTACTGACTCTCACTGGGGGGACAGTTCCTGAAGGTGCTGACTCTCATTGGGGGACAGTTCCTGAAGGTACTGACTCTCACTGGGGGACAGTTCCTGAAGGTGCTGACTCTCACTGGGACACAGTTCCTGAAGGTGTTGACTCTCATTGGGGGACAGTTCCGGAAAGTGTTGACTCTCACTGGGGGACAGTTCCTGAAGGTGTTGACTCTCACTGGGGGACAGTTCCTGAACGTGCTGAGACTCCCTGGGGTACAGTTCCTGAAGGTGCTGACCTTCACTGGGAGACAGTTCCTGAAGGTGCTGACTCTCACTGGGGACAGTTCCTGAAGGTGCTGACTCTCACTGGGAGACAGTTCCTGAAGGTGTTGACTCTCACTGGGGGACAGTTCCTGAACGTGCTGAGACTCCCTGGGGTACAGTTCCTGAAGGTGCTGACTCTCACTGGGAGACAGTTCCTGAAGGTGCTGACTCTCACTGGGGACAGTTCCTGAAGGTGCTGACTCTCACTGGGACACAGTTCGTGAAGGTGCTGACTCTCACTGGGAGACAGTTCCTGAAGGTGCTGACTCTCACTGGGGACAGTTCCTGAAGGTGCTGACTCACTGGGACACAGTTCCTGAAGGTGTTAACTCTCATTGGGGGACAGTTCCGGAAAGTGTTGACTCTCACTGGGGGACAGTTCCTGAAGGTGTTGACTCTCACTGGGGGACAGTTCCTGAAGGTGTTGACTCTCACTGGGGGACAGTTCCTGAAGGTGTTGACTCTCACTGGGTGACAGTTCCTGAAGGTGCTGACTCTCATTGGGGGACAGTCCTGAAGGTGCTGACTCTTATTGGGGACAGTTCCTGAAGGTGCTGACTCTCATTGGGGACCCTTTGAGTTTGGACTGGTTTTGAACTGCACAGGTTAAAAGAAGTGTCTCTCAAGGGCAGAATGTTGGCACAGTGGTTAGCATTGCTGCCTTTGGGCAGCATGGTAGCACAAGTGGATAGCACTGGCTTCACAGCGCCAGGGTCCCAGGTTCGATATCCTACTGGGTCACTGTCTGTGAGGAGTCTGCACGTTCTCCCCGTGTCTGCGTGGGTTTCCTCCAGGTGCTCCAGTTTCCTTCCACAGTCCAAAGACGTGCAGGTTAGGTGGATTGGCCATGCTAAATTGCCCTTAGTGTCCAAAAAAGTTTAGATGGGGATATTGGGTTACGGGGATAGGGTGGAAGTAAGGGCTTAATGTGGGTCGGTGCAGACTCGATGGGCCGAATGCCCTCTTTCTGCACTGTACGTGTTATGTTTTATGTTTGTTCATCTCATGGCGCCAAGGTCCCAGGTTCGATCCTGGCTCTGAGTCACTGTCTGTGTGGAGTTTGCACATTCTCCCCGTGTTTGCGTGGATTTCTCCCCCACAACCCAAAGATGTGCAGGTTAGGTGGATTGGCCATGCCAAATTGCCTCTTAATTGGTATATAATAAATTGGGTACTCTAAATTTATTAAAGCAAAGTGTCTCTCTATCTTCATTTCAAAAGCTGTTTCCAGACTGCTTGATAACGTAAAAGAGATAATTGCTTTCTGGAAGGAATTCAAACCGGCTGTTTGATAAAGGGGACAGAGTATCAATAACAAGTTTTATACCAGTAAGAGTGCCGTGTGCTGGGCCATACCTTTGAAAAGGGGTTACTGGTTTTACTTGGATTTTGTTATTGAATTGGAACAGTTAAGGGGGAATTCATTAATGTTTATACATAGATTACTGTAGCTGTGTGGGGTCTTTATGGTTGTGGTTGATAAAACTTCTTACTGGGTGTATTTATACCAATGTTAATTAAATTCGTACAATTAAGCTTGTTTTTTTATTAAAAGCGCCTAAGAACTCATTTGAATAACACCTGAAAGGTAGGGTCTTTCCCTCACCCGATCCAAATTCAATAAACAGTTGTAGATCAGGTGAACCCCATGATATACTTTGGTGATTTCGAAACCCTGGCCCATAACACTGGCTCTTGTCACTGACATGACTGTCACTTGCCAATTACCAACCCTGAATGTTGCTCAGGCCTTGTTGCATTTGGACATGGACTGATTCTGCTTTGAGTAGCTGTGAATGGTGCTGAATACTGTGCAATCATCCACAAACATCCCACTCTGTTCTTATGGTGGAGGCCACGGACCCGGCAATTCTCTGGCCTACCCCCTGGTTACTGACTCTCTGGCCACTGGAAACAATGGGCTGGATTCTCTGTTCCTGAGGCTAAGTGCCGTCGTCAACGGAGGATCATCCATGGTTTTTCACGATGGGAAAAGCGAGAATCCTGCCCAGTTTCTCCTAATAACTCCATCGAACCCATGATGACTTTGAACACCTCTATTCAATCTCTACTTTCCCATCTGTGTTCTGCAGAGAATATTCCCAGATTCTCCAGTCTCGCCACATTAACGGAAGGCCCTTATCACTGGAACGATTTTGCTAAATCTCCTCCACAAGGTACAACTCTTTTCAGTAAGGTACAACTACTTATTCCTCCTTATTCTCTTGGGCAACCCACAGGTTTGGAAAACCATTACCTCCCCACATAGCTCTCTCCTATATTGTTACCTTTTCTATTCTTCTGTACTCTGTGTCTCAGCCCTTAATAAAAGTCCTTCCTGTTATTTCCTTTGTTCCCATTTATTTTATTAAATTTGGTCCATGGACCCATAATCAGGATGTGCTTTTAAGCAGAAGAATGCTTGCCAGGACACTGTATTCCTAGGTTTTGTATTTTGGAGAGGGGAAACCAGACTCGTCGGCACCGAGTGAATCTTAGGAAACTGTTTTGGAGGAAATCGGTTCAATTGGCTAACTGGCCACCGATAGTTTGGCCAGGGACAGTGTTCTGGCTGACAACAGCAAGTGATTGGTTCCTGTGTGATGCTTTGTGAGAGTGCTCGGCAGAAGCCTCGAGACCTTCGAAGGAAGAGGAGCTGGCTTTCCCTCTCTCTCTGGTGCTGGTTGCCTGTTGTCTCCGTGTGGCTGAACGAGCTCACATAAAGATCATTGCAAGCTGAAGAAAAATAAATTACCCAACTGAAGGCCTAACCTTGAGGAAGAAACTAACTGGAAGCCGTCCATCTAAATCATTTTTTTTATTTGTCTATTGGATGTAGGCATTGTTGTCTGTTTCAGCATTTATTACCCATCCAGAATTATCCTGGTGGGGGAAGTTAAGAGTCAACCACATTGCTGCGGATCTGGAGTCACATGTTGGCCGGACCAGGTAAGGATGGCAGATTTCCTTCCCAAAAGGTTGGTAGTGAACCAGTGGATTTTTACAACAATTGACAATGGTTTCATGGTCCCTGGTTTACTGAATTGATGATCCAGCGGCGGGATTCTTCGGAAACCGGCGGGAAGGGTAACTCCGGCGTGAAGGAGTGGCGTGAACCGCTCCAGCATTGGGTCGTCCCGAAGGTGTGAAATCCTCCGCTCCTTCAGGGGCTAGGCTGGCACCAGAGTGGTTTGCGCCATGCCAGCCGGCGCGGAAGGGGCTTGGCGCCGCGCCAACGGGCGTCGAAGGTCTTCCGCCGGCCGGCGCAAGTTGGCACATGCACGGGAGCGCCATCCCAGCCCATGCGCAGGGGGTGGTGTGAGTGTGGGTTGTCACCTTCAGGAGAGTGATAGGCCGGGATTAAGAGGCCGCGTTAGCCCTGGCCGTAAAAAAACGGCGGGCAGCGATTCGTGTCGGGAGGCGGGCGTGGGGGGGGGGGGGGGGGGGGGGGAGAATAGCGGGAGGGCGTCAGACCAGCGTGGCCGTAAAAATTTACGCCGCCCGCTATTCTCCGCACCGTCGTGAGTGCGGAGAATTGCGCCCCATATCTGTGCAGCAGGTATTCATGAATGTTAACTGCTTTCCCTATATTGATTAGCATTGTTTATGGGGGAAATTCTAAGCTATTTTCTAGTGTCGTGTGAAAGATAACTGTTCATAATAACGTTTGTTTTAATATACCGTATCCCTATTTCTTTTTTTCTTTGTGAAATCAGTCCTGGAACGAGAGTTCCTTTCCAACAGTCCTACAAAATAAAAATAATATAGTTGGGCTTCTGTCCAGTTTCTTAGCCACTGTTGGGGTCTGGTCTGGTATCGTAATATTGGGGGGCTAACCGGAGGAAACCCACCGGTTTGTGGGAGACCAGATCCGGGGGCCCTGCGAGGTGGCAGCCTGTGGGATCAAGGTGACATTTGGAAGGGTGACGACAAGGTGGAGTGCAGGGAGGTGAAAGGTAATACTTAGCCTGGCAGAATGGAGTTGGTCATTCATCTTCCAGTGACACTGCTCTCTGCGCTCTTGGTCAGGTTGTTAACCAATGCTGCATCTATCTCCCATGCAGGATTCACCACCTTGCTAGAGGGTCTCCTGCCAGCCTGAGGGTATATTGTTTGCCCCCTCCCACCTCCATTCAGCAAATGGGTGAGGGTCCCTTCCATGAATGGAGGAGCTGGTTTCCTTGCTGCCGTCCTCCTGGCTTGAATGACAGTAGGTGCTGAGGAGCTGTGTAAACGCAGTGCCGACTTCATTGAAGTGATCAGATAACCATTGAGAATCGAATCCTTTACGCCTCAGGTGTGGCCCATTCTGCCAGGCTGTCTATGTCCTGTTGCAGTATCATCCTCACTATCTACCACACCTCCAGTTTGACATCCCATTTTCTATTCTAAGATCAATGTCAAATTATTTGGACGGCAAGGTAGTACAGTGTTCAGCACTGTTGCTTCATAGCACCAGGGTCCCAGGTTTGATTCCCGGCTTGGGTCACTGTCTGTGTGGAGTCTGCACATTCTACCCGTGCCTTCGTGGGTTTCCTCCGGGTGCTCCAGTTTCCTCCCATAAGTCCTGAAAGACGTGCTTGTTAGGTGAATTGGACATTCTGAATTCTCCCTCAGTGTACCCAAACAGGCGCCGGAGTGTGGCAACTAGGGGATTTTCACAGTAGCTTCATTGCAGTGTTAATGTAAGCCTACTTGTGACACTAATAAAGATTATTATTATGAAGAAAAAAAAAGCAGTGACCCCCACACGGACGACAGCGAACATCACTGTCTACCACCCTTGCGTGTGAAAAACATCCATCTATCACAGCTAACTGTTTTCTGTCCTTCAGCTAATTATTTTATCCAACTGGACACTGACCTTCCTCTTCCGTGAGTTTCAATTTTGAGAAACCAGCCTTTTATGCGGCACCTTCTTCAAATTCATACAGACAACATCCAATATATTTTCTTCATCAATCTTCAGAGTTGCTTCATCAAAAGATTAATTTTGACTGGTCAAACACGAGCAGCCTTTATGCAAATCTGTGCTGGCTCTCCTTAATTCACTCAAATCTCTCCCACTGCCTGTTGATTTTTTTGCACTGATTAAGGATTCCAAAGCCTTGCCCGCCACTGATTTAAAGCTAACGAGCTGGCAGTAATTGCTCGGACTGCCACGTATTCTTTCTTGAATAAGGAATTGGAAAGAAGAGGAGGAAATGAAAATAACATTGCCTGTTGGTTGAAAACCAGATGAGCAATCAGAGATGGAAACATTACCAAAAAAAGTGCAGGATGAAGAGTCGACAAATTGGTCTAAAGGGTGAAGAGTCGACAAATTGGTCTAAAGTCAGACAGGACTGACTGGAAGTTAACAGCAGCACAGATTAACAGGGTTAACCACTAGTTTAGATAGTTATGGTTGGGAGTTAGCACTGGTGCAGTTTAAGCCGGTTAACTACTAGTTTCGAAAGATATGGGTGGGAGTTAGTGCTGGAACTGGTACAATGGCTGGTCGGGCTGTGCTGTATGGGGATTGCAATGTCATCACGGGCCACAATTCAGAGAAACATTCGATGCATTAAAAGTAATTTATCTGCAGCTTGAAGTTTTCTTCTAATCACCTGACCCAGCTTCAAAAATGTGCAGCTGTTAAATATTTAGAAACTCTTCTTTGTAATTGCATTTTAAAAATTTATAATGCAGATAAATTATGCTATTTTAACTATATGACCTTTGAAACTGTGATGTCATTGTGTGTCTGCCTATAGAGAAGGAAGGGAGTGAGAGACAGTCAAATATTTTTTAATGTAATGGCATTTATTAATGTAACAGCACTGCTTATTAAATATGAAAATGCAGTTTGAGTTCCATCTTTTTTGTTTGAACTGTCTCAATATGTTATTAAACATATTACTAATCTACTCTGCATTTTTTCATACTTCGAGCTGCAAGGATTTTTAAGAAAGTAACAGTCAGGATTACAACATCTGAGTTAGTATAATGTTCCTTTTATTTCTTATTGATGAAGTCGGTGAGTGGACAAAGTCCCACACGCAATATGGAAACATTAAGACAGAAGTTGAATTAAATCAGGAAATGGCTACCTGATAGTGAGGGGTTTAAAAACCTGTTGATTCCAGGAAGGAGAAAAGAGTGAAGGAAAAGAGGAGATAGAATCAGAGAATGGTCGAATCCCTACAGTGCAGACTTGGCCCATCAGGTCTGCACCAACCCTCTGAAAGAGCACTCCACTCAAGCCCACTATCCTGCCTGTATCCCAAAAGCCCTTCACCTACCCCGTGCAACCTTGGGCGCCAAGGGATAATTTAGCATGGCCAATCCACCTAACAACCACGTCGTTGGGCTGTGGGAGGAAACCGGAGCACCCAGAGGAAACCCACGCAGGCAAGGGGAGAAAGTGTAAACTCCGCACTCCACACAGGCAGTCATCCAATACCAGATTTGAACTCAGGACCTTGACGCTGTGAGGTTGCGTGCTAACCACTGTGCCACCATGCCGCCTATATGATTTGAGGAGAGGAAGGAAGATTTGTGGAGGTGAGTGGTCTATGGCAAGCCTTGTGGAATGGCGCACATTGAATGCCAAAAGGCAAGTGGTAAATTTGCACAGCTGTATTGATTCTGAGCAAACCAGTGAATAGAAAGAAATTGGCAAAAGGTGAAAAACTACAGGCAGGTGTTTAAGGGGTTATGTCACAGTGTGAGGGTGGGGAGTTGTATTGATTGAGATGGTGTCCAGGGTTAAGTTGGGAAGCAGTACTGTGTATAATTTACGTCAGTGACCTAGACACGATACCCAATCATGGTTTTCCAAATTTGCGTGACATGCAAATGAGGAGGCGCAGAAGAACCAGCGATTCCGATCTCAGACATTACAGAACTAGTTGACCAGATATGAAGAGAGTTGCAACAATGGAAAATTAAGTCTAATTTTGGTAAGTGTACTGTGTTGCACGATTGAAGGGAAAATAATCTACTGGATCACTGTGAATGATTTCAAATAACTAACAATGAAACCCAACAGATAGGAGCCTGGGAAGGTTTTCTACTCAAAGGCCGGGACCCCGCGCTGGGTCGGAGAATCGCCGGTGGGACACGAGAATCACGCCACTCCGCCCTGACGCTGGCCCGCCAATTTTCCGGCACCGATTCTTGGGCGCCCGTGGGATCGCCGCCATGCCGGTCGGAGGCCATTGAAAGTGGCCACCCCCCCCCCGGCGATTCTCCGGGTCTCGACGGGCCAGGTGCCCGCCGAGTTCGGCTGAGTCCCGCCGGCGTGGGTTACGTATGGTCCCACCCGGCAGGACCTCGGAGTTCTGGCTGTAGGGGTCGTCGTGGGTGGGGGGGGGGGAATCCGACCCCGGGGGGGCCTCCACAGTGGCCTGGCCCGCGATCGGGGTCTACCAATTGGCTGGCGGGCTGGAGGCCTATGTTCCTCCGCGCCGGGCCTCTGTAGGGCTCCGCCATATTGCCCGGGGGTCGGTGCAGAGATGGGAACCCACGCTCATGTGTGGACTCGCGCCGGTCATGGCGCACATGCGTGAACTTGCGCCGGCCGTGGTACGCCAGCTTTATGGCGCTGGAGCTGCGGACACCACTCCGACGCCATACTAGCCCCCTAGGAAGGGGTGAATACCTGACACTTGAGGCCCGTTGACGCCGGAGTGGCTCACGCCGCTTTTCACTCCGGCGTCAGAACTTGGCTGCGGGGGATGGAGAATCCCGGCCAAAATGTCCAGCCAATGCAAAGCAGCAAACCCAAGTCTGAAAGATGTTGAACTCCACTGAACTAAATCAGTTGGGGCGACATGACATAGGACGTCAAACTAAAATAGCACAGAGTACTGGCCAGACCCACATTGGGCACTGTATCCAGTTTAGGGGATTAAGGATGGGTAATGAATGGTAGGTGGATTGGCTATGCTAAATTGCCCTTAATTGGAAATTGGGTACTCTAAATTTATTGAAAAAACCATAATTCTCCTCAACATGGAGGGAAATCCCTCTCAGTGTATCGTTTGTGCCGTGGGTGAACCTTTTCATGCCGATAACCCCCGTTTTGTGGCATGGAACCTCTGGCCCCATTCGCGTCCTGGTCCAGGGTAAGTAGCCGTGGTGTAGTGTGGGCTGCTGATCTGATTCACTGGCTGCTTACAAAGAACTTTCTTGATGGTCGGCAGGCGCCAGGGAACCATTTTGACATAAATAGGTACCTCCACCCCCCCCCACTCAAGCCCTCCATCGTAAGAAACATTCGTCAACTGAGCCTGGTGCTTTCGACCTCAATAACTGCCATATCCGGATACATCATGGGGCAGTGAGAAAAAGGTGGAAATTGCAGGTGAAAAAAATTGCAAAGCACTGTAACTAATTTGTAGAGGAATAGAACGGAAAAGCAGAGAAGCAATGTAGCATTTATACAGAACCTTGGATTGGATTGGATTGGATTTGTTTATTGTCACGTGTCCGGAGGGACAGTGAAAAGTATTTTTCTGCGAGCAGCTCAACAGGTGAAAAAATGAAAATCGCTTATTGTCACAAGTAGGCTTCAAATGAAGTTACTGTGAAAAGCCCCTCGTCGCCACATTCCGGCGCCTGTTCGGGGAGGCTGGTACAGTCATTAAGTACATGAAAAGAAAAGGAAATAAAAGAGAATACATAATAGGGCAACACAAGCTACACAATGTAACTAGATAAATGAAAAATGAAATGAAAATCGCTTATTGTCACAAGTAGGCTTCAATGAAGTTACTGTGAAAAGCCCCTAGTCGCCACATTCCGGCGCCTGTCAGGGGAGGCTGGTACAGGAATTGAACCGTGCTGCTGGCCTGCTTGGTCTGCTTTAAAAGCCAGCGATTTAGCTCAGTGAGCTAAACCAGCAGCTAGTGTAGTGTTAACAGTGTAGTGTTAATGAGGTCAGTCCATAAGAGGGTCATTTAGGAGTCTGGTAATAGCGAAGAAGAAGCTGTTTTTGACTCTGTTCGTGCGTGTTCTCAGACATTTGTACCTCCTGCCCGATGGAAGAAGTTGGAAGAGTGAGTAAGCCGGGTGTGAGGGGTCTTTGATTATGCTGCCCGCTTTCCCCAGGCAGCGGGAGGTGTAGATGGAGTCAATGGATGGGCGGCAGGTTTGTGTAATGGACTGGGCTGTATTCATGACTCTCTGAAGTTTCTTGCGGTACTGGGCCGAGCCGTTGCCATACCAGGCTGTGATACAGCCAGATAGGATGCTTTCTATGGTGCTTCTGTAAAAGTTGGTAAGGGTTAATGTGGACATGCCGAATTTCCTTAGTTTCTGAGGAAGTATAGGCATTGTTGTGCTTTCTTGGTGGTAGCGTCGACCTGGGTGGACCAGGACAGATTTTTGGAAATGTGTACCCCTAGGAATTTGAAACTGCTAACCATCTCCACCTTGGCCCCATTAATGCTGACAGGGGTGTGTACAGTACTTTGCTCCCTGAAGTCAATGACCAGCTCTTTAGTTTTGCTGGCATTGAGGGAGAGATTGTTGTTGCTGCACCACTCCACTAGGAACCTTGATTAGAATAGGCTTGGAATACTGCACCAGTGACAGACTTCATTTTATAAAAAAGGAAACACTGGCACTGGGGAAGGTGCAAAAAGATTAAAAAGGAATCATCAGAATTGAGAGACCGTACACATCAAAATAGACTGAGTGGGCTAAGCAATATCCAGCATGGGACCTACGGAGTGGGTATGATCATCTCCCCCGTGGTCCTTGCAGAGTATGAGCTCTCCCGCTAGGGGTGGGGGAACACTAATTAACCAATGTATAAGAGATCAGTCAGTAAGGCATTGACTAGAGAGGAACCCGATAGGGAGCTACCGGTAATTGTATAAACCGTATTTTAAATAAATCTAGTCCTTTACTCTGCGTGGACTCCCTTTGTTCTTATTAAAAGCTTGGCATCTAGAAAATGTTTAGGGTTTACCTGAAAAAAGGACTTTAACATTACGGAAGGGTTTAGTCAGGTCGACATAGGGAAGGTGCTTCCACTTGTGGGGGCTGTCTAGGTGGTAGAGGTTGCGATTTGGAAGGTGCTGTTGAAGGCACCTTGGTGGGTTGCTACAGTGCATCTTGTAGATGGGACACACTGCCGGCACTGTGCATTGGTGGTGGAAGGAGTGGATATTTCAGCTGGTGGATGGGTGCCAAACAAGTGGGCTGCTTTTCCCTGGAGCCAAGAGTTATTGGGGGTAGGTGGGAATGTGGAGTTGGGGCCACAATCAGATCAACTATGATCTTATTGAATGACAGAGCAGGATCAAGGGGCCGAATGGCCTCCTCCTATCCTAATTCATATGTGCTATGTCTATTTCTGTGCTATGGATTCTATGTAATTCTATCCAGATATTTATCAAACTGGTTAGGAAGATCATCCTGGTCCACAGAGCTCCATTTGATAATGGTTAGGGCATTGAACATCAAAGGGATTGAGTTCCTGAACACTCCTAGTGAAGTTCGGTGCCGTGAGTGACAGTTAGATTTCACACCGGAGATATGTGGCCACCGGGAACTGGATGGACCGCATACATTCACCTTCCCATATAACTAAAATCTGAATAAACTCCAAGGCAACAGCTGTAATCTCTGGCGCCCAAGTGCAAGGCTTGGTGTTCATCTGGTCTCTAGGGGTTTATCAATGAGACGTGAATGTCTGATTCACAAACAGCAGAGAACTTGCTGTGATATTTGCACCTTCACATCGCCCCATTGTGTTCCTGTAACCGCAGTGCTAGGGGCATTCAGACAACCAAATATTTGAAAGGCATCAATCACAGATACCTGTCTGGCAGCTTTCCCACATCTTATTGTTTTCTACAGTGCAGAAAAACTAGTCTGTAAAATGAGAACAGTGAAAGTTCCATCAATGTCTAAACTCATGGGGAGACTATAATTAGTTGATTAATTGGCCATTAATTAATCATAAGTTATCTATAATGTGTACAGGAACAGTCGGCTAGCAAAGTGGAAAGGCAATCACTTCACACCTCTCTCAATGAGACGAAGGGACCTCGGTAATGGGGACAAATCACTGCTTCAAGCTGTTTAATTTCAGGAATATAGAACACTCTTTTGTATATTTGGAAGTACAAGATTCACTTTAACTTTCCTGGGAACGAGATTGTTTCATATTTCTGGAAATAACACAAAATCCAGACTTGGAAGGTGAAAACACAAAGAAAGGAGAAATTTCAAATTCTCTATCCCAGAGGGCTTTGGTAGTCAAAATGCAGATACATTTTTTGGATATAAGAGGAATGAAGAGATGTGGGATCGGGCCGAAATGTGGAGTTCAGTCATGATCTTGTTGAATAGCAGAGCAGGCTCGAGGGGCTGAATGGCCTGCGCCTGCTCCTAGTTCCTATGTTTGAATAAGAACACAAAACATGGGTTTGAGTAGGGTGATCATGGCTCGGCACAACATTGAGGGCCGAAGGGCCTGTTCTGTGCTGTACTGTTCTATGTTCTATGTTCTATGTTTGATTGGATCAGGCTCCTAAGCAACCTCTGAGCACGGTGTGAGTTTGGGTGAAATTCACTTATGGGCAGATCTTCCAAACTTTGTCCTTGTCCCCTGTGCATCGTTGCCTCATCATCAATCAACAAAACACTCAGGACTAATTGGATCACGTTTTTATTTGCTTCTCCCTCCTTGTTCCATCTATTCTATTTTGTACTGCTCATGTGAAGAATCTTGGGGCATTTCATTCCATTAAAGGTGGAATATAAATAATTTGCAGTTCTCCCCCCAGACCATGAATCCGATGAAGGATCACTGAAGCTGCCATCCTGCTCCAAGGTACTTTGCAGCGTAATAGGGGAATATAGTGGCTGTGGTGTCAAGGACCTGCTCCCCACTCTTCCTTCATTCCCATGGTGAAGCATCTAGCTGTGGTTCATCATCTTCACTTTGGACACCTACGACAATGCAGAAGGAGGCCATTTGGCTCATCGAGTCTGCACTGACCCTCCAAAGGAGCACTCTACTTAGGCCCACATCCCCGGCCTATCCTGTAACCCCGCTCATGGATCATGGCCAATCCACCTAACCTAACCTTCACATCTTTGGGCTGTGGGAGAAGATTGGTGCACCCGGAAGAAACCCACACACACACGGGGAGAATGTGCAGACTCTGCACAGAAAGTCACCAAGGCCGGAATCGCACCTGGGTCCCTGGCGTTATGAGTCAGCAATGCTAACAGTGCTAGCCACTGTGCCGCCGCACCCTCTCCCCGCCCTGCAGGCTCAAGGGGCTTACACTCACTCTCTGCCACCCGCTCCAGTTTCCTTGGATCTGTGACCACTGATACCTGAAAGGGTTACAATCAGCAAAGAGCACTCTGCCAATGACCCCCTCCGATGCCCACCCAGTAGGATCCGACCAATGTGGTGCCTAAAAAGGCCAATGGCTGCATAAAATTATTCCCTGACAGAGCCCTTAAAGCTAGGCCAGTACATTAGCTGATAATGCAGGTCTTGCTGTAGCCATCAGCAGGGAAGTGATCATGATGGAGAACACGCTTCCATTTGCTGTATGTGGGACTATGTCTGCCGCTACGCCGGCCTTGCTGCCATGGCTTGGTTTACCTGTTGATCCTGGGGTGCAATGAGATCAGGGAGGAAACGGGGTCAAGGCTCTGGGTCCCACCAGAATTTATGCCTCGAGGGAAACTGAGCTACCTCTGAAAGAGACACGGGAAGGTGGGAGGTGGGACTAGGGATGGGGCCATTAGTTTTTTTCAAGTTGTGGTGAGGAGCAGACAGTCCAAATCCATCCTCTCCTCCGCCACTATTCAACTTGGTTGTGGTTTTCAGAATTGATGCCCTGATATTGAGGTCTTTAACTTTAAATAGAAATCCGCAGTGAGAATCTGACTTGATTTCTATCTTCGAAAAGCAAAACACTACGGATGCCGAAAATCTGAAATAAAAACAGAAAGTGCTGGAAATGCTTAGCAGGACTGGCAATGTCTGTGGAGAGAGAAACAAAGTTAACATTTCAGGTCAATGACCTTTCATCAGGACTGGGAAACTGACCATTTATACACAGGAAGATCTCAGAGTTAGTGTTCATTGCAATACTGACCATATATACACAGGAAGATCTCAGGGTCAATGTTTAATGCAATACTGACCAGAGATCCACAGGAAGATCCCAATGATCAGCGATACATAGGACGATCCCAGGGTCAATGTTTAATGCAATACTGCCTATATATACACAGGAAGATTCCAGAAACGACGGTCAGCGTATACCAAGTAGCTCTAAGCTGAGAGATGGAATATTCCCGGTGAATCAATGCAAGTATTAGCGGAAGGGGGAGGGAGGAATTGATGAAGTTATTGAGGAAGTTATTATAAACCTGTGGTAGATTGTAATCAATGCCGTATCTGTCTATTATCTCTGAATGCCAGTTGAATGTGATGATGCAGTGTTTTTGGAAACAGCAGAATGGGGGATGTGGAGTGTTAGACAATGAAAGTGCTGAGTTTCCACCACTTTCTTGCTCTGTGTGAGATACTATCGCAGATAGGGGCAGGGCACACCTAATGTGGGCAGCCTGAGGTGTCTCTGACTCGGCTGCAAGTGTAATCATATCTGCTGCTCACATTTCAGGCAAATATTTGTTTGGTCGACTCATTGCTGGGCTGTGCAGGTGTCAGCAACATAGACATCACAATAGCAGAGTGGAACAACAAGACTGACAGCCACAGCTCTCACCTTTTACCAAGTACAATACAGTCTTGGGTTTGAGTTCTGATGTTTCATTCACTACCGATGTAAATAACGAATTTAATCTGGACACACTTCCTGCAGCAGATTCAAGTGCAAGATTGAAAAGAAAATTGGATAAATACTTCAAGTATTAGCACAGAGGGGTCAGATTAATTGGTCAGCCCTTTCAAAGGGCTAGTACCGGTACAAAGGGCTGAATGGTTTCCTCTTGTTCATTCAAAATTGCCTCGACCATGAGAAAGAAAACAAGAGTGTGAAAATAATGAAATATTTATTTTTGAACTACTGTTTAATTCTCTTCGTGACCTGATTCCTGTTCAGGAACATGGGAGGAGGAGTGGATCATTCGGCCCCTCGAGCTTGCTCAGCCATTCAACTAGATTGGGGCTGATCCACCAAATCTCTATTCCCGCACTGTCCTCATATCCCTTACTATCTTTAATATCCAGGAATCTATCGAGCTCTGCCTTGAACATACTCAATGACTGAGCCCCCACAGCCTTCTGGGGTGGAGAAGTCCAAAGATTCACCATCCTCTGAGTAAAGAAATTCCTCTTCCTCTCGGTCCTAAATGGTTTGCCCCGTGTTCTGAGACCGTGTCCCCTGGTTCGAGACGCTGCCAGACAGGGAAAACATCCTTCCTGCATTTGGCCGTGTCAAGATTTTGCATGCTTCAATAAGATCACCCCCTTATGCCTCCAAACTCTGGAGAATACAGGTCCTGTATCCTCAATCTTGCCTTATAGGACAATTCCCCCATCCCAGGGATCAGTCTGGTGAAACCTTGTACAACAAAGTAGGCCAAGACTGTACGTAATGTTCCAGGTGCAGTCTCAACAAGGCTCTATACAACTGCAGTGAGACTCCCTTCTCCTCTACTCAAATCCTCTTGCAGTAAGAGCCGACATACCATTTGCCTTCCTGATTTCTTGCTATACCTGTATGTTAGCTCTCAGCGACTTATGAACAAGGACACCCTTTGGACATCAGAACTTTCAACCTCTCACCATTTAAGAAATATTCTGTATTTCTGTTTTTCCTACCAAAGTGGTTAACGTCACATTTTCCACATTATATATTCCATCTGCCATGTTCTTGCCCACTCACTGTGTCTGTCTGAACCTCTTTGAAACTTCTTTGCATCCTCCTCACAATTTATATTCCCACCAAACTTTAAAATATTACACTTGGTCCCCGCGTTCAAATAATTGATGGAGATTGTGAATAGCTGGGCCCAAGCACTGATCCTTGTGATATCCCACTCGTTACAGCCTGCGAACCTGAGAATGCCCTGTTTATTCCTACTGTCTGTTTTCTGTCTGTTAACCGATTCTCAGTCGATGTCAGTGTATTATCCTGATCCTATGTGCTCGAATTTGGTTTGCTAATCTATTGTGTGAGACCCTATCAAAAGCCTTCTGAAAATGCAAATACACCACATCCACTGGTTCTCCCTTATCTATTCTGCGAGATATATCTTCAAAAAATTCCTACAGGTTTGTCAAATGTGATTTCCCTTTTATAAATTCATGTTGACTGCCCAATCCTACCATTATATTCTAAATATCCAGTTATCATAACCTTTGGAACAGATCTTCTATAACCTCCTCTGGCCGAATGACCCCACATTTCTATTAGTTTGACTCCGTCCTGTCTCTTTCCTCCATTTCACATACAACCCCTCACCCTGCACCTGACTCCCATCTTCTCTCATTGCTCCATCAGTGATTGTGTCTTTATCTGCCTGGGCCCTTATCTCTGGAATTCCCTCCCTAAACTCCTCTGTGTCTCTACCTCTTCCTTTAAAACCCTCAACAAATCCTATCGCTTTGACCCAGTGTTTGGTCAGCTGTATATCTCCACAAGTGGCTTGCCATTTGCATTGTGAAATAAATTGGTGGAGTTTTTCCCGCGTTGAAGTCATTATTGATGTTCTTGTTTGAAGTCTGACTTATCTTTCAGAATGTTCCGGAGAATCAGTTCAACAATGGTGACGTTCTTTCAAGACATATGGGCCGGGATTCTCCAACCCTGCGCCGGGTCGGAGACTCCCCGGGGGTAGGCGCAAATCCCGCCCCGACGCCAGCTGCCCTATTCTCCGGCTCCATTTTTCGGGGGCCAGCGGGATTCCCGCCATGCCGGTTGGGGGCCGTTGACAGCGGCCCACCTGGCGATTCTCTGGGCCCTGATGGGCCGAGTGACCATAAAGTTTTGCCCAGTCCCGCCGGCGTGAATTACTCACCTCACACGGCGGGACCTGGCAGGTATGTGTGCGGGGGCGGTCCTCGGGGGAGGGCGGCAGGGGGATTCGATCCCAGGGGGGACCTCCACGGTGGCCTGGCCTGCGACCGGGGCTTACCGATCCGCGGGTGGGCTGGTTCCGTAGGGGGCCTTCTTTCCTCCGCGCCGGGCCCCTGTAGGGCTCCATCACATTGCCCGGGGGCCGGCGTAGAGAAGGGAACCCATCGCGCATGCGCGGAAATACGGCGGCCGTTCTGCGCATGCGCGAGATCACGCCAGCCCTTTGGCGCCGGCTGGAGCTGAGGGGACGGCTCCAGTGGCAACCTGGGCCCATAGAAAGGTGAGAATTCCTCACTTTCGGGGGCCGTTGACGCCAGAGTCATTGCCGGCAGTTTTCCCACCGGCGTGGGGACATAGCCCCATTTTTAGAAATTAGGAGCAGGACGAGGCCACTCGGCCCCTCAAGCCTGCTACAGCATTTAATTTGTCTCATCTGATTGTAACCTCAACCCCACATTCCTGCCGATTCCCCTGATAACCTTTCACCCCCTTGTTAGTCAAGAATCTATCTACCTCTGCCTCAAAAATATTCAAAGGCTCTGGCCCACTGCCTTTTGAGGAAGAGAGTTCCAGAGATTTATGCTCCTCGGAGAGAAACAATTCTCTACGGATGACTCAGGGTCAATCCTATGGGACAGGGGACTGGATTCTCCGAGACTCTGCACCGAAATAGTGTTCAGCGCGTGGGCGGAGAATGGCCGTTTACCCAGAAATCAGGACCGGCGCCGCTGAAGTGATTCTCCGGTATAATTGCTTGGGATCTCTCACACGCGATCTACGCGGCGCGGGTCGGGGGCCATTGGCAGACGAACCCCCCCCCCCAAAAAACTCTCCGCGCAAAACTGGCCGAGTTCCCGACGGCATGGTTCGAACCACATATCAGCTGCCGGGAACCCCGGGTGGCAGCTGTGGACTCAGTCCGTGGCCATCCTGGTGGGGGGGGGCATCGATCAGCGGTGGGGGGCCTCATGGACGGCCAGGAAGTGATTGGGTGGCACAGACACGCGGGTGCCGCGATCTCGGAGGGGCCTACATTTTTGGTGATGGTCCACGGTGTGAGTCTGCAATGTCGCACGCGCGGCAGCGGCAGGCCGCTGCTGTGCCCTTGCGCGGACTCCCAACCGGAAGTGCGGGGCGCCGTATCCGCAGCCAGATCTGAGAAGCACACCAGGGCCCTGCCAGCCCCCTGCAGGTAGGAGAATCGCTCAGCACTTTCTGAAGGAAAGTCCAGAGTGAAACGCCAGCGTTTTTACGCTGATGTGGGGATATAGCCCCATGTTTGGAGAATCCAGCCCAGGAAGTCTGCCAGTATGTGCACATTGTGAAATGGATTCCAGGCTTCCCAGAATGGGCAGTGAGCAAGCGTCCAGACAAACCAGTCCTCCACAGATAAACAAAATACCTTTGTTGGGTTTTTGTGAATATTTTGGCTGGGAATCTCCGGCGGCGGGATTCTCCGTTTTGCCGGTGCTCGGGGGTTTCCCGAAGGCGTGGGGCTGCCCCACAGTGGGAAACGCCATTGATCGGCCGGTGTAACGGAGAATCCTGCCGGCCGGTCAGGGCAGAAATGTGGCGCCGCGGGGTGGAGAACCCCGCCGGCCGGTCAGGGCAGAAATGTGGCACCGCGGGCCGGAGAATCCCGCCGGCCGGTCAGGGCAGAAATGTGGCACCGCGGGCCGGAGAATCCCGCCGGCCGGTCAGGGCAGAAATGTGGCGCCGCAGGCCGGAGAATCCCGCCGGCCGGTCAGGGCAGAAATGTGGCGCCGCGGGCCGGAGAATCCTGCCGGCCGGTCAGGGCAGAAATGTGGCACCGCGGGGCGGAGAACCCCGCCGGCCGGTCAGGGCAGAAATGTGGCGCCGCGGGCCGGAGAATCCTGCCGGCCGGTCAGGGCAGAAATGTGGCGCCGCGGGGTGGAGAATCCCACCCTTATCTTTTCAAAAGAAGACAGGCGTTTTTGGGAGCAGTTTGGGTGATAAGACTGTGCAAAGAATGGATGCTAAAGGAAGAATAGCAGGGTTGGAGAGATGGAATGATGAGAAGAGAGGAGGCGCTGAGGGGGTGGCGCAGAGGGAGGAAGAATTGAGGGATTCAGCGTGGCAAGGAAAAACATCCACAAACTGACTGACGCACTGATCACCCTCAGCCATCGGCTACTTGCTAAAACAACAGCGTAACATAAAAAACTGCGGAGGCTGTAAATCTGAAATGAAAACAGAAAATGCTGGATACACTCAGCAGGTCTGGCAGCATCTGTGGATTCTACTTCTATCGGTTCTCTGGTGGGGGGTTCGCGTCAGCCTCGTACTGTGAGGGGGGAGGATTACCAAACTATCTCCAGGGGTTGGGGGTGGTGGGGGCTGAATTGCATTGCGGAAGGGAGGGAGGGGGGGCCTGACCGCTGGGCCTCGCTATCGGGCTGCTCACTCAAAATGGCGGCCTGGTAGGACATTCCCTAGGGGATCCCTCGCAATCCTCGTCATGCATAAATTTGCATGACAAAAATTGGGACTCGCTTCCTGATTTGTGCTCCCAGGGTAAATGCAAATCAGGTGTGATTCAGCTCCGGCGGGAGAATATTAGTCTCCCAAGCACAGAATCCTGCCCCATACCTGTACTGTAAGAAGATCCTTATGAACCAGTAAGCTGCTTCTGTGATAACTGAAGTGAACAGAGATTCTACATCAAAGCAGCTTGTCAAATCCCTCAGCATCATCCAGCTTCTTGGCCAAGTCAATAAAATAAAATCTCAAGTTCCCACCAGGTGAGTTGGTTTGAGTTGAAAACTTCAGATTCAAGAACAGTGTGAATATGTACAGAGCTCACTGGGGTCTATCCGATGCTGATAGAATTACAGCAAATATACAGCACAGAAACAGGCCATTCAGCCCGACAACTCATGCGAGCGCTCTTACGCCATAGCAAAAAGCGAAGGATGTTGAGAAGTGTAGAGATGGAGAGATATGGAGGGAGAAGGTGCAGAGGGAGGGGTGTGGAGAGAGAGGAAAGAGTGGAAGTAGGGATGGAGACACAAGGTGGAGGAAGTGGGTCATGTGGTCCCCCACCAAGGCTCAACTCCAGCAATCTGGGATGTCGAGCCAGCAGAAATGTTTGGAATGTGGACTAAATGCCAAGACGGGGTTTCAGATTGGCTACCTCTGTATCTGGACCCCTCACCCTAAATGACCATTCAAAAAGCAAACAACCCTCCTCCCCTTAAAACAATTCGAGAATGTAATGTGGTAATGTGGTTTTGAGTCAGACTGAGTAGTACAAAGTCAGTAGAGAAAATGCTGAAGTCGTTTTCTGTTGTTTGCACGCTAATGTCTGATAGCCACAAGAGAGTCATTACCACTGTAATCCCCTGAAATGTCTGGGACAACAACATTTTTCCCTTCATTTGGAAGTTTGAGGGTTTTGGCATTAATATCAGGACATGGCCTTTAAAGTCGTGAAGCAATGGGTAAGGCACGGCATTTAATGAAGGAAGGGAGTTTAGTCGAAGTGGGGAAATGTGGGTTGGGACAGGGAGCTGGCATTGGGATTGGGACAAGAATGGAGCCCAGGGTTTGCAATACGGAATGGGCAGGGCATTTCGCTAGGTCAGTACAAGCAGGGTTGATTAGTAACATACAAGGGGAACCATTCTTCACATGTGAGCAGACACAGCGACTGATTAAAATTGAGTGCGTTATTAAAACTGAGATTACATGGAGCCTGAGGTTCCATGTCCTCTCAATATTTACGCATTTTCCAGCAGGGATCTGCAAATAAAATCAGCAAATTCCTCCTTCCTGCAGAAGGAGGCTATTTGGCCCATCGAGTCTGTACATACCCTCCAAAAGAGCACCCTACCCAGGCCCACTCCCTCGCCCTATCCCTGTAACCCCACTTAACCTACACGTCTTTGGACACTAAGGAGAAATTTGGCCAATCCACCTAACCTGCACATCTTTAGATTGTGGGAGTAAACCAGAGCACTCGGAGGAAACCCACGCAGACACAATGAGAAAGTGCAAACTTCACACAGTCACCCAAGGCTGGAATTGAACCCGTGTCCCTCACAATGTGAGACAACAGTGTTAACCATTGTACCTCACATCATGATAACAAACCTGGCTGCTCTTCTAATTAGCCCCATTTTATCCCGACCATCTGGTTAAGTTAAAGGCAGGTGTATTAACTCTGTTGGACATTCCGAATTCTCCCTCAGTGTACCCGAACAGGTAACTTCATTGCAGTGTTAATGTAAGCTTACTTATAATGCTAATATAGATTATTTTTATTATTATTATTACAGACTGAGGACCTAACTATCTTCAAATGTGTGTGTCTCAGTTCAACATCTGGCCTGGCGCCAACTCAACTCCTGCGAGAAGTGACATCCATAAAATGATTCTGGACTAACCCGAGTGACTTGTGTCCTCCTGAGTGTGGAAGGTTATGGGATGATCTAATTGAACAAAGAACAAAGAAAAGTACGGCACAGGAACAGGCCCTTCGGCCCTCCAAGCCCGTTGCGACCATGCTGTCCGAGGTGGTGAAGATGAATAAAGGTGGCCACAGGGTTTATGGAGAAAAGCCATTTCCTCTGATTGGGGGAGTGGGGAGAGAAGGGAATCCAGAATAAGTGGACACAACCTTAAATTATAACCAGGCTGTTCACAGATGATGGTAGGAAGCTTCACACAAAGAGTAATGGAAATATGGACCACTCTCCCACTAAAGGCTGCTGAGGTTGTGGATCTATGCGGTCAGTAGGTTTTTATTCAGGTGTATTAAGGGTTATGGAACTATGGATGGAGTTGCAATTCAGATCAGCCATCATTTATTTAACTGAACAGCGTTTGAAAGGCGCAGTGGCTTTCACTTATTCCTAAGGGTGAAATCTTCCATGCCGACCAACGTCGGGAAGCTTGGCGAGTAGGTGACCTTAATTTCCCCACGGGAGGCCAAATATCAGTTTCCTAACGTTGGGATGAAGGTTAGGAATTTTGTTCTCAGGACAGGCGAAATGTGGGTTGAGCTTCCAGATGAATAATGTCGGGAAGCCCATTTGCAGGCGTTAACATGCTATCCATGCTCATTAAAAGGCCACCTCATCCGAGTTACATTCACCCTCCAAATGTAATTCCCTGTCAGGGAGAAAATAGAACATTCACTTTAGGACAGTATGTAAGTGTCGCATGCTTAAGTACTGGGCTAACTAATGGAAGGTCACACGTGGTCAGCCATGTCGTGACTCACCCTCTCCACCCTCGCATTCTGGCCTCCGTTCCCGCCAACCAATTTAGACTCTGGAAAGAAGGATTCCACCCAATGGGCTAGATTCTCTGGTTGCCAACACCAAAATCATGTTCACCGATTGGCCAGAGAATCAAAGTTCTCAACCAAATCGGGGGCGGCGCCGCTTTCGCACTGCTCTGCCACCTCCAGAGCAGCGCACTCGGAGAGTACGCCGAACGACGTATCGACGGCCTCAGGACGTTGCCTGAGGCCCGTCCCCAATGCTCCATCCCCGATCGGCCGAATTCCCAAGGGCGTGGGTCTCTCATGATCTCACCCGTCGGGAACTTGGCGTGGTGGCTGCGGCCTCAGTCCAGCGCCGCCACAGTCGGGAGAGGGACAATCCGTGGGCAGGGGGACTTTATCAGGGGCTGGGGGAATTGTTGGGAGGAGGTCCGGGGCGCGCGAGCTGGACAAAGGGGGGTGGGGGCGGATACTATTTTGCAGGCCGGGTCCGCGAGCGGCTGCCGACATGCACATGGCCACGGACCCAGCAATTCTCCGAGCCTTATCAGCAGCTGGAGCCGGGAGGTCTGTGCTGCCGACATGCACATGGCCATGGACCCAGCAATTCTCTGAGCCTTATCAGCAACTGGAGCCGGGTGCTCTATGCTGCCGACATGCTAGTCCCAGCTTCATTGAAGATCGGATGCTGTTTTGTGCCAACATTTCGGTCGTAAAACGCCATCATTCCCATGACGGCGTGAGCACATAGCCTCACAATCGGAGAATCCGCCCAATGTTCCTGGAACTCACAGAAGGTGGAAGTGAATAATATAACAGAATTCTGGGCGCGATTCTCTGCTCTCATGCCGGTTCGGAGAATAGCGGGCCGCGCATATTTTCACGGCGACGCCGGTCCGACACCCTCCCGCTATTCTCCGAACCTCGCACAAACTACACGTCGGCATTCCCGGAAAAGGCCTTGAAAGACCCCCCGACACGACCAGAATCCCAACTTATTGGCCCCCCGCTATTCTCCGGCCCGGATGGGCCGAAGTCCCGATGTCCTCACGCCATGTTTTCACGCTGGCCAACACACCTGCTTTTGAAGTTCGTCAACCAGTCGTGCTGGCTGACGAGAGCTTCGAGGAGGTGAGCGCACCGCTCAGCGCACCGCTCAGCGCACTACTCAGCGCACTGCTCAGCGCACTGCTCAGCGCACCGCTCAGCGCACTGCTGGAGTGTGGCCACAACGGGGAAGGCATCCCCGAGAACGGGAGGGGGGTCCAGAGCAGGGGGGAGTGGGAGAGACTGAGGGGGGAGTGGGGGAGACTGAAGGGGGAGTGGGGGAGACGGAGGGGGGAGTGGGGGAGACTGAGGGGGGAGTGGGGGAGACTGAAGGGGGAGTGGGGGAGACGGAGGGGGGAGTGGGGGAGACTGAGGGGGGAGTGGGGGAGACGGAGGGGGGAGTGGGGGAGACTGAGGGGGGAGTGGGGGAGACTGAGGGGGGAGTGGGGGAGATGGGGGGGAATGGGAGAGACTGAGGGGGGAGTGGGGGAGACTGAAGGGGGATTGGGGGAGACGGAGGGAGGAGTGGGGGAGACTGAGGGGGGAGTGGGGGAGACGGAGGGGGGAGTGGGGGGAGACTGAGGGGGGAGTGGGGGAGACTGAGGGGGGAGTGGGGGAGACGGAGGGGGGAGTGGGGGAGACTGAGGGGGGAGTGGGGGAGACTGAGGGGGGAGTGGGGGAGACGGAGGGGGAGTGGGGGACTGAGGGGGGAGTGGGGAGTGGAGGAGATGGAGGGGGGAGAGGGGGAGACGGAGGGGGGAGTGGGGGAGACGGAGGGGGGAGTGGGGGAGACGGAGGGGGGAGTGGGGGAGATGGAGGGGGAGTGGGGGAGACGGAGGGGGGAGTGGGGGAGACTGAGGGGGGAGTGGGGGAGACTGAAGGGGGATTGGGGGAGACGGAGGGGGGAGTGGGGGAGACTGAGGGGGGAGTGGGGGAGACGGAGGGGGGAGTGGGGGAGACTGAGGGGGGAGTGGGGGAGACTGAGTGGGGAGTGGGGGAGACGGAGGGGGGAGTGGGGGAGACTGAGGGGGGAGTGGGGGAGACTGAGGGGGGAGTGGGGGAGACGGAGGGCAGTGGGGGACTGAGGGGGGAGTGGGGAGTGGAGGAGATGGAGGGGGGAGAGGGGGAGACGGAGGGGGGAGTGGGGGAGACGGAGGGGGGAGTGGGGGAGACGGAGGGGGGAGTGGGGGAGACGGAGGGGGGAGTGGGGGAGATGGAGGGGGGAGTGGGGGAGTGGGGGAGACAGAGGGGGGATTGGGGGAGACTGAGGGGGGAGTGGGAGAGACTGAGGGGGGAGTGCAGGAGTGGGGGAGACGGAGGGGGGAGTGGGGGAGACGGAGGGGGGAGTGGGGGAGACGGAGGGGGGAGTGGGGGAGACTGAGGGGGGAGTGGGGGAGACTGAGGGGGGAGTGGGGGAGATGGGGGGGAATGGGAGAGACTGAGGGGGGAGTGGGGGAGACTGAAGGGGGATTGGGGGAGACGGAGGGGGGAGTGGGGGAGACTGAGGGGGGAGTGGGGGAGACGGAGGGGGGAGTGGGGGAGACTGAGGGGGGAGTGGGGGAGACTGAGTGGGGAGTGGGGGAGACGGAGGGGGGAGTGGGGGAGACTGAGGGGGGAGTGGGGGAGACTGAGGGGGGAGTGGGGGAGACGGAGGGGGAGTGGGGGACTGAGGGGGGAGTGGGGAGTGGAGGAGATGGAGGGGGGAGAGGGGGAGACGGAGGGGGGAGTGGGGGAGACGGAGGGGGGAGTGGGGGAGACGGAGGGGGGAGTGGGGGAGATGGAGGGGGAGTGGGGGAGACGGAGGGGGGAGTGGGGGAGACTGAGGGGGGAGTGGGGGAGACTGAAGGGGGAGTGGGGGAGATGGAGGGGGGAGTGGGGGAGACTGAGGGGGGAGTGGGGGAGACTGAAGGGGGATTGGGGGAGACGGAGGGGGGAGTGGGGGAGACTGAGGGGGGAGTGGGGGAGACGGAGGGGGGAGTGGGGGAGACTGAGGGGGGAGTGGGGGAGACTGAGTGGGGAGTGGGGGAGACGGAGGGGGGAGTGGGGGAGACTGAGGGGGGAGTGGGGGAGACTGAGGGGGGAGTGGGGGAGACGGAGGGGCAGTGGGGGACTGAGGGGGGAGTGGGGAGTGGAGGAGATGGAGGGGGGAGAGGGGGAGACGGAGGGGGAAGTGGGGGAGACGGAGGGGGGAGTGGGGGAGACGGAGGGGGGAGTGGGGGAGACGGAGGGGGGAGTGGGGAGATGGAGGGGGGAGTGGGGGAGTGGGGGAGACAGAGGGGGATTGGGGGAGACTGAGGGGGGAGTGGGAGAGAGACTGAGGGGGGAGTGCAGGAGTGGGGGAGACGGAGGGGGGAGTGGGGGAGACGGAGGGGGGAGTGGGGGAGACGGAGGGGGGAGTGGGGGAGATGGAGGGGGGAGTGGGGGAGTGGGGGAGACAGAGGGGGGATTGGGGGAGACTGAGGGGGGAGTGGGAGAGACTGAGGGGGGAGTGCGGGAGTGGGGGAGACGGAGGGGGGAGTGGGGGAGACGGAGGGGGAGTGGGGGAGACGGAGGGGGGAGTGGGGGAGACGGAGGGGGGAGTGGGGGAGACAGAGGGGGGAGATGGAGTGGGGAGTGGGAGTGGGGTGGTGTTAGGGAGCGAGTGACCCGTCCAACCCCGTAACAAAATGTCTGCCACCATGCCATGGTGTGCCGGTCACAAGGACACGGCCGCTGTTTGCCCTGTGGCTTACGGCCACAGGCCACTGACGCACCGGTGAAGAGGACGTAGTTAACTGCCCGTTGGATGCAGAAAGTGACCAGGGGTTAGGCTGCCCGTGTGTCAGGAGTGCGACCAGGCCACCGGGACACACAGGTATCCCGCGGCAGGCGGCTGCCGAGTTGTCGACTAACCTCCGTCTAAATTGTCCCGTTTCTCTGCCCCCACCACCCTTCTGTAGGTTAGCACAATGTCTGCCAACAGAACGGCTATGTTCTGCGCAGTGGTTGGCGCCGCTGCACTGCATTTGGAGATGGAGCAGCATCCACAGCCACAACCCGCAGTGGATGCAGGGCCAGCTGCAGCAGCAGAGGGAAGGGCTGAGGAGTTGCCAGTCGTCGAGCAACATGGGGGGGAGGAGGAGGAGGAGGAGGAGAGAGTGAGGGTGCAGCCACGGCACCAGAGGTGACGACCAAGGCCGAGGGTGTACCGTGTCCGGATCTCTTTCCTAACAACGACGGACATCACCTGCAGGAGGAGACTCCGGCTGAGTAGGGGGGCGGTGATACATATCTGTCACCTCGTGGCGCACCTCGCCCCACGTGGAACGGGGGGAGGACACGCGATCCCGGTTGCCATCAAGGTGACGGTCACTCTTAACTTCTATGCGAAGGGCTCCTTCCAGTCTCCGAGCGGGGACCTCTCCGGGATCTCCCAGTGATCGGTCCACAGGTGCATCCGGGATGTGACCGATGCCCTCTATGCCATCGCGGACCGCTACATCACCTTTCCCGAGGACCGAGCAACTCAAGACTCACGAGCTTGTGGATTTGCCAGAGTGGCCGGGATACCGATGGTGCAGGGGGCAATCAATTGTGTTCACGTCCCCATGCGCTCACCTGCAGGGGACAGGGAGGTGTTCACAAACAGAAGGGGGACATACTCCATGAATATCCAGGTGGTATGCGACCCCTACATGACGTTCATGAACGTCTGTGCAAGGTTCCCAGGGAGTGTGCATGACTCCTACATACTGGCGCAGTCGTACATCCCTGCGATGTTTGAGGGACGTCCCCCCCCCGGCTGAGGGGCTGGTTGCTAGGCGACAGGGGTTATCCGCTGAGGTCTTAGCTGATGACGCCTATACGGAGGCCTCAGACCAATGCGGAAACCCGATACTACGAGGACCATGCAGCAACCAGGGGTGTGGTGGAGCGCTGCGTTGGCCTCCTGAAGATGAGATTCAGGTGGCTGGACCCCTCCGGAGGAGCCCTGCAGTACCAGGCCGACAGGGTCGCTCGCATTGTAGTGGTCTGCTGTGCGCTGCACAACATCGCGATGCAGAGGGGAGATGACCTGCTGCAGGAGGCGGAGGGAGAAGCAAGTGGCAGTGGTTCCAGCACAGAGGAGGAGGAGGAGGAGGTGAGGGAGGAGGAGGAGGAGGAGGAGGCTGGCGGAGTGGCGGGCGCAGCACGCAGACACGACCCAGGTGCTGATGATGTCCAGGAGGCGGCACGACGGACCCGGCGAGGACGGCGGGCACGCAACGCCTTGGTGGCAGCACGGTTCACGCGTCGCATGCGATGGCCCCGCTGAACACCAAACCACCACCTGCATCGCTAGTCGTGCAGAGGGTCAACACACAACTGCCACCACCACAACCCCCCCCCCCCCGCACCCCCTCTCAGTGTACACTGCTCTACTTTGACATCACCCTTACCACTGGGTCCAGACGGTATGGCACAACATTGATGGCTGTGTCAGCGGGTGTGATCAGTGCCATGTGGAATGATTACAGCCCGCTCTGCGATGAGCTGTGAGCTCAGAATCGTTAGAGAGAGTCTGACCCATGGCAATAGCTGAACCATCCACCTTGGTGGCCGCTGAGTTTGTCTTGTCACGGACACTCCATCACGTGCCCGCGTGGGCTAGCTGTGGGAGGGGGTGGGGGGAGGGGCAGGGACTGCACACCCGGCACCGATGTTTCACCGCTCGTCAACCCCAGCGACACTCGGTCACTATCACGAATCCTGTGGCTGTGGAACAATCACACGGTATTACAAGTAAGGTGGAAAGTGCGTTTATTGTCTACAATAATTTACAGGTGCCCTAGCCCCTACAACTAAATGGTGCCCTTCACCCGTGCCAACTTACTCAGTGTCTCTCTTTGTTGCCTTACGGGCCCTACCACTACGTCTAAGTGATTCCCCAGATGATACAGCAGGAGTGGAGGAGGACTGCTGCGAATCGCCCCCTTCGACTCATTTCTCCTTCGGCAAGCGTTTCCTGGGGCGACCCGGCCTTGATGGGCCAGGCTGCTCTGCGGGCGTCTCGGGTGATGTTGTGCCACCCTGCTCTGCCTGCTGCCCACCCGATGCACCAGGGATGGGACGGGGGTAGGCTGAGAATTCCGGGACGTCCCGTGATGGAGTTAATAGGACGGGCCCCGAAACCTCCTCCTCCCTCGGGGAGCCCGGTGGCCCCCGGGCCTCACTTTGGGACAGAGGTGCGAGCGGGGAGGTGCCCCATCGCGCCACCGACACCTGGCGCTGCCAGTCCTGGAGGCCTGCAACGGTATCCACCAGGATCCGAAGGTTTGCAGAGACGGAGTCCAGGGAGTTAGACAATCCCGCCAGGGACTGTGCGATCTCAACCTGTGAGTGCACGACGCCATCCAGCACATGTGTCAGGCGGTTGATGCTCTCCGCGACTGACTGCTGGGACTGTGCCATCGACTGCTGGGACTGTGCCATCGACTGCTGTGACTGTGCCATGGCGTTCTGCGACTGGGCCATGACCTGCTGAGACTCGGCCAAGGCCCGCGGCGCGCCGGCAATGTCGTGTTGGCTCTGGCGCATTGCTGCCTGTGAGAGGGCAACCCTGTCCAGGGCCGAGGATGACGCGTGCACATTAAGCCCAACGCCTTGCATAACCTGGCCCATTGCCTCCACTGCGGATGCCACCCGTGCGGTGTCAGCCTGGGTTGCTGCTATGAGCGGCACCACTCCCTGCTCGTGGACGCGGTTCGACTCCTCTAACAGCGTCTGCAGAATCTGGAAGACAGCCCTCATCCCTTCATTGTGTCCCTGGGTTTTTTGATGCATCTGCTGTGCGGGTGGGTTGAGAAACTCCAGGAACTCGGAAAATGTCTGGGAGCCAGCTGCATGCTGGGCCTGGCCTGGCCTCCGCCAGTCCGGGCCCTCGTCTGCTCCGACCTCCACCTGCTGTACCTGCTCAGCTGTGATGTGCAAACCAGACTGTGACCTAGGAGACTCATCACTAAATAGGCCAACCGGGGTGAGTGTCTCTGGGATGGTGGATGGTGTGGGAGATAGCTGTGCCGCAAGCTCGAGGTCGTCTTGGGTGGACGCCTCCTCTATGTCATCGGCCCGCTGAGAGGCCGCAGGGCGTTCGCGGGCCATTTCTCTCTCTTACTCTCTCGCCGCCCTCTGTGCGTCCTGCTCCACAGATTCGGTTGGGGTGGATGGGACTCCCCGCTGATCGGGCACCCTCTGTCGTGCGGCCCTGGGTGAGGTGGGGGCAGATGCCTGTGTCCACCTGGAGGCAGACGGCCCTGGGCGTTCGGCATCACGTCCTAGGGATGAGAATGAGACGGGTTATTTAGAGACGCTCGGCCGGGCGCTGGACGGTCCCAGTGGGCAGGGTGTGAAGGGACAGAGGATGGGGGAGGTGTCCAAGCGGGCAGGGTGTGTGAAGGGACAGAGGATGGGGGAGGTGTCCAAGTGGGCAGGGTGTGTGAAGGGACAGAGGATGGGGGAGGTGTTCCAGTGGGCAGGGTGTTTGAAGGGACAGAGGATGGGGAGGTGTCCAAGTGGGCAGGGTGTGTGAAGGGACAGAGGATGGGGGAGGTGTCCAAGTGGGCAGGGTGTGTGAAGGGACAGAGGATGGGGGAGGGGGGGTGTTTGACATGCAGGGTTGTCTCACTTGTTGCAGCTCCGCCAACCTCGCATTGCGCGATCTCCCGGGTGGCAGATCCCCCAACAAGGTCCAGTGCTCTCTGCTCAAACGTGGTGAGGGGGTGCAGGATGGGCGAACCCCCTCCAGTCTTGTTCCGCTCACGAGTGTTGTGAGCGGTCTTGTCCTGTTGGGGGAGGGGGCATAGGTAGATCATTACAATACGGCAGGTATCAGCAGTCCGTTCAGAAACTGGCACAGTTTGGGGGTCAAGTTGTAATAAGACCATTGCATCTCTCCACGGGGGCCAGAGCGCTGGGTCTGTGACAACTTTGTGAACCACCCTCAACTCACTCTGCCCCAATCCCCCTCCACCCCCCGTGCCGGGGGGGGGGGGGGGGGGGGGGAGGTGGGTGATTAAGTAAAGGGGGGAGGGATGGTTGTGACCCGGGGGCACCCTCTTGGCACTTACCCTGGCAGCCCTGGTGAGGTCGTGCATCTTCTTCCGACATTGCTCTGCAGAGCGAGGGGTCTGCCCCACAGCACTGACGGCAGCAGCCACCTCACGCCAGGCCTGGCGTACCGCGCTGGCAGGGTGGCGATGCCCTCTACGCGGGCAGATGATGCCTCTCCTCTGCTCGATTGATTCGAGCAGCGTCTCCACGTCAGCCTCCACGAATCGCGGGGCTGCTCTCCTGAGCTCCGACATCCTGGCCTACAGTTTCTGTCCTCGCCCGCGCCTTTTTACGGCGTCGGGCGGCGTCACGTGGGCGTGTTCGTGTCGTCGTCGCGTTCCGGCGTCATCGCGCACGTGATTGACGCGGCCCCGTTCCTAGCCCATTTCCCGGACGTGAATACCTCGGGAAATGGGCCGTGTCGGGCCGTCGCCGACTTTGCGATTTTCCGCGGGTGCGGAATATCGCGCCCAGTGTCACCAGTAGAGCTGAAATTCTCAGACCATTTCTCAATCCAGCCGTTCAATCTCTGTTTCAAATCTATATACATATCACTTTCGCTCACTTCACAACACAAACCAGCCCAGAAGTCAAACGTTGGCCAAACCAGGCAAGGACAGCAGATTACCTTCCCTCACAGGCATTAGTGAACCAGATGAGCTTTTATTGACAATAGTTTCATTGTCATCATTCCCGAGACTCGTTTGCAATCCCAGATTTTAAAAACCAATTTTCGGACTGAATTTAAAATTCCACCGGTCGCCATGTGTAAAATGTGCCATTCGCCTCAAGCATTATCGCAGGTTACAAATTCAGTGACATTACCACAACACCAGTGTCTTCTTATGACATGTTGAGATGGAGGATCTACCACAGCATTGGTGAAGAGCATTGTGGGAAGAGACTGCTTCTCAGTTTGGAAGCCTTGGATTTACCCTCGAGCGGGGGAAGGGCAACTGCAGCTTGCTCCCTGTTGCAATCAGTAGAGCAAAGAGCTTGTTGTTGTCAGCTCCTTTCAGACAAAGTCCAGGAGTCGCAGAGCAGAATCTTCCGGTCTGGAATGTAAGTTGGGAAGTGGAAATTTGGAACTGAGTGATTTTCACTCAGGGGTGCAAATCTGTCCACAAGTGATCTCACGCTGGTCAGCTCACTAGGTATTCATGCTGGTGGAGCATGTGGCGGGGAGGGCAGGAAGTCAATGGTCCTTGCTGCTCCCTCTTCACCTGGACCAAAGACCAGATTAGCTCAGTGGGCTAGACAGCTGGTTTGTAATGCAGAACAAGGGCAGCAGCGCGGGTTCAATTCCCAAAGCGGCTTACCCGAACAGGCACCGGAATATGGCAACTAGGGGCTTTTAGGGGCTGGTTTAGCACAGTGGACTAAATAGCTGGCTTGTAATGCAGAACAAGGCCAGCAGCGCAGGTTCAATTCCCGTACCAGCCTCCCCGGACAGGCACCGGAATATGGCGACTGGGGGCTTTTCACAGTAACTTCATTGAAGCCTACTTGTGACAATAAGCGATTGTTATTATTATTAAAGGCAGGAGAAGTGTAGGGCTGTCTGGTGCCAGAATTATGTTGAGGTGATCAGTGGACAAATTGTAATGTTCCATCGAGTCAGCATATTCTTTGAATCTGTCCACTGAGCCCTGAGTATTTCAGCCAATGGGAAGCCCTGTATTTAGCATTGCTCTGGTCCTGCCAGTGACCCACCCCTCTACCATATTGAGACTAATCCTGGAGGACAATAGATTTGTTCTCCTCTTGTTCATGCATCCATCTGCATGGAGACACAGCACTGACCGGGGTAATGAAATCCCTGCTCATGTATCCTCCCTCAAATATCATTGGGCCAGGGCAGCACGGTGGCCTAGTGGTTAGCATAGCTGCCTCACGGCGCTGAGGTCCCAGGTTCGATCCCGGCTCTGGGTCACTGTCCGTGTGGAGTTTGCACATTCTCCCCGTGTCTGCGTGGGTTTCGCCCCCACAGCCCAAAAATGTGCAGAGTAGGTGGATTGGCCATGCTAAATTGCCCTTAATTGGAAAAAATAAGTGGGTAATCTAAAAATTTTTTTTTTTAAATGTATAATTGGGCCTCCCTCCATTGCCCTCCTGATACATTAGAGAGACATTCATCATTGTACCATCCAGCCCATTATCAACTATGGCCATCTACCCTTGAGCTTCTAAACTGGCATGTTATTGCATGTAATTGCATAGAAGCCCTTCCCTCCCTCCCTTGTCCCTTCACTCACTGGCTCTGTCCCCACCCCAGGACACTGCCAGCTCTGCCAGCTTCGATATCCTAGGTTCCTTAAATTGCCACCGCCCTATTATGGCATTGTTGAACACAAAGAGGAAATAAACAGTGACAACTCACTCCACCTCCAGCAAGTTGGCGATCTCACTGCTGCGCGCCACTTAAATCTGCTGGCGTGTCTCGCTCAATCGCTGATAACTTAATTTGGAACAATGCTTAATTCTGAAGAGCTGGCCTTTTAATGAACATGCGTGACATGCTGACGCAAATGTTCTTCTCAATGTTTGCCATCGGGAAGCTCGATACACCTCCAAACCTCCCTGAACTTAATTGCAAACATTCATCCCACCTTCAGGAAGCTGATATTTGGCCTCCTGCTCAATTAACTTTCCTTGGTAACTGTTATATGGGTCTTGCAGGGTAGGGATGATTAACCACCCCGTGGACCTTGCAGAATATGAGCTCCCTCAATAAGGGGGTGGAGTACCTTTAAAATGTTTGCTTTATGTAAATAGAGTCGGCCAGTAAGGCACCGACTAGAGAAGACCCAGTAGGGAACTACTGGAACTGCAAATAATAGTAATTGTTAAATAAAGTAATCTTTTGTTTTTGACCAACTCGGTCAGAACTCTTCATGCCCCTTACAGAAGTGACCTTGTCTCCTTATCTAGGGAGCAGCATAAAATTCCACCCATAGAGTCATAATAACTCAAAAAAAGGCCATTTGGCCCATCAGGTCAATGTTGGATCTCTGCAGGGTAGTCTAGTCAGTCGTGTTTCCCCGCTCGATCCTAGAAACCCTGGACGTTTGTTTCCCACAAAGTGCCCATTGATAATCTCTGCTTCCACCGCCCTCATGGGAAATGACTGCCAGGTCATTGTCACTTGCTGCAGAAAAAAGGTTATTCCTGATATTCCTCTCATAGGGATGAGGAAGAATTCATTCTCTCAAAGGGTCGTGAACTCAATGATGGGGAGTTCTACTTTAAGATGTCGGCTTCCATTAATGTAACTGTTTTCTCAAGTTGGGTGCGAGGATCAGGAGGTTGGCACTTATTCCCTCTGATATGATCAGCATTCCTCAGCTAGATTTTAGATAGGCAAGGGAATCAAGGATTATTGGGTGGGATAGAAAACTGGAACTGAGCTCACAACCAGATCAGTCATGATGTTATTGAATCATGGAGTAGGATGAAAGGGCCAAATGGTCTACTGCTCCTATGTTCCCATGAGGCAACATCTGGGTGGGTTATCTGCTGTAACCCTCTCTCCTATCAAATTAACCTTAAACAAATTCATAAATCATCTTTAACATATTAAAATGTTTTAAATTGCTTCACAGAGGTGAAACCTCACACCAAGAGTGTGGGAGGTAACTGAAGGTCAAAGAAATAAGCTTCTGAAAGATTAAAGGAGGGGGAGAATGACCTTGAGGCAAAGATATTTAGGGCGACCCCACCAGCTGGTGGGAATGCTGCGGTGAATAACTCACCTCCTGACTCCCCAAAGCCTGTCCACTGTCAACAAGGCATAAGTCAGGAGTGTGATGGAACACTTGCCTGAATCAATACAGTTCCAACAACATTCAAAAAGCTCAACATCATCCAGGACAAAGCAGCCCACTGGATTGGCACCCCATCCACCAGCTTAAATATTCACTCCCTCCACCACCGATTAACAGTGGCAGCCGTGTGTACCATCGACAAGATGCACTGCACTAACTCACCAAGGCTCCTACGACAGCACCTTCCAAACCCATGAAGTCTATCATCCAGAAGGACAAGGGCAGCAGATACATGGGAACACCACCACTTGGAAGTTACTCTCCAAGTGACTCAGAATCCTGACTTGGAATTATGTTGCCGTTCCTTCACCGTTGTTGGGTCCAAATCCTGGAACTCCCTCCCTAACAGCACGGTGGGTGTACCAGTTCAAGATGACAGCTCACCACCACCTTCCCGAGGGCAATTTGAGATGTGCAGTAAATGCTGGCCTGGCCAGCAATGCCCACATTCCATGAACAAATAGAAAAAGCATTGGGCGGTCACAATTTACATGAGTTTATGGTTGGTGGAATGGCTTACCTGAACATCTGGCATGTAATGATTCCTGACTGTGAAACATGACACCGAGCTAGGCCCTGATGATAATTCTGATGATTGAGTATTGTTGTAATGCCTGTTACTCAATGCACCCTCAGCTGTCAACAGCCAGCATCTTCTTTTCAGTTCCCCGCTGGAGTAATCAATCCTTCCCCAATACTTTTGCAGTGATTGCGATTGTTGAGTTTGTCTGATTACATAAACATGGTGGATGTTATGTCAGGTCGAATGAGCTGAGGAAACAAAACTCAAAACTGCTTTGGATAGAATCCGAGAGCATTATAATTGCTTTTTATAACACATCATCACCAGATGAGCCAGTTCATATTTTACCTTGTTTTAAAGACCAGGAAGTCAGCGGTAGGAATGAGAAAGGGGGCGCGATTCAGAGATCCCATTGCACCCAGCGCATATCCGGGCGCAATGGGTGCATTGCGCTCGAATCCAAAATCGAGCCCCGTACCGGGCGCCAGGCCGATCGCGAGTCAGTCGACTCGCTCCTGCCCCCGGCACATGAGGGCGGGATCCAGATCTGAATATTTAAATGAGCCTGAAAGGCAGTGGGGGGAAAGATGGGGGCAGCCAGTCAAGTTGCAGCCCCTATCTGTGAGGAGCATTCCCTGCTGGCGACCTTCCAGCAGGGAATCACTCCAAATGCGGTCTCGGTGAAGAGAATCTCCCCGGGGACAGAAAAAAGGCAAAGTGCCGTTGAATCGTGTTTGTCGGCGCTGCAGCCTCCGAGAAACACCCCGCTAAGCGTGCTGTTGAGCGGACCTTAACTTTAATCTTCTGAATCGCACCCATGATTTATTTAATAGAACATGAAGTCTGTCCATGGCAGTAACTATTTACACTTCGCCGTCCCCGTTGGAACAACCAACATGCCTGTCCCTGTTCGGGCCGGCCTTTTTGTTTAATCTTACAAGCCCCAGCTGGGTAGGCCTTGTGGTGATATGCATCACTGTGGACACACAAGGGGTTAATGTAAGTACACATGGACTAGCTAGACACTAGAGGGAGCACCAGAGACATGACACACAGACCTTCAACCAATAGGTCAGTAAGATAGGACACGACCAACGGGCATTCACGATACACACAGAGGTGACACTACCACAGGGGGGCATTACACCAACCCATATATAAAGGACACAGCACACATGACCTTTCTCTTTCCAGTGGAGACACTCAGTGAGTACAGACACAGGGTTGATTCAACATCACACCCACCACGTGGATTGTAGCAGACTGGTTCGTCAGTCTGAGTAGCTATAGAAGGATTAACAGTAGAGGCGAATCCGAGTAGGAGAATTGTTAATAGTTCAATAAACGTGTTGAAGCAATCTCCACGTCTGAACCTTCCTTTGTCAGAGTGAACATCAAGGAAGCAGCTTATGCTACGCCAAAAGCTTAACAAGACAGACCTCCACCCACTACCAGTAAAGCTTATATTCAACAAGCCTGACGGGGAGAACAATTGGGCTTTCTCCATGGGCCTTGTGGGGGGTTATAACATCTTCCTCTGCCCCCAAGACGGAAATCTCCCCCTCTGCATGGTTCTGAGGAGGCCTTTTGCGCCACTTTGTGTGCAGCTGTGCTTGTGCATGTGGTGGGTCTGGGTCGGGTGGTGTGTAATGGTATGTCGACTGTCTTTTCCGAGTTGATCTCCAGAGGACCTTTGTCAGGATCTTGACCCTGAACACGGCATCGTCCGTCTGTGTGAATGCCTCTGCACCCCTATCTGAGTCAGAGTCATCTTCGTCCTGGTGGTCCAGGAGTCGGGGCACGGTTGAATGCACTGTCTGGTTAAGGGGTGGTTCCTGACTAAGGCAGAGGGGCGACGTTCCTAGTTGGGTGTCCTCTGGTGCTGGCTTTTGCTGCTTTAAATGGTCCATGTATTTTCGTAGGGTCTTCCCTTGAACCTTAACCTTGTATGAGACGGGCCCTGTTTTCTCCACTATGATCCCAGGGAGCCAGAGTGCACAATCCCCAAAATCGCAGGCATAAACAGTGGCACATGGTTAGAAATTCCACCCTGGTGTCCTGTGGTTATGATACCATCGCTGTGACTCCTGCTGCAGCTCTACTTTCCTGTCCAGGTTTGACAAATTAAGGCTTAATCGGGTCTTGAGGCATCAACCCATCAGCAGCTCCACTGGTGCCACCCTCCTGTAACATGCGGCACAGCCCTATGGTTTAAAGGAATCTTGCCAGCGTGTGTCCAGGGAGCCCACGATCTGCTTCAAATGTCTGAACCGCCCATTAGGCCAGGCTGTCAGGTGGCGGGTCATACGGGGCGGTTTGGATGTGTATGATTCCGTTCATCCTTGCGAACGTCGAAAATTCTTCACTTGTGAACGGTGCCCCTTTGTCAGCGGCCAGGACTTCAGGGATCCCGTGAGTGCTGAATGAGCACCTCAATTTCTCGATGGTGGCCCTTGATGTGGTAGAGGCCATCTTGTAAACGTTGAATCATTTGGAATGGATGTCCAAAATGATAAAAACATGAAAGGCCTGGTGAAATCAGCACGCAGTCTTTACCCAGAGATGCCTTAGCAATTCCCTGGGATGGAGGGAGGCCGAAGGTGGGAGTTTTTGGTGCTTCTGACACAATGAGCAACGGCCCACGATGCACGCAATGTCTCCACTGATTCCAGGCCACCAGACGTAGCTTTGTGGCAGCATCTTCATTTTTGAGGCTCCGGGGTGACCACTATGTAAATCCTTCCGGATGAATATCTGGCCCGGCGATGGGATGACCATGCAAGCTCCCCACAGGAGTATGCCTTGTTCTACACTCAATTCCTGTAGCTTCTGGGCTTAGGGCAGTAGGGATGCAGGGGAAGGGGTGGTATCCCCTGTAATCCGCCATATAACAGCATGTAGCGGAGATTCGCCAATTTGGGATCCTTTTGCATCCATGCTCATATCTGTACAGCTGTCACTAGCAGAGTGTCCATAAAGTTCAAATTCACCATAAATTCATCCGTGACTGGGTAGAGACAGGGAACTCCAAGGCAGTGGGAGATGACTGACGGTGATGCTGAAACGGATATTCATATGCTACGAGCAAGAGCACCCTGTGCTGAATTTGGGCCAATGCAATGGGGGGGAAATCCCCTTGTCTCCACAATACCGGTACCAAAGAAGAACCAGGCAACATGCCTCAATGATTACCGCCCGGTGTCCCTGACGTCAGTTGTAATGAAGTGCTTCGAGAGGCTGATCATGAAGCGCATCACCTCCATACTCTCAGAATGCCTTGACCCACTTCAATTCGCATACCGTCGCAACCGGTCCACAGCAGACGCCATTTCCCTGGCCCTACACACATCCCTAGAGCATCTCAAAAACTAGGACTCCTACATCAGACTCCTATTTGTTGACTACAGCTCCGCCTTCAACACCATAATCCCAGCCAAGCTCATATCAAAGCTCCAAAACCTAGGACTTGGCTCTCCACTTGGCAACTGGATCCTTGACTTTCTGACCAACGGACCACAGTCAGTAAGAATGAACACCAACACCTCCTCCACAATAGTACTCAATACCGGTGCCCCGCAAGGCTGCGTACTTAGCCCCCTACTCTACTCCCTGTACACACACGACTGCGTGGCAAAACTTGGTTCCAACTCCATCTACAAGTTTGCTGACGATACGACCATAGTGGGCCGGATCTCGAATAACGACGAGTCCGAATACAGGAGGGAGATAGAGAACATAGTGGAGTGGTGTAACGACAACAATCTCTCCCTCAATGCCAGCAAAACTAAAGAGCTAGTCATCGACTTCAGGAAGCAAAGTACTGTACACACCCCTGTCAGCATCAACAGGGCCGAGGTGGAGATGGTTAGCAGTTTCAAATTCCTAGGGGTGCACATCACCAAAAATCTGTCCTGGTCCACTCACGTCGACGCTATCACCAAGAAAGCACAACAGCGCCTATACTTCCTCAGGAAACTAAGGAAATTCGGCATGTCCACGTTAACCCTTACCAACTTTTACAGATGCACTATAGAGAGCATCCTCTCGGGCTGCATCACAGCCTGGTATGGCAACTGCTCGGCCCAGGACCGCAAGGAACTTCAGAGAGTCGTGAATACTGCCCAGTCCATCACACGAACCTGCCTCCCATCCATTGATTCCATCTACACCTCCCGCTGCCGGGGGAAAGCGGGCAGCATAATCAAAGACCCCTCCCACCCGGCTTACTCACTTTTCCAACTTCTTCCATCGGGCAGGAGATTCAAAAGTCTGAGAACACGCACGAACAGACTCAAAAACAGCTTCTTCCCCACTGTCACCAGACTCCTAAATTACCCTCTTATTGACTGACCTCATTAACACTACACCCTGTATGCTTCAACCGATGCCGCTGCTTATGTAGTCACATTGTATATCTTGTGTTGCCCTATTATGTATTCTCATGTATTTTCTTGAATTTTGTTTAATTCCCTTTCCTTCCATGTACTGAATGATCTGTTGAGCTGCTTGCAGAAAAAGACTTTTCACTGTACCTCGGTGCACGTGACAATAAACAAATCCAATACAATCCTCCTTCAAGAGGCCCAGCAGAGGTTTGTGATCGGTAATGATGAAGACGTGTTGCCCATAAACAGACTGGCAAAATTTCTTTATAGCAAACACCATTGCCAAGTCTTCCTTTACTATCTGGTATAGCGGCACTTCACGTCCGCCAGAGTTCTGGATGCGAATGCAATTTGGTGCCCTGTGCCATCGTCCAATCTAAGGGCCAGCACCGCCCCTATGCCACAGCGGGAGGCATCGCAAGTGAGGACGTGCAGTCAGGATGGGTCATAGTGGGCGAATAGTTCGGCCTCTTCACCCCAGCGTATGTATCTTCCTGTGGAGTACTTCAGGCCCACATTTGACTCTGTTTTCGTGAGATGTGCAGGAGTGTCAACAGAGTGGCCAAGTTTGAAATGAATTCTCCGCAGTAATTCACAAAGCCTCAACGTTATTTTAGTTCTGTGGCATTCATAGAACATAGAACATAGAACAGTACAGCACAGAACAGGCCCTTCGGCCCTCAATGTTGTGCCGAGCCATGATCACCCTACACAAACCCACGTATCCACCCTATACCCGTAACCCAACAACCCCCCCCTTAACCTTACTTATATTAGGACACTACGGGCAATTTAGCATGGCCAATCCACCTAACCCGCACATCTTTGGACTGTGGGAGGAAACCGGAGCACCCGGAGGAAACCCACGCACACAGGGGGAGGACGTGCAGACTCCACACAGACAGTGACCCAGCCGGGAATCGAACCTGGGACCCTGGAGCTGTGAAGCATTTATGCTAACCACCATGCTACCCTGCTGCCCTAGGTTCTGCCTTTGGTGTTCGGCCCCCTTTTTTAAGCCTGATGCTCTACTGACTGAGCTATCGGGCTCCCTTTTATGGGCTGAACCTCCTCCTCCACAGGCTGCAGGCCATCTTTGTCCACCCTGTACCCCAAGTATGTCACAGCTTTCACTCTAAAAATGCATTTGTTTCTTTTCAAGTGGGCGTCAACCTGGGAGAATAGTCGGAACACCTCCTCTAGGTTTTGCATGTGCTCCTTGTCAGTGGTCCCCATAATGACCACATCATCTAAATTCACTGCTACCTTTGACAGTCCCTGAAGTAGGCCTTCCATTACCCTTTGGAAGATCGCAGGAGCTGAAGAGACCCCAAACAGGAGATGAGTGTACTCGAATAATCCCCCTAGCTGCCTATTTTAGATATGTGGAGTCCAGTTCCAACTGCAGATAAGCGCGGCTTATATCAACCTTTCAATTTTATTAACAAACTTATCATCCCATTCACTCCCTGAAGCTTCTCCCAGCATCCTCGTTGAGTTTGAGATCACGATTTACCCCACTATCTCTCGCTCCTATTTACCCTTTGACCTCTCAAATATTGAAATCGGCCCCTAATTTGTTGCCCATCAACTAAAAGCTACATCTCATTGCATCCCATTTTATCCCTCATCTTGTTTCCTTAACATTCCTTGAGTCAGAATTCTGATTGTTGACCTTTTACCTAGCTCTTCGAATAAAAAAAAAATCAACCAGAAAAATTTTATAAGTGCGAGAGCCTCGGATAGGATTTTTTTTTTGAACTTCCCTAAAAACAGTCCATGTGCTGGCTCCTAATTACTGATGGTTGGATAATGGGCCTATTCATTGGTGCCTGTTCGAAATAACAATTTTTGTGGTGATTTCCAATCAGTCTCCATACCAGAGATGTCTGAATACTTCATGGACCCCAGCTGCTATTGAATCTTTATTTTTGTGAATTGCTCAGGAGAAGATTGTGTCCCACGAGGTCCAGCTGGTCATATTTACAAATGGACATTCAATACGTTTCACTTACATTTTTCTGTCCTCTTTCCAAATGAAGATATAAACTGGTTTATTTTAAATGGAGTTAGCACGTTTGTTAAAATAACAGCACTGGGTTGGGTAGGTGGAGCTTAGATTTAATCCCTGGGCTACAAGATGGAAAAATTGAATTTTTTTTTTGCCCACGCTCTGGTTTGTTATTAACTTGTTTGATTCTGCTGAAGGGTCAAAGGCCAGGTTAGGCAGAGAAATCAGGCTGCAGTTTACCTCAATACATTTATGTGGCAATAATTTAGCTAGCTGCACCAGTCTGCAAAATGTATCACAGCCCATTCTTGCCTCTGCTTGGCTTCTTAGTGTCAATATACTTGCCACTTTCCCATTGCACCATGTTCGTTTAAGTTTGCTTGTTTTCCCAGTTGACTCTCCTCCCACACTGATCTAAACACACTGCTCTCAGTAAGTGAACTCTCTCTCTCTAACACGTGAGCTACTCCCAATCGGATTATCTGGATTCTCCTGAAGACTGCAAGAACCTGGCACAATGGATATGTACTGGTGTTAGATGTTTTGAAAAGTGCCCTTGGGGAATAATATAATAATCGCTTATTATCACAAGCAGGCTTCAATGAAGTTACTGTGAAAAGCCCCTAGTCGCCACATTCCGGCGCCTGTTCGGGGAGGCTGGTACGGGAATTGAACCCGCACTGCTGACCTTGCTCTGCATTAAAAGCCAGCTGTTTAGTCCACTGTATAATTGCATTGAAGGATTTTATAATAAAACATTTTACTGTCAATGCTCCATAATTGTGCAGGCCCTTCATTATCAGCCATGATAAAATGGCAGAGCAGACTTGATGGGCCAAATGGCCTAATTCTGCTCCTGTACCTTATGAACTGTCCATTATATTCAGCACTTAAAAGTAGCTAAATGTTCATTTTGGAGCCAGTTCTTTTTCATTGATGGCAAATCTCCCATGGCACTGCTCACAGTTAGAGTGGTTAGAAACTGTTTCATGAAGACGAGGGCATTCTATCACGTAATGTATACCCTGGTAAGGGAGATTGCGTCCCTTTCACTGACTGAAGGCAGTCCATATTTAACAGTTCAGATGTGCAGTTTTTATTTCATCAGTCCACAGGAAATTAGTCTGTTCTTGGAGAGAGGGAACTGAGACACAGAGTTTATAATTGTGTGCCATCTGTAAGGAAAAAAAGAGCAGAGTGTGGGATTTTTAAAAATATATACCCGCTCATGGGGTGTGAGAGTCGCTGGTTAAGCTGGCGTTTTTATTTCCCACTTCTGATTGTTCTTGAGAAGATGGTGGTGAGCCGCTGCAGCCCATGCAGTGTAGGTGCAGCCACTGTGCTGTTAGGGAGGGAGTTCAAAATCGGAAGTGCAAATTACCTAAATTACGTTGAGTAAAGATTTTGAACCATCCCACATGTATACCAAACTCTGAGCTGTTCAGTTCTTTAAGTCACTTAGTTATAGCCTGGAAGGGTTCTTGGGAATGTGAGTGTTAGAAAGAATGATCTAACCACTGCAGCACAATAAACTTCCCAATTAATTTGACTCTGGGTGAAGCTAATTTGTGATTCAGTAATTAAAATGAAGCATAACAAAGTGCATAACTGTGCTTCATCATCCTTAAGATATGTAACACATTTTGGAAGTTTTTGTTGGACTATATATTTTTACACTGATTCATGGGTCCATCAAGTGTAACGATCCTGACCCTGACCCAGGTCAGATCAAAAAATTGGAAGTATCGGATCCTGGGCCAGTTTATTATTCCTGAATATCGGTCCATTCACTCTCCAACCCACCATCAGACACACGCAACACAATCACAATGACATTTATTGTGCAATTGTTGTTTTTGCATGCAGTTTTTATTTTCTCCTTTAGACTAAGTTTTTGGGTGAAATGCAAACCAGCCCATTTAAATCTTGCGTTTTAAAATCCTGCCTTCGATCCTTAACCACTGTAGTATAATCCCCACCCCCACGCTATCGATGTGTTGGATACTTGCTGTGCTTCCGCCCTCAGGGGCTTGGCTAAGATTAGTTCCACTCGAGTTAAATCCCATTGACTGTCAAAATCTCCTTTCTTCCTCTGTGAAATTATTTAATGGAATGGTGTGCTTATTTGAGCAAAATTCTCACATTACTCTTGTCCAAATTGAGGAACTCTTTGCAACGGGTTCTGGTGGGTGGGTGCCGAAGGTTAGGAGATACCTTTTATTTTTGAGATGTTTTGGAACTGGTGTAAAGCAGTATTTCTAACTTTCTGCTTATCCATCAAACCGATAAGATGGAGGAGTACAGCCTTTCGTACCTGAGGAAATCTTCTTTCCGCATTGTTGATTTACTTCCTCGTTGACACTGTTGCATGTGGTGCCAGGCCAACCCTTCGACATGCTGCCCAAATGGCTCAAGAGAACTCAGATAAGATGCTGCCAACAGGCTACTTGACAATAGATAGTGTCCTCCGTGAGCCTGGCGTCGACACTATCTGCACATCCAGCAGTAATGACTGGATGGTGGAGAATTTCCCCTCCCTAGCCCAGAGGCATTGTGGGCTGCCATAGTCCTTACACTGCTTCCAGACTGAGATGAACTTAGACAAGGGATGGAATGTGGAATCTCCCTCTGTCGCTCAGAGCCATACTGGTCAGTGCATGATCTAACTGCCAAGCCACATGGCGTCACTGAAGTAAATCATTTTTACATTCAGAAGTTGAGAAATTTTACATTTGTACATTTAATTTTCTTAACCAGATTTCCCCTCCCTTGCAATATGTGATGCCATGTCTCAATAAACACACTTTGATTGGAGCAGCTAACTGCAATAAACAACTTGGATCTTAATGCTTCCAAGCAAGTATAAGCTATCCTTGTCAAATATCTTCTCCATATCTTTAATCTACTACAAAAGACTTGTCAGATCAGATAAATATACTCACACTCAACTAGCCAGCGATATCTATCTGATTCAGGCTGGTTTGAGAGTGGGGCTGTCAACAAGTAGATTGGAAGAATGTAATTTACTGTGAATCTCAATACAAGGTGATTAAAATCACATTTTTAAAGTACTGACAAGTAATAGCCCTCTTGTTATTACAAATGCATTGTTCGGGATTTTTAATGCTTGAACTGTACGTAGGATGCATTACGCTCACATGCTGTGCTGATCTTCCCCACTTATGACTTCAAAAGCCAAACACTTGCAGTGTCAGTCTCACTGCTCATAGCAATCTCGTTTCTCAATCTCAATCTCTTTCCATTTATGATTTACGATTCATTGGAAAACAGCGAAGAAATGCTCATGTTATAATTGAAAGAGAGACTTGCATTTCTATAGCGCCATTCACAACCATGGGATGCCACAAGGTGCTTCGCAGCCGGTGATGCACTTTTGAAGTGTGGCGCCTGTTGTAATGTAAAAAAGAAAGGTGGCATTGATTTTTGCACAGCAAGCTCCCACGAATAATAATGTGATAATGGCGGGGTTGCATGTTTTGATAATGCTGGCTGAAGGTCAAATATCGGCCCCTGGAAGACAGGGAGAATTCCCTTCCTCTTCTCCGGAATGGCGTCGTGGGAACACTCACATATACTTAAGAGATCAGACGAGCCCTCAGTTTAATATCTCACCTGGAAAATGCAACATCCGACATTGCAACACTCACTCAGTATACCAGCCTCAGAGTGCCAGCTCAGATTGCTTGCCTCAGCCTCGGGAGTGTGAATTGAATCCACAGCCAAACCGAGCAATAGCAGTTTGAATTCTCAATACAGGCTCAAAGTGATTTGGAAAATGATAGCAATTGGAAAATGATAGCAATCGCATGTTTAATGGGCCGGCAGCCTTGACTGGCTTCACCTTTACAGCTGAAATAGAATTTCCACCCGAGGAGTTCACCTTTATTTCCAAATCATTCCTTGGCCTATTGTTGTAACTTCCTTCAGCCTTACAGCTCTCCCTATCTCGTTAACCATCTCCAGCCCTTACAACCCCCCCTATCTCTGTAAACACCTCCAGCCGTTACAAACCTTCCTATCTCTGTAAACTCCTCCAACTCCTACAACCCTCCCTACCTCTGTAACCTTCTCCAGTCCCTACAGCCCTCCTTATCTATGTAACCTCAAGCCCTTACAACCCTCCCTATCGCTGTAAACTATTCCAGGCCTCACAACCCTCCCTATCTCTGTAACCTCCTCCAACTCCTACAACCCTCCCTGTCTCTGTAACAACCTCCAGCCTCTGAAACCCTCCCTATCTCTGTAACCGCCTCCAGCCTCTGAAACCCCCCCTATCTCTGTAACAACCTTCAGCCAATACAACCCGCCAAGATCTCTGTGTTTTGCCACTTCGATTCTCTTGGACAGTTGCAATATTAATTGCTCCACCATTTGCGGCCATGCCTTAAGTTGCTCGGTCCCCAAGCTCTTCCCTGAACGTCTCCGCCTCTCGGCCTTTCTCTCCTCCTTTAAGAACTCCTCAAAATTTACATCTTTGACCAATTTCTGTCATATGTGTAGGTTTTGCAACATTATTCCCAAAATATCTACAAGATGCACAGCAGTACCACGCCAAGGTTCCCGAGACTGCATCTTCCAAACTCAAGATCACTACCATCTAGAAGGACAAGAGCAGCAGATACCTGGGAACCCCACCACCAGGATGGTCATTCACCATTCTGACTTGGAAATATATTAACGTTCCCTCACTGTCACTGGGACAACATCCTGGAATTCCCTCCCTACAGTACAGTGGGCGTACCTACACTTTCGCGATGACAGCAACTCACCGCAACCTTCTGAAGGGCAACTAGGGATGGGCAATAAATGCTGGCCTTCCCAGCGATGCCCATATCCTGTAAATGAATTTTAAAAATAATAAATTGACCCGACATTCCCAAATCAGCAGAGTTTCCTTTTATGAAATTAATTTCTGGTCCCAGGAATGATAATGTCCACCAGAACTGGCAATGGCCCCTACTCTTGAACATAAATTATCAATACAATCAGTAGGTATATTGATGAGTTGAGAGAGTAACTTTAGATCTCCCTGTGCAAATTAATTCTAATGAACACCAAAGTTAAGTGAATATGCCCAAATGACTGATATGCACCCTCATTATCAAAATAATGGAAAATCATAAAGTTATCCCTAAATCTTTGAATATTCATCATATTAACAGTTGAAATATTTAAATCAAAATCTGTTTCCATTAACCAGTTAACGTGAGAAATAAGGAGCTGAAGGAACTCTTTTCAGAGTGCGTAAGATACAAACAAACTGGTATTGTGGGCTGGTGTGTTTGGAATAATCGAAATGGTGAGGCTTGTACTTGTAGGTGAGTGGGAGGAAGGGAAATGTTGAAATGATTCTGCAGAGTGCATTTGGAGGGCAGGCAGCTCTTTTTGAGAGAAGGAAACTTAAAAGGCAAAGGGCTCATAATTCAGTGAACGTGAAGATTAAAAGGGTAAATGACCAGAAAATTCTGTTAGAAGAAAGCTTAACACATGTGATAGGTTTCCCTCCACCTGAAATTTCACTTTGCAACAACAGGCCGACCGACACATGAGCTGAAAGAGGATTGTTATGGAAACGGGTGAAGAGAAGTTTTATTCATGTTACCAGCAGCAGACTCTGGGCTCGGGGAGCCAAGAAGGAATGGATAATCATCACTTAACATGGGTTTTGAAAGGCCGATAGACTGAGGAAGCTGAGGAACTCTACATTTTTGAAGTTCTGGGAATTGATGATTCCAGAGTAAGAGATGATTAGACCCACGTCAGGATACCAGGAGGATGGTGATGCATTCTGAGGCATGTTCAACTCCAAAATAACAGGAGAGCAAGTTTTGGAGGAGCAAAGACCACAGTGACATCTCTAAAATAGAACAGGAAAGACATCAAAGATCATTGTAGTGATAGTTTGCCGCACAATTGGTTAACTTAATCCAAAAAAATAAAAGGCACATGAACATTCCAAATAAATGTCAGACTAACACCTCACCATTCTGAATCCCAGATGTGTGGTTTAAATGAACAGGCAACATCCAGCACTTTATCAAGACTTGTCTAAAGTCCGTTAGACTAAACACTTGTGACTTGTCTGTGAAGTGCTGCAGGATTCCAGATGCTGGTCTGTTTGGAGGCCAGGCTAATTGAAGTGACAGACAAAGACAGTCTTTCAACAAGACTGTAATTCAAGGGTGACCCTGCTTATTTCATTGTTCCTCTGCTTTTCCTCACACTAACACTGCCCCAAGAGTCTTCAGGTGCCGTTCAGCTGATCAACTTTCAGCAACTTGGTTCTGAGAAGGTACCTGAAAGAAGATTACCAACATTCCAGTTCAACTGCCAGTGGAACTCTGTGTTAATTGCTGCTGCGGAATCTGGCTGCCAGCCCATCAGTATTTTCAGATGTGAGTGTGGTTCTGCAGGTCCTCATTGTCTTCATCTCCCTCGCCCAAAGAGCCCTACAGTTTAGAAATTAGCATCAGCGGAAAGACTTGCTGCCATTAAATCAGGGAACTAAAGTCGTGGAATGAGGAATAGTTATGGAAATTAGATAAGTACCATAATGAAATACTGATGTCAGCGATCATGAGGAAAAGACCAAGATGAGAAGATGGAACAGTCCATACAAGAGATAAGTGCTTACTGACAAGTTTAGAATATACTATTGTCTAAATAAACGAGTTTTTGAAGGGCAGCACGGTAGCATGGTGGTTAGCATAAATGCTTCACAGCTCCAGGGTCCCAGGTTCAGTTCCCGGCTGGGTCACTGTCTGTGCGGAGTCTGCACGTCCTCCCCGTGTGTGCGTGGGTTTCCTCCGGGTGCTCCGGTTTCCTCCCACAGTCCAAAGATGTGCGGGTTAGGTAGATTGGCCATGCTAAATTGCCCGTAGTGTCCTAAAAAGTAAGGTTAAGGGGGGTTGGGTTACGGGTATAGGGTGGATACATGGGTTTGAGTAGGGTGATCATTGCTCGGCACAACATTGAGGGCCGAAGGGCCTGTTCTGTGCTGTACTGTTCTATGTTCTATGTTCTATACCAGAGTTGGACTCAATCCAGACCCAGGCCACAATAAGGGAGATCCAAATAGTATTCAACGCAACACATAAGATTATTTCTCAATCAGTTTTAGCAATGTTCAAAATTTTAAATAATTCTTTCAAGGAATGTGTGTGTCTCGTTGGTCCATTTGTTGCCCATTGCTAATAGAACTTAACTGAATGGTTTGCGTGGTCATTTAAGGATCAACCACATTGCTGAGAGTCTAGAGTCACATGTAGGCCAGGCCGCTCAAGGAGGGCAGATTTCCTAAAGGACAGTGAACCAGATGGGTTTAACAACAATTGCTACATAGTCACCATTACTGAGACTAGCTTTATATTCCAGATTTATTAATGGAATTTAAAATTCAAGCTGCTGTGGTGAGATTTGAACCCGTGGCCCCCGGGCGTGGAGGTGCCCACAATGGGAAACCCCCATTGGCCAGCTGCCGCGATGGAGGATCCTGCAGCTGGCGGGGCTGCGCCGCACCAGAAAACGGGTGCGGCGGGACAGAGAATCCCGCCCTATGTTCTTCCTGCTGTAGCTGAATTACACCTGATTTGTGCATCCGCTGGGAGTAATTCAGTATCCCTCGCAATGCAAATTGGTGCATGGCGCCGAATACAAGGGATTCCCGAGGGAATCCCGCTATCGGGACATCGTATTGATGGCTCAATAGCTGATGCGACCATCAATTCACTCAAAGACACGAGTAGAAGTAAACTGTGGCTTTAATCGACTTACAACTGAGCCTGCCTGCGACTAGCTGAACTGAAGGCAGGCTCGCAAGACCGCAGCACTTTATACTTCTGGTTGTGGGCGGAGCCCTGTACATGCTCCTCATCTCCCCCGTGGGCAGAGCCGCGCAACAGCTCACAGATGGAGCCCACAGGGACACAGCGATATACAGTGTGAATTAATATAATACATTCACCACAATAGCGAAGTTCTGTGGCCAGCCCCCGCTCTACCCACACCACAAATCAGCACCCCTATCCTCCGCATTATTAATCATCCCCCCACCCCTGGATTTTCTGGGTGCTCCCCTTCTCCCAAGCATGGGGCGACCTCCCTTCCCACCCAGGACTCTCTAAATAGTGAGACTCCCACAGGGTTCACTTAACTAGAGCGATTGCCTCCCCAGAGATCCCATAAATAGTGAGACCCCCACAGGGACCCCAAAGTGGAGGGACTCCCAAAAGACCCAAGAATTCGAGGGATCCCCCCAGAAACCCCCAAACTAGAGGGACCACCCAGAGACCCTCTAATATAGAAACCACCACTAGAGATCCTCTAATTAGCGAGAACCCCCACAGAGACCCCTAAGTAGAGGGACCCCCGAGAGACCCAAGAACTTGAGGGACCCTCCCCCCCCCCGAGACCCCCTAACTAAAGGAAGCCCCAGAAGCCCCCTAAATAGAGACCCCAATGGAGATCCCCTAACAAAAGGAACCTTCCACAGGGGCCGCTTAACTAGAGGAACCACTTACAGAATCCCCCCCTCTCAAAAAAGAGACCCCTGTCTGGAAGCCAGGGAGTAGTCCAGACCGGGGCAGTGAAAAAGATTACAGCTGTAACACTTACCTGGAAGCACCATGGGCGGAATTCTCCGACCCCCTGCAGGGTCGGGGAATCGCCCGGGGCCGGCGTAAATCCTGCCCCCGCTGTGGCCAGAATTCTCCGCCACCCGGGAATCGGTGGGAGCACGAATCACGCCCTGCCGGTCAGCGTGCCCCCCACGCCGATCGGCGGGCCCCACGCGGCGATTCTCCGGCCCGCGATGGGCTGAAGTACCGCCGCTGGCAGGCCTTTCCCGCCGGCGTGGTTTAAACCACCTCTGTGCCAGCGGGATTGGTGGCGCGAGCGGGCCCCCGGGGTCCTGGGGGGGGGGCGCGGGGCAATTGGACTCCGGGGGGTGCTCCCACGGTGGCCTGGCCCGCGATCGGGGCTCACCGATCGGCGGGCGGGCCAGTGCCGTGGAGGCACTCTTTTTCTTCCGCCGCCACCACGGCCTCCACCATGGCGGAGACGGAAGAGACCCCCTCCACCGCGCATGCGCAGGTGGTGACGTCAGCGGCTGCTGGCGCCCCGGCACATGCGCGGACCCATGCCAACTGGCGAAGGCCTTTCGGCCAGCCCCGCCGCCGGCCCGCGGGCACCAAAGGCTGTTGGCGCCGGTTTTGGGCCTAGCCCTTAAAGGTGCAGTAAATTCTGGAAGCAGGAACGGGTGTGATTAGAAGACACTTAACTTTCATTGATGTGGTTGATATTTGTGCTGCCCTCCTCTTCCTCCATTGAGTTGCTTCACGACTGGATGTGGCAGGACTGCAGAGCTTAGATCTGCAGAATCTGCACCTTTGGGGAGACCCGACGCCGGAGTGGTTGGCGCCACTCCGCTACGCCGGGAACCCCGCCCCGCTGGGTAGGGGAGAACTTTGCCCCCGATCTGATGACGTGATGACTAATTTTAGGAATTGAACAGAAATATGATGCAGCTGCATATCCAGACATGCTCTGAAATGGGGATTCCATTCAATGTTCTCTGAGCCGAAACTTGACAGACGAAAATTAGTCAGGGCGGGGGGTCGGAAAATTCTGCCCATGGAGCTTCCAGGTAAGTGTTACAGCTGTAATCTTTTTCACTCCATCAGCTATACCATACCAACATTGGGGATTGGCTGCAGATAAGGATGCAAGGAAGCAGTGTGGGCTCTGCTAACTTATCCTCCAGGAATTAAGTGGTTAACTGTCGCTCAATGTGTAGTGGGTCATGGGTTTGATTCCTTCCCAGAGGACTTGAGTTCCATAATCCCTGAAGAGCCTCCAGCATTAGTGTGAGAGTGTTGCCCAGTCAGGGTGGGTTGCCATATTTTGGATGATATGTTTGAAGAAAAGCAGGGGATTTCCGTAATGTCCTGGACAATATTTATCTCTCAATCAATCCCATCCAAATCTAATTTATCTACTCACTGCTGATTGTGTGATCTTGCTGTCTGCTGTATTTCACTATATTACAACAGTGACGAGAAATTTAATTGACTGATAGCCTTGTCAATGGAGGCCGATGGTTACCTGGGACCTCAATCTTCATGTTTGCAACTCCTTCCAGCCCAACGCTGTTGACTAATTCTCTGCTCACAAGTTGCGCCAAGGAGGTACCGAATTCTGGGAGCTCCGGAACTGACCTAAAATATCAGCGACAACATCAGTGTCTTCTCTTTGTCCAATGAACTGCCAATACTGCTCCATTGAGGACCACCTTTCTGAGGCCTTGCAGTAGGGTTGTTTAGTCGTGACCTATGGAAATGTCTTTCCTCACTTTATAAAGCCCAATTCTCCAGCCTTTGTCCCCAGCTTTGCCTTCCCAGTGTCACATCAAATGTCAAGGTCCCTTTCAACTGCAGTTCACACCTTATTAAGAGGATTGGTGCTCAGTGCTTTCCATCAGCTGGCCTACTGCGTGATAGATGTATCCCACGCGTATCGACAAACAGCAATATTATTAGTGAATCAATAGGTTTTGGCATCCAAAATACAGTTAATAAGTCTTTGATAATGCATCAGCACCATTTTCTAGACTTTTGTCAGCATTCTATTTGATCTGAAGGGTATTGCATCCCAGCACAATCCTTTTGTTCCCCAATATTCACACTTTCCAGCAAGGCCACTGAACACTGATTAGCAACATGAATTTTACTGATCCATCTTTAAATTCCAGAGAGACACTGGCGCAGTTTACTGCAGTTCTACCACAGTCCAAGCTGAGATGTGCTGCCTGAGCACAGTTAATGGGTGGAACCTTCTCTATGAGCTCCGATTCATATTGGGCAAAAGATTCATCAATGAAACTATCAGAAGTCAAATATCCAGCAACAAAGAACGGGACCTGCTAGGTTCAACTGATCTCACTGTAGAGTGAGACAACATACCTTGACTGTAACTCATTCTTTGCAGAAGCAATTACATTTCAATGTAAGAAGTCTTACAACACCAGGTTAAAGTCCAACAGGTTTGTTTCAAACACGAGCTTTCGGAGCACGGCTCCTTCTTCAGGTCACCTGAAGAAGGAGCCGTGCTCCGAAAGCTCGTGTTTGAAACAAACCTGTTGGACTTTAACCTGGTGTTGTAAGACTTCTTACTGTGCTCACCCCAGTCCAACGCCGGCATCTCCACATCATGACATTTCAATGTGACAGTTCCATCTGGTACCTGTTGAATGCAGGTTGCTGAACCTAACCCAACAGGACACAAAGCTTCTCTGCATCGTTAGGACCATAGACCAATAGATTCCCTACAGTGCCGAAGGAGGACATCTGGCCCATCGAGTCTTCACCGACCCTCCAAAAGAACTCCCGACCGAGGCCCACTCTCCCACCCTATCCCCACAACTCCACCTAACCTGCACATCTTTTGACACCAAGGGGCAACTTCAGCAAGGCTACGCCACCTGAATTGTACATATTTGGACTAACATCAGCAGACACATTGTGCACCCTACACTCCTGCAGCTCTGCAATATTTACATTTCCTATCTTAGCTACTCCCAGTGTTGCATATCACCCCTTTGGTTTGTTTTCATAGAATCATAGAATTTACAGTACAGAAGGAGGCCATTCGGCCCATCGAGTCGGCACCTGCTCTTGGAAAGAACACCGTACCCAGGCCCGCATCTCCACCCTATCCCCACAACCCAGTAACCCCACCCGACACTAAGGGCAATTTTGGACACTGAGGGCAATTTAGCGTGGCCAATCCACCTAACCTGCACATCTTTGGACTGTGGGAGGAAACCGGAGCACCCGGAGGAAACCCACGCACACACGGGGAGAACGTGCAGACTCCGCACAGAAAATGACCCTAAGCCGGGAATCGAACCTGGGACCCTGGAGCTGTGAAGCAACAGTACTAACCGCTATGCTACTGTCTTCACTACATGAAGGCAGTGGCATGGTGGCATTGGTAATGCGTTAATAATCCCCGATCTCCGAGATAATGCTCTGGGGACCTGGGTTCAAATCACAACGCAGGTTTTCTTTTTCAATTCAATAAAAATCTGGAATTGAAAGTCTAATGTTGACCATGAAACCATTGTTGATTGTTATAAAAACCTATCTGGTTCATCCTGAGGGCAGGAAATCTGCCCCTGTTACCAGGCCTGACCTACATGTGACTCCAGCAAAGTTGTTGACTCTTTAAAATGCTCTTTGAAATGGCCCAGCAAGCATTTCAATGGCAATAAATATTGACTCAGCCAGCGCCGCTCACATCCCATGTTCCTTCATTGTGATATTGTTGCAACACCCTGGGGTAGTGTGCTGTCATTCCCAGCCCCACATGCCCCAGAATCACAACATAAGTGAATTAACCAACAATTCTTGCAAAAATTTCCAAAGTCTTTGCCCCTTGGCGGCCCAATAATTACAGTCACCAGGTTTGTACGTTGAAACATAATTATTGTTTATTTATAATAAGAACTATGATGAAATATGCGATAAATATAGCTGGATAACAAGTTAATATCTACTTCCCACTTTAATTGCCCCACCCTCTACCCATGCACACAAGACAGACAAACACAGAGGGGTGGAAAGGGGTAAAAATAATAACGATGAAGGTCAAAAGACCTTCTTTGCTTCAAATGGTGGTTCATTAGCACGCTTGCTGATTGAAGTCTCTGGTTTACATTTGTTGATGGCCTTCTTTGAGGGTCATTCATTCAGGGTCCTTGTAGTTTTGAAAGAGAATGCAGTACTCACAGGCAGCAGACTTAGTGGGAGACACTTTGGGCGAAATTCTCCGCCCCCCACGACGGGTGGGAGAATAGCGGGAGGGCCTTCCCGACATTTTTGCCGCCCTCCCGCTATTCTCCCCCCCCCCCCCGCCGAAGTCCCGACCCGAATCGCTGCCGCCGTTTTTTTACGGCCGGCAGCGATTCTCAGCTGTTAGATGGGTCGAAGTCCCAGCCCTTTCCGCCGTTTTTACGAACGGCAAACACACCTGGTCTTGCCGTTCGTAAAAACGGCGTCACAAACTCGCTATTAATAACCATGGTACCGATTAGCACGGCCGTACCACGGCCGTGCCAAGGGTGCCATGGGCCCGCGATCGGTGGGCACCGATCGCGGGCAGCGGGCACGATACCCGCGCACTACTTGTCCTTCTGCCGCCCCGCAGTATCCATTCGCGGGGCGGCTGAGGGGCAACCCGGCCCGCGCATACGCGGGTTTCGCGCAAAAACACGATGACGTCACCCGCGCATGCGCGGGTTGGAGTCTTCCAAACTGCGCATGCGCGGCTGACGTCATATGACGCGTCAGCCGGCGCTAACTCCGGCGAGCGGGCTTAACGATTTTCGTTAAGCCCGTCTTGCCGGAGCCTACGGCGTCGGGCTGCTAGCCCCGACCGGGGACCAGAATCGGTCCCCGGTCGGGAAGGGGCGCGCTGCCGTAAAACCCGCCCGGGTTTTACGGCAGCTTTACGATTTCTCCCGTTTTGGGAGAATCGCGCCCTTTAATTCTTATCAAACTGGGCCTTCAGCTCGAGGTTCACATTCAGGCCAATATCTTTCTGGAAAGACACTTCATTTCACATCAATCCTTGCTTCCAGCTAATGGTCTGACTTCAGATTTCTACAGACTCAAGAGAACGACACCCAGCTTTGCTGGAGAGAGAGTCAGCCCTCACCCTGACCTTATGAAGAGGATTAGTTTGATCTTTTTGGAGAGAGTTAACAGCTTTGTGGAGAGGGTTTAGCTGGAACTCTTCGCTCCATGTTGTCAAAAGGAAACTGAAAGCTCCTTTGGTCTCTGAACCATTTCAATGGGATACGATCCAATCACCACCCATTACCGGGAAGAGCACAGCATTTTTGACAAATCCATTGGCCACCAGTCAACATAGTCAAACCGAGTCATCACTGATGTCAGCCAGTCAGCAGTCACCAGTCTAAAACAGCACATTCTTCTGGAATCTTCTGTTTGAATTAAAGGCACAGGCCTTTAGGGGGCGATGAGCGGCCTCCGATATTTTGAAAGATATTCTTTGACTGAATGGTGCAATAATGTAGCCATTGGCTTTATGGGCTTGAATATCCCCCAGGATTCCCCTGACTTCCTTCAATCTCAAAGAGAGACAGGCAGAATGCCTGGGGGAAAGTCATTTGTGTTGTTTCCCCAGGGGTTCCATTCATTTCTCGGCACTGTTCCAGGAGAGACCAGTGAAATCCCAGGGCAACATCAAGCTGAGGATCTGGGGGATTTACTTTCCAATCTCTCCCAGATTGGTTTCTCCAGCTTTTAACTGTAGAGATGCCAAATGGGTTTACAAAATAGGAACAAGGGGACTCCCCTTCTCCAATCCATCAATTATGCCACATATATAAAGATTTGGCTTGATACACTAACTTTATTTTGCCATCTTCATCGCTGGATGAAGTCCCATAAACACTTAATCGCTATGATCCCATATGAAATGCAGAATAAAACATATAAATTGGGATATTCCATTTCTGATACTAAGGGCACGATTCTCCGCTCCCCATGCCGGGTGGGAGAATCGCGCGAGGGCCGGGCGAATCATGACACACCGCCCTGGCATCCCCCGTGATTCTCCCAACCCCCAAAAATTTTTCACGGCGACCCGCGATTCCCCGGCCCAGATGGGCCGAGCGGCCAGCCGTTGCCGACCTGTTCACGCCGGCGGCAACCACACCTGGTCGCTGCCGGCGTGAACATAGCGCGAAAGGTAAGTTTGGGGCCTGTGGGGGGCGGAGAGGGCATCGAGCACCACGGCCATGCTCGGGAGGGGACTGGCCCGCGATCGGTGCCCACCGATCATCAGGCCGGCGTCTCTAAGAGACGCACTCTTTCCCCTCCGCCGCCCCGCAAGATCAAGCCGGCACGTCTTGCGGGGCAGCGGAGGGAAAGACGGCAACCGCGCATGCGCGGGTTGGAGCCAGCCAACCTGCGCATGCGCGTTTGACCTCACTAAGGTGCCGCCGGCCGCGTCATTATCGGCGCGCCGCCTTGACACCAGAGTCAAGGCCCGGCGGCCGAGTTTCACGAAACGGCGCTCCTAGCCCCCAGGGGGCGGGGGAGAATAGGGGGTGAGGAGCAGCCTCCGACGCCGTCATGAAACTCGGCCAAGTTCACAACGGCTTTCCCGATGCCGCGCGGCATTGGAGAATCGCGCCCTAAGTATTGACGCTAATGCAGATTCAGTGGACTTTCATGACAGAACATTTGGTGCTGCACCTGGACTGATTCTGCTACTGTTAAGGGGCTAGAACCGGCGTCACCTGGAACACAATTGATTCTAATGAGAATTGGTGCCGGTTTCGCCGGTTTTGCGATTGACACTCAGGAGGCTGACAAGCTGCAGCCGCATATACGCACTGCACTCCCCACACACACCATCCCAGACAACAAGATGGCAGCGAGGAGAGTGGCACCACGTGATGGAACCATCAATTCACTAGACACGTGCTTTAAGATATGAACAGTGGTTTTAATCTACCAGCCTGTTACCCGTTGAATTCTCGATGAACTGCAGGCTGGCTCTGGACAAGGGTATTTATACAGTAGTCCAGGGGGAAGAGTCGTGGGCGGAGCCAAGGGTGGAGCCCTGTACAAACTCCTGAGCATTCCCAGAGCTACTCCCCCTAGTGGTCGGATAACGCTACTGCGCTTACAATGGTATTGGTAAATACAGTGTGAATTACTAAGTTACATTCACCACACCACGTTTCACCAACACTGAATTGGAGACCCTCACCCCCACATCACCCTCACCTTACACCATCCTCACTCTACACCACCCTCACCCGACACCACCCTCACCCTACACCACCCACACCTCCATGCTACCCTCACCCTACACCACCCTCACCCTACACCACCCTGACCCTACATCACCCTCACCCTACATCACCCTCACCCTACACCACCCTCACTCCACACCACCCTCACAGGACACCACCCTCACCTACACCACCCTCACCCTACATCACCCTCACCCTACATCACTCTCACCCTACATCACCCTCATCTTACACCACCCTCACCCTACACTAACCTCACTCTACACCACCCTCACCCTACACCACCCTCACCCTACACCACCCTCATCTTACACCACCCTCACCCTACACTAACCTCACTCTACACCACCCTCATCCGACACCACCCTCACAGGACACCACCCTCACCCTACACCACCCTCACCCTACGCCACCCTCACCCTACACCACCCTCACCCTACATCACCCTCATCTTACACCACCCTCACCCTACACCACCCTCACCCTACACCACCCTCACCCTACACCACCCTCACCCTACACCACCCTCACCCTACACCACCCTCACCCTACACCACCCTCACCCTACACTAACCTCACTCTACACCACCCTCACTCTACACCACCCTCACCCTACACCACTCCCACCCTCACCAACCCCATTCCCATCTACATGCCGACCCCCACTCCACCCCGCCCCGCAGTCTCATCATGCGTGTTGCAGGACCTGCTGGGAATGGGGCGGGTCCATCTGGTGGCCCCAGCCAGTGCCACAGCCGGAGTCCCCCAGTAAGCCGAGCAGTGATGCTGAGGGCAGCACGGACACCAGCCCTCTGCCCGAGACTCAGGAGACCCTGGAGCTCGGGTTGGAGGATGACACTGACTTCCCGTCACAGCTGCCTCCAACACCCTCCACCATCCCAGAGACACTCACCTTGTTTGGGCATGTTAGTGAAGAAGCTCCTGAGACACTATCTGGTGCGCACCGCTAAGCTGATCTGGTACAGAAGGTGGAGGTAAGAACACCCGAGGAGGCGGACCTTCAGAGGGCAGGCTGACCCAAGGAACTAGCTGCCGTTCAGATGAATCTCGGGCTTAGGGAACAGACAGTCCCATCGATTGTGGAGATGCAGTTGCAGAGCCAGGGGCTACATGAGGAGTTGTCGATGAGCATCCAGCACTTGCAGGTGCAGTTGGTGGAGCCCAACCACATGCAGGAGCAGGAGGTGATGCCGACCATGCGTGCCACCCAGGCCAACACCACATGGGTGGCGTCCGCGGTGGAGGCATTGGGGGGGCGACGGTTTTGGCTATGGATCAGCATGTCCAAGGCCCGGGGTATTCTGTGCAGGCGCTGGCCAAGGTCCAGGCCAGGGTTGCCCCCTCACAGGCAATCATGTTCCAGACCACCTGGAAATCACAGAGGCGCTCCTGAGTGATGCCCAGTTACAAGAGGCCATGACTATGAACATCGGCAGCATTGCCCAGGCGCTGGCTGAAGTGACGCAGACACTGAGCGAGGTGACCCAGTTCCAGAAGGAGATGGCACAGTCACTGGCTGATGGGACACAGACCCAGAAGGTGGTGGCACAGTCAATGAGTGATGTGGCGCAGTCCCAGAGGCAGATGGTCCACTCGTGTGCTCCATAGCTATGAGCGTGCAGACTGGTCATGACCAGAGCGGGCCTCCAGAACTGGCAGCGCCAGGTGGTGGGGGAGCGCCATGTTGTAGCTCCACCCCATCCCCCAGAGTAGCCCGGGAGCGATCGGGCACCCCGAGGGAGGAGGAGATGATGGGTCCTGTTCTGGTGACTCCCGCAGGGGAGGTGCCAGAACACCGCAGCACCTCGGACCCTTCCCCTCCTGTCCCTGGTATATCTGGTGGGTAGCAAGCAGAATGGGGCCACCACATCACCTGGGCACCCGAGCAGCAGCCGGGCCCATCCAGGCCCAGTCGCCCCAGAAGACACCCACCAATGAGGACCCAGGCCGCAGAGCAGGATTCATAGCAGGCCGTCTCCACTCCTGCTGTACTGTCTGGGGAACCATCTAGGCATAGCGTTAGGGCCTGTAAGGCCAGGATGTTAGACACCAGTTAAGTTGGTACGGGTGCAGGGCAGAGTTTAGTTATTGGGGCTAGGGCACTAATCTATATAAGCATTGTCACATTAAACACCTGTCACACTGTTGCAACCTGCCTCGGTGCTCTGCCAGATGAGTGTGAGGGGTGGGTGGGTCTGGGCTGGCTTCAGGGGGCTGGTGGGGGGGAATGGGCGGATGTTGGGGAGGGAATGGTCGGACACTGTGGGTGGCCTGGGCTCCAAACCACACCCCCATCAACCGTCCCACCACCGTCACCCCAGGGATTCGATGGCACCGTGTGATGGAATGACCAGCTCGCATGCGGGGATCACCCAGGTGGACGGTGGAAAGGGGACGGGGGGGGGAACTGGACAGGGACATAGACACCGCATCCCACCCCTACACTCCCTCTCTTCCCCAGCCATCCCCCACCTACACCTCCCTCCGTGATGCATGCCTGTCACAGTACGGGGTGGGGACCCTGGGTTGGAGCTAACAGTAGCTCTGCTCCATGGGATGGAGGATATTGACAACCCCCTCAGGATCTAATCATGTGCTGTACCTGTCCTGGGAATGTTTGATGGGGACAGTGTAGAGGGAGCTTTACTCTGTATCTAACCCCGTGCTGTACCTGGCCTGGGAGTGTTTGATGGGGACAGTGTAGAGGCAGCTTACTCTGTATCTAACCCCGTGCTGTACCTGCCCTGGGAGTGTTTGATGGAGACAGTGTAGAGGCAGCGTTACTCTGTATCTAACCCCGTGCTGTACCTGTCCTGGGAGTGTTTGATGGGGACAGTGTAGAGGGAGCGTTACTCTGTATGTAACCCCGTGCTGTACCTGTCCTGGGAGCGTTTGATGGGGACAGTGTAGAGGGAGCTTTACTCTGTATCTAACTCAGTGCTGTACCTGTCCTGGGAGTGTTTGCTGGGGACAGTGTAGAGGGAGCTTTACTCTGTATCTAACCCCGTGCTGTACCTGTCCTGGGAGTGTTTGATGGGGACAGTGTAGCAGGAGCTTTAATCTGTATCAAACCCATTGCTGTACCTGTCCTGGGAATGTTTGTTGGGGGCAGTGTAGAGGGAGCTTTACTCTGTATCTAACCCCGTGCTATACCTGTCCTGGGAGTGTCTGATGGGACAGTGTAGAGGGAGCTTTACTCTGTATCTAACCCCGTGCTGTACCTGCCCTGGGAGTGTTTGATGGGGACAGTGTAGAGGGAGCTTTACTCTGTATCTAACCCCGTGCTGTACCTGTCCTGGGAGTGTTTGATGGGGACAATGGAGAGGGAGCTTTACTCTGTATCTAACCCCGTGCTGTACCTGCCCTGGGAGTGTTTGATGGGGACAGTGTAGAGGGAGCTTTACTCTGTATCTAACCCCGTGCTGTACCTGCCCTGGGAGTGTTTGATGGGGACAGTGTAGAGGGAGCTTTACTCTGTATCTAACCCCGTGCTGTACCTGTCCTGGGAGTGTTTGATGGGGACAATGTAGAGGGAGCGTTACTTTGTATCGAACCCAGTGCTGTACCTGTCCTGGGGGTGTTTGATGGGACAATGGAGAGGGAGCTTTACTCTGTATCTAACCCCGTGCTGTACCTGCCCTGGGAGTGTTTGATGGGGACAGTGTAGAGGGAGCTTTACTCTGTATCTAACCCCGTGCTGTACCTGTCCTGGGAGTGTTTGATGGGGACAATGGAGAGGGAGCTTTACTCTGTATCTAACCCCGTGCTGTACCTGCCCTGGGAGTGTTTGATGGGACAATGGAGAGGGAGCGTTACTCTGTATCTAACCGCGTGCTGTACCTGCACTAAGAGTGCTTGGTGAGGATAATGTAGAGGGAGCTTTACCCTGTTCAACCCTGTGCTGTACCTGTCTGGGGTATATTGATGGGAACAGTGTGGAGGGATCTTTACTCTGTATCTAACCCTGTTCTGTACCTGTCCTAAGAGTGTTTGGCGGGGACAATCGAGAGGGAGCTTTACTCTGTATCTAGCCAGAACACACTTGGCTGGGAAGTGGCTGGTTCTGCCGTTGGCCACCAATAATGCAATGTGTTGCAGTTCCAATTGGTCATTATTAACAAGGTATTTTAATGTCTGCGTGCTTCTGTTTAGGCTAAGATATTCCTGGTGTTAACTTGCTGACCTATTTCAGGATGGGAATAATGAAATAACAATACAGCCATCCCACCTAGCATTTCACGCAGTGCTAATGTATCAATTATTGAAAGATAAGGTTTAATTTGTCGACCATTCCTTGAGATACGTCATGCTGCCTTGCCTTAATGGGATGTTTCCAATTACAATCTTCCCTCGTACAGCGTCTCATGATTCTCCTCATTGTGAGGTGCTGGAAATTCCTTCACTAAACACAGGACACACACTTTTCAAGAACGTTTCTCTCTCTGAAATGAATCATGGATCTCATTTCTCCTGGGTTTGTTTCTGGACGCAGAGGCTATCAAGGCAGATTAGTGCTGATCTGATCATAAGTGGAAGACAAAACCTCGAGTTACAAACGTACAAAGAATGTATCACCCCACCCCCCCCCCCCCCCGCCCCCCCCCCCCCCCCACCCCCCCCCCACCGCCAATACCTGTCATAATACACACACAAGTATATGATGGTGCATAGACAGACATTGACTGACATACTGAATGACCAATCAACACACAGAACACAGCAGCCAATCACCAGACAGGACACGGCCACTATAAAGCCAGAGGGCACTAGTTTTCCCTCTCTCTTGGGATGCAGCCTCTGAGACAGCCAGAGCCCGTGATCAGCAACACGAACATCCACCATGTGCTAGCAGGATAGTCTGGTCAGGTTAGCCTCAGGTCTCCAGTCAACTCAACATAGTGTCAACCCACAGTGCAAGTATGTTTAACATCTCATAGTTCAATAAAATAGAGTTGTACTTCTACAAGTGTTGGTAGCCTGTCTCTCTCACTGCTATGGTAAACGCAGTCCTCGCAGACCCAGCATACCCAACGCATCATGGTACCAGTGCGTGACGTTAGAGTTTGATGGACCTACCCTGAGATAGTCTGCCATTGACCAGCGACCAGCCATCTGGTATCATGGACAGCGTCCACCCTTCCCCGCCACTCTGCATCGCCGGCAACCTCGGTGCCAACTGGAAGATTTTGAAGCAGAAGTTTCAGCTGTACCTCGAAGCCACCGACCTTGAAGCCGCTTCAGATGCCAGAAAGATTGCTCTCTTTCTCTCCACGGCTGGGGATCACGCCATCCACATTACCATTCCCACTCACAGCAGTTACACACACACTTGCTCAGCCAGTTTCTGAGTTTAACCATGGAATGTAGATACATGTGTTGCAGAAGAACCCGAAACAAACGCTTGTCCCTCCTCCCCGCCCCCACCTCGCCCCACCCCTCCCAAGTTAGGGAAATCACAGTCCTGATCGTGGTCGGCCCACTGCCCACACTGTCCCAGGATACTGAGCCACACCAGGGGATTGTGGGTCAGGTGACTAAAACCTTTGTCAAAGAGGCGGGTTTTGAGGACCGTGTTAAAGGAGGAAAGTGAGTTCGGGAGGCGGAGAGGTGTAGAAAGGGGGGCCACGAAGCTGAAGACAATGTCTACCAATGGTGGAGCAACGAAAGTAGAGCGTGCACAAGATGTCAGAATTAGAGGAGCACCGATAACTCTGAGATATGTTGGGCCGGAGGAGATTACAGAGATAGGGAGTGGCGAGGCCACTGAAGGAAAAGCAGATGAGAATCTTAAAATCAACAAGCTGCTTGAACCAGAATCAATGTAGTTCAATGGGCAGAGGGGTGTTGGGCAACAGAAATTCCTGTGAGTTTGGATGACCTGTGAGTGTCCATATCCAAATGCAGCAAGATGTGGACAATATCCAGGCTTGGGCTGACAAGTGGAAGTAACAATCACGCCACACAAGTAATGATCATCTCCAACAAGAGAGAATTAAACCATCATCCCTTGACATTCAATGACATTACCATCGCTGAATCCCCCACTATCAACATCATGGAGGTTATCATTGACCAGAAACTGAGCTGGACTAGCCAAACAAATACTATGTCTCCTAGAGCAGATCAAAGGCTAGGAATCCTGTGGTAGATAACGCACCTTCTGACTCGCCAAAGCCTGCCCACTATCTGGAAGACACAATTCAGGAGTGTAATGGAATACTCTCAGCTTGCCGGGATGAGTGCAGCTCCAACAACACTCAAGAAATTCAACACCATCCAGGATGAAAGAACCCATTTTATTGCAACCCCTCCCACAAACCACTGCAGAACAGTGGCAGTTGTGTGTAACATCTACAAGATGCACTAAAGAAACTCACAAAGGTACCTGAAGCAGAACCTGTCAAACCCCCTGTTCCTACCATCTAGATGGACAAGGGCAGCAAATACCTGGAAACTCCACAACCTGGAGGTTCCCCTCCAAGTCACTCATATTATGATACTCTGGACGAGGGCGTGGTCAATTCCAGTCCCCTTGACCCAAAGTCACAAAGCAATTGAATTTATCAATAATTCTTAGAAAAATACCCGATGTCTTTAGCCCTTGATGGGCCAATAATTACAGTCACCAGGTTTGTAAATTTAAACACAATTACTTTTTGTTTATAAGAAGAGCTATAAGGAAATATGCAGCAAATACAACTGGTTAACTATCATCTAATTCCTAATCCCTCACTTCAACTTGCCCCCCACCTTCTACACACACGCAAACACACACACACAAGACAGACAAACACAGAGGCAGATAGAGGGGTGAAAAATAATAAGTAAAAGGAAAAAAGGTATTTGTTTCAGATGGTTGTCTTTAAGCACACCTTTATTCAAAGTAAGCTTTCAGGACAAGGTTTCTGTTTGCAGTCTGTAATATGTTTCACTGTAGATTAATTCATTCAGGTTCTCTGTAGGTTCAGGAGGACAGCAGCTGAAATGAAAATCGCTTATTGTCACAAGTAGGCTTCAAATGAAGTTACTGTGAAAAGCCCCTAGTCGCCACATTCTGGCACCTGTTCGGGGAGGCTGGTAGGGGAATTGAACCGTGCTGCTGGCCTGCCTTGGTCTGCTTTCAAAGCCAGCGATGTAGCCCTGTGCTAAACCAGCCCCGAACCAGCTCACTGCATTTCTGGAGAGAGAGTGAGTGAGAGAGAGATATCGAGAGCAGGCATTCACAGTTCCTTCTTCTTCGGCATCCAGGACCCAACTGAGCTCCTTTGGCCTCTGAAATTAATTCAACTCGAGTAGGACCCAATCACTACTTGTTACTGGGCAGAATATGGCCTTTTGGCCAATTCATTGACCACTATCCTGTGGGTCAAACCGAGTCCCACTTCATCTCTTGGGTGCCACAGAGTCTGAGTTCTGCTCATCGAACATTAACACCCAATGCTGTGTTGCAACTTCTTGAGTTCCCCCTGTTCTCTGCTGCTTGACTTCAAGATACATGTCCATTCAGCCTCCATGGTGCAAAAATGATAATAGTAATAATAAAAAAAGGAGAAATAAGGGAATAAACTGAAGGGCTCTCACACTCAACATCCTGACTTGGAAATATATCGCTGTTTCTTCACTGACGCTGGGTCAAAATTCTGGAATTCCCTCCCTAGCAGCACTGTGGGTGTACCTACACGCCAGGGACTGCAGCGGGTCAAGGAGGCAGCTCACCACCACCTTCGTAAGGACAACTAGGGATGAGCAATAAATGCTGACCTAGCCAGCGATGCCCGCATCCCTTCAATGAATTAAAAAACCTCAAGTTTTTCAAGTACAGAATACAGGAGACCAACTGGGAGTTCATTGGAATAGTTGAATCTCAAAGTAATGAAGCAGGAATGAGGGTTACAGCAGCAAATTAACCGAGGCAGGGGAAAAGTGTAATGTTGCGGAGCTATTAATGGATGGTCTTAGTGATGGCACAAATAGGTCAGAAACCATCTTGGGATCCAATATGACATCAAGGTTGTGAATAGATTGGCTTATTTTAGTCTGTTGCCAGGGAGCGGGATGGAGTTGGTCGCTAGGAAACACAGTTTGAAGCAGGGACCAAAACCATGGATTCAGTCTTCCCAAAATTTAATTGGATGAGTTTTCTGCTCAAGCGAACATACAAGCATACAAATTAGGAGCAGACGCGGGCCATTCAGCCCCCTTGAGCCTGCTCCACCATAATTCTTAGTGTTCTTGCCTGCCAAAAGATTATCATTCTAAGTCAGACACAACAGCTTTTTAGGGAGAGAGTTCCAGATTTTCTTTACCCTTTGTGTGAAGAAATGCCTCCTAACACTCCCCTTTTAGACAAGATTGACACTTTAAAGACTTGATGGAGGTCCTCTCTCAGGTTCAGTCTCAATTTTTGTTTTGATAAATCACCTGTGAAGCATCTCGGCACGTTTTGCGGTGTTAAAGTCACTGTGCCAATGCACGCTATTGTTGTAGACATGCAGTTAAAAACTTTTATTTCCACAGCAATTCTCGCAAACTCCGAGCAAGCGTATCCAAATGTGCCTTGCAGCCTATGAAGTCCTTTGCCAGTTGTAGTTACTATCGTACTGTGGGAAACGCAGCAGCCAAGTTATGCCATTTGATGTCTTTCAAAACTATGGGTGGCATTTTCTTCGGCACCCCCCACATATTCCCTTTAGGGTTAAATGTAGGAGCAACAAATCCAGAGATTCCTGGATGTGTAGGAATATTCAGGACTGGTTAAAGAAAAGAAGAGATGGGCAGCGCGGTGGCAAAGTGGTTAGCATTGCTGCCTCACGGCGCCGAGGTCCCAGGTTCGAACCCGGCTCTGGGTCACTATCCATGTGGAGTTTGCACATTCTCCCCCTGTTTGCGTGGGTTTCACCCCCACAACCCAAAAGATGTGCAGGGTAGGTGGATTGGCCACTCTAAATTGCCCCTTAATTGGAAAAATGAATTGGTCACTCTAAATTTATTTTTTTTAAAAGAAGGGAGGCTTTGAGCAGGTGCAAAGGGAGCAATTCAGCGGAGGTCTGAGTGGAGTATAGAAAGTGCAGGGGGGGAACTTAAGAAAGCAATTAGGATGGTCAGATGGGCAGATCAGTGGCAGACAGAATTTAACCCTGAGAAGTGTGAGGTGATACACTTTGGAATGAGTAACCAGACAAGGGAGTACTCAATGAATGGCAGGACTCGAGGAAGCGCAGAGGAACAGAGGTATCATCATAGAATCACAGAATTTACAGTGCAGAAGGAGGCCATTCGGCCCATCGAGTCTGCACCGGCTCTTGGAAAGAGCACCCTACCCAAGCCCACACCTCCACCCTATCCCCATAACCCAGTAACCCCACTCAACACTAAGGGCAATTTTGGACACTGAGGGCAATTTAGCATGGCCAATCCACCTAACCTGCTCATCTTTGGACTGTGGGAGGAAACCGGAGCACCCGGAGGAAACCCACGCACACACGGGGAGAACGTGCAGACTCCGCACAGACAGTGACCCAAGCCGGGAATCAAACCTGGGACCCTGGAGCTGTGACACAATTGTGCTAACCACTATGCTACCGTACTGCCCCAATCATGGGGTGATTGTCCGCAAATCCCTGAAGGGTTCAGGCTATGTTTATAGGGTAGTTTTAAGGCATATGGGGCATGCACCTTCAAAGGTCATGGCATAGATTATAAGTGCATGGAGGTCAAGATGGAGCGGTGCCAAATACCCGTTAGGCCACAGCTGGAGTATTGTGTGCAGCTGTAGTTGCCTCACTATAGGATGTGATTGTACAGGAGAGGGTGCAGAGTAGGTTCCCAGCATGATGCCTGGGATGGAACATTTGAGCTATGAAGAGAGTCTGGATAAACTCAAGTTGTTTTCTTTGGAGCAGAGAATGCTGATAAGGGGTGTGGGGCGCAAGCTGATTGAGGTGTATAAGATTGTGAGGGGTATGGACAGGGTGGATAGGAAACAGTGGTGTGAAATGGCGATGTTTTTTCCCGCCAAGTGCATGGCCTGAGGGTCTTGCCCATCTTTTACCAAACACCCAAACATGGTCGCCTTGCCCCACAGCTCTCCCCCATCTGGCATAGCGGCTGTCGTCAGGGAGCTGCTGCTCAGGAATCCGCACTTCCACCAACATAATTTTGGGTGTCTGGTGGAGAAGCGGGCTGGGGCTGACGGCATAACCAGGATTGGGAACGTGCTGGGTGACGGAGGAGTGGGCTTGATGGCACACCATAAATTGGCATGACACGAGGCAGGCAGGGGGTTTGGGTCTTCCGAACCTGATGTATTACTACTGGGCGGCGAATGTAGAGAAGGTGCGGAGCTGGGTCAGAGGGGTTGATTCCCAGTGGGTCAGAATGGAAGAGAGTTTGTGCAGTGGGTCAGGACTGAAAGCACTAGCAACAGCGCCGCTCCTGATAGCCCCGGGGAAGTACTCAGGGAGTCCGGTAATAATAGCTTCATTGAGAATTTAGAGGCAGTTGCGCAAACAGTTCAGGTTGGGGGCAGAGTCAAGGGAAATGCCGATTTGGGGTAACCACAGATTTGAGCCAGGGAGGTGGGATGGAAATTTTCGGAAATGGGAAGAGAAGGGGATTGTTTCTCAGGGGTCGGTTTGCAGGATTGAAGGAGCTGGAAGCAAAGTATGGGCTGGAGCAGGGGGAAATGTTTAGACACATGCAGGTTCGAGATTTTGCCAGGAAGGAGATACAGAACTTCCTGGCGGAGCCGGCCTCCACTTTGCTGGAGGAGGTGCTGACGACAGGGGGACTGGAGAAGGGGATAGTGTCAGCGGTCTACGGAGCTATTTTGGAGAGGAGAAGGCACCACTGGAAGGGATCAAAGCAAAGTGGGAGGAAGAGTTGGGAAAGGGTATGGAGGAGGGGTTGTGGTGTGAGGTGCTCCAGAGAGTGAATGCCTCCACCTCGTGCGCGAGGTTGGGGCTGATACAGCTGAAGGTGGTGTACAGAGCACGCCTCACGGGGGCGAGGATGAGCCGATTCTTTGAAGGAGTAGAAGATGTGTGTGACTATTGCGGGGGGTGGGGGGGGGGGGGGGGGGGGGGGGGGGGGGGGGGGGGGGGGCGCTAATCACATTCATATGTTTTGGTCCTGTCCAAAGCTGGAGGATTACTGGAAGGAGGTTTTTAGGGTCATTTCTAAAGTGGTGCACGTGAAACTGGATCCAGGCCCCCGGGAGGCCATATTCGGGGTGTCGGACCAGCCAGGGTTGGAAACGGGTGCAGAGGCAGATGTTGTAACCTTCGCCTCGTTGATAGCCCGGAGGTGGATCCTGTTGGGTTGGAGATCGACCTCTCCATCCTGTGCCCTGGCGTGGCGGGGGGACCTGTTGGAATTCTTGACACTTGAGAAGGTTAAATTTGAACTGAGGGGAAGGATAGAGGGGTTCTACAATTCATGGGCATTATTAATTGTGCACTTTCAATAACTGGATATCATCGAACATTAGGTGGGGTGGGGACTGGGAGGGTTGGGGGGAGGGGGACTGTGTGTGTTAATGGTGATTCCTGATTCATTTTTGTCATTTGTTTGTGTGAACATGCGGGCCAATGTTTGGGGATTGGTGGGAGGATGGGGTCGTTGTATTGATATGGGGATTGATGTATTTGTTGCTGATTATTGTTTATTGTTGCTGGGTGTAAATTTGGGAGAAAATGTGAAAAAGGAGGAGAATAAAGAAATATTTATTTTTAAAAATGGCATGTCAAGAGGCGGTGAGTGTCCAGCTCACGGCCAATGCCATCCATGACCTCAAAAAGGTCATGCTCGGACCCAACGGCACTTGTGGTCTTGAGGAGGCGCAGGTGTGCCATCAACTTCCATCTAGTGTCCCCTGGCTTGGACAGAATTTCACATTGGACCCAAGACCTGGCCTCCCCACTGTGGTGAATGTGATTCCCACTATATATTGTTGCCAATATCACTCCATGTATATATGTTCATTATCTACCCATTGTAAGTGCAGTTGCACTATCCGACCACCAGGGGGAGTTGCTCTGGGAGTACATGAGAGTTTGTACTGGGCTCCTCCCTTGGCTCCGCCCAAGACTCCTCCCCCTGGGACCGATGTATAAAGATCAGTGCCTTAGAGCCAGCCTGCCATTTCACCTGAAGTTCAACGGCGAATAGGCTGGCTCTATTGTAAGTGTATTAAAGCCTCTGTTCAGATCCAACTACATGTGTCCGCTGAATTGATGGTTCCATCAATTTAATACACTTAAGAAGGAGCCGAAGTAAAGCATGGAATCCGCTCTAAAGCCAGGACGTCTAGAACTCGATCCGCAGGATGTAGAGGCGAAAGAAACCTTCTGCCACTGGCTGGAATGGTTTAAGGCCTACCTGGCCGAATTCAGCAGCGCTGAAACTACAGAGGAACGAAAGCTCAGCCTACTGCACGCGAGGGTAAGCCACAGAATTTCTACACAACTAAATCCAGCCGGTTCCTACACCGCAGCGCTGGCGATTTTGGACAAAATATATATTAGGCCCATGAACGAGGTCTTTGCCCGCCATGTGCTCACAACTCGCCGATAACGGGCTACTGAAACTTTAGCTGAATTTGCACGCGAGTTGAACAATCTCTCAAATGACTGCAATTACCAAGCCGTAACCGCGGCCGAACGTAGGGAGCTTGCTGTGCGGGATGTTTTTGTAGCGGGCCTTCGATCTAACTATGTACGCCTGAGACTATTAGAAAATGGGGCCCAGGGCTTAGAGACTACCGTAGAGGCTGCTATCACGATGGAAGTTTCCTTCCGCAGCCTCAACTCGTTTCCCGCGGACCCCGCTAACCCCGCATGGACCCCCGACCAGAGGACCCCCCAACCCTGTGCCGCAAGGCCCCCCAGCTATCACGCTGCTACAGCCGGTCCTACTGTCCCAGTCAACTACTCAAACTATCCATCTGCTCCAGCTAATTACTCAGCTCCCCAGCCAGCTACTCAGCTCACCAAACCAGTTATTCAACTGCTCCAGCCTGCCACTATTCAGCTCCCCAAACCAGTTATTCAACTGCTCCAGCCTGCCACTATTCAGCTCCCCAAACCAGTTATTCAACTGCTCCAGCCTGCCACTTCTGTGGACAAAGCCAGCACCCGCGGCAGCACTGTCCAGCCCGATCCGCGACCTGCAGCAGCTGCGGGAAGAAAGGCCACTATGCTAAAGTGTGCCTCGGCAGAAGGGCCCCCGCCCTCAACACTCCAACAGTCCAACAACATCGCCCCCAGCAGGCCCGAAACGCTGCGGCCTACGCTCAGGCTCCGCCCCCTCCCGCCACGTGCGATCCATGGGGACCGCCATCTTGGCAAACCTCCACCATGCGGCCGGCCACATGCGATTCATGGGGACCGCCATCTTGGACGCCATCTTCATCACCACCCTCCACGTGCAATCCACGGGCCCTAGCTGCATCCCCAGACTCAAACAGCTCATCGGAGGAGTACGACCTCCCCGGGCAGTCACCACATGGCCCGCAACTCAGCGCAGTGTTGCTGCATCAAGCTCACCAGAACGTAGCGGCATCTACTTGACAGGACGCCCAATCGGAAGAATTCGACTCCCCGGGCACCCACCACGCGGCCCGCAACTCAACACGGTCACCCTCGGCCAATCTCGCCCCAAGCATCTGAGAAATTCGATGATGGAGGTCCAGATCAACGGGTACAACACGTCGTGCCTCTTCGACTCCGGGAGCACAGAGAGCTTCATACATCCAGACCTGGTAAGACGCTGTTCCCTCTCTATTTATCCTGTCAACCAAACTATCGCCCTCGCTTCGGGCTCCCATTCCATCCAAATCCAAGGCCGCACTACAGCAACGCTAACGATTCGAGGCGCTAGCTATTCCAAATTTAAACTGTATGTCTTGCCGACCTCTGCGCGCCACTCCTCTCAGGCTTGGATTTCCAATGTAATCTCAAGAGTCTCACCCTCAGCTTCGGCGGGCCCCTGCCCCCACTCACTATCTGCAGCCTCGCCACGCTGCGCATCGCCCCCCCTCCTCTCTTCGCCAACCTCACCCCGGATTGCAAACCGGTAGCCACCCGCAGCAGGCGGTACAGCCTGCAGGATAGGGTATTTATCAGAACGGAGGTCCGAAGGCTGCTCAGTGAGGGGATCATAGATGCCAGTAACAATCCCTGGAGAGCTCAGGTGGTGGTTGTCAAGACCGGGGAAAAATTCCGCATGGTCGTCGATTATAGCCAGACCATCAATCGCTTTACGCTCCTAGACGCGTATCCCCTCCCCAGAATCATAGACATGGTAAACCAGATCGCCCAATATCTGGTATTTTCCACGGTGGATCTGAAGTCTGCATACCACCAGCTCCCAATCCGCCCAGAGGACCGCCACTACACGGCGTTCGAGGCTGATGGCCGCCTCTTCCATTTCCTCTGGGTTCCCTTCGGCGTCACTAACGGGGTTTCGGTGTTCCAACGAGCAATGGACCGAATGGTAGACCAGTACGGGCTGCAGGCCACGTTTCCGTATCTGGATAATGTTACCATCTGCGGCCATGACCAGCAGGACCACGACGCCAACCTCCACCGTTTTCTCCAGACGGCACAGAAATTAAACCTTACATATAACAAGGAGAAATGCGTGTTCCGCACAAACAGACTAGCCATCCTCGGCTACGTCGTGGAGAACAGAGTCCTGGGCCCAGACCCGAACCGCATGCGCCCCCTCTTAGAACTCCCCCTCCCTCATTGCCCCAAGGCCCTCAAACGGTGCTTGGGGCTCTTTTCGTACTACGCCCAGTGGGTCCCTCAATATGCGGACAAAGCCCGCCCACTCTTCAAGGCCACACTATTTCCCCTGTCTGCTGAGGCGCGCCAGGCCTTCAGCTGCATCAGGGACGACATCGCCAAAGCAGCCATGCGGGCGGTGGATGAATCCACTCCCTTTCAGGTTGAGAGCGACGCCTCAGAGGTAGCGCTAGCAGCCACTTTAAACCAAGCAGGGCGGCCCGTTGCATTTTTCTCCCGTACCCTATCCGCTTCATAACTCCGATACCCCTCAGTCGAGAAAGAAGCACAAGCCATCGTGGAGGCTATCCGACACTGGAGGCACTACCTCGCAGGTAGGAGGTTCACCCTCATTACCGACCAACGGTCGGTCGCCTTCATGTTCGACAACTCGCAAAGGGGCAAAATTAAAAATGACAAAATTCTTCGGTGGAGGATTGAACTCTCCACCCACAATTACGATATCAAATATCGACCGGGTAAGCTCAACGAGCCCTCGGATGCCAGCGCGCAAATCAGCCGCCTAAAAGCCATCCACGATGACCTCTAACACCCAGGGGGTCACCCGGCTCGCCCACTACATCAGAGCCCAAAACCTGCCTTTCTCCAACGAGGAGGTAAAAGCGGTCACCAGGGACTGCCTGATCTGTGCGGAGTGCAAACCGCACTTCTATAGACCAGACAGGGCCCACCTGGTCAAGGCTTCTAAGCCCTTTGAACGCCTTTCGATCGATTTCAAAGGGCCACTCCCTTCCACTAACAAAAACATTTACTTCCTTAACATTATTGACGAGTTCTCCCGATTCCCCTTCGCCATCCCATGCCCCAATATGACCTCCCACACAGTCATTAGGGCCCTGCATAGTGTCTTCACCCTGTTCGGTTTCCCCAGCTACGTGCACAGCGACCGGGGTGCGTCCTTTATGAGTGACGAGCTGCGTCAGTACCTGCTTGACAAGGGCATCGCCTCGAGCAGGACTACCAGTTACAACCCCAGGGGGAACGGACAGGTGGAGAGGGACAGTCTGGAAGACCGTCCTACTGACCCTCAGGTCCAGGAAGCTCCAAGTTTCCCAATGGCAGGAAGTCCTCCCAGACGCGCTCCACGCAATTAGATCCCTCCTGTGTACAGCTACCAACCAAACCCCCCACGAGCGGCTCTTCATTTTTTCCACGGGCTCTACCACAGGGGTCTCACTTCCGGCGTGGCTGAGGACACCAGGCCCGGTTCTCCTAAGGAAGCACGTCAGGACGCACAAGACCGACCCCATTGTTGAAAAGGTGCGCCTGCTTCATTCCAACTCACAGTACGTATTTGTTGAGTTCCCGGACGGTCGCCAGGACACAGTATCCTTCCGGGACCTGGCACCCGCTGGATCCAGCCCCCATCTACCCCCACCGAGGAACTCCTTTCCCCGTTCCCTATGCGGCCACCCCCTTGCGCCCCCGATTCTGCGAGCTCACCCCACCAGTCCCGAGCGCCAGCACCAGCCCGCGCCCCGCGTCCCCAGTCTCCATTCAACCAGGAGGTGTATGAGGCTCGGACAAGACTCGCCCCGGAGCCGGCAACCTTACCCCAGACCCCGACACCCGCCCAGCCACCGCAAGAGGCTGCAACCCCGGTGCTCTGCAGATCAAAACGGACAATTCGTCCACCGGACAGACTGACTCTTTGAGCCATCACCCCCGCCGGACTTGATGTTTTTAACAGGGGGTGAATGTGGTGAATGTGATTCACACTATATATAGTTGCCAATATCACTCCATGTATAGATGTACGTTATCTACCCATTGTAAGTGCAGTTGCACTATCCGACCACCAGGAGGAGTTGCTCTGGGAGTGCGCGAGAGTTTGTACTGGGCTCCTCCCTTGGCTCCGCCCAAGACTCCTCCCCCTGGGACCGATGTATAAAGATCAGTGCCTTAGCCTGAAGTTCAACGACGAATAGGCTGGCTCTATTGTAAGTGTATTAAAGCCTCTGTTCAGATCCAACTACACGTGTTTGCTGAATTGATGGTTCCATCACCCACCACCTTGGGATCTGGAGCCCCATAGTCTGAACGCCTCGTGCAAATGCCCTCCATGCTGTTTTGTACTGCATGGAGGGGTTTCCTGTATGGGCCTGCTGCTGTAAACCCTTCACTTCCGTGCCCTCGCACGTCACCTGGACACGTCTTGGCATGACTTGTTGCCGCCCAGTGGCCGATGTCCCCAGTGGACATCACTTTACATCGGGTGCCTGAGGTGGAGGATGTCATACGCAGCAGTATCATACAAGCATAGGTTACACCGGTTCACGGACTCCCAAGACACCTGCCCTTTTTGCAGACTTGTGAAGTCCGTGGACCATGTTTATATCGGCTGTTAAAGGCTGCACTCTCTGTTCAGTTACTTTAAAAATCTTTTGTTTGCACTTCAGTCCCACACTCCTGATATATGGGCATCCGATGTGGAGAGGGACGGGTAGGAAGGAGGATCTCCTTCCTGGGCCTGGCAAAGCCTGCCATCAACAGGTCCAAGCAGTGGGCGATCGAGAAGGCTCTCTCACCTGACTGTCTGCCCCACTTCCGCGGTTACGTTCCTGGCTGGGTGTCCCTGGAGGGGGAGCATGTGGTGTCCATGGGCACCCTTCAGACCCAGCGGATGGGCCTTATTGGCCACGTTACTCACATTTTGATTTAATGCCTTAATGCCCCCCCCCCCTCCTCCAAAGCCTCCTCCATCTCTGCGGAGGGCCTCCCACCCCCAGCTGGTGTTCTCTACTCCCCCTCCCTCCCAAGTCGAGGGACCCCACCCTCCACCTCGTACTGGGATGGCAAGGCCAGCAGCCTGGGCCCTCTTCCTGTGAGCAATGATGGCTACTCACCTCCTTGGCTCCCCACAGATGCCCTTCCGCCAGATTCACGTTTTTCAAAACTACTAAGAGGACTAATCGGTGGCAGCATGACCACTTGCTGGGGAGGCCGTTGGATATAGGGTCAATCCCATTAATTGTATGGAAATATGGCTAAAGTGGTGACAGTTGACCTTTCGCCAGGCTATGGAGAGATCCCGATTTTGCCTATGGGACCGGGCCGGTTGCATCGCAACCTATTTGGCACCTGGTGCAGTTCTCGTTTTCGGGCCCTCCCCCCAAATCAAGGGCCTCGATTCACTCGAGCGTAAGAGCAACGTGGCCGGAGAATTGCACCCTTACTCTCACCTCGAATTGAACTAAAAACTTGACCAGTTGAATTTCTACTTTGATCCAAATTACTGACCTTATCTGACCGTGTCTTCCTTACTGATCATGTCTCAGTTACTGACTATGTGTCCTTACTGTGTCTCCATTACAAACCGTGTCTCCCTTACTGACTGCGCCTCCCTTACTGACCGTGTGTCCCTTACTGACCGTGTCTCCTTTATTAACCGTGTGTCCCTTACTGACCGTGTGTCCCTTACTGACCATGTCTCCTTTATTGACCGTGTGTCCCTTATTGACCGTGTGTCCCTTACTGACCGTGTGTCCCTTACTGACCATGTGTCCCTTACTGACCATGTCTCCTTTATTGACCGTGTGTCCCTTATTGACCGTGTGTCCCTTATTGACCATGTCCCTTATTGACCGTGTGTCCCTTACTGACTGTGTCTCCCTTACTTACTGCGTGTCCTTACTTACTGTGTGTCCTTACTTACTGTGTGTCCTTACTGACCATGTGTCCTTACTGACCATCTGACCCTTACCGACCCTGCATCCCTGACAGACTATGTCTCACTTACTCACCATATGTCCCTTACTGACCATGTCTCCCATACTGTCCGTGTGTCCCCTACTAACCCCTATAATCTTGCTCTTTAAAGTCGCCAATATGATGTTATGTCCCAGCAGCATCGCCAATACTTGGGTGTTTCTATTTCTCTGACTGAACCACAAGCCTTCCCCTGTATTGATCAAATGACCACACAGGTTAGTCAGTTCAAGTTTAAAGATGGTTTATTTACACACAAGGGTTACTTCGACATGCAAGCACAATATACAACAAGCTAAACTACACCTATCTGCTGCAATAACCTATACTTAACATCAGGGCGACCAGCGATGTGCAGATTGATAAGGCCTTTATCTTGATCTCAATTGGCTGTTTTGAAGAAGTGGCTCTGTCTCTGCTGGGCTCAGCCGTCAGGTAGTGATCGTTGGTCTTGAACTTGGCTCTCTGGTCGTTATGCGGCAGTTGGGCTGGCACAGGCCAATCAAAAGAGGCAGAACACATGGCTGTGTCCCCTTTTATCCCTCTGGGATTTCGCGCTCCTTGGGGCGGTCCTTGATCATGGACCCAATAGTTTGACAGGGCTCTGATCACTGCCTTCGATTTCGGCCAATAAAGGGGCGGGTGCCTTAGTGGCTGGGTGGGTCCTTAGCGGTCATTGATCTTGGCAATTGGGGTATCTGAGTAAAGGGAGTGGCAGTGATCAGTCTGTGGCTGTATTCGTTTCTTGATTGGAGTCCGATTGTACTGGGGAACGGGCCATTAAAATGCAAACGAGCGGGGGTTTCGATCAGGTCTGGCTACCTGCGTTTCAAATACACAGAAGCTCTGTATCTGTCTGAGTCCTGGGTTGGCCATAATTCCCATGGTCCCTTGCATGTGGGCATCACAGATGGCTACAGTCTCCCTTACGGACCATGTGCGCTTACTGACCGTGTCCCCCTCACTGACAATGTCCCTCTTACTGACTGTGTGCCCTGACTGACCATGTGTCCCTTACTGACAGCATGTCCTTACTGATCTTGTGTCCCTTACTGACCGTGAGTCCCTTACTGACCGTGTGCCCTTACTGACCTTGTCTCCTTGACTGATCTTGTGTCCCTTACTGACCATGACTCCCTTACTGACCTTGTGTCCCTTACTGACCGTGAATCCCTTTATGACCTTGTGTCCCTTACTGACCGTGTGTCCCTTACTGACTGTGTCTCCCTTACTGACCGTATGTCCCTTACTGACTGTGTGTCCCTTACTGACCATGTGCCCCTGACTGACCGTGTGTACCTTACTGACTGTGTGTCCATTTCTGACCATGTGTCCTCACTGACCCTGCGATGCTGACTGACTGTGTATCCCTTATTGACCATGACTCACTTACTGACCGGTTGTCCCTGACTGACTATGTGTCCCTACTGACCGTGTCTCCCTTACTGACCATGTGTCCCTGACTGACTGTGTGTCCCTTACTGACCATGTGTCCCTTACTGACCGTGTCTCCCTTGCTGACCGTGTGTCCCTTACTGAATGTGTGCCCCTTACTGACCATGTGCCCCTGACTGACCGTGTCTTCCTTACTGACTGTGTGTCCATTACTGACCATGTGTCCTCACTGACCCTGCGACCCTGACTGACCGTGTATCACTTACTGACCATGTGTCCTTACTGACCGTGTGTCCTTACTGACCATGTGTACCTGACTGACTGTGTGTCCTTACTGACTGTGTGACCTTACTGACTGTATGTCCTTACTGACTGTGTGACCTTACTGACTGTGTGACCTTACTGACCATGTGTACCTGACTGACTGCGTGTCCTTACTGACCATGTGTACCTTACTGACTGTGTGTCCTTACTGACTGTGTGACCTTACTGACTGTGTGACCTTACTGACCATGTGTACCTGACTGACTGCGTGTCCTTACTGACCATGTGTACCTGACTGACCGTGTGTCCTTACTGACCGTGTGTCCTTACTGACTGTGTGACCTTACTGACTGTGTGACCTTACTGACCATGTGTACCTGACTGACTGTGTGTCCTTACTGACCATGTGTACCTGACTGACTGTGTGTCCTTACTGACCATGTGTACCTGACTGACTGCGTGTCCTTACTGACCGTGTGTCCTTTCTGACTATTTGATCCTTACTGGTCTTGTGGCCCTTACTGATCTTGTGTGACCTGCTCTAAATCACTGACCATGTTCCTTACTGACCGTTTGCCCCTTACTTACCATGGGTCCTAACTGACCGGCTGTCTCTTATTTACGATGCGTCCCTCACTGATCGTTTCACACTCTCTGCTCAAGGGGCCTTACTGACCAGTTGTTCCTTACTGATCATCACTCCGTCACTGACCATGTGGCTTTACTGACTGTCCCTTACTGACTTTGTGTCATTACTGACCGTTTATCCTGACTGACCATTTGTGTCTTACTGACCATGTGTCCCTTACTGACCAGGTGTCCTTACTGACCATGTGTCCCTTACTGACCATGTGTCCATTACTGACAGTGTGTCCCTTACTGACCATGTATCCCTTACTGACCATGTGTCCCTTACTGACCGTATGTCCCTTACTGACCGTGTGTCCTTTATTGACCATGTGTCCCTTACTGACCATGTGTTCTTTACTGACCATGTGTCCCTTACCGACCGTATATCCCATACTGACCATGTGTCCATTACTGACCGTGTGCCCCTAACTGACCATGTGTCCATACTGACCATGAGTTCCTTACCAAAGGTGTTTCCTTACTGACCATGTGTCCCTTACTGAACATGTGTCCCTTACTGACCGTGTGTCCCTTACTGACCATGTGTTCCTTACCGACCGTGTCTCTTACTGACCATGTGTCCCTTAATGACCATGTGTCCCTTTCTGACCGTGTGTCCTTACTGACCATTTGTCCCTTACTGACCGTGTGTCCCTTACTGACCATGTGTCCCTTACTGACCGCGTGTTCCCTACTGACCATGTGTACCTTACTGACTGTGTGTCCCTTACTGACCATTTGTCCCTTACTGACCGCGTGTTCCCTACTGACCATTTGTCCCTTGCTGACCGTGTGTCCATACTGACCGTGTATTCCTTACTGTCCATGTGTCCCTTACTGACTGTGTGTCCCTTACTGACCATGTGTCCCTTACTGACCGTGTGTCCTTACTGACCGTGTGTACCTTACTGACTGTGTGTCCCTTACTGACCATTTGTCCCTTACTGACCGTGTGTACCTTACTCTGCATGTATCCCTTACTGACCGTGTGTCCCTTACTGACCGTGTGCCCCTTACTGACCGTGTGTCCTTACTGACCGTGTGTCCCTTACTGACCGTGTGTACCTTACTGTGCATGTGTCCCTTACTGACCGTGTCCCTTACTAACCATTTGTCCCTTACTGACCGTGTGTCCCTTACTGACCATGTGTCCCTTACTGACCATGTGTCCCTTACTGACCGTGTGTCCCTTACTGAACATGTGTCCCTTACTGACCATGTGTTCCTTACTGACCATGTGTCCCTTACTGACCATGTGTCCCTTACTGACCGTGTGTTCCTTACTGACCGTGTGTTCCTTACTGACCGTGTGTCTTTTACTGACCGCGTGTCCCTTACTGACCGTGTGTCCATACTGACCATGTGTCCCTTACTGACCGTGTGTCCCATACTGACCGTGTGTCCCTTACTGACTGTGTGTCCCTTACTGACCGTGTGTTCCTTATTGACCGTGTGTCTTTTACTGACCGCGTGTCCCTTACTGACCGTGTGTCCCTTACTGACCGTGTGTTCCTTACTGACCGTGTGTCTTTTACTGACCGTGTGTCCCTTACTGACCGTGTGTCCCTTACTGACCGTGTGTTCCTTACTGACCATTTGTCACTTACAGACCATGTCCCTTACTAACCATTTGTCCCTTACTGACCGTGTGTCCCTTACTGACACTGTGTACCTTACTGACTAAGTGTCACTTACTGACCGTGTGCTCCTTACTGACCGTGTGTCCCTTACTGACCCTGTGTCCCTTACTGACCATTTGTCCCTTACTGACCGTGTGTCCCTTACTGACCATGTGTCCCTTACTGACCATGTGTCCCTTACTGACCGTGTGCTCCTTACTGACCGTGTGTTCCTTACTGACCGCGTGTCCCTTACTGACCGTGTGTCCCTTACTGACCGTGTGTCCTTTACTGACCATGTGTTCCTCCCCGACGGTGTTTCCTTACTGACCGTGAGTCCCTTACTGACCGTGTATCCTTACTGACCGTGTGTCCCTTACTGACCGTGTGTCCCTTACTGACCGTGTATCCTTACTGACCATGTGTCCCTTACTGACCGTGTGTGCCTTACTGACCGTGTGTCCATACTGACCGTGTGTCCCTTACTGACCATGTGTCCTTACTGACCATGTGTTCCTCCCCGACGGTGTTTCCTTACTGACCGTGAGCCCCTTACTGACCGTGTATCCTTACTGACCGTGTGTCCCTTACTGACCGCGTGTCCCTTACTGACCGTGTGTCCCTTACTGACCGTGTATCCTTACTGACCGTGTGTCCCTTACCGACCGTGTGTCCCTTACCGACCCTGTGTACCTTACTGACCTTGTGTCCATACTGACCATGTGTTCCTTACTGTCCATGTGTCCTTTACTGACCATGTGTTCCTTACCAACGGTATTTCCTTACTGACCGTGTGTCCCTTACTGACCTTGTGTCCCTTATCGACCGTGTGTTCTTTACGGACCGTGTGTCCCATACTGACCATGTGTCCCTTACTGACCGTGTGTTCCTTACTGACCGTGTGTCCCTTACTGACCGTGTGTTCCTTACTGACCGTGTGTCCCTTACTGACCATGTGTTCCTTACCAACGGTGTTTCCTTACTGACCATGTGTCCCTTATTGACCGTGTGTCTCTTACTGACCGTGTATCCCACACTGACCATGTGTCCCTCACAGACCGTGTGTCCCTTACTGACCGTTTGTCCATAATGACCATGTGTTCCTTACCAACGGTGTTTCCTTACTGACCATGTCACCCTTACTGACCATGTGTCCCTTACTGACCGTGTGTCCCTTACTGACCATGTGTCCCTTACTGACCGAGTCCCTTACTAACCATTTGTCCCTTACTGACCGTGTGTCCCTTACTGACCGTGTGTTCCTTCCTGACCGTGTGTTCCTTACTGACCGTGTGTTCCTTACTGACCGTGTGTCCCTTACAGACCATGTGTCCCTTACTGACTGAGTGTTCCTCACTGACCGTGTGTCCTTTACTGAACGTGTGTCCATACTGACCATGTGTTCCTTACCGATGGTGTTTCCTTACTGACCATGTGTCCCTTACTGACCGTGTCCCTTACTAACCATTTGTCCCTTACTGACCGTGTGTCCCTTACTGACCATGTGTCCCTTACTGACCTTGTCTCCCTTACTGATCATGTGTCCCATACTGACCGTGTGTCCCTTACTGACCGTGTGCCCCTTACTGACCGTGTGTCCATACTGACCGTGTGTCCCTTACTGACCCTGTGTCCCTTACTGACCATGTGTTCCTTACTGACCATGTGTTCCTTACTGACCGTGTTTTCCTTACTGACCGTGTGTCCATACTAACCATTTGTCTCTCACTGACCGTGTGTCCCTTACTGACCATGTGTCCCTTACTGACCGTGTGTCCCTTACTGACCATTTGTCCCTTACTGACCGTGTGTCCCTTACTGACCATGTGTCCCTTACTGACCATGTGACCCTTACTGACCATGTGTCTCTTTCTGACACTGTGTCCCTTACTGACCATTTGTCCCTTACTGACCGTGTGTCCCTTACTGACCATGTGTCCCTTACTGACCATGTGTCCCTTACTGACCGTGTGTCCCTTACTGACCGTGTGTTCCTTACTGACTGTGTATCCCTTACTGACCATGTGTCCCTTACTGACCATGTGTCCCTTACTGACCGTGTATCCCTTACTGACCATGTGTCCCTTACTGACCATGTGTCCATACTGACCGTGTGTTCCTTACTGACCGTGTATCCCTTACTGACCATGTGTCCCTTACTGACCATGTGTCCCTTACTGACCGTGTGTCCCTTACTGACAGTGTGTCCCTTACTGACCGTGTGTCCCTTACTGACCATTTGTCCCTTACTGACCGTGTATCCCTTACTGACCGTGTGTTCCTTACTGACTGTGTGTCCCTTACTGACCATTTGTCCCTTACTGACCGTGTATCCCTTACTGACCATGTGTCCCTTACTTACCATGTGTCCCTTTCTGACTGTGTGACCCTTACTGACCGTGTATCCCTTACTGACCATGTGTCCCTTACTTACCATGTGTCCCTTTCTGACTGTGTGACCCTTACTGACCGTGTATCCCTTACTGACCCTGTGTCCCTTACTGACCGTGTGTTCCTTACTGACTGTGTGTTCCTTACTGAATGTGTGTCCCTTACTGACCATGTGTCCCTTACTGACCGTGCGTTCCTTGCTGACCATGTGTCCCTTACTGACCGTGTGTCCATACTGACCATTTGTCCCTTACTGACCATGTGTCCCTTACTGACCATGTGTTCCTTACTGACCGTGTGTCCCTTACTGACTGTGTGTCCCTTACTGACCGTGTGTCCCTTACTGACCGTGTGTCCCTCACTGATAGTGTGTCCCTTACTGACCGTGTGTTCCTTGCTGACCATTTGTCCCTTACTGACCATGTGTCCCTTACTGACCGTGTATCCCTTACTGACCGTATATCCCTTACTGACCGTGTGTCCCTTACTGACCGTGTGTCCCTTACTGACCGTGTGTCCCTTACTGACCGTGTGTCCCTTACTGACCATGTGTCCCTTTCTGACCGTGTATCCCTTACTGACCCTGTGTCCCTTACTGACCATGTGTCCTTACTGACCGTGTGTCCCTTACTGACCATGTGTCCCTTTCTGACCGTGTATCCCTTACTGACCCTGTGTCCCTTACTGACCATGTGTCCTTACTGACCGTGTGTCCCTTACTGACCATGTGTCCCTTTCTGACCGTGTATCCCTTACTGACCCTGTGTCCCTTACTGACCATGTGTCCTTACTGACCCTGTGTCCCTTACTGACCGTGTCTCCCTTACTGACCG